>NC_139156.1:33398558-34066429 GCF_964270905.1 Leucopleurus acutus
CCCAAACTGTTGTTTAGGTTTTCAATCTGTTTCCTTGCTTGTCCTTGATTTACTTTAATTATGATTACGTTTTTTAATACAGCAGGCTCTTATATACACTAATATGTATAAGATAGATAACTAATATGTCAATCCCAATCTCCCAATTCATCCCACCACCACCACTCCCATCAGCATAATTTTAAAAAATCATTCATTCCACCAACATTTACTGAGTGCCTGCATCCAATGTGCAAAGCGTCATAGGTGTTCATTATTCTGTTACTTGCCTAGTTCAATTCCAAATAATTCATGTTGATGTCAGTTTTGTGTGTTTTATATATATATATATATATATATATATATATATATATATATTTTTTTTTTTAATATTTATTTATTTTGTTGCGCTGGATCTTAGTTGTGGCAGCCAGGCTCCTTAGTTGCACACGTTGTGTTATATGTTGATAGTGAGTACAGAACCCAGTGATTAAGAGGTCAGACTCTGGAATCAAACTACCTGGGTTGAAATCCGGTACTTTCCCTACTAGCTGGACAAGTTAGTAAGCTTACTGATCCTCATCTGTAAATTGGAGATAATGATAGTATCCACCACTCTGGAATATTCAGAAGACTGAGTTACTCAAAGCACTTAAGATAGCACCTGGCAGATAGTAAACACTATGTGCAGTAGTCGGGGTTCTCCAGGAAACAGAACAAGTAGGATGTGCATATGTGTAGAAAGAGAGAGATTATGAGGAATTGGCTCACATGATAACGGAGGCTAAGAAGTCCCACGATTGGCCATCTGCAGGCTGGAGACCCAGGAGAGCTGGGGGTATCATTCAGCCTGAGTTCGAAGTGGTGTAAATGCCAGTCTGAGGTCAGGAGAAGATGACATGAGACGTCCTGGTTCAATCAATGAGGCAGAAAAAGGGGGTGAATTCCTCCTTCCTCTGCCTTTTGTTCTGTTCCAGGCCTTCAATAGACTAGCTAATGCCACCCACGTTGGGGAGGTCCATCTACTGAGTCCATCAGTTCAAATTCTAGTCTCATCCGGAAACATTCTCATAGACACACCCAGAAATAATGTCTAATCTGGGCACCCCACGGCCAGTCACGTTGACACATAAAATTAACCATCATACTATTATTATTACTAGTCCACAGGGATTGAGTTTGGTTCCTTGATATGTAAAAGATAAGACTTGTTGAAATTTAATATATTCATAAAGTGAGAACAAAGTTTCACTTATGATCCCAAGTGGCCTTCAATCAAACCTTTGTTAAAGACGTAATTACTGTCATTTAGGTTCACTATAAACAGGGAAGGTTTCATCGAGTTCTTCATTATTCTTTCTCATTTCAGGATCTTATTACCATTCCTCAAGGAAAACTAATTCCAGCTAATTATATATATGCAAATTTATTTGACTATCGTAAGCATTTTTTCCCCAATCAGGGAAACAGACTCAATACTGGACTGAGAGATAACTCCAGTAATCCAAGAATAAAGCAAGATCTAAAGTACCACGTCATATTTGGAATGGAAATCTAATTACTGTATGTGAAAAGATGGATAATGTACAAATAACATGCTTAGCACTACAAGCATATGGGTATTACATACAAAGTTATACGTACAAGTACACAAATGCATACACTTAGAGTAGTTGTTTAACTTGTTTTCACATTAAAATGTGAAAAGATTCATGAAAAAGAGGGAAAAGCTACAGTGGGTGAGCAGTCTAGGGGAGGATGATGGTGCTGTTTAGGGATGGGTTAGAAGCTGAAGCTACCAAGGTCACAGCCAAAGAGTGTGGACTCTCTTCAGTGAGTTAGTTCAAAAGCTTAAAAGTTAACTGTCAAAAGGAATCTTTCAACTCAGCTTACCTGGTTAGTCAATTGACTAGAAAAAGTAAAACTAGCATAGCTGATTGCTATCAATACCACTATTAGAGGCTTCCCTGGTGGCGCAGTGGTTGAGGGTCCGCCTGCCGATGCAAGGGACACGGGTTCGTGCCCCGGTCCGGGAAGATCCCACATGCCGTGGAGCGGCTGGGCCCATGAGCCATGGCCGCTGAGCCTGCGCGTCTGGAGGCCTGTGCTCCGCGATGGGAGAGGCCACAGCAGTGAGAGGCCCGCGTACCCAAAAAAAAAAAAAAAAAAAAAAAAAATACTACTACTAATAATAGGACCTAATATTAGCTTGTGAATTTCTAGTCTCCATGGTCCTTTGAAGCAGAGTAATAGTCCTGGACTTTGGAGTCAGACAGGCCTGGGAGTTATACTTAATTCTGTCCATTACTGGATGTATGAGATGTACATCCCCTCTGAACCTCGGCTTCCTCATCTGTGAGATGGAGCTAGTTATACAGTTGGAAAGAATAAAATAAGGCATCTACGTACCTGGCTCACAGTAGTTGATCCTTAACGTGAGTTAAGGATTTCCCCTTCCCACTCTGGCTCTTCTCATTCTGTCCTCAGGTTGACCATGTGAAGGGAGCACATATCATTAACCTCATTTTACAGATGGGAGATGAAGCTCAGAGGGTTAAGGGCAGAGCAAGTTCACAGCCAGGCCTGTCTCCTACTGACAGTCTTTATTTGGAGGAGGCTGCATTGGGTCTTTGTTGCTGCGTGTGGCCTTCTCTAGTTGCAGCGAGCAGGGGCTACTCTTCATTGCTGCGTGCGGCCTTCTCATTGTGGTGGCTTCTCTCGTCGCGGAGCACGGGCTCTAGGCACATGGGCTTCGGTAGTTGTGGCACACGGGCTTAGTTGCTCTGTGGCATGTGGCATCTTCCCGGACCAGAGCTCGAACCCGTGTCCCCTGCATTGGCAGGCGGATTCTTAACCATTAGCACCACCACGGAAGCCCTGGCATCAATATTTTTAAAAGCTCCCCAGTTGATTCCAATGGGTCGTGGGTGTTGAGATCCATGCATTCCACTCCTTTTTCAGTCTAAAATCTCATGTTCCTCTGGTTCCAAACCAGGAGTCTTCCCCATAGCTGGCAGATGTGATAACACTTCCTCCCAGACATGTTCTTTCATTCCTCCCTCCAACTGGTCTGCTGGTGTGCCAGGCACAGGCCAAAGGGAACTTTCCAAATGTCAAAAGTTAAGATGTCCAATTGTTGATGGAAATGAATTTTCATAGATAGGAGTATGGATATAGCAGCCTACATCTCCCTTGCTAGTCTCATTAATGTGATCATAGTAAATTTAAGAATAATTTACAAATGAAATGGTAAGATTACTTGAGTCGTGCCTGTTTTGTTTGCTTAAGTAAAATATGGAAAAGAAGATGCTAAAATTTTCAACTGACCCATATTCATTGAGCCTATCAGCAGTGATGACAGACACTGATGAGTTATAGTTATAGGGAGACTAAAAACATAGCCAGCAAGCTTCACCAGTCTCAAAATAGAAGCTAAATTGTTGATATTTTCCAGAAAATTTCACCTTATCCCTGTTAACTGAAGTCTAAAGGGTTTCCTGCTTCGGTTTGAGAGGAATTATATTTTATTTGGCTACCACGTGTGTTGGATGCAACAGAGTGCCTCCCCTTCATAAATCACCCCCCCGCCCCCAGCTCCATAGATAACTGGAACCTGCCCAAGAAAAGTGCATTAATTCTCCTGCCCTTCACTCTCTCCTAATCACTGCGCAATTTTGCGGCTAGATTACTTGTCAATCACATGTAGCTAAGTCTGTTTGCTTCTGCTTTTCAGTTGGATTCCTGGCAGTGAAGAAAACAAACAGAAAACAGATGTCCACTACAGGTCCTTGGATGGTGAAGGGAATTTTAACTGGAGATTTGTCTTCCCTTTTGACTACCTTCCAGCTGAACAGCTCTGTCTCGTTGCTAAAAAAGTGAGTTCTGAAATAGGCCAGTGGGGAGTGGATGTCGTGGGCCTTCCTTAATGCAGATGCTCAGAAAAGGTTGGGGCTGTTCAGAGTCCGGGAGGTCATGGGTCCGGCTCCTCTTTACAGATGGGGACTTTGAGACCCCAGTGGGGTAGATACTTGCCCAGGGTCACACAGCTGTGGCGGTTATTTGTGTAGTTAATAACAGAAGTATAAGGAGCACAACTCTGCTTCCACTAGCATGTTGGCAGCAGGGGGAAGGATCTGGTAAGTGGGGGTCTTGTGTCAATACCTACAACAACCTAAGTATATGTCTATGTCACAGGGAGACTGGTTTCTTCCCCTGATAAGCAGAACTGTTGCACTAATTAACCAAAGGCAAAATATTAATGTAGGTGAAATATCGCTCTTACCTTATGAAACTTAAGCATCTGCCTGCCCTCCTTCGGGAGCACTTCCGTGAGGGTTCAGGGCCCTCCTGGTGGTAATTTATAAGACTCTCAGAGAACTCAACTCAGACTGGCTTAAACCAAGAAGAGTGATTTACTGGTTCACATTACTAAAAAGTCCAGGGTTGGCTGGCTTAAGGAACGCCTGGAGCCTGGGTTGAGCTGATGTCTTTAGAAACTGCTCTCACCTTCGCCACCCCTCTGCCCTGCCTTCTTCCATGGGCCTCACTCCCTGGTGAGCGCAAGGTGGCTGCCAGCAGCCCCAGCTTGTATCTTGCCCTCTCGGCAACCTCAGCAGAGAGAGGGGAATGAATCCCCAAAGGCACCAACCAGAGTTCTGGAATTGGGCCCCAGCGTCTGCCTGTTTGAGGCCACGTGTCCATCTCTGAACCAGGGTTGCCGCGCTCTGATTGGCGAGACTGTGGAGTTAGGGATAAAGTCACTTCTCCCCACATTGCACGGACTAGGGGAAGGGAACCTCTAAGGAAAATCTGGTGCTTTCATCCAAAAAGGGGGGGCCTAAAACCTGGGTAGACAACAGATGTCTATTACAGGCCCTTGTCCCATTTCTCCCTTCCCCACCCCCTCCTGCCATATTCTATAAACTTTTCCTAGCTCTGCCCGGTCACCTCCTCACCCTACACCTGATCAGAATATACCTGCCTCATGTCCCATCTGGCCAGGCCCCACCCCCTGCTGGCCCTACTCAGTGCTGATGCTCTAGTGAGCACTTTCCCTGTCCAGGTGAGATGAATGCCTTCAAAGGGCACTTTCTAGAGACATACAGGCTCATCCTGATGTTGAACCATGCACACTTTCAGATAATGAGACAGACCGGGGGGAAAGTGAGGGATTTGGGGTCGGGTAGGCCTTTAGGTAATAAAGTTACCTTTCCTATTTACTCACATCGAGGGCTGGACCTCTCAGCATCCTGAGTAGTCCTTGGAGCATGACCCCACACAGGACAGCCGAGTAGGGCCAGACAGCAGCAGAGTGGGCTTCTCAGCCCCTCAGAGCCAGGCCCTCTGAGCCCTGCAAGAGGGACCATTCCTGGAATGTCATCTGAAAAACAATCCAACCACCTTCCTTCAAATTCGTGAAGCACTGGGGGATGTCCCTTTCTTTTGGGGCCAGGGGAACTTAGGTGTAATCAGGCTGTGGGGACGTCATTATTATCCTGGGCTAATACTGTCTGGGCAGAAGCAGCGACACCAGGTGAGAACCTAGAGGACACTTATCCCATCCTCTCCCCACCTGAGTCTAGGCTGAGGGATCTGAGGGTCTTAGATGACCACGGTGTATAAAACCCAGCAATATTTTTCAAAAGCCAGAAATGCCAGGACATTTTAAATCTGCACGAACAAAAGAGTGAAACCTGGGCCCCCATCTCCTCACCTCCGTGTGAAATGAGTGTGCTCGGACATCCTTGGGGGGTCGGGGAGGTCGCTGAGCAGAAGTAACTCCTCCGCAGGGGATATTTCGGTCTGGCCTGGGGTGGCTTGGCTTTGGGAGGATCAACTAGGCAGGCTACAGTCTTTAGGGCACGAGACATCGTCACTCTCCAAACCGCAGGAGTGGCAGCAGGAAGTCACACTGATAGGAACCTTCTGTTTGGGAATTGCCTGGGACAACCTTTTTGTCACCCAGCTGGTAGTCCTGAGATTTCCTGGGGAGCCCGATTGCCTTATGTCCACCTGGGGTAGAGGGGTAGGCCAAAGGGAGGGGTTTCGGGTGGGGATGCAAAGGAGAGAAGAGGCCCCATGCCTTGATGCTGGGTTTTCAAGAGGCCCAAGGGGAGGGTGTTAAGAATCCAGTAATCAGTGTCATTTTGGTTTGTCTGTTCCTGTTGGCATTTTAGGAGCATTTCTGGAGTAAGGACCAAACTGAATTTCGGGTCCCACCCAAACTGATCATTCAGATATGGGATAATGACAAGTTTTCTCTGGATGACTACTTGGGTAAGGCTTACCTTTGGATACTTTTTTCTAAGAAATTGTGCTTGAAATTAGTAAAAGCAATTAAAACTTGGGATCAATTATCTAACTCTCCAATACTGTGGGGTGGGGTCCCACCCCCTGCCTGGATGTCCTCGGAGCGGGGTGGCCTGCCCACCCGCTGCCCCAGGTCCTCTGAGAAGTGGGCACAGTGACTGGGCGCTGCGGGCCCCAGCCACTCCCAGGGGCTTTGCACCAGCTCTTATCTTGCTAGGAAGACACAGATTTTGTTTTCAGGGATGCCACAGCCTTACCTCCACTTCCAAACCTCTCCCCCTGCTCTCAGCACCTCAGAATTGGCTCCCTCCTCCTCCACGCTGCTCTCAGCGGTCACTGCAGTGCCCTGGTGCCCCGCCCTTCTCTGGGGTAAAAGGCGCTTGTTAAAAGGCCCCGGCCCAGCCCCTCCATTTCCTGGCATACACCCTGGTCCCCCCAAAGCACAGTCTTCTTATTTTCTCTCTCCCAGGCCTTGGGTGTCTCATTGGCCTGCTCTGTTTCTTCCTCTTCCTCTTTTTTTTTTTTTTAAATTTATTTATTTTACTTATTTATTTTTGGCTGCGTTGGGTCTTTGTTGCTGCACGCGGGCTTGCTCTAGTTGCGGTGAGTGGGGGCTACTCTTCATTGCGGTGTGTGAGCTCTAGAGCGCAGGCTCAGTAGCTGTGGCGCACGGGCTTAGTTGCTCCGCAATATGTGGGATCTTCCCGGACCAGGGCTCGAACCCAAGTTCCCTGCATTGGCAGGCGGATTCTAAACCACTGCACCACCAGGGAAGTCCCCCTCTTCCTCTTTAAATACAGGCCTTTGCCCTCCCTGGGGTTTTGCGGCTCTTCCCCAGGCTCCCTCAGTGACTTACCAGCCCTCGCCTCTGTTGAAGGTAAAGCTTCAACTCTCACTTTCAACGAGGTAAAACTCCTAGACCTAGAGGTGTAGCCTGACTGCCCACCGTGCCTGCCACATAGTAACAAGAAAGATGATGACTCATACTGCAACATGCAATGTATCAAATCGACACATTGTACACCTTAAACGTACACAATGCTCTATGTCAATTATGTCTCAGTTTCAACAAAAGGAGCTCTCACGATGATTACTCCCCATTTCCCACCAGAAACTTTTACCTTTGTGTTCGGCTGGCACCTGAAATTTATCGTGACTAAGACCAAACTCAGCCTTTCTTCCCTGACCTCATACCTGCTCACCTCATGAACCACTTTTGCTGTTCACAGCCTCTCCCAGCCACCTAGGCAGAAGCACCCAGCGTCCTCTGTGGGTCCTCCTCTCCTTTCCTACCGCTTTCCTGAACCATGTAACCTGCTTTATCATGCACGTTTATTTTCTTATTTTTCTGATCTCTGCCACTTGCCAGTTCAGACCTCACTTTCTCGTAGCCAGCTGTTACAGAAGCCCCTAGCTCACCTCCCTGCTTCCAGAGCATCTTTCCTGGCAGAGGAGAAGCCCACAGCGGCCAATGGCTGTGTCTTGTTCATCCCTCTACCCTTTACAACACTGAGTGCGGTGCCTTTGACTTAGCTGGTTCTTAATAAGAGTTGAACAAACAAATGAGTGTGAAAGTGCTGACTGAAGGAAAACGTACAACCTAAACGTTGTGAGTTTGGGGATCTTACGGAGGACTACGGCGCAGGAGACAGCCTCTCAGATAGCTCTGAGGAACTACTCCCAAGAGGTAAGGGGGGAGCCAGGACACAAGAGGTTTTTGCTGGAAAAACAAAAAAGTTAGTCAAACATCAAAAGATTACTGCTAATCACGAAGAGCAGACATCTCAAGTTAATGATTTTAGTGCATTTCTGTGTTTGCGGAGATACAAGATCCTGGGCCCATGGAAATTATTCCTTCGGTACGCATCTGAACTATCTAGAGGCGGATCCAAAGGTCAGAATGCTTCCTGTCTTTCTCCATCCTGAACTCCCCTCAGGGCACAGCCTCAGTCTTTTTTTTTTTCCCCATTTAATTTATTTATTTTTGGCTGTGTTGGGTAGCCCCGCAGCGAGCGGGGGCTCCTCTTTGCTGCAGTGCGCGGCCTTCTCATTGCGGTGGCTTCTCTTGTTGCGGAGCACGGGCTCTAGGTGCGTGGGCTTCGGTAGGTGTGGCTCGCGGGCTCTAGAGCACAGGCTCAGTAGTTGGGGTGCACGGGCTGAGCTGCTCCGCGGCATGTGGGATCTTCCTGGACCAGGGCTCGAACCCATGTCCCCTGCATTGGCAGGTGGGTTCTTAACCACTGCACCACCAGGGAACCCCACAGCCTCAGTCTTGATCCTGTAGAACTGGGATGATGGGCAACATTCTTTGTTTACTGGCATGGCAGGCAACATTCCCTGTCCACAGTAGTAGCTAAGTAGTAGCTAACTTAGAAAGCATAAAGAATAGTAGAGGGTTTTCCCTTGGAGTTTAAATGAAATAGTCTGATAACAAAGAGAATGACTTTATTTCTAAATGGCTAGTGGGCAAGTGGTTGCAGTTATCACCAAAAGGAGAGACAAAATAAAAGCAGGTGTAAGTTCCAGAAAGGCTTGTGGGCCATGGATGCATTGTAAGATGAAGGGCAGTGTCTGAGCCTAAAAGTTTATAGAGAATCTGCCACAACCTCCCTGTTACTCTCTGCTGCCACTGTTGAAGACCACCTCTTGTCCCTGTAGTCCACAGACGTGACCCAACACACACATACCTTTTTCTGAAGGAGAGGTTTCCTGGGAGTTCCCAAGCCCCAAAGACAATCAGTTAAAGACAGTTAGTAACGACAAAAGAGGTAATGCCTCACATCATGGAAGAAAAAATGTGCTTCTCCAGGCACCCTGAGCTGGGCTTCCTAGTTCCTGGGGAGAACTTTCTGTTGAGAATCAGTGTTCCTTCTCAAGCTCTTGTTTTTGAGGTTACGCTGGAGAAACTTGAACTTGACTGTTCGATGGAGCTTCCCATGTGCCAAGTACCAGTTTTCTTTACCCAAAGCCAAATGACTATGTTAGGGCAAGTTTAGAACCAGTAAGAGCAAATTCCAAGTTGAGTGGAAATTTTGGCTGGAGATGTTTAATTCTTTGGTGTTTGCAGAAGAACTCTGTTTATGCTCCTATCTCTGAGAAATTAAATGGGTCGTTCTCTGTGAGATGCAGAGCAGTGGACAGATACTACTTCTGCCACTTTTCATTCTAGCTGGAAAAAATTTTAACTGCCTACCAGGGTCCGTTTCTCTAACTCACCTGTCACCTGTTCAGAGTCCTGGTCTACCTCTCTTCTGACAAGGTACATTCTGTTCACTTGTGAACAACGTCTGATCCACTTGAAATTTATTTGGGTTTAATGTTTCCTTGGCTAGGTTTCCTGGAACTCGATTTGCATCGCAGCATCATTCCAGCAAAATCGCCAGAGAAATGCAGTTTGGACATGATTCCTGACCTCAAAGCCGTGAACCCCCTTAAAGTGAAAACCGCCTCTCTCTTTGAACAGAAGTCCATGAAAGGATGGTGGCCGTGCTACGCAGATAAAGATGGCTCCCGTGTGATGGCTGTATGTACTGGTTGAGGCTCGTTTATTCCTTTTCTCCTTGAGGTTTTGCCCTTTATGAGTAGATTTGCTCTGGATAAGATAAGGGAGGTTAAATTGGTGGTAGTTTAAGTTTTGGGAAAGGTTTGCACCTGGGATTATAGGAGAAGGTGGCGGACGCTGTTAGCACATGTTTGGGGTTGAGTGGAAGATAGAGGGATTGGAATTGTCAGAAAACTGGGAACGCAAGTGGTTGCGCTGTATTTCTTTAGGACTCTCCTCCACCAGGAATGCTAATTTATGCTGAGCTTCCAGTACACTTCAGTACAGAAAAAGAAACTTCAAATTTGAGCTGTCCTCATCTTTAAAAAAAAATTTTTTTTTTTTTAAAGATGGAGGAAACAGGGAGTGTTGACATCCAATGAACATGAAGGCCATAAGTTACAAGCACATTTGGAAAACTGAAGATAATTTTATCGTAGAAGCCAAAGTGCGGGTTACCATGCCCTGTCACAAAAAGACTACCGAATTCATTAGGTATTATTAATAATCATATTTTACACCACTTATTGTAAACCGGACAATATACTAAATGCCTTATATTCATAATCTTGTTTTTTAAGACAACTTTGAGGTATAATTTACATAAACTGCACCCACTTAAAGTACAATTAAGGTGCACACTTTGATGAGTTTTGACAGATGTATATGCTCATGAAACCACCACCATAATCAAGATCCAGAACATTCCCATTACCCCAAAAGTTCTGTTGTGCCCTTTGCAGTCCATCACTTCCTCTACCCCTGGCACAGGAAACCACTTATAAGCTTCCTGCCACTAGAGGGTAGTTTGTACATAACCTCATTTAGTTCTGCGGATAACCCCACGAAGCAGCCATTACCTACATTTTATAGATTCGAAGAACAGGCTTAGAAAGGAGGACCACCTTGCCGTAGTCAGACACCCACCTTTGACTCGTCGACAGAGGAGGCATCTGTGCTCCATCGCCTAAATGAGCGTCAGGGTCGGAAGCTCTCAAATTGTTGGTGACCTTGTGGGCGCCAGGGTTCTTGAAAGGCTGTTACAACCTTAGTTAAGCCTGGCTCTAAGAGTGGACAAGTTTCTAGACCTCTCGCAGCCTCAGTGTACTCATGTGCACACGAGGATCATAGCAGTACCTGATTTATAGGGCTGCCCTGAGCATTACACGGGATTATCCATATAGAAGGCTTACGCGGTGCCCAGTGCACCAGTCAGGAACCTGTGAACAGGGAGGCAGCCTTCATTCCCTCCCTCACTCATGCATTTCTTCAGCTAGTGTACATCGAGTGCCCACTAAGTGCCAACACTGCTCCACGCAGTGGGGGTACCAAAGGGAGCACGATGGCTCTCTTGGAGCCCACACTTAATGCTCAGTCAATGTTAGCTATTGTGGGACTTGCCTGGGGGCGCAGTGGTTGAGAATCCACCTGCAAATACAGGGGACGCGGGTTCGAGCCCTGGCCCAGGAAGATCCCACAGGCTGCAGAGCAGCTAAGCCCGTGAGCCACAACAACTGAGCCCACGTACCACAACTACTGAAGCCCGTGCGCCTAGAGTCCGAGCCCTGCAACAAGAGAAGCCACCGCAATGAGATGCCCACGCACCACAACGAAGAGTAGCCCCCGCTCGCCTCAACTAGAGAAAGCCTGCGCGCAGCAACGAAGAACCAACGATGAAGACCCAATGCAGCCAAAAATAAATAAATTAAAAAAAAAAAAAAGTTAGCTATTGTTATCAGCCATCTTCAGGTTATTCTGGGTCCAAGTAAAGTTACAAAGGGAGGTATGTGAGCAGGCAAGGAGACAGATGTGGGAAAGTTAGAGTGATGGGGATCCAGAGACTGAAAAGCAGGGAGGAGGGAAAGCAATTTGTCCTCTCGGTTTCCCACAAGGAGTCGGTTCAGAAACACATGGAAGAGGAAATGTGATGAAATCTCTTGAGGAACATTTAAGGCAATCTAAGGATTGTTTTACAAGAGTAAAAATCATTGCTCGGGGAATACTCCTTGGGTCGAAGTGAAAATATTTGTGAAACGTGATGTCATGTGTTTAACCTGTTCTGCTTTACTGAAGGGGAAAGTGGAGATGACGTTGGAAGTCCTCAATGAGAAGGAGGCCGACGAGAGGCCAGCCGGGAAGGGACGGGATGAACCCAACATGAACCCCAAGCTGGACCCACCAAAGTGAGAGACCTTCTTTGTTCTGATCCCCAAACACCTGCAGTCTGAAAACCCCCCTTCCAGTTGCCTTAATGCAATGGATTAGCTGTTGTCTGAATTTTGTACTGAACAGGGGAGATGGGGGAGGGAGAGGCTGGTGATCTGGCTTCATTTTAACCATTCTCCTTCCCATGAAACCAAAGTCCAGCGTGTCTTCGGCATCTCAGAAAGCCATAAAAGGTTAAAGGCTCTCTCAGCCAACTAAGGGGAATAATATCTTTTCTTGACTTTATAAAATGTTGTTAATCATTCTTTAAACTATTATGCTCGGAGGTATAAAATATCTGTCCCTCCTGAGTTGGGTAGGTAAAACCATTTCTTTGCAATGCAGCCGGCCGGAAACTTCCTTCCTCTGGTTCAGCAACCCATGCAAGACCATGAGGTTCATCGTGTGGCGGCGGTTTAAGTGGGTCATCATCGGCCTGCTGGTCCTGCTGATCGTGCTGCTTTTCGTGGCCGTGCTCCTCTACTCCTTACCGGTATGAGTCCCTGCCCTCTGGTCTTGGCTCTTTGGGTGTGAATTATGGTTGGTCATCTCACTTGGTACTTGCCTTCTTTGCCATCGGGTAAAATGACCTATGTAGCAGTTGTGGTGTTACAACCCGTCAACCTTTGGAAAATTTAGAGTACTGTGTCCTGTGATAAGGATTACATTCTCACAGTTTCATGAATTACAGGCAGAACTGCATGGTCTGAAAAAAAAAAAAACTTTGTTCTCAGGAATTCTAGGAGCAGTCCCTTAGGCCTTTACGAATGTGTGTCTAAACCACAACCAGCATTTCTGACGGATCTTCCTGCCTCCAGACTCTCTTGTTCCAAACCATCCTGCATCCTAACTCCTGCCATTTCACAGATCCTGGGCTCATTATGGGCCTACACAAACCTTGAACTCCACCCAAACTAGAGAGCTGGCCTCCCCAGACAAGTATTGGCCTTACCTGCCAAGATGCCTTTGCCAGGGCTGTTCCTTTGCCCGTGTTTTGTCTACTGAAACCTCCCTCATTCTTTAAGGGCCACATTACATAACCTCCCCCTCAAATCTCCCCTTAATCTCCACGGTCGTAAATGGGAGTCCAAACGGGAGGTTTGTCAGTGCGCCCAGAAGTGCCTGCATTGCTGAAATCGAATTTGAAAATTTCTGCATCTCGACTTCATATACTTCTTACCCTCAACAAGTTCCTCGAATGGAGGAAACCTCCCATTTGACTCCCATCTATGACTGGCGGGGCTACTGGAATCTAGCGGGTAGAGGCCAGGGATGCTGCTAGACATCCTGCAATGCACAGGACAGTCTCCAACGAGAATCATCTGGTCCTAAATGTCAATAGTACCGAGACTGAGAATCCCTCATTTATATCCATACATGGCCCTCTTTCTGTTTCCTTTTCAGAACTATCTGTCAATGAAGATTGTGAGGCCAAATGCATAATGGAAGCAAGGGCTCCTTTTCCAGAGTCATCCAGCAATGAGGGCATCCTGTCTCTGTTTACAGATCAAAACCGAGAGGGATTTTGTTTGTGTCTGAGACTATATCCAGGGGCACGTTACACTACTTCACCGAGGCCCACCACTTCCCAGAGGCTCTAAGTCCACGTCAGGCCAACAAGCAACATTTTTATCTTTTGAAGTATTAAAAGTTTTAACCATGTTTTTTCAGAATATTTTTCAAGGTGGCTGGTTCCATTTAAAAATCATCTTTTTTTTTTTTTCTGTGTCCTAGTTCTGTAATTCAATTTTTGGAAAATCAAATTTGAAAATTTCTACATCTCGACTTCATATACTTCTTCATCTGTAGTCAACAAAAAAGGACTGTGCATTATCAAGTAGCTAGAATAGGCGGAGGAATTTTTATTTATGCCTGCAACCATTGTTATATTTTGTATGGATAAATGTCATGAGACTATTCATCCTCTGTGATGAACCCAAATAAAAACATTCTGCCTCTGACACATACCTATTTGTTGTAGCTGTGGGCCAAGCTGGGAAGGAGGCAATTTCTAGTCTGGGTCTCAGTGGATGGCATGCCAGGGCATACCACTTGGCTGTAAACCCCTTATCGGTGTGCTGCCAAAGCTTGGCCAGTGGGCCAAACTGAGGCTAATATAAGAAACTGACACTTATTTAAAGTACTTGCTCCATGTACACCATTGTTTTAAATGCTTTATACATATTAACTAATGTAGTCCTCAAGGTAAGCCTATAAAGGTAGTAGGTAACATTAATCCCATTTTGCCCTTGAAGAAATTGAGGCATACTGCATGTAAATCAGTGAAGTTAGAACACACCCTCTCACCATACACAAAAACGAACTCAAGATGGCTTAAAGACTAAAACATAAGACACGACACTGTAAAACTTCTAGAAGAGAACACAGGCAAGACATTCTCTGACTTAAATCGTACCAATGTTTTCTTAGGTCAGTCTCCCAAGGCAATAGAAATAAAAACAAAAATAAGCAAATGGGACCTAATCAAATTTAAAAGCTTTTGCACAGCAAAGGAAACCATAAACAAAACGAAAAGACAGGCCACACAATGGGAGAAAATATTCGCAAATGATGCGATCGACAAGGGCTTAATTTCCAAAATATACAAACAGCTCATACAACTCAACAACAGCAACAAAATATCCAACCCAATCCAAAAATGGGCAGAAGACCTAATCAGACATTTCTCCAAAGAAGAAATACAAATGGCCAGTATGCACATGAAAAGATGCTCAACTTCGCTAATTATTTGAGAAATGCAAATCAAAACTACAATGAGGTACCAACTCACACCAGTCAAAATGGCCATCATTAAAAAGTCTACAAATAACAAACGCTGGAGAGGGTGTGGGGAAAAGGGAACCCTCCTGCACTGTTGGTGGGAATGTAAGTTGGTGCAGCCACTGTGGAAAACAGTATGGAGGTTCCTCAGAAAACTAAAAATAGAATTACCATACGATCCAGCAATCCCACTCCTGGGCATATATTCAGACAAAACTCTAATTGAAAAAGATACATGCACCCCTATGTTCACAGCAGCACTATTCACAATAGCCAAGACATGGAAACAACCTAAATGTCCATCGACAGATGAACGGATAAAGGAGATGTGGTACATATTTACAACGGAATACTACTCAGCCATAAAAAAGAATGAAATAATGCAACATGGATGCAACTAGAGATTATCACACTAAGTGAAGTAAGTCAGAAAGAGAAAGACAAATACCATATGATATCACTTACATGTGGAATCTAAAATATGACACAAATGAACCTATCTATGAAACAGAAACAGAATCATGGACATGGAGAACAGACTGGTGGTTGCCAAGGGGAAGGAGGTTGGGGGAGGGATGAAGTGGGAGATTGGGGTCAGCAGATGTAAGCTTTTGTATGTAGAATGGGTAAACAAGGTCCTACTGTATAGCACAGAGAACTATATTCAGTATCCTATGATAAACCATAATGGAAAAGAATATTTTAAAAAAGAATGTATATAAATATTATATATACACAATATATACATAACTGAATCACTCTGGTGTACAGCAGTAATTAACACAATGTTGTAAATCAACTATACTTCAATTAAAAAAATGAGAAAAAAATATTTCTTTTAAGAAATTGAGGTATAAAGACGTTAAGTAACTTGTCCAAGGTCACACAGCTAATAAATGGTATAGCTGGAATTTGAACCCAGGCAGTATGGGTTCTTTTCCTCTTAACTTTTTTGGGGGTGTCTGGAAATTTCACCTCAATATTTGTATTTATTTGCTTTTTTTTTAATTGGGAAATAACTGACATTATATTAGCTTCAGGTATAGAACACAACGATTCAAATTTGTATATATTGCAAAATGATTACCATAGTGAGTCTAGTTAACATCTGACACCATCCATAGTTACACAATTATTTTCCTTGTGATGAGACCTTTAAAGATCTATTCTCCTGGCAACTTTCAAATACGCGATACTGTATTATTAACTGTATTCACCATGCTGTACGTTACATCCCCATGACATTTATTTTATAACTGGAAGTTCATACTGTTTGATTCCCTTCACCCATTTTACCCACTCCCACCCCTCCACCCACTTCTGGCAGCTACTAACCTATTCTCTGTACTTACGAGCTTGTGTTTTGTTTTGTTTTTCCTTCAGATTCCACATATAAGTGAGATCTTACAGTATCTGTCCTCCCCTGACTTCACTTGAGGGCATAATGCCCTCAAGGTCCCTCCATGTTGTTACGAACGGCAAGATTCCACTCTTATGGCTGAATAATATTCTATTGTGTATATATACCACCTTTTCTTTATTCATTCATCAATGGACATTTAGATTGTTTCAATATCTTGGCTATTGTGAAAAATGCTGCTATGAACATGGAGTGTATATATCTTCTTCGATTAATGTTTTTGTTTTCTTCAGATAAATACCCAGAAGTGGAATTGTTGGGTCACAGGTTAGCTCTATTTTTAATTTTTTGAAGAAGCTCCATACTTTTTTCCATAGTGTCTACAGCAATTTACAGTCTCACCAACAGTGCACAACTCAGCAATAATGGCAAGACAGTCCCACTGCAGTATAACGTTGTCTAAATGTCCAAAAGCATTGCCATTATCGAACCATTTCTTGCTCCCCTCGATTCTGTGTTGCTTAGAATAGAACTGTTGGCTGATCTCACCATGGTTTCATATATTAACAGGACAATGTTCTCACATGTTCTAGAAGATGCACACTGTCCTTGGTATCAGCATAGAGCCACACTGGGTTGCTACTGTCACTCATTACCTGACCATCTCAGCCCCACGCTCCTCTTGACAGCCCTCCCACTGGTGGTATAGCACTGCGGTTAAAAGAAGCTAAGAAGTGCACAGCGAGGCAAACCATCAACAAAATGAAAAAGGGTTCCAGACAAGATTGTTATTTGGAGTATTTAACCATCATTATGGCACTGGCACCGACCAATCCAAACAGACGCTTCACCCCATCAAAATGGAGAACAGCTGTAAAAAACTAGAACAGCCGTATACCAAAATGTGCAGGCTGAATACATCAGCCTTCCTTCCAGGTACCCCCCGCAACACGTTCTCCCACAGCGCCTCACTCAGGTAGTTGCTGAGCAGATACATGAATGGCTTTGAGGAAAGTCTTTTCCTCCTTTGCCTTCAGCACACCTAACTGGTATTCACTAGTGTAGCTCCTTTGAGTGAGTGGTGGCGAAGCCCTATCAGGAATGAGTAATTCCCAGAGAGAATACTGAACAGGGCTTTCTGGGTAGCACCCCTCCCCCTCCTCCCATCCCCCCCAGAAAACACTTCATCTTGTCAAAAGATAATGGTCCCTCATTTGAGGTTGTTAGCCGCCTGGTGACCTATAAATGATAGCTAAAAGCTGGAACTAATCACAGCCCAGTCAGATTGTCGCTTCATTGTGAATTAAATAACACTTAGTCCTAACTGATTCTAGCAGGTGCCACCGCTAACGCTGGAGCCTTCGTTAGGAACATAAATCTCCATCAATGCCCTGAGAGCGACAGGGCGCTGAAAATCTTGACAGGCTAACGCTGGATTTTCTTTTGTTCTTCCTTTCTCATTTTCAGGCTCGGGGGGAGAAAAAGTCACAATTAGCCCTGCATGTTACTTTAAAGAGCTATTTAGGGGCAGAGTTCTGAAACCCATTTTGGAAAGGAAGCTGAGGGGAGTGGAGTGGTCTGGTTTTCCAGGTGCTGGCCGAGTGGCAGCTCCTTGCCCCTCGGAGTTCACCCGGGCTCAGAGGATTGTTTGTCCAAAGACTGGAACTGACTTGTCTCACCACCGTTGAGCAGATGTTATTACAAACACAGCTAGAAAGTGAGGGTGCTTTCCAGAAATGGCTGTTCAGTTCAGAGAAAGTACAACTTGACTACCAGATGGGGAGCCAACGTTGACAATGATTTCAAGGTTTCAAAACCCTCTACAGTTTAAATATTTCATGCTAAACAGATTTCTTTGTGAGGTCAGTACCTTCAGTACTCTGGACCATATGCATGTAGCCTCCCAGGGCAGATGGGAATTCCATTCCAAAGAATGCCTTTCAAAGTCAGCTTGATGTGAAATTAGTTCATGATGGAGTCGATGTTGTAAATAGGTTAAGCACCCGCCATCTTGGCAGCCGAGTTTTGTGTGTGTTCAGCGTTGAATGGCAACTCCCTAATCTTTCTCAGGTTAAACATAATGGGGTCCCAAGGAAGATCAAAGGAAGGCTGCTTTTCCCTTAGATATACATCCCCGAAATGAAATGCCAGAGTTCATGGAGTTCAAGAAAAACACCAGAGAAACGTGTCACTCGGACTAACTGCAAAGCCTAACAAGTAAGGAAACATAATGAAAAACACAGGCCCGCCATATGCATGGTCAAGCTCGGAACCTCAGGGGTGCAACTCTGCAGAAGATGCAGACTCTAGATTTTTACTATTTAAATAAACTTAACAAGAAAGAAAAATTCTAATTTTTTTGAGTGACTCCCTCACAGTAAATTGAATGCTTCTCAGGGCAACCTGATTTTGCCAAAATTTATCTCAACTTCTTAAAAAGGCCCATTCAGTCCCTGACTAATATTAATGTGCTACTTCCATGTGTTTTCACAAAATCCTAGAGCCAAACCCGTAATCCTCCCCCCCGACATATTTCAGTGAAGTCCTGCCCCAGCAATTATCAAGAGGAGGACCAGGAATATCCAGCTGGATTCCAGTGCAGCACGGCAGCCGCTCAGATGAGGTTTCACCTGGGTCAACGGGATAAACAAAATGAATAGATGGAATCCTGTCTTAGAGGCGGCAAGAGCCTGGGGCCAGGGGCTTCCAGACGTCTGGAAGCCTGTGAGCTCACCTAGCTCGGTCACGATGTAACACTGTGACTCTGGGTATCTCCTCTCCAGTCTCCTTTCCCTCATTTGTGAAAGTAAGCGCTGAATTAAATGACCTTGTCTATCCCTGCATGGTATTATGGTTCTGCTTATCCGTGGCTCAGTTTCCTCATCTATAAAGTTGAGACAATGATCTCCATAGAATGCTTGCAAAGATAAAATGATTTAAAAGATGCAAAAGTGTTTAGAACAGAACTTGGCACAAAATAAGCACTCAATATATTCTAGTTATCATCATCATCATCGTAGGACAGGAACAGCCAAACACACATGGGCCAGAAGGTGACAGACGTGTTCTGCTTTTGAAATGTCACCTTTGAAAGGATGTGAATCACCACTGTCCAAAATGATACTGATTTTCCCCTTCAAGTTCTAACTGCATATTCCTAATGAGAGACAGCAGATAAAAATGCTAAGGTAGTTCCTCAAAAAAATGAACACAGAAGTACCATATAATCTATCAATTCCACTTCTGGGTATATACCCCAAAGAATTAAAAGCAGGGACCCAAACAGATATTAGTACACCCCGATTTGCAGCAGCATTATTTATAGTAGCCAAAAGGTGTAAGCAACTCAAGTGTCCATCAACAGATGAATGGATAAACAAAATGCGGTCTATACATACAATGGAATATTAGTCAGCCTTAAAAAGGAAGGACATTCCGACACATACTACAACATGGATGAACCTTGAAGACATCCTGCCAAGTGAAATAAGCCAGACACAAAAGAACCAATACTATATGGTTCCACTTATATGAGGTTCCCGGAGTAGCCAGAATCCTAGAGGCAGAGGTACAGAATGGTGGTTGCAGGGACCGGGGGATGGGGGGGGCAGGTTGTTTTTCACGGGTACGGAGTTTCAGTTTTACAAGATGAAGAGAGTTCTGTGGGAAGGGTTAGGGTAACACAATAATGTGAAAGTACTTAATGCCACTGAGCTGTACACCTAAAAACGGTCAGTTCTATGTTACGTATTTTTTAACCACAAACACATAGAAAAAGTCTGAGAGAATGAAAGGTCCCTTCAGACAGCGCCCTCCAGGAAGTCAGTTTTTGCCTGTTCCCTGTGGATCCCGGTCCCAGGCAACAGGTAATACTGCTGACTGACCAAGACATGAATCCTGTCTTGTGACCAAAACACAGGTCACAAAGTGGCCTTTTGACAACTAAATCCAGCGCCGACAGACAGTTTGTTTGGCCCAAACTGGCTTTTTATAATGAGCTGCCAGTGTTTAAAAATTCACATGAAAAAGTCATTTTTTTTTTTTTTTTGCGGTACGCAGGCCTCTCCCGTTGCGGAGCACAGGCTCCGGACGCACAGGCCCAGCGGCCATGGCTCACGGGCCCAGCCGCTCCGCGGCATGTGGGGATCTTCCCGGACCGGGGCAGGAACCCGCGTCCCCTGCATCGGCAGGCGGACTCTCAACCACTGCGCCACCAGGGAAGCCCGAAAAAGTCATATTTTGAGCTTTCCTCAACCGATTGTAAGGTCTCTCAATACTTCACAGTGCAAAAACTGGCTGGAGTCACATGCCTGCGGGTTCACCACAGACCCCCTTACCAAGCCCCCCTCGCTTCTCGGACATTTCCTGCCCAGCTCGGAAATGCCGAGTGTGGGACTCAGATACATTTTGTTGTCAGAGTAGCTAGAGGAGGGGGTCCTTAAGCAAGGCATGGAATAAACTGCAAGGCCCCAGGCTGGGTAGGTAGCTCTTTCAGCCTGTCCCTACCACTGCAGCCAAGCCCCTGCCCTGCTCCACCCTGGACTTCAGGACTCCCTCCCTCCTGGGCCCTCCTTACTCTCCCCAGCTGCCCCAAGTCAGCCACGACCCCAAGGTTCAGGGAAATACGATCAGCTGTCCTCAAACAGGCTTCTCTCAGAAAGAAAATCTGAATGACCAATATGCAAAGAAACTCATCCCATTAATAGGGAGGAAAATAAAAATTAAAGCCACAAGGAGATATCCTCTCCCACCTCCAGACTGGCAAAAAGATTTAAAAGTCTGACATCAAGGACCCTTGAGGGATGTGAACAGCGTATATTTTTTACACAGCTTGTGGGAGTACAACTGGTAAAACCACTGTGGAAAACAATGTGGCATCTGCTGAGGGTGACTGTCCTGCTCTGTGACCCGGCACTCCGCTCCTCAGTTTGAATCCTAGAGAAACATCCACACACGCGTGCCTAGAGATGCATTTAAGAATGTCTGAAATACCAAAACACTGGAGGAATCCCTGTGCCCACGAACACTAATTGGACAGGACATTGAGGTGCGGTTCTAGAATAAATAAAGCATTCTGAATCGCAGCTACACGGGACAACACGGATAAACCCTAGAACAGTGCTGAGTGGAAGAACAAGTCGAGAGAGATTAGCTGCAGCATTGTTTCTCTTATATACAACTTAAAAACATGTTAAACTAAATATATTGTTTAGGGAGTAGAGACATGGTAAATCCACAAAGAACAGCAAAGGGATGACAGACTCAGGAGGGTGGAGATCTTAGGGATGAGTAGGGGGTGATGGAGTCAGGAAAACGTCCCCAGAAGGGTCCAAAGGTAATGGTGATGTTTTTCTTAAACTGGGTGCTGGATACAGGAGTGTCTGTTCATTGTATCATTATTCTTTATATCGCATATATCCTATAGAGATATTCTTTTATATCCAGTATATAATTTGTTTAAAACATTTGTCTCCTCTCCCAAAATGACTGGGTCATTGGACAGTATGCTGGGGTTAAACACAGAGATCTCCTTTTTGATGTAATCAAACTCATTGCAAAGGTGATCAGTGAACAAAGTTGTATAAAAGTTGTTTATCACGGCCATTCAAAACCTCAGGTCCAGCAAAGGTTGGAAGAGTGTCAGGGTCTAATCAAGAAACTGAGTCCACATCAGGGATTGCAGTAGAGGGAACTGTAATTACAAAGGGTCCCTCCCTGAAGCAGAGAGGAGGCAGGGTGCCCTGTGGGAACAGGGACCTCCCGTGAAATCGCAGGACAGCCAGCAACATTGCCCAAAGCAGAGCAAGAGAGGGAGAGTGCCCTGTCTTTTCCTTCCTCCTGCCTCCAGTCTCCTGGCCCAAGGAACAGAGCTTGCACAGGTGACCCCTTGCAGTACAGAAGAGCACAGGGAAGGGTGGAGAAGGGACCTGAGCCCAACGCAGACAAGCTTCAGCACCCGCTCCTGGGTCCAGGCTCTCTTATTGAATCTTTGCACCAACTCAGTTGGGTGGCTTATGCGTTTTTCCTCTTCTACATATGAGGAAGGCTCAGAGAGGTTAAGTAACTGGCAAGTTAGTGGTGCAGCCAGGATTTAGACCTGGACAGTCTGACTCCAGAGCCATTCTCTCTGCTGTTCCCACTCCTTGAGATCCTACTAATGATTCAGGTCAGATGAAATAGTAACAAAATCAAACTAGGGGACCAAAACCTTAAGGATTAAATTAAATTATTTAGTGACTGTCTCTTTCTCCCCAAAGGGCTATATTTTTACTGTAATTTTCATTCCATTACCTATATCAATCTTACACCACATTTGTCCCAGTGAATGAGACGGGGGCTTCCAGAGTAAAAGCAATTGGCCCTCCCAGTCACACCAGTTCCACATATGTCCTTGAAGAGTTTCCACTCCAGGCTCCCACCGGCTCATGCAGTGAGTGTAGTGAAGATTTCTGATAAGGGCTCATGTCAGCCCTGGAGGGAGATCCTGGCATGAATGTTGCAGATAGAAGAATCTGGGGAGATAATTCTCTCCTTATACCTACAGCATAGAAGGCCTGAACACATCTCCTAGTAACTTTCTTTTTCTCTTTATTGCTTTTAAGATTTCTAAATTAATTTATATTCATTGTAGAAACTTTGGAAAATGCAGAAGAAGCATAAAAATATCTGAAATCTCACAATCATGAGATAACTACTGTTAACATTTTGCAATACTTCCTTCTAGTCTTTTTAATAAATTTATTTATTTATTTATTTATTATTTTTAGCTGTGTTGGGTCTTCGTTTCTGTGTGAGGGCTTTCTCTAGTTGCGGTGAGCAGGGGCCACTCTTCATTGCGGTGCGCGGGCCTCTCACCGTCGTGGCCTCTCTTGTTGCGGAGCACAGGCTCCAGACGTGCAGGCTCAGTAGCTGTGGCTCACGGGCCTAGTTGCTCCGCGGCATGTGGGATCTTCCCAGACACGGGCTCGAACCCGTGTCCCCTGCATTGGCAGGCAGATTCTCAAGCACTGCGCCACAAGGGAAGCCCAGTCTTTTTTTTTTTAAAGATATAAAATTGGGATCCTATCCCCAGAACTACCCTGGCCTTGCCTTCACGGCGACCCCAGTTTTATAGCTTGTTTTCTTCTCCCTCTTAAAACTGTATTTCATAAAACTTTTTCCACATCATGGAAAAAACTGATTTATAATAGCCATTTAAAATTCCATCATATGTACCTCCTATACTTGAACTAATCCCCTATCATTGGACATATACTGTTTCTAATTCTTTGCTATTTTAAGTAATGGTGCTTTAAACAACCCTGGACAAAGATGTTTGCCTGCATATCACAGCCTCTAGATCTACTAAGCTGTTAACATTATAAAGGCAGGACTGTTTTTTATTCAGCCAACCTAGTATATGACACAGAGCAGCCACTGTTGAATGAATGAATGAATGAATGAATGAATGAATGCACTTTCATTAGTTTTTTTAAGTTAAATCTCTAGAGAGGAAATCCTTGAGTAAAAAGGCAGGAACGGGCTTGCCTGGTGGCGCAGTGGTTGAGAGTCTGCCTGCCGATGCAGGGGACACGGGTTCGTGCCCCGGTCCGGGAAGATCCCACATGCCGCGGAGCGGCTGGGCCCGTGAGCCATGGCCGCTGAGCCTGCGCGTCCGGAGCCTGTGCTCCACAACGGGAGAGGCCACAACAGTGAGAGGCCTGCGTACCGCAAAAAAAAAAAAAAAAAAAGGCAGGAGCATATTTAAGACCCTTGAGACAAATGCCAACTGCTTTCCTGAAATGTAGTACCAATTTACCCCCCCACCCCACCCCCAGCAGAGTCTGAGAGGGTTCAAGCCAGACCTGACAGACATTCCTTAGCTACTCTCCATCTCTATGGGGTGCCTTTCCCAAGCCCTGATTGCTGGACACCCCCCAGAGCAGTGCGAGAAGAAGGGATTGCTGTCGGGGCTTAATAATAAGGCTTCCATAAGTCTTCTCTGAGTACCTCCTGTGAGGACAGACTCTCCCCTCTGTGTCTGGAGAGGCAGAAAAATCCTCCAACATCCTTCAGAAAAAGCACGTACTTGGAAACTTTTCACTTAGAAAATGTAAATTCTGCTAAAGAACTCTCAATGTGCTTAAAATAACCTGAGCAAGAGTCCCCAACCAGTAAACTGAGATCTAAGTCCATCTTTAAACCTCACCAAGTGTTAAATTAAACTTCTTCATGTTCTTTTTAGAAAGAGGAAGAAGGGGCTTTAAGTTAACTCACAAAAAACAGAAAAGCAGAAGAATCAAACAAAATTTTCAGGAGGTTAAAACAAGGGTAAGAGAAGAAAAACAAATACATCAATTCTAAGAGTCAGCATAGTTGCTCTTATTTAGGTTTAAAAAGTGGCTTGGAGGAGACTGGTTCAAGATGGCGGAGTAGAAGGACGTGCTCTCACTCCCTCTTGCGAGAGCACCGGAATCACAACTGCTGAACAATCAATGACAGGAAGACACTGAAACTCACCAAAAAAGATACTCCACATCCAAAGACAAAGGAGAAGCCACAATGAGATGGTAGGAGGGGCGCAAATCACAGTAAAATCAAATCCCATAACTCTGGGTGGGTGACTCACAAACTGGAGAACACTTACACCACAGAAGTCCACCCACTGGAGTGAAGGTTCTGAGCCCCAGGTCAGGCTTCCCAACCTGGGGGTCTGGCAACGGGAGGAAGAATTCCTAGAGAATCAGACTTCAAAGCCTAGTGGGTTTTGATTACAGGACTTCGACAGGACTGGGGGAAACAAAGACTCCACTCTTGGAGGGCACACACAAAGTAGAGTGTGCATCAGGACCCAGGGAAAGGAGCAGTGACCCCATAGGAGACTGAACCAGACCTACCTGCCAGGACTGGAGGGTCTCCTGCAGAGGCGGGGGGTGGCTATGGCTCACTGTGGGGACAAGGACACTGGCAGCAGAAGTTCTGGGAAGTACTCCTTGGCATGAGCCCTCCCAGAGTCCGCCATTAGTCCCACCAAAGAGCCCAGGTAGGCTCCAGTATTGTGTTGCCTCAGGCCAAATAACCAACAGGGAGGGAACACAGCCCCACCCATCAGCAGACAAGCGGATTAAAGTTTTACTGAGCTCTGCCCACCAGAGCAACACCCAGCTCTACTCACCACCAGTCCCTCCCATTAGGTAGTTTGCACAAGCCTCTTAGATAGCCTTATCCACCAGAGGGTAGACAGCAGAAGCAAGAAGAGCTACAATCCTGCAGCCTGTGGAATGAAAACCACGTTCACAGAAAGACAGACAAAATAAAAAGGCAGAGGACCATGTACTAGATGAAGGAACAAGATAAAACCCCAGAAAAACAACTAAATGAAGTGGAGATAGGCAACCTTCCAGAAAAAGAATTCAGAATAATGATAGTGAAGATGATCCAGGACCTCGGAAAAAGAATGGAGGCAAAGATCGAGAAGATGCAAGAAATGTTTAACAAAGATCTAGAAGAATTAAAGAACAAACAAACAGAGATGAAAAATACAATAACTGAAATGAAAACTACACTAGAAGGAATCAATAGCAGTATAACTGAGGCAGAAGAACGGATAAGTGATCTGGAAGACAGAATGGTGGAATTCACTGCTGTGGAACAGAATAAAGAAAAAAGAATGAAAAGAAATGAAGACAGCCTAAGAGACCTCTGGGACAACATTAAATGCAACAACATTCACATTATAAGGGTCCCAGAAGGAGAAGAGAGAGAGAAAGGACCCGAGAAAATATTTGAAGAGATTATAGTCGAAAACTTCCCTAACGTGGGAAAGGAACTAGCCACCCAAGTCCAGGAAGCGCAGACAGTCCCATGCGGGATAAACCCAAGGAGAAACATGCCGAGACACACAGTAATCAAATTGGCAAAAATTAAAGACAAAGAAAAATTATTGAAAGCAGCAAGGGAAAAACAACAACATACAAGGGAACTCCCATAAGGTTAACAGCTGATTTCTCAGCAGAAACTCTACAAGCCAGAAGGGACTAGCACAATATAGTTAAAGCGATGAAAGGGAAGAGGCTACAACCAAGATTACTCTACCTGGCAAGGATCTCATTCAGATTCGATGGAGAAATCAAAAGCTTTACAGACAAGCAAAAGCTAAGAGAATTCAGCACCACCAAACCAGCTCTACAATAAATGCTAAAGGAACTTCTCTAAGTGGGAAACATAAGAGAAGAAAGTGACCTACAAAAACAAACCCAAAACAATTAAGAAAATGGCAATAGGAACATACATATCGATAATTACCTTAAATGTGAATGGATTAAATGCTCCAACCAAAAGAAAAAGGCTCACTGAATGGCTACAAAAACAAGACCCATATATAGGCTGTCTACAAGAGACCCATTTCAGACCTAGGGACACATACAGACTGAAAGTGAGGGGATGGAAAAAGATATTCCATGCAAATGGAAATCAAAAGAAAGCTGGAATAGCAATACTCAGATAAAATAGACTTTAAAATAAAGAATGTTACAAGAGACAAGGAAGGACAGTACATAATGATCAAGGGATCAATCCAAGAAGAAGATATAACAATTATAAATATATATGCACCCAACACAGGAGCACCTCAATACATAAGGCAACTGCTAACAGCTATAAAACAGGAAATCGACAGTAACACAATAATAGTGGGAGACTTTAACACCTCACTTACACCAATGGACAGATCATCCAAAATGAAAATAAATAAGGAAACAGAAGCTTTAAATGACACAATAGACCAGATAGATTTAATTGATATTTATAGGACATTCCATCCAAAAACACCAGATTACACTTTCTTCTCAAGTGTGCATGGAACATTCTCCAGGATAGATCACATCTTGGGTCACAAATCAAGCCTCAGTAAATTTAAGAAAACTGAAATCACATCAAGCATCTTTTCTGGCCACAACGCTACGAGATTAGAAATGAATTACAGGGGAAAAAAATGTAAAAAACACAAACACATGGAGGCTAAACAATACGTTACTAAATAGCCAAGAGATCACTGAAGAAATCAAAGAGGAAAACAAAAAACACCTAGAGACAAATGACAATGAAAACATGACAATCCAAAACCTATGGGATGCAGCAAAAGCAGTTCTAAGAGGGAAGTTTATAGCAATACAAGTCTACCTCAAGAAACAAGAAACATCTCAAATAAACAATCTAATCTTACACCTAAAGGAACTAGAGAAAGAAGAACAAGGAAAGCCCAAAGTTAGCAGAAGGAAAGAAATCATAAAGATCAGAGCAGAAATAAATGCAATAAAAACAAAGAAAACAATTGCAAAGATCAATAAAACCAAAAGCTGGCTCTTTGAGAAGATAAACAAAATTGATAAACCATTAGCCAAACTCATCAAGAAAAAGAGGGAGAGGATTCAAATCAATAAAATTAGAAATGAAAAAGGAGAAGTTACAACAGACACTGCAGAAATACAAAGCAACCTAAGAGACTACTACAAGCAACTCTATGCCAATAAAATGGACAACCTGGAAGAAATGGACAAATTCTTAGAAAGGTATAACCTTCCAAGACTGAACCAGGAAGAAAGAGAAAATATGAACAGACCAATCACAAGTAATGAAATTGAAACTGTGATGAAAAATCTTCCAGCAAACAAAAGTCCAGGACCAGATGGCTTCACAGGTGAATTCTATCAAACAGAGAAGAGCTAGCACCCATCCTTCTCAAACTCTTCCAAAAAACTGCAGAGGAAGGAACACTCGCAAACTCATTCTATGAGGCCCCCATCACCGTGATTACAAAACCACACAAAGATACTACAAAAAAAGAAAATTACAGATGAATAACACTGATGAATATACATGCCAAAATCTTCAACAAAATACTAGCAAACAGAATCCAACAACACATTAAAAGGATCATATACCATGATCAAGTGGGATTTATCCCAGGGATGCAAGGATTCTTCAATATACGCAAATCAATCAACGTGATATATCATATTAACAAATTGAAGAGTAAAAGCCATATGATCATCTCAATAGATGCAGAGAAAGCTTTTGACAAAATTTAACACCCATTTATGATAAAAACTCTCCAGAAAGTGGGCTTAGAGGGAATGTATCTCAACATAATAAAGGTCATATATGACAAATCCACAGCAAACATCATTCTCAATGGTGAAAAACTGAAAGCATTTCCTCTAAGATCAGGAACAAGACAAGGATGTCCACTCTCACCACTATTATTCAACATAGTTTTGGAAGTCCTAGCCACAGCAACCAGAAAAGAAAAAGAAATAAAAGGAATACAAATTGGAAAAGAAGAAGTGAAAGTATCACCGTTTTCAGATGACATGATACTGTACATAGAGAGTCCTAAAGATGCCACCAGAAAACTACTAGAGCTAATCAATGAATTTGGTAAAGTTGCAGGATACAAAATGACTGCACAGAAATCCCTGCATTCCTATACACTAATGATGAAAAATCTGAAAGAGAAATTAAGGAAACACTCCCATTTACCACTGCAACAAAAAGAATAAAATACCTAGGAATAAACTTACCTAGGGAGACAAAAGACCTGTATGCAGAAAACTATAAGACATGGATGAAAGAAATTAAAGATGCCTCAAACAAGATGGAGAGATATACCATGTTCTTGGACTGGAAGAATCAATACTGTGAAAATGACTATACTACCCAAAGCAATTTACAGATGCAATGCAATCCCTATCAAATAACCAATGGCAATTTTTTTTTTTACAGAACTAGAACAAAAAATCTTAAAATTTGTATGGAGACACAGAAGACCCTGAATAGCTAAAGCAGTCTTCAGGGAAAAAGAAGGAGCTGGAGGAATCAGGCTCCCTGACTTCAGACTATACTACAAAGCTACAATAATCAAGACAATATGGTACTGGCACAAAAACAGAAATATAGATCAATGGAACAGGATAGAAAGCCCAGAGAAAAACGCATGCACATATGGTCGCCTTATTTTTGATAAAGGAGGCAAGAATATACAATGGAGAAAAGGCAGCCTCTTCAATAAGTGGTGCTGGGAAAACTGGAAAACTACATGTAAAAGCATGAAATTAGAACACTCCCTAACACCATACACAAAAAGAAACTCAAAATGGATTAGAGACCTAAATGTAAGACCGGACACTATAAAACTCTTAGAGGAAAACATAGGCAGAACACTCTATGACATAAATCACAGCAAGATCTTTTTTGATCCACCTCCTACAGTAATGGAAATAAAAACAAAAATAAACAAATGGGACCTAATGAAACGTAAAAGCTTTTGCAAAGCAAAGGAAACTACAAACAAAATGAAAAGACAACCCTCAGAATGGGAGAAAATATTTGCAAATGAATCAATGGACAAAGGGTTAATCTCCAAAATATATAAACAGCTCATGCAGGTCAATATTAAAAAACCAAATAACCCAATCCAAAAATGGGCAGAAGACCTAAATAGACATTTCTCCAAAGAAGACATACAGATGGCCAAGAAGCATATGAAAAGCTGCTCAACATCACTAATTATTAGAGAAATGCAAATCAAAACTACAATGAGGTTATCACCTCACACCAGTTAGAATGGGCATCATCAGAAAATCTACAAACAACAAATGCTGGAGAGGGTGTGGAGAAAAGGGAACCTTCTTGCACTGTTGGTGGGAATGTAAATTGATACAGCCACTATGGAGAACAGTATGGAGGTTCCTTACAAAACTAAAAATAGAATTACCATATGACCCAGCATGCCACTACTGGGCATATACCCAGAGAAAACCATAATCCAAAGAGACACATGCACCCCAGTGTTCATTGCAGCACTATTTACAAGAGCCAGGACATGGAAGCTACCTAAATGCCCATCGACAGACAAATGGATAAAGAAGATGTGGTACGTATATACAATGGAATATTACTCAGCCATAAAAGAGAACGAAATTGGGTCATTTGTAGAGATGTGGATGGATCTAGACACTGTCATACAGAGTGAAGTAAGTCAGAAAGAGAAAAACAAATATTGTATATTAATGCATATATGTGGAACCTAGAAAAATGGTACAGATGAACCAGTTTGCAGGGCAGAAATTAAGACACAGATGTAGAGAACAAACGTATGGACACCAAGGGGGGAAAGTGCCAGGGGTGGGGTGGGGGGGTGAATTGGGAGATTGGGATTGACATATATACACTAATATGTATAAAATGGATAACTAATAAGAACCTGCTGTATAAAAAAATAAATTAAATTAAATACAAAAACAAAAAAAATACCAAAAGTAAATAAATTTATTTTTTAAAAAGAAGGGCAGAAGACCTAAATAGACATTTCACCAAGGAAGGTATACAGATGGCCAAGAGGCACATGAAAAGATGCTCAACATCACTGATTATTAGAGAAATGCAAATCAAAACTACAATGATGTATCACCTCACACCAGTCAGAATGGCCATTATCAAAAAGTCTAGAAACAGTAAATGCTGGAAAGGGTGCGGTAGAAAGGGAACCTTCCTGCACTGTTGGTGGGAATGTAAATTGATACAACCGCTATGGAAAACAGTATGGAGGTTCCTTAAAAAACTAAAAATAGAACTACCATATGACCCAGCAATCCCACTACTGGGCTATACCCTGAGAAAACCATAATTCAAAAAGAGTCATGTACCACAACATTCATTGCAGCTCTATTTACAATAGCCAGGACATGGAAGCAACCTAAGTGTCCACTGACAGATGAATGGATAAAGAAGATGTGGCACATATATACAATGGAATATTACTCAGCCATTAAAAGGAACAAAATTGGGTCATTTGTAGAGACGTGGATGGATCTAGAGACTGCCATGCAGAATGAAGTAAGTCAGAAAGAGAAAAACAAGTATCATATATTAATGCATATATGTGGAAACTAGAAAAATGGTACAGATGAACCAGTTTTCAGGGCAGATATTGAGACACAGATGTAGAGAACAAACGTATGGACACCAAGGGGGGAAAGCGGTGGGGAGGTGGATGAATTGGGATTGACATGTATACACTGATGTGTATAAAATGGATGACTAATAAGAACCTGCTGAATAAAATAAAGTTAAATAAAATTCAAAAAAAAAAAAAGTGGCTTGGAATGTCCAGGATGCTAAGGTGAGGAAAAGAATATCACATGGCTATTTTTACCTATTTCATAAAAACATACCAGGTCCAAAGAAGAAAACAAGTATCTCTTATACCAAAAGGTGATAAAAACATCTCCCCAGGATGTAAATTGATGCAGCCCCTATGGAGGTTCCTTAAAAAACGAAAAATAGTGTTATCATATGATCCAGCAATCCCCCTCCCGGGCATATATCCAGAGAAAGCCATAATTTGAAAAGATACATATGCACTCCAATGTTCACTGCAGCACTATTTACAATAGCCAAGACCTGGAAGCAACCTAAATGTCCATCAACAGATGAATGGATAAAGAAGATGTGGTACATATATACAATGGAATACTACTCAGCCATAAAAAAGAATGAAATAATGCCATTTGCAGCAGCATGGATGGACCTAGAGATTATCATACTAAGTAAAGTAAGTCAGACAAAAACAAGTATCTTATGATATCACTTATACGTGGAATCTTAAAAAAATGATACAAATGAACTTATTTACAAAACAGAAACAGACTCACAGACACAGAAAACATACTTATAGTTACCAGTGAGGAAGTGGGGGAAAGGGATAAATTAGCAATTGGGGATTAAGAGATACACACTACCATATAAAGTAGAGAGAAAACAAGGACCTACTGTATAGCACAGGGAACTATATTCAATATCTTGTAATAGCCTATAATGGAAAAGAATCTCAAAAAGAATATACACACACACACACACACACACACACACACACACACACACACATATATATATATATCAGCAAAGAGATATATATGTCTATATATAACTGAATCACTTTGCTGTACACCTGAATCATTGTAAATCAACTATACGTCAATAAAAAATAAAATATTTTTAAAAAGTCCCCCTAGGATCTTAGTACAATTTGTAACATTTGCTATGTCCATAATGTATGGTAGCTGACGTTGTTACTGTTTGTCAAGTGCAGAAATACCTCTTGTAATGACTTTTGATACAAGTCAGAGTGTGATAGGAGAGCACAGTCCTTTGAAGGACTCTTCTTATGGCTGACATATATAACTATTATGAAGAGTACCGCTTTTCAATTCTTGCCCAAGTATTTTTCCTTTCCACCAACTTTTGATACTGAACTAGATTATGAACATGGCAAAAAGATCAAAGCCGTGCTCTCTGGGGAGGCCCCGTTGCTGCTGCCTGGGGATGTGACGTCCCTGTGTGTCCCGCATGCAGATGGGGTGACATTCAGGAGGCTCACCTGGATGGAAGCCACACCACCTCTGCAGAAGTGGGTCTAAGCCGGTGCCCTGGCCACATGCTCTGCCAGTCTCTCACCGCCTTACTTGTTTTGGAGGCTTTCTCTGACTTGGAGCTGCCACCGTGAGCTTATCACTCCAGACCTGGTTGCACACCAGCTCCTGCTACCCAAGAAGGCTGGCACGTTCAGAGAACAGGATGGTATAAAAGTACTAATAATGGTGATACACTTCCTTCACAAGACCCTTGACCTCAGAACAAAAATACCAGTGCTGGGGACACCCAGGAAGCTTGTAAGATGTTTCTGCAGTAGCCATAGGAAGAGGGTTGCCCAGGCATTTTGGAAGGGCCCAAAGAGGGCACTTGTTTGTTTGAGCTCAGTCCAGGCCCCTGGGGTGGACATTTCAGGGGGCCTCCGAGGCTCTGGGGGTCATCCCCATCACCTCCTCTAGAGTCTGTCTCTTCTCTTTGCTTCTCCCCTCTCCCTTTTCTACTTCTTTCTTATGCTCTCCTTTCCTCTCCACTGTCTCTCCAAGTATGTCTTTAGCCCGTACAGGTGTTACCTCACAGGACATTGGTACTTAGGGCTGAGAAATCTGCCAGCTCCCAACAGGAGCAGAGACCCTGCCTTACTATCTCCGTGACCCTGAAGCAACTGGCCTTGTGCCTGGCCGTCGATGAGTGATCCTGCCTCGGACCTTGAATAAAGCAGAAAAGACAGCTGTCCTGAGTTTAGTCACTCTATGTGATACCGCCTCCCTAAAAAGGATTACCACATGGGCACTTTGTGAACTTTTACCCCCAAACACCCTTATACACAGAGAAATGGACTTCAAGCCTGTAGGGTTTACCTGCAGGTTCAAAGTCTTGCTTTCATTTATAAATCTATTCTAATTTTTGCTTTTCATTTCACAATCTTTTTATTTTAATCAGATTTTGATTCTGTCTAGTACTGCAGCAAATGAAAAATGCCTACAAATTTTCACTAAACACAGAGAACATGTTTGGAGTACTCCAACTCCAAATACAGGCTCTATGGAATACGTGATCTTCCCTTTGGGTCCCCTTCCATCCCACAAAACCTCAAAGAGAGCGGTTGTCACTCTTCCTCCCCTCCCGCCAGCTGCAGAGAACTGCTTCTCACCAGGGCAACTCTGTCAAGTGCTACAGCATAAGGAACAAAGAAATGCGTGTATGGATGGATTTCATAACAGTTAAGATTCACCTGAGCAGTGCTGGGGGGGGAGGGGCGGGCAGTTCATATAAAAATAAGGTTGTAAAGAACTAGTTAAATGACTAATCTCCCTGCTCACCACCTTTGTCATCTCCATTACAAATTATATCCCGGGAACATACTTCACATCTTTCCCACGGCTTAGCGACACCCTGCCAGGCACACACGAGGAAGGCCTTTGCCCCAGTTTAACAGATCTTTATATTCTCTTAATCTAGCACAGTCCCGGTGCATAGCTGGTGCTCAGAGATACATAAAACCCTTTCTCAACAGCGCTCACCAACTCCTGCGGGGCTCATTGTCTTGTTGGGGAATCAAACACATAAACGAATTATTAAGACCTGATATGATGGCAGGTACGATGCACTGTCAAAATAGAGGGTTGGAAAGGGAAGAAGAACTTAAAAAAAAAAAAAAAAAAAGGTAGGAAAGAGTTTGGTATAATGGCCAAGAGTTGGGCTCAGAGCCTGTCAGGCTGAGGTCAAATCCTCGTTCTCCCTTCTCACGTACTAGCCAGGTACAAGGTGTGCAGCTTCCATTTCCTTTCTCCACAGTAGAGATGGTAATAATAGCATAGGCATTAAAGGGGTTTTGTTGTTGTTGTTTTTTAATATAAAGCACTTAGCACAGTGCCTAGAACTCAATAAATGTGAGTTATTATTGTTGCTATAATGATGATGATTTCAACAGAGGAATATAAGTAGGTTAGGCATGGATCTGGAAATATGGCCTAATGTATTGCAAAGGAGACTTTTCCATCAAAGAATCAGCCAAGATTTCTTTTGGAGAAACGGAAAGGGTATAAGGGCTACTGCTGTCACTTTGCCTATGTTTTAAATTCTGTCCACAAGATGGCAGCAGCAGCCTCAGGTTCCTCCTGGGTCTACAAGGCATTCCGTTCAGTCTGCATTCCAGGAACCCCGCCCAAGACAGGCATCTCTGGGACATATTTTAAGTGGAAGGCAACCAGCACCGCGTCTAAAGGATGCCCTTCCTCTGGAATGCTATAGAAGTCTATGGCTAGTGGGGAGGGGGAAGGGTAAGCTGTGACAAAGCGAGAGAGTGGCATGGACATACATACACTACCAAACGTAAAACAGATAGCTAGTGGGAAGCAGCCGCATGGCACGGGGAGATCAGCTCGGTGCTCTGTGACCACCTAGAGGGGGGGGATAGGGAGGGTGGGAGGGAGGGAGACGCAAGAGGGAAGAGATATGGGAACATATGTATATGTATAACTGATTCACTTTGTTATAAAGCAGAAACTAACACACCATTGTAAAGTAATTATACTCCAATAAACATGTAAAAAAAAGAAGTGTATGGCTAGACAGACAAAGAAGTTCTGGCCTTGGGAAAAATTGGAAACCACCCATTCATTCATTCATTCATTCATCAAATATGTACGGAGACCTTACTGCATCCCAGGCATCATGCAATGGAACAAAGCAGAGAAGGCCCTTCTCTCATGACCCTACACACAGATCAAACACACGTAGATCACAGGAAGGGGTCTCCCACCCAACTAATAGTTACGAGCCTGTGGACTGTGGAAATACACAATTGAAGGTTAAGCAAAGAAAAACACGTACATGATCGGAAGTCACATTGACTCCGCTTTGTATGTTGCCAGCAGCGGGAGGGAATTCGAAGGGACAGAAGTTAGTAGAATGTGATCATGATTGGGGGTTTTGCCCCCTGTAAAATTACTTACGTTCTTCCCCCCCCCCCCCTCCTTTAAGCTAGAAATCTGGGCTGGGCTAATGGAAGCCATCACCTGGAATGTCTAGGGCAGCCGTGCAAGGTTACATTCCAGGCTCCAAGCAAAAAAATGCCAGCAATTTGCCTTTTGTCAACTGCAAATTAAAGTAATTTCCACGCAGAGGGTTTCTCCTGCTGGCGGTGAGCACCCCAAAAAAAGGCCAGGGCTATTAGTGGCAAGCCTTTACCTGGCCGCCCCATCAGGGCAAACACACCTGAGGTTGAAGGTGCCTCGGGGTTGTAATCGGGGGATCCAGAGGGTCGTTTGCTTGGCTCTTCTTTCACTGAAGCACCAAACCCAGTGGGCATGAAGTGGGGCCTGGAGATGGGAAACAGGGATAGTCCCTCATAGCACTTTCTAGAATGTGGGACAGGAGAGGCAATCAGCTTTACAAAATGAAGAGAAGGTAAATTTGTGTGGCTGCCACACCTAGCGCTATGATGACAATAAAAAAACAGCCACCGTTATTGAGAGTGCCAGGCAGACACGATGCTGAGGTCACAGCTACGTGTCACCCAATCAATCGTCGAAAGAGGTAAAAGAGGTATTATTGTTTTCACTTTAAAGATGAGGAAGTTGAGGATCTGTGAAGTTATTTAAGTGGTTTAGAGAAAATCGCCAGTATTAAATGATGAAGACGGATTTAAACTCTCATTTGTCAGACTCCTGAACCTGGATCCTTCACCTCCACACAGCCAACCGACTGCAGAGATGGATAGAGGGCTGTGTCATCACCAGAGACAAAGAAGAAGTTACGCATTCCCTGATTCGCTCCCATCAGACACTGGGCATACAAAGACGAGTGCTGTCAAATGCAAGCTAAAGTAACCTTCACGCAAAGAACTTGCTGCCGTGACAGGTCCAAGCTCAGGGACCAGAGGTGTAAACAAATCTGGAATATCCCTTCAACCAAAGAGGGAGGTCAATGCCCAGAGTTTAGATTAAGAGCAAATGGACAAGGCCCCTTCCCTTGTAGACAACATGCTTACTTGGCTGATTAGAAGACACCGTCACAAACACTTAGAAGGCAAGCTTTATGTCCCGGCGTGCCCTCCTCACCCTGGAAAGGGCTGCGACCTGTCCCCCAACCCCCAACACACACACAACCTGGCCTGCACCCAAAGCCAGCGCCTGGCTGGGGATTTTGCAGATTCCAGAATCTCTCCGGTCCTGCACCCCCTCCCTCATGTGGTTTCCACCAGAGTCCTGCACTCCGTGACCTCACGGGAACGCCATCATCTTCCCTAATCTGTGGACTTTCTGGGCCTCCTTTTCCTCACGTGGTAGCCCAAATAACTGGATGTCTTCCAGCTCAGACATTTCCGAAAGCTGCCATTTACTGAGCACCGGCTGTGTGCCAGGCGCTGTTCCAGGTTATGATCAAGACCTTGCTTAATCCTCACACACATACCCCCAAGTGGGTGTGGCACCTGCATTCCGTAGATGAGTTTTAATACTCAGAAATATCCTGGGTGATGTCTCCAAGGTCACACAGCTAGTAAGTTGAAAGCCAGGATTAGAAGCCAGGTTGGTCTTGAGCCCCAAAGCCTCAATATTTCTCACCACCTCTAAAAGGAACAGGCAAAGGTTTACTCTTTGTCAACCAGGTTATTAAGCCACCACCACTGCCCCAACTCTTCCTACCAGAAGCCCTCACAACCACCTACACAGTTTTCACCTCACCTTTGTCACCATCCTCGTCTACCTTCCTTGGCATTGTTCCTGGAGGATTTGGGTACCTGACACACCCTTGCCTGTCATCACTCATTCAATATTCATGGAGAGACCCATGACCCCCCTGACCTTTGGCCTTCTAAGATCCTTTCAGTCTTGCCCCCACTCTAGACACCTCCGATCCCCCACCACGTAGACCTATGGAAATGCTCTGTGTCCAGGATCTTGAGCCCCAAGCTCCTGTCTCCAGCCACAACCTCCACCCATCACCACTCTCACCAGCCCCACTGGTTCTTGGCCTAACTTGACTCCCTCCACAGACAGTACCCACGTCAGCCACTTCCTCTCCACCTAAGTCCTCTCTGCTCTCCTCCCCTGCCCCCCAAAGCACCTCTGAATCAACTCTCTTCTTTCTAACCTTAAATACCACAAGAACTTTACACAATCTCTCTTTCATGTTCTCCCCTTTCTCAGGAAGAGTCAACCCTCCTCTCCCCATCACTCCATCCCCACCACCACAAGTTACCTCCTCTCTAAGCTGCATGTCACTCTCTGGGCCATGTCCTCCAGACGAACCAATCTCTCTCAAATATTCCCTCCCTTTCTGGCATCTTCAAACTCCCCCTCTCTTGGAGCACCTCCCCGTGGCTTGGGAAACCTCCCTAGCTGGACCAATAGTGGTGTTTCTGCCCCTGGCTGTTTTGGAAGACTCACTCTTCACAGCCTCCTCTCACCACATCTGACTTCCCTTTTCGCTCCAGTGAAACGCCTCTCTCCTGCCGCCACCAACTCCTAGCTTCTAAATCTAATGATCGTTTCTCAGCTCTTATTTCTTTCGACCTATAAAAGTAGAATCTGCTGTCAAACTGAGGCAGGAGATAGATGGGCCCCAGGCTGAGCAGCTGGAGTTTGTCCTCTGTGGACAGATACTCCAAGATGAAGATAGCAGGGGAATAATAGGAGAGGCTGAGCTCTGCCCAGATAAAAGACAGAGACCACATATTTCTCTTTCTCCAGGTCAAGGAGACCTTCCTGACTATACATGCGCAGAAGGGCTCCTCGGAGGTCAAAAGGGGAGTTATGCCAACCTACCCATAGGCCTCTTCGCTGGAAGCCATCTTGGCTAAGAGATGCACATGCACACATGGGAGGATCCTGAGATATACCACATACAGACTCAGAACCAGGCAAAACAAGATGACTGGGCAAAGGAAACCCAGAGGAAATGCCCCATATAAGTGATTTAAACTACCACGAGCACGCGACTCTCTCTCTGAGTCTGCCCGTGTGTGCCTATTCACACATAGTCTTTCTCCTCCTAATAATCACTTTGTTTCAATACTTTCCGTCTTTGTGGGAATTCATTTCTGCAAAGCTGAAGGGCCAACGGGCTTGTCACTGGCCACTGGTCTAGAGGCTAGGATTCAGCGCTCTCACTGCCGCAGCCTGACCTCAATCTCTGGCTGGGAACTGAAATCCTGCTTCAAGCGGCTGCAGGCCGAGGCCACCCAAGATCAAAACCAGATCGTTATGACTCCATTGCTCCTAACCTTTCCTTTCTATTGCCTCTGAGATCTAAGTCACCCAACTTCCGTGAGCCTAGGTTTCCCCATCGAGGGAAGGATGTTTCTGCCCTTGGAGGAAGGAGGAAAACAAATGCCAATATCATAGGGTTGTCGCCGGTGTTGAATGAGGTACCATGTGCATGATATATTGAAGGGGCCCCTAAGTAGTTGTTACGATTAGTGCCCCTACAACAGCAAACACCGAACACCTCTTAAGGATAGACATCCTTATGGCCCTAAGAAAACCCAGGAATTTGCCCTGCACGCAGTAGGCACAGAATCAGTTCACTGTTGACAGTGATGACTGGTTGATAATCTCCAGCTATTTCCCCAGTCTTTTAATTTCAATAAACCACAAATGCTTTTTCCACCATGGACTTGGCTGTTTAATGGTCTCAATCCTTTGAAAAGGAAAATGACTCCCTTATTTTTCACTTACTTGCTGTGTGTTAAGAGCCCTTTGATGTTCCAAAGGCCTTTCAAGAAAGCCTCCTTAGAAATAGGAGCTTGGCTTTTGCCACAGGGAAGTGAACTTGAACCCCAAAGGTTGAGCTGGGACCCTGGAGTCCCAGGCAGGCGTTTTCCTTGCAGGCTCCAGGCCTGACCCCAGCCCCAAGGTTGGAGAAAATGCTATTTGCAAGCTCTTCATCCTTCTCAAAGCTGTCATTTTCGTCAGCCCCATTGGGCATTTTGACAAATGCCTTTGCTAATTACTTAATTATTTTGGCCTGCACAAGCACGGGGGCTGTTTCCTTAAAGAAAAGAGGGCTTAAGCCCATCCATTCTTACCCAGGCAGGGCCTGAAAGTAGCCCACCTCAACCCCGCTTCAATCCTATTAAAGTGTTTGGCTAACTAAGCTCCCCCACCAGTCAAATTAACTCGTGTATATTATGATGCAAGAACCAGAGGCACAAAGCCCTCCTTCCCCGGAGCCAGGCTAAAGCCGGCATTTGTTATTTTATGCCCTTGGCTTGTTTCTTCTAGTTCAAACCTCTTTTGCATGGGAAAGAAACCTGTGCTTATCTGCTGACTTTCAATTAAAGAAACAATTAGGTTAAATGGTAAATGCATCCGTGGGTCCCTCCTGGAATTAGCGGGGAGTGTGAGCCTGTCACCCAGTCGTCAGCACAGTGGGGTGCACGGCAGCTGGAAGGTGTGGAAGAGATTCCGCAGGATGGGAGGCTGAGCTGGCCTTCCCCAGGCGGCCAGCCCGACTTCCTCAGTCTCTCTAGGAAATGCTCTCTCTCTGAGCATCCTCTCCCTCCAGTGCCACGCCTGCCCGCTGGGTCTTCTTCACACCCTGGAGAAAAGGCCCTTGACTAGTCCATTGGCTCAGGGTGCAAGGAAGCCAGAACAGACTCAGAATCTACCCTGAAATGCAAGTTGTGTTTGGAGGTGTGACCTCTTCAAAGCGGTCGCCCACCCTGATCAGATAAACAGCCAGGGGCCCCATCCAGAGGCCAGCACTGTGTCTGGCACATGGTAGATGCCAAAGAGTGGCTGGTGTGGAATAAAGCCACTGCCCATCCTGCGGGGTGTCCGGCCTGCAGGTGGAGTCAGGCGCAGTGGAGTCTTGGTGAATCACGGGAGGGGGCAGGAGACTCACAGAGGCTTCAGTTAGGGTTGACCCAGGTATTTGTTTGCACAGCTGGGACCTGAGAAACTGAGCTGACCCTGGGTCTTTCTCATGAAAATGCAATGAGGGCAAAGCTGCCCCTGAAAATACCAGCATCCTGCACATCGTCCTTGACGACTTAACAAACTCCTTGGCTAGCTTGAGATGCAGGGATCTCACACTCCCTTCTCTATGGACAAAGGAATGGGGGCTTAGAGAGGGTGAGTGATTTGCCTAAAGTCACAGCAGTTAGAAAATATAAGAAGCACATATTTCATTTGCTAGAATGACTGAAAAGATAACATTCATAAGGATAAATTTAACCAAGATTCTGTAGGATCCATAAGAAAAAAATTGTCACGTTCTAACAGGGTTCACAAAAGAAAACTGAAGTAAATGGGAAGACGTCCTTCTTTTGGATGCCATTCTCCCTAAAGTAATGTATATACTCCATGCATTTCCAAATAAAATATCAGGAGGATGGAAGAGGGCTGTAAAATGATATTAAAATCTATCTGGAAAAATAAACATGTGAAAACAGATGGGGGAAAATCCAAAGAAAAATAATGACTTAGCACAGCTCCTACTAGATTTTAAAATGCATCATGAATTAACAGTAATTAAAACCGTTTATAGTGGAGAAAAAAAATAGTGCAACAGAATAGGAGGGGACCATAAATAGACTGAAATACACGTGGACATTTAGTCTGTGATAAAAGTGGCATTTCAGTTTAGTGAGGAAAGAGAGATGATTCAGTAAATGATTTGGGGGGACCACTGATAATCAGTTGGGAAAAATCATGACGTTAGACCCCTACCTCAGTCCTTAAAACCAACAAAATTCTAGACGGAGCAAAGATTTAAATTTTAAAAATGAAACCATAAAATGTCAGAAAAAAAAGTACGAAATGTATAATCTAAGAGTAGAGAGGAACTTTCCAAGCAGACCATGAAACCCTGAATCTAAAAGAAATGACTGATGCATCTGACTACATAAAAAGGTACCATTTCTGCATGGCAAAAATAAATGCCATGAACAAAATAAGACAGATAACACTGGGAAAATTTGTTTGCACCCTGTGACCACTGCTAAAACGTTAGTTTTCTAGTTTACAAAGAGTTCACTCCAATCAGCAAGATCTGTAAGTGCAGCTCAATAAAAGAACAGTCACAGGAGGCGAACAGGCAGTTCAGAGAACAGAAGACCCAAGGTTACTGGGCAGAACTTCCAATGGTACCACTTCAGCTCACTGAACAATCTTTCCCGTGACTTACTTTCATCAGAAACTCCATCAGTGGCATTTTCAGCTGCGAATCTGCTTAGAATTATCATTGTTATTCATGTTCTTCCTGAGCCAGCTGTTCAAGGGGAGGAGTCCCAGCACAGCCTGCGAAGCCAGGACAACACAGTGGGCCACCTCCCTGCCCCTGCCAGTCCCCGAGACCCCTGCCAACCCTCCTGCAGGTACCAGGGCTCCATGCCGGGGTGGGGAAGGAGGTGACCACTGCACTTGAGGAAAGGGACAAAACCCACATCATTTAAATGTCACCAAACATTCACTGGTGCTGCTTTCTGCTAAATTCCTCCCTCACTGTTCCTGCCTCCCATCAGAGCCAGAAACGTGGTATTGACTGTTATCACTCATCACGGGTTTAGGCTTCTGTAACTCCAACCAACTATTGATAGAATGCAGAGAACCCAGAAGGTTGGCATAAAATCTCTGATAAAGGGCTTCCCTGGTGGCGCAGTGGTTGAGAGTCCGCCTGCCGATGCAGGGGACACGGGTTCGTGCCCCGGTCCAGGAAGATCCCACATGCCGCGGAGCGGCTGGGCCCGTGAGCCATGGCCGCTGAGCCTGCGCGTCCGGAGCCTGTGCTCCGCAACGGGAGAGGCCGCAACAGTGAGAGGCCCGCGTACCGCAAAAAAAAAAAAAAAAAAAAAATCTCTGATAAAGAGTTACCACTCTTTACCTCTTAGGACTGACTCTCCCTTGGTCCTTGTCAGTCCTGGCTTTCTGCACAACCCCATCAAGACTGGTCGTCTGCTGCTTTCTCAGAGGGCAGCATGTTAAAGACCAGACCAGGGCTCTGCCACAGAAAACCGACTGGTGGCAGAAAAAGGCTGGTCAAAGGCACAGGAAGCGGAGGGCAACACCCAGGTGATGCCTCAGGGATAAAAGGAAAGAAAGGCCAAATGCAGTTTCCCAGGCATGTTTAAGGAGAAAAATAAGAAGATGTTTTACTCTGGAAAAGATCAGCTTCAATGACTGCCTTAAGTCACGTACCACAGAGTATCAGTAAACGAGGTACTGATGAGGCTCAAGGTCAGGAATCTACCTACTAATTTATTGGGTTTAAGCAAAGACCACGTCACAGGAGCCACGAAGAGAAAAGTGTGGAATCAAATAAAACTTCCAGCGCTGATCTGCACACGAACGCGTGACAACTATTGTATTATGTGGTCGGCATAAACAGGAAACTCAAAGGACCAAGTTTACATGACTTTGTTTTCCTATTACAAATTAACCGAAGTCTCAGTGTCCCCATCTGTACATTGGAAATGATAATACCCGCCCCTAAGGCTGTTGCAGGCCTTAAATAAGGTATGTCAAGGGCCTGGATAGCATCTGGCACATGGTAGACAGGTAATGAATAGAAGCTTTCGTTGTTATTGTTGTTGCACTTTCTTCACGTTAATTTCTCAGTTTCCAGAATCAGAATCTCAGCATCAATCACTATTTTTTTCTGTAATATATTAAATCATTATTCTCCCTCTCTCTCTCTCTCTCTCTCTCTCTCACACACACACACACACACACACACACACCTTACATACCTTAAAAGACAAAGATTCAAGTTCTTGGGGTGATCATAAGCTAAAATTTTGCTTTCAATGCCCATGATAATAATAACAGCTAACACTTGACAGTGCTCTCTGTGTGCTGGCACTGGTCTAATGACTTTACATGAATTCACGCATTTATTTCTCACCACAGCCCCATGAGGTCAGTAATCTTATTATCACTCATTTTACAGAGGAGGAGATTGAGCACAAGGGAATTAATGACATTAACAGGTCTCACGGCAAGTAGAAGGCCTGGAAAGCATTGTTTTGTGAAAAAAAAGATGAACGAGAGTGTATTCTGTAGCGAGTCATTAATGTAAACACACACACACACACATACATACAGATATATACTGAGAGAGAGAGAGAGAGAGAGAGAGAGAGAGAGAGAGAGACAGAGACAGAGACAGAGAAAGAGACCGCACAACTTGAGAGCTAGCGGTAAGAGGGACACTTGCGTTTACTCCTCTGAACCTTTTAAATGTTTTACCCATGCACAAAATTAATCAACCCTTGAAAAGTTCTCCCAGCTCATGCCATCACTCCTTTCTGGAGTCCCCTACCCCTTTAAGCACGTTCAGACCTATTTCTGTGCCCTCAGCTGCCAGCACACACAGGCCATCTGTCCTGAGGGCTGGGATGCCAGGGCAGGGCCTCGCCTGCTTGAGGGAGGAGATGGCTGGGCCCCACGTCCCAGACAGGCGACAGACCCCGGATGGGGCTACAGAGCTCACTTCCAGACACCTTTGAGGGTGGAGGTGGGGACCAACCGCTTTGGTGACACGCCCCCAGCTCGGGTTTTGCATCCTCACCAGGCTTGGAGGTAGAATGTTTGGGGGGCCCCCTGCCCTCTTCACCTGATCTCCATTGGCCTGCCTTCCTTTCAGAGGAGACAAAGCTTGCATTCCACAATTAGCGACAGAAGGTTTAAAATGCAGGTCATGGAGGAGTTCACAATCCCTCCTAAAAGAGTTTCCACTTAGGTGTTAATTATTTCAGCCTCCTTCCTGGGCTGAGCAGGGTGAGAGGAAGAAAGAGGCTGGGGGTCCCAGAGGCTGTCAGCCCCAGGTGGGTGCCAAGGGGGGGAGGTGGGGGACACCTCCCTAATCCTCCTTCTTTCTCCCTCGCCTCCTCACGGGTCAGGACACCCACCCCACTGCGTGTTCGAGGCCCACTCCCCTGCCACCATCCCCCATCTCTTCAGGCCAAGGGGTCCAGAGAGGAGGCAGAAAAATCACTCCCATCAGTTTCCTGCTCCACAAAGCCCGACCACACCTGCAGAAGGTGCAGACCCACGTCCCTGGAGGGCAGATCCAAGGAGCCCAAGATGCTGAGTGGGGTGGGCACAGACTTGAGCGAGTTGAAAGATCCTCTTCCCTGGTGCCCAGAGAACAGGACAACTGAGTAGAAGCCACCAGGAGTGAGAAGAAATAGGCTAGCACAGTACCCAGAGCGATAAACACAATAAATGATACCTCACAGCTATGTATTTTAGGGCTTTAAAATGGCCGGAGTTAACGCATGCTTACTGCAAACATTCGAACATCACAGAAGAATGTGAAAGTAAAACTCCCCGCCTCTGCCGCTGGAATTTAGTATAGGTTCTTCCAGAACTCTGTGTGTGTGTGTGTGTGTGTGTGTGTGTGTGTGTGTGTGTGTGTGTGTGTGTATTATATGCATATGTAATCAAATACATAGGTAGGTTTTTTTTTTTTTTTTTTTACAATAATGAGATCACTTTAGATGTTTTGTCCTGTGGCTGCCTCCTTGCTCTTTTTCTTCACTCAGTAATATACTGTGGATTTTTTTCCATATCAGTATATTTGATACGTATGGTTAATATCAGTAGTTTAAATAAATACTTTATTAAAGGTATAGAGTATATTGTTTTAATTTTGTTTCCAATTCTCGAAGTAGTGCATATTTAAGATAGAAAGTTTGAAAAGTATACGAAGGGATAAAGAAGAAGACAGAAGCACCCACGATCGCCGTACTTGGAAACACCCACTGTTCACAGTTCGGTTTGCTTCCTCAAGGAATAGCTTGGTACAGCCAGAGCCCTGAGTGGCAGGGGATTCTGGCAGTAACAGTAATGACGGCAGCTACCAAGTCGTTTGTCTTCTGGTTTCTTCCTTTTCCCCAGAAATGTATCAAAAATCCTTCCACAGTTGACATTCAAACTCCTGCTGGCTGTCCCATCTCCCTCCTTCCCTCCCCAGCTCGCTGGACCATAAAGTCCATGAGAACAGGGACCATGTCCAGTTGGCCTGTGCTGAACACAACACATGACCAGCTCCCAGCAAATGCTTTTTGAATAAATGCATCAACCAAGCCCATCTGCATGCACCCCTACCTCCAGGCCTTTGCTTATGTCCTTTCCCTACCTAAAGCACCTTTTCCTTCCTCACATAGTGTCTTCAGTCCTGGCACAACCTGCTAGGGGCTGCTGTAGGGTCTGCTTCCAAGCTCATCTCCTCCAAGCCTTTCCTGGCCGGCGCCCCTTCCTGGGCTCAACCAGCCTCATCTCTCTACATTCTGACTTGGCCAACCGTTCACCAGATGACCTGGGATTCACAACCCCATCTTCAATAATTTTTTCTCCTGGAAAGCTGAGCCAAGGAAGACCGCTTTGGTAGGTGGTGTTGCTTTTGTTTCAAAGTGGAGATTAGGAGGTTAACTGCGTGATCTGTGTCTGCCACTCTCTCTCTCTAAGGCTTAGTTCCCTCTTCTGTGAATGAAGGGATTGCCCCACTGTAATTCTGTGGTTTCTTCTGAGTGCCAAGTTTTATGATTCTGGGCTTTGATGTATATTTCATTTCTTATGCCCTTTCGCTTTGATAAGAAGTCTCACCTCCTGGAAAGATTTCTTGAACCTGGATTCCTGGCTTCAATTCTAAGACTATGCAGTTGGAAAACACCAACGGCCTCTGTTTAATTAGAGCTGATGTTCAAGAATAATCCCAGAGTTTGCTAATTATGCTTTCTTCTTCTGGATCATAGTTGGAATTTATGATAGACAGACATCGCCTACTTCTGAACGACTTGGTAAGAGCTGGTGATGCCTCCTTCTCCCATCCCTTTTCCATTTTTCCCAAAGAAGTACTGGCTGCTGCCCCTGAGGATCTGGCCCTGATGCTGATGCTACTATTGTTGTCAAGGGATGAGACAACATCCGCTGAGATCCCTGTAGCTATGAGAAGTATAGTTTCCGGAGGTCTTGTGTATTTCCCTTCCCCCACCACGCACAGCTCCACTTACACCAAGCCCACTGTTCCTTTCCATGGGAGGCCTTGACGCTTATCTCTTCCCAGCTAGAACAGTCCCCAAATTGGTTTATGAAGTTGGTGTGCTTAATTTTAGTTCCTATAGGTTCTACTTCTGGAAGTTCTATTTGGCTCTTTTTTATATCTGCTAGATTTTTTTTTAGAGTTTATGTTCCAATTTATAATTTATATAATAAATAAATTTGTTTGATAATCTAACTTCACTACTGAAATTAGGTGCAGGTTTGTTTCTGCTATATGTTTTTTCTCTCGATTTTTACTCCTGTTGCATTCCTTGCACTACCCAAAATCTTAAGGGATAAAGATGCTTTCAAAGATACACCAAAACAAAATTCCTCAATCATTCATAAAATCCAGTAATTCACAACCATTTTGAAGTGGCGAAAAGGGATATGCGTTTGGATATATATGTGTAAACTCTAGATCATCTCTCAAGTTCTATTGGAGTCAGTCTACTGAACTTTTGATCTCATCTCTTTGTAGAGCTGACTTCCTGTGACCTTCCTTCCTCATCCTTGGCTATAGCTCACCCACTGTGAGGTTTACATGATAATTGCATGTGATGTTTGCAAAGGTTGTCACATTCATTACTACTGTGATTCTCTTCACAGTCCTTTGAGATAGGCAGAACTGGATCATTTTATCCCCATTTTCAAGATAAGAAAACAGTAAAGTCAAGTGTCTTGCCCAAGGTCAGAGGGGTAAAGAACAGGGAGGGAGATAACAGACCCTGGTGCTTTCTGTCTCCCCCGTAGCATCTCTTCTTTGGTGGAGAGTGAATCCACCAGTGCCCACGATTATAGACAGACTTCACAAGGCTCTGTATTTATCACCCAGATACATTTCCTTCTAGCAACTGGGTTGAAAAACATGACATTATGGGAAAGAGCCACATCTTCCCTGGTCACTTGAACTGGCTGGAAGATGACAGGCCCTCAAGTCACCTTCAGTGAGGTCAGGGTTCCCAGGCACAGCCAGCCCAGAAGCTCCTGTGATTACTCTTCCGTCCCCTGAGTGAGAGGAGGAGTAATCATCCAGGAGAGATGGAAGGAAGGAGGAGGGACAGACCTCATTAACAGGAGCTGGAGAACTGGGCCTGCTGAGCTCAGACTTATTGGGGCTGCAAGTCCCTAGAGAAATGTTGCACCTACTTGCAGAAATCTTTACAGCAGGAAGAGCGAGAGACAGACCACTGCGGCCCGGAAAATGAGATCCTAGAAAAGACCTACAATAGTCTGAAAGTGGACAGTTTGGAATGGCTGGAAGTCTCCCCTGGGGTGTGGGAGATAGGGAACAGTAAACACCATTCTCAAAGCGCCCCTGGCCTCTCCCGTCAAGCCAAGCCGATGATTGCTGGAATGCGAGGAACGAGAGAGAAAATGGGCCAGGCATTATTTTTTTTTAGTGAAGCAATCTGATAGGGATATAAGAGAGAGGGACTCCTTTTACAGTTACGAGGACCCTTGAACCCCATGAAAGGGTGTGTGATGCCAAAGTCAGACAGACCTGGTTCACAAGTCAGCTCTCCAGGGACTGGCTGGGTGACCTTGGGCAAGTTATTTAAGTTCTTTGAACTTAAATACCTTCATCAGCAGAATGCGGATACTAATAACAACACCTATGTTATAGGACAAGAGATCTAAAGTCTATGGCATATAGCTAGCAGTACTACCCTTCATTTTACAAACAGACACTGAGGTCCAGAGAAGTGACTTGCCCCAGGCCATCCAGGAAGGACAGTCTGATAGATGGTCACTACAGTTAAGCACTTATTTGGATTTTTAAAAAAATTTCTCAAGGATCCAGTTTCTTCATCTGTAAAATGGGAATAATACATATCCTCAATACCTTATCTGAACCAGGTATCCAGACCTTAGAAAGTTAGTATGGTGTGAATACCATCCCCACAGTAGGGTCTGGGGCAGTACCTAGTAATGAAACACATTAGTATTTCTGCAGCAAAATGTGAGATACTTAAATTAAGCGGGAGAAATAAAGACTACATAGCTTTATGTTGGTTCAGGTTAGATTTTGTCATAAGAAGAATTTTGATTTCTAGAGCTCTGAAATTTTCAATTGTGGGCCTGTGATACCTACTTCAAATGGTCTGGAAGATTCTGCAAGTTAACCCACATCAAGTGGCTGGCATAGGTGGGAGCTCTGTATCAAGGTTAACTATTCCTATCAGCTAGTCTGGTGCTCAGCCAGTGCTACCAGTCGTGGAGAGTATCTAGCAGGATGTGACAGTCTCAGAGATCCTCAAGAAGACGTCCTACCCATGCACGCAGCCTGAGTGCACCATGCCCTTCCCACAGGGCTGGGGAAGAGAGGAAAAGAAGCAGTGCTCTGTGAAGACCTCCTGTGCAATTGGGGCATGAGGAGATGATGCTCTAAACCAGAGACCGAAGCCTCAAGGGCCAGGGAGGGAATGTAAAGGAACAAAGAGGCCTGGGTGTGGCCTGTGGGACAATACCTGCCCATCCCAAAGGGAAGATGACACCCACTTAGAGCTGTTGGCTGCCTTGGGCTACCAGACCTTGTGATTTTCTAAGAGAAGTCAAAATCTGAATGTATATACGTATATATGTAATGTCCTGATTTTTACCTATTGGTCACCAATATTTCTAAACACTGTACAGCTGTGGACCTCCGATCTAAATAATCATAGTGAGTATAATTTAGAGTTTGCTATGTGTTAGGCAGTGCCTTACAAGTGCTATACGCATTATATTTAATCCTACAGGAGAAATATTAATGCCATTTTACAGAGCAAGAAAACAAAAGCTCAGATCACATTAGGTAAAAATGGTTAATGCAAAAAAAAAAAAAAAATGGTTAATGTCCTACAAGTCAATAAAACCGTAACCTTCAGGGCTCTTGTTTCTACACACAGAAACCATTGACATGCCTAGTGGGAAGACAACTCGTCAATCTTCTACAAGTTATTATGCAAAGTTACAGACTCTGGACTTGAAGCAGTAACTAGGGCTTCAACATATAGATTTGGGGGCACACAAACATTTAGCCTATAACAGATAGTAAATAGTAAGTCAAACAAATTGATAATTTCCCAGAGCCTCAGATGATCCTTAACTGAGTGTTTCAGACAATTCTCTAGTATGACATTGAAACAAAAGTATGCAATAAATTCTCTGCCTTATTTCCAAACTTTGGATAATTTTTTCTTAGCAAGAACTTCGAAAGCAAGTTTTAGTGAGCCATCACTAGATAACCCAGGAAAGCAGTTTTGTTCGTATGAAAATAAAGTGAGCGCTGAAAACTGCGAAAGAAACACTAGCAAAATTTTATCGATTGATTCCCTTCTTAAAATATTCTTTGTATCTATCACCAAATGTTTCTGTCATTATAGCACTTCCTTAGGACAGGCTGGAAATTTCATGATTTTGGCTTCTGTTTCATTTCATTACATTTTATTTATTTATTTTTGCGGTACGCGGGCCTCTCACTGCTGTGGCCTCTCCCGTTGCGGAGCAAGGCTCCGGACGCGCAGGCTCAGCGGCCATGACTCACGGACCCAGCCACTCCGCGGCATGTGGGATCCTCCCAGACCGGGGCACGAACCCGTGTCCCCTGCATCGGCAGGCGGACTCTCAACCACTGCGCCACCAGGGAAGCCCCACTGGTTACATTTTAAATTGGTGCTTCCTTTTTAGAGTCACTGTAGTCCTCTTGCTAAAATGGATGCAGTCCTCTAATTTTGTTTAACAGACTCCACATTTATTAAGCACATACCACTGTGTCAGGTATTGTGCTCAAGCCTTTTAAATATGCTATTCCACTTAACCCTACCAGTAGTTTTGTGAGCTACGTGCTATTGACCCCATTTAAAGATGTGAAAACGGATGCGCACAGCTAGTTACTAGAAATGCCAGAAATCAGACTTGGGCTTTCTCACTTCAAATCTAATATACTTTGTATTGCTTAGCGGTTTAAATGCTGCAACATTTCCTGGAAAGACTGCAACCATGATATTAATTAAACAAATATTTATTGAGTATTGAATATCATATTGCCAGGCACTAGAGATAAAACAATGAATATGACCAATAGAGTCTCCTTCCTCACAGAGCTCACAGTCAAGGAGGTACCTTATCTTATCCATTTTGCGTCACTTTCCTCTCTTTCAATCTCAGGTAGTCACACTTTATGAACCTATCCCAGGATCTTAGGCAAGAACTCTGTTTGGGTTCCTCAGTCCCCTAAAACCTGAAACATGGCAGTTTTGCCAAGGAAAGGAACAAGCGCAGTGTCATGGCCAGAGCCCCCTAGATACCTCGAGGATGCAATTTCCCAGTGGCACTGGTGTCAAAAGCTCTAATGCTGAATTAAGCCAGTAGCATCTATACATGTGAAAGGGACCTCCAAGAGTATTTCAAGCACTCCTCCAGGAGCGTTTCGTAAACAGTGGCTATCTTCCCTGGGTCCACTGGAATTCTTTCTGCCTCTTTGAAGGGCTCACTGGCAATATTTTTTCTTGGATTTCCAAAAGAATGGCTTTTTTCAAGATGGAGTCCAAGAAAAACAGGATTCCTTTTTACATTTAATTATATGTCTTGCTTCATTTCTCTAGCTCTACTATTTAGGATGACAAAGAGAAGAGCAACCACATCCATGTAAATTCCATTGATGGACAGAAACCTCAGAAAATTGTCTGTCCCTCTCCATAAACAAGGAAAAAACACCCAGGGATACTGTAGAGCCACAGGTCGAGACTTGGCTATTATTTCCAATCAGGAAGCTATTTCGAAATTCCTCATTGAACTCCAACATGGTGTGAGTTCAACAAATGTCGACAGTCAGATGGAAGGATGGAGGGATGGATGGAGGGAAGGAAAGGTGGATAGGTGGATGTGTAATTAATTGAACTTATGTTTAGGATAGCTCTATGACTCAGTTTTCCTCTGCTACAGGGGCAAAGTGGGAAGACTTTCTGGTCTAGCTAAGCATCACTTGGGCAGTTTGGGGGATTTGGTTCTATACCAGGGAAATACCTAGGGGCTTTCTGGTCCCCGCTACATGGCGGAAGGAAATTGAGCTTGTTGGTGTTGGTCACATCACTGGGCTGAACACACATGAGTGTGCCCTGACTCGTACCCATGAATTCAGTGTCCTTTGAGCTATTTTTATCCATAGCATAATTTCCCCAACCCTGAATAACTGGGCTTCCTTGATTATACTTAGTATTTACCTTCTCTGGAGGTTTTCTTGCCACGTTATTGTTCTCATTGGCCTGTTTATGCCATAGAATGAAAACACTGCATTCTGAAAAGGACAGTGTGTTTTTTTGCATGGGGGAAAGAAAGAGTCATAATTGGTTTTGATTGTTAAACATTAAGAATAGGCCCTGTCATCTCTATTTAAACTCAGTGAAATGAGAAAATGATGTTCCAGCTCCGAATGAATTATCCACATTGCCTAAGTAATTATAAAGGGATAAGTGGAGAAAACTGGAAGGAAGAATCAAGGCCATGATGCAGCATGACTATGAAGCCAGGGCTCTGGTCCTTGCAATGCTACTAAGTAGCTATGTGTTCCCGAGCAAGTCAGTTCACCCCTCTGCCCTTGTTTCTTCATCTATAAAATAGGAGGATGAATCTTGAGGATTTCCTACCAGAGTCTTGCTATTTACTAGCATTATGGGTTTTTAAAGGAAAACTTGCATAAGATCCTTTTTCAGGTAGGGACTAACTTTATTTTCCTTCTTTCTTTGACTTTATCGTACTTTCGGCTCCAAGCCATCTTTTCTATTACAGTTTCTTCCACGTTGTTTTTCTTGCTTCCCTTGACTTTGTCTTCCCTTTCTCTTGACATGTTCTCCTGGGCATTCCTGCTGCTTACTGCAATGTCAATCTCAGAGAAAACCCTGTTACAAGAGTTGTGAACCCTGATGTTGAGTCAGAACAGATAAATAATACGCCATGGGAAAGGTCCTTGAGGTATTTGCCTCTGAGGTAACTGCCATTAGCCAAGAGTCACATGAACACTTTCTAATATTTGAGTCTTAAAGATGCAACCTTTATGGGATTGCTTTTGACCCTGCAATTCCCCTCTAGGAATGCACTTGCACAAGAGCACAAGGCGATAGGTTCAGAAATGACCTTTGCAGCATTGCTTGAAAGAGTCAAAATGGAAACAACCTAAGTGATTCTGCAATGGTGAGAAAAATCATGGTCCATCCCGGCAGCAGGCAGCCCATCTGGGCTCTGTGACATGTGAAAACAGATGTTTTGAGGGACGGTTCCAGGTTAGTAGGAAAAGGCCATGATGCTCCACTCCCTAAATAAGTGCTATCACCTCTAAACTTCTCCGTGAGGTGAAAGATCTGATGCTTACTCTCTTCCTGGTCATAAATGCAGTCTCCTGTCTGGATGAACTGACGTTACTGAGCTCTAACCAGGAATGCTGGGGGCTGGGACTAGAGTGATTAGGTTCCCGGCCTTGAAAGGCACATAGAGACCCAAACAGACAATCATAGTGCAATGTGGTGTCTTCTCTTAAAGAGATAACCTTAAAGAGCTGTGGGAATGTGGGGTTTGGAGGGTGAGAGGGGACAACCTAATCCAGGCTAGCAGGGGACAGAGGGGGCGCATAGTGGGGCAGTGAGGAAAGATTTCCCAGAGGCGATGACCCAGAGCTCAGGACCATGAGAGAGTCTGGCCTTTCTGGGATCACTCATACGCGGCAGCAGGTGCCAAAACTGCCTCACCCGACATCCTAAAAGTTTGCATAAGGCTCCTATCTGTGCCTGTGACTTCCTTTCTCCTCTTTTCTCTTCCAAGTCAGCAGGTGACATCCAGCCTGTTCCACCTGGTCCCTCCCTACTTCCCATTCTGATACTCCAAGGGCAGTGTTGCTCGGTGTTCACTCTTGTGAGACATGAGCCTCAGTTTCCCACGTGTGAAGTGGCATTAATCACAGTATCTAAGCAACAAAAGCAAATATGCACAAGTGAGACTACATAAAACTAAAAAGCTTCTGCACAGCAAAGGAAACCATCAACAAACTGAAAAGGCAGCCTACCGAATGGGAGAAAATGTTTGCAAATCATATATCTGACACAGGGTTAATATCCAAAACAAAGAAAGAACTCACACAACTTGATAGCAAAAAAAAAAAAAGAAAAATCCGATTAAAAAGCGGGCAGAAGGTCTGAATACACGTTTTTCCAAAGAAGACATACAGGTGGTCAACAGGTACATGAAAAGATGCTCAACATCACTAACCATCAGGGAAATGCAAATCAAAACCACAATGAGATATCACCTCACACCTGTCAGAATGGCTATTAACAAAAAGACGAGAAATAACAAGTGTTGGTGAGGGTGTGGAGAAAAGGCAACCCTCACGCACTGTTGGTGGGAAGGTAAATTGGTGCAGCCACTGTGGAAAACAGTACGGAGGTGCTTCAAAAAAATGAAAAACAGAACTACCATATGATCCAGCAATCCCACTTCTGGGTATTTACTCAAACAAAACAAAAACACTAACTCAAAAAGATATATATGCACTCATGTTTTTATTATCATTATCAGATGTTATTACTAAGTCTTTCTGCCAGTAGGAGTTGGTATAGCCAGTGATATGCTGGTAAATATTTAACAGGCTCTCCAAAAAAGAAGGGAAAGAAAAAGCCCTGGTTCAGAGCATTTGCTAATTTCCGTGGTGTAAATACTCCCACCATGGCTGATTTTAAGCTCCTGGAATGAATGTCTTCGAATGTGGAGTTTGGAAGGTGATGCTAACAACGAGCTTTGAGCTGGTTCCAGTGATCGGGGTGTCATCTCATCCAAGGATACTCACTTTAAAAAGTGTTGATTACACCCCTCAGTTCTGCTTGACTTATTCCTTCCTATCATATGAAGAATGAGATATATTATACGCAGGAGGCTGTGTGAAGACTGAGCCAGCCTGCCGGGTCACATCCTGGCTCCATCGTGTACTGGCTCTGGGACCCCGGATAAGTTATTTACCAGCCCTCTCTGTCAGTTTCTTCATTGGTTACCTGGCACTAAAACAGAACTTACCTCTATGTGTACACAGACATTGTGTGAAGTACTAACCTCGTGCCTGGCACATACGTGTGGTATGTGTTAGCTATTATTATTAGAAGTGAGGGACTTTTTGCTGCCAACACAATAATCAGTACCTTGCATGTGTATAGCATCTCATCATTCATAAAAGTCTTTTTCACACATAATCATATTTGACTTTCATAATAGCCCTGTGTTGAGACGACCTTGTCCCATAGTTGAAAAACTCCACATTGGAGATGCTGTGGCTGTTAGGCGGAACTCTTGTGTTTCAACACTTGGTCCTGGGTTCAGAATTGTGTCCTAATCAAGCACATTGGAGGACATGAACTTATATCACTAAATCGAGCCTGTTCCTGAAATTCCTTTAAAATCTTTGACATTCTCAGAAATGAATCGAGGAATACATAATTTGCTATGTAACAAGGCAGACAGCAAATCAAGAGGCCCCAAACTGTGTTGCAAAGACCCGGAATGGGATTGTCCTTGTCTTGATAGCTCAGGGAATCACTATGATCCAGGAACGTCCTAGGTCATAATACCAGGATGGACTTAGCTCACAGACCCCCCCTTCAGGCCTTCCTCTCACACTGAAGGAGGTCCTTAGAGCTCTTTGACTCCTGATTCTCAACTGGGCTCTGCTGAGGTGAGGTTGCCTAAGGAGTTCCAAGATGGGCAAGACATTAACTGTACTAAGAACTGAGTCATTGCTGCACTATTTACAACAGCCAGGACATGGAAGCAACCTAAATGTCCATCGATGGAGGAATGGATAAAGATGTGGTACATATATACAATGGAATATTACTCAGCTATAAAGAGAATGAAATAATGCCATTTGCAGCAACACGGATGGATCTAGTGATTGTCATACTGCGTGAAGTAAGTCAGAGAAAGACAAATATCATATGATTTCGCTTATATGTGGAATCTAAAAAATGGTACAAATGAACCTATTCACAAGACAGAAATAGAGTCACAGATACAGAAAACAAACTATGGTTACCAAGGGGGAAAGTGGGGGAGGGATAAATTGGGAGATTGGGATTGACATATACACACTACTATATAAAATAGATAACTAATAAGAACCTACTGTATAGCACAGGGAACTCTACTCAATACTCTGTAATGACCTATTGGGAATAGAATCTAAAAAAGAGTGGATATACGTATATGTATAACTGATTCACTTTGCTGTACACCTGAAACTAACACAACACTGTAAATCAACTATACTCCAATAAAAATTAATTTAAAAAAATAAAAATTGAAAAAAGAGGTTGCTGAGAAAGAATGCACCTGAAATGTGTCTAACGTGTTCTATTTAAATATTTGCTCCTTGCTGTTTTCTTTTTATGTTAATTGTGGTAAAATAAACATAATGTAAAATTCACCCCTTTAACCATTTTAAAGCGTACAATTCCATGGCATTTTGTACGTACACGATGTTGTGCAACCATCACAGCATCTAATTCTAAAACATTTTTATCATCCCCCAAAGAAACCCTATCCCCATTAACAGTCACTTCCATTTCCCCCACCGCCTACCTGCTGGCAACCACTAATCTGCTTTTTGTCTCTGCGGATTTGCCTATTCTGGACATAACATATATTTAGAATCATATCATGTGTGTTCTTTCGTGACTGGCTTCTTTAATTTACCGTCATGTTTTCGTGGTTCATCCGTGTTGTAGCGTGTTTCAGAACTTCATTCTTTCCCATGACTGAATAAAATTCCATCTTATGTGTATACCGCTTTTGTTGACCCATTCGTCAGTTTGTGGATATTCGGGTTGTTTCTGTGTTTTGGCTGTTGTGAACAGGGATGCTATGAACATGCACGTACAAGTTTTTTTTTTTGATCATCTGCCTTTGATTCTTTTAGGTATACGCCTAGGAGTGGAACTGCTGGGGCACATGGTAGTTCTGTTTAATTTACTGAAGACAGATGTTTTCTCTTTATCAAAGTTACCTTTGATAAAAAGAAAAAGTTACCTTAGGGCTTCCCTGGTGGTGCAGTGGTTGAGAGACCGCCTGTCGATGCAGGAGACACGGGTTTGTGCCCCGGTCCGGGAAGATCCCACATGCCGCGGAGCGGCTGGGCCCGTGAGCCATGGCCGCTGAGCCTGCGCGTCCGGAGCCTGTGCTCCGCAGCAGGAGAGGCCACGGCAGTGAGAGGCCCGCGTACCGCAGAAAAAAAAAAAAAAAAAAAAAGTTATCTTAGAATGAAGAGTATAAGCTTTGGGACCAGAGAAACCTGACTGAATTCCAGCTCTTTGGCAAGCAGCTGGTTGACCTGTTAACCTTTCTCCTACGTAGTTGATGGAAAAGCAATACCTTAACAGCCATGGCGTTACTAGTAAGCAATTATGTGCGTCATACTTTACTATGTCCCAGACTCATAAAAGGAAGAGGAATTTCTCATTTTTTTTATGAGGACAAGGCCTTACTTATTATGTCCCAGGCTCAAAATAGAAGTGGTGAAAATGTAGTAAACAGTTGACCCTTGCTAGCTCCCAGCCCCAGCAGCTTATCAAATTAGGCCTTGTTTAACACCTCCTCTCTCTCCCAACACTTGTCTTCCAGAATTCTCAGGGGAGCCAAGTCTGCATGGACACAGCAAGGAGTCCGCTCATGGTCTTCTGTCCCGTCCTCACCAAGCCACTGCCCTCCACAGGGACTCTGCTGGTGGCCCCCTGGGGTCTGCAGTGCTGCCCTGCAGTCTGGGCAGAAAGGAAAGGGTACAGGGGGAGACTAGCCCTCTCTCCTCACTCGGTGTGACATTCTGTCCCTTAGGCTCTGACCCAACAGTGCTTGGGCACAGTCTCCACAAGTCCATAAGTACAGCTCCTTCCCCACTGCAGAGGGCCAGCATCTGTGACAGGGGGACAGAAAGAGTGGTCACTTCCTCCGTTCATCCTCCCTCCCCAGACACTCCTGAGGGGAAGATAAAACATAACAACCACAGAAAACCTCCACCCTCCTCCGTCGACCAAGAACTAAACTTCTGTGCACAGCAACTCATACAAACAGGTCTTCCAGTGAGGGGTCACCCTGCTCCCCTCCCAGCTGTGTCTCAGCTCCAGCTCAGCCTGGGCTGCCGCTTTCATACACATTATCTCAATCTGTCCACAGTCTTGGGAACTAGCTAACATTATCCCATTTCATGGATTACAGTAGGAGATACTCAGTATTAGGACAGACTAAGCCTATACAGCAAGCAGCAAAAGTAGCAAATCCCCATCTGTCATCCCTGGCCAGGGACTTGGTTATCTTAAGGCACATTGCTGGAATGCCTGGACACCTGCATATAAACTTCCCTTTGTGGCTTCCTTTTTTTTAGCTAATTGTTTAAGAATATCCCTTCTGATCCCCTATCTTTGCTGGCTATCATCTTTTATGACCCCTGATAGGATCCCAGACCACCCCCGGTTTGTAAAAGTTTTAGACAACTTAGAGTCTATAAAAACAGATGCCAATCTTGGCTCCCAAAAGGCTAGGATGCTAGCAGAAGTCAGGGTCTGGCTTAGCTGTGTTGTTTACCCAGGACAGCAGGAAGAAAACAAGGTTCTGGAAAACATGGATGTAACAAGCCTGCTATCCTGCCATCCATTATGGATGGAGAAGGGAATTTTGAGATTTAGATAAACCTGGGCCAAAATGCTCGCCTGGTTTTATCTATCTTTTAAGAGGAAACTCAGGAGCCATAGGAAACTGCAAACTCTGAAGGATGTGTACTGGTATCCAACCACAGGTGGGGAAACTGAGGCTCAAAGAGGCTAAATAACCTGTCCAAGTTCACACAGCTGGACCAAGCCAGAAAAAGGCCACCCAAACCAAAAAGTTAGAAGTTGGAGCTGTCACTTCAGGCCAGAATGGTTAAGGAACTTTTCTTCAAGCTCCAAAGCTGAACTCTCATCACAGCCCCTGTAGGCTGTAATTTCCTAGGACCTGCAGAGTGAATTCCAGGGGGTCCCAGACTTGTATGGGAAATAATTACATCTTTCTTTTAATGAATCTCTAACTGAAATTTAGCATTTCCTTCAATTATCAGCATAGACCACAAACTACAGGAATGTTGGCAGAACCTGGGATTTTGTCACCAAAATCATAGATATTTTACATCATATTCTAGTTACTGCACGTATCTCAAGAATATCATTTACACCCCTCACTGTTTCAAAATTAAGACAGTTATTAGGTCTGCTCCTAGATCTTATTTACTGCATTAGTGGAGAAGCTGATATATTTCTATGACACAATTTGTTTTTAAAATATACATAGATAACTATCAATAATTGTTTTTGTAATCATGTTATATCTAATTTATATATGGACACACACACTTAGAAGCATCATGCATACACACACACACATAATTTTATGCATTTTAAAACATTCTTTGGCACATATTTGCAATAGTCCAAAGACAGAAGCAACCTGTGTGTCCACTGATGAATAAAATGTGGTACAGACATACAACAGAGTATTATTCAACTTTAAAAAGGAAAGAAATTCTGACAGGTATTATAACACGGATAAACCTTGAGGACATTATGCTAAGTGAAATAAGCTAGCCATAAGATGACAAATAATGTATGATTCCACTTATATGAGGTACCCAGAGTAGTCAAATTCATGGAGACAGAAAGGAGAATGGTAGTTGCCCAGGGCTGGGGGAAGGAGGGTATGGGGAATTAGTGTTTAATGGGTACAGAGTTTCAGTTTTACAGATAAAAAGAGTTCTGTGGATGGTAGCACAACAAAGTGAATGTACTTAATGCCGCTGTACTGTACACTTAAAAGTGGCTGATGGTAAATTTTATGTTCTATGTGTTTACCATAATTAAAATTAAAAAGACATTATTTGGCAAAGGGACTTCATAGACTTCATCAGACTGCCAAAGTGGTCCGTGACACAAAAAATCATGAAGAAGGGCTTCCCTGGTGGCTCAGTGGTTGAGAGACCGCCTGCTGATGCAGGGGACACAGGTTCGTGTCCCGGTATGGGAAGATCCCACATGCCGCGGAGCGGCTGGGCCCGTGAGCCACGGCCGCTGAGCCTGTGCGTCCGGAGCCTGTGCTCCGCAATGGGAGAGGCCACAACAGTGAGAGGCCCGCGTACCGAAAAAAAAAAAAAATCATGAAGAAGGTTGCTGTAATCCAAATAATGAAAATTCCACCCTTAGTGATACAAGAAAGTCTGTGCCCCATCTCCATACTCTACCTACAAAATTTCCATGGGTCCCTGCTCCTTGTAAAATGGAAGGCGTCCAGGAGCCTGAGGACCTATTTCTATCACTTAGTAGCTGGGTGACCTTGGGCAAGTCACATAATCTCTTCCAACTTCCACTGTTTCCGAAGGGTCACCCCCGTCCCTCATGGACTGTGGGGGAGATCAGGGGAGATGATGGCATCTGTGATCATCCTCACTGTCCTCTTTGTCCTTGCGCTTCCTCACTGACCCTTCCCCTCAGCCTGCAGAATCCTCCTGCATCCCAGCCCGCCGCAAAGCCTCCTTTGATCACTCTGACTCAGTGGCTTCAAAATCCACCTTCAATTAGTGGGTGATCTTTCACAGGTAAATATACTCCCCTCTTGACTAGCAATTAACACCAAGGACTTTGGGGTTAGACAGAGTCTGGATCTGAACCTTGGCCTTGGCATTGACACACATGCAGCTGTATGTTCTTGATGGAGAGCAAGCTACAATACTTAACGTCCCTGAGCCTCAGTTTCTTTACCTATAAAACAGGCTGACAATAGCCACTCCATGACAACTGTTGTCACAGCTCAGTGAAGTTATGAACATAAAACGCCTGATACGTACTAGATATTAACTAAGTGGTAGGTAGTAGTCTTATTCTTATGATATCAATAGTTATTACTCTTGGACAATAAATATCTTCAGGACGTGGATGGAAAATGTGTGTCCCCCACAGAACCATGGACACAATAATCATCTACTGGGCTTATGGGCTCATAATAAATACTGGAGACACGGATGAGGACAGAGAAATAGTTATCACAGCAGTGAACTAAGCAGGTATTAGGATTCCCCCCTCTTGGAGGCAGGGCCTTTCTTCTAAGTGCCCTCAACCTCTCTGTGTTCACACCTGGATAAGTGACAATCTTCTAATCCTTGACTTACCACCTGGAAAGTGAGGACCAGCCATGGGTCCCTCTCACAGGCAGAACCTCCATCTTCCGGACCTGGTCTAATCGACCCCTCAGGACCTCTCTCCACCATCCAGTCCCAGATTTCCTCCCCCGGGGTGCCCAGGCCAGGGTGCACGCTCCGGCCTCAGGGCTGGGACCCCCAAAGCTGATCAAGGACCTGACCGGCTAGGCAGGGTTGGAAACGCCTGCTCTTTAATCTCTCAGAAACACCCCACCTCCACCCACCCAGCAGCACAGTTGGGAAGTAATTAGCGGCCACCATAATTGTGCTACCCTGGATCACCTGCCCAGGCCACTTGGGGGAGGGGAGTTCCTCACTTGCCGGCCACCGGTCAGCAAGTCAGTGAGGGCCGAGGCATAGCTACATCTTAGTCATCTGATGCCCCATCCCTCCCTCTCACCATCCAGCCTTCTCCCTCTTTTGTTCACACAAACATCCTTCATGAATTCACCCAGCCGCCACTTGGCTATTTTTCTATCTTACATTTATATCCCATATGCATTTATAAGGCAACCTGCAATGATGATGATGATGGTGGTGGTGATGATAGTAATTAGCCATTAGTTGAGGCACTGGCACTGTACCAGGCCCTGTGCTAAGTATGGTATTGCTTCTTTTTATTTTCAAAACTCTAAGAGGTATTTTTAAAAATAAATTTATCTATTTTATTTTTGGCTGCGTTGGGTCTTTGCTGCATGCAAGCTTTCTTTAGTTGCAGCGAGCGGGGGCTACTCTTCGTTGCGGTACATGGGCTTCTCACTGTGGTGGCTTCTCGTTGCGGAGCACGGGTTCTGGGCGCGTGGGCTTCAGTAGTTGTGGCACGCAGGCTCAGTAGTTGTGGCTCGTGGTCTCTAGAACGCAGGCTCAGTAGTTGTGACACACAGGCTTAGTTGCTCTGCAGCATGTGGGATCTTCCCGGATCAGGGCTGGAACCTGTGTCCCCTGTCTTGGCAGGTGGATTCTTAACCACTGAGCCGCCAGGGAAGCCCGAGGTAAGTATTATATTATCATTATTCTTGTTCTCCCAAGAGAAATGAGGGATAGAACACAGCTCACGAGTGGCAGAACCCTCAGCAGTCTGTCTGCAGAGCCCAATTGCTAACCTCTCTGCGTACTGCCTCCTAGGTGGGCATAAAATGCAGCTACGGTGAATGCATCAGCGCTAGACAAATCATTAAGGCAACAGGAAACAGAAAGCATAGAGCCCTCTCTATACCTCACACACTCTAGCCCTATGAGTACAATCTTGGACAAGCCACAGAATCCTCAGCCTCAGTTTCCTGACTTGCAACAAGATAACGCTGCTCAGCCTGCAGGGTTATTGTGAGGAGAAAATGTAATAAAGGTGCAAAGCACTTGGCATGTAGTAGGTACCTAATAAATGGTAGTCGCCTCTCTCAGTCCTGTATTGGAATCCCTTGCTTTGGCTATCTTGGGAAGGAACTTTGTTTCCGAATGAACATCACTGATTCCTATGTGATGGAACCCCCGCATCACCAGCAGGAAGCTGGAGGCAGAAGGAGGGAGGAAGGCAACAGTCTACGCTTGCCCCAGTCCAGTGGCTCTTTTCAAGACACTGCGGAATTGGACCCAGTGGAAGGCAAAGTCCGGGCCTCCTGATACCCCATTTGGGATTTCCAGTTCATGTTCACATGCACAGAGCAGAGGCTGAGAAGCTGAAGTAGTGACAGATGTGTGTTCTCTTGGCCCAGGGATGGCAGCATAGGAGAGCAGCGGGAGGGGAGGGAGTGGGCACTGGGAAACCAGAGCAGAGCCAAGTCTCATTTTGCAGTCTAAGTGGAATTCGTGCAGCTCCACGACTCCTCCAAACAAACAGCCTGGCTCTTTATATCGGTCCTCATGTCTGCACTGTGTGCACTGAACTGCCAGGTCCACAGGCAAGTTCAGGGTTTCTCCTTACCCCACCGTGCCCAGGTCAGCCTCCGCCACGCCAGGGATATCTACTCCCCATCAGTGGATTGTTTAGCCTGTGATCTCTCTTTTTCTCTCTCTTCTTTTTTTTCATGACTCTGTAAAGAATTATAATTGGGCTTCCCTCGTGGCGCAGTGGTTGAGAGTCCGCCTGCCGATGCAGGGGACGCGGGTTCGTGCCCCGGTCCGGGAAGATCCCACATGCCGCAGAGCGGCTGGGCCCGTGAGCCATGGCCGCTGAGCCTGCGCGTCCGGAGCCTGTGTTCCGCAATGGGAGAGGCCACAACAGTGACAGGCCCGCGTACCAAAAAAAAAAAAAAAAAGAATTATAATTGACTTCAAGAGGTCAAAGCATTCTTCAAAGACAGCTTCAGCCAAGAGCAGCCTTGCACACGGCCTGCCGTACATCAGTTTTGGAGCCAACGTGATAGCACATGATGCCGTGTGCCATGGAGAAGACCTGAGAGGGAGACGGTAAGTTGGGTTCCAGCAGGTTGTGTAGAAATACGGCTGACGGTCCTTTGAGGGACAGGCTGGGAAAAACTAACCTTCAAATCAGTTTTCCTCTCAAAGTGTGGCCTCAAGCCACCTGCGTCTGAATCACTAGTAGTCTTGGTTAACATTCAGATCGGACACACTGAATCAAATTCTCTGGGAGGGAGGTACCCCATGATGGTCACTGTGAAAGCAGCCCTTCTCCAAGATTCTGATGAACTCCAGCGTTTGAGAACCACTACTTTCGACCTTAACCAAACTGATCTCAAATTGGCTTCCACTGGCACCTTAGCAAACTGAACGCCTACCTTTCCAAAACAGGTCATTTCTGCACTCCAGACGCCCATACCTCCCACACTTCAGCGTGTCCCCTCCCTCATCACACCCACTTTACCCATTTCATTTCCCTGCCATCCTCTCATATCTAACTTGATGAGCATAAAGCCTCAAACCAAAATTAGTCTTTTAAGAATAAGACCGAGAAATAAGAATTCCAAGGAGTGAGAGGGGGGAAAAATACTGTAATCACAGTTTCATGCAAGGGGAGTATAAAAATGGATATAAAAGGACCCTTTCATCTCAACGTTCTATAAATGTTTAAAATAGGGTTGGTGATAATTAATGTTTCTATAAGTATATGCTTAAGAAGTCGTTACAATCGGCCTTTGTCTGCTGAGAGCTGGCAGCTTGGACCCACTGCATTTCAGAAGGGAATGTTTGAGGGTCATTTCACATTGCCTCACTCCTGGCAATTCGAGAGCTGCTATAATTCTGCCAAAGAACATAGAGGGTTTCCCAGTCAAGTTCCATCCTGATTTTGATTATTGTTTATCTCCAGTCCCTGTCTGAATAGTTGTAGTAAAATAGAGGAAGTTTTACTCCTGAATCCAAGGTCAGCTTGTAATGAACCATGGTTTCAATTGCATGAACAGCTGCTTCTTTTATAAGCAAGAAGGGTTCACTTACAGTTCAGGGTAACACAGAAATAATTTAAAGAACAAGGACGCTTCTATTCATTTATTTTTTTATGTTTTTGAAACATTTTGACGTTTGAGTGGCTGGAGAATGTGGATTATTGACTAGACTCAACAGGGCAAAAAAAAAAAAAAGCCAATAAAGTTTTTTAAAAAAGAAATACAATATTTCTTGACCTACCCCCAACCTAATCATTACATAAGAATTTAATTTGTGTAGGGAGAGTTCAAATACCAGACCACACATTTTTTAAAAGGTACACTGGACGTTTAAAATTTTTTTTACACCAAATACCTTCAGAAAGGTCCAAAAAATAAAGCAAATCCCTCTTCCCCCCAAAACACAAATACTACAATGTGAATAAAAAATTGGCTCAGTTTAAAAATAAGTTGAGAGTATTTTTCCCCATTACCGCCAATTGGGCATAAAATGGAACATTTTAGGTTTGCATTTTTGTGTTGCAAATATGTCTGGCACTTAGCCAGTAATCGTAGGGGACGCACTATTATGTTCCACGTCTGCGGGCGACCTTGCAGGCCACACAGCCCAGCCTCCCATCTGCAGAAGGAGTTGTTGCCACCACAGCCCTGAGAGCTGGTCACACAGCCTAGTGACTGAATAAGCACGTCTAGTGAAGGAGGAGCATCCTCCAGCGCGGCTCAGTCGTGCTCGTCATTACTGATCTCTTCACGTCGGCTTTCTCTCTCAGAATCAAAAATGCATGTACTCTTGGACCCCGAAACCCCACTTCTAGAAATTCATCCAACCACTAGGCTTGCCCATATGCAAAATGGCATCGTGTACAAAGTTCTGCATTACAACTCTGCTTGGAAACCACCTCAGTAGAAGACCAGTTAAATAAATTATGGTACCTCCCTACATTGGGATACTCTAATAGGAAGAGCCAACGTAAAACGAATGTTACAAGTGCCAGGCTCTGTTCTAAGTGTTTTGTTTTTAAAATTTATTTTATTTATTTATTTTTGGCTGTGTTGGGTCTTCGTTGCTGCGCGCGAACTTTCTCTAGTTGCAGCGAGCGGGGGCTACTCTTTGCTGCGGCGTGCAGGCTTCTCATTGCTGTGGCTTCTCGTTGCAGAGCATGGGCTCTAGGCGCACGGGCTTCAGTAGTTGTGGCTTGTGGGCTCTAGAGCGCAGGCTCAGGAGTTGTGGCGCCTGGGTTTAGTTGCTCTGCGGCATGTGGGATCTTCCCGGACCAGGGCTCGAACCCGTGTGCCCTGTACCGGCAGGCGGATTCTTAACTACCACGCCACCAGGGAAGCCCCTGTTCTAAGTGTTTTGAAGGTATACATTTATTTCATCTTCATGGCTATTATTATACTATTGTGCCCGTGAGGAACCTGAAGCAAAGAGATTTAGTAAGTTGCCTGAGATTTTACAGCTAGTACAGGACGGAGCTGGAATTTCAAACCAGGCATTCATTCACGTGTTTCTTAGTTTGACCGTTCAATAAATATTTATTGTGTGCCTACTGCAATACACCCTATGTGGCAATGGGACAGAGTCCTTGCCATCACAGAGTCTGCTTTCTAGTGCGGGAGATGAACAGGAAACAACTACACAAATGCAGACAAGTTGTGCTGAGAAGAAAACTAATGCAAGGTAGGTGATAGAGGATGGCAGAGGGCTGCCATTTCAGATAAGCTGGGCTTATTGTTTCACAGGTCTGCATACAGCAAAGGAGCAGGCAGCAAAGGCTAACCAAGGGCAGTCTGACTCCAGAACTCGCTTCTTCCCAAATAGGACTCAAAGCCTCTCTGTCAGTGATACGACCATGGCCACTCTGTGTACAGGTTAGGAAGGTTCTCCAAGTTGCTCTCTGAACCAATGTGTGAGACAGTGTGAAGAGCGTGCAGTAACTTCTGGTTATGTACATGAGTGTGTGTAATGTTTGTAAACGCACAGATTCTCTGGAAGGACACAGAAAAAGCAGAGAATAGTGGCTGCCTTCAAACCAGGGCAAAAGGAGTGATACCTACTTTTACTATATGCCTTTTTGTGCATTTTGTATTAAAATTTTACTACGGATTATTTGACATCTACAAAAGAATATGTGCAACACATATGCAAGTTACACAGTATAATTTTTAAAAATCAAAAAATATCAGTGAATGCCCCCAGAGAGTGTACTTCTCCATTAGAATATTTTCAGCTCCATCAAGGCTACCTGTGGGTTCTTCATCTACCCAATTCTTTTTTTCTTAATTAATTTATTTTATTTAATTTATTTATTATTTCTGGCTGCGTTGGGTCTCCGTCGCTGCATGCAGGCTTTCTCTAGTTGCGGCGAGCGGAGGCTACTCTTCGTTGCGGCGCGCAGGCTTCTCATTGCAGTGGCTTCTCTTGCTGTGGAGCACAGGCTCTAGGCGTGCAGGCTTCAGTAGTTGTGGCACGCCGGCTCAGTAGTTGTGACTTGCGGTCTCTAGAGCGCAGGCTCAGTAGTTGTGGTGCACGGGCTTAGTTGCTCCGCGGCATGTGGGATCTTCCTGGACCAGGGCTCGAACCCATGTCCCCTGCATTGGCAGGCAGATTCCCAGCCACTGAGCCACCAGGGAAGCCCCATCTACCCAATTCTTACACACACACCACCCCCCACCCAAGTATCACTTTCCTGAATTTCATGTCTATTATTTTCTTGCTATTTTTTTTTTTTCGCGGTACGCGGGCCTCTCGCTGCTGTGGCCTCTCCTGTTGCGGAGCACAGGCTCCGGACGCGCAGGCTCAGCGGCCATGGCTCACGGGCCCAACCGCTCCACGGCATGTGGGATCTTCCCGGACCGGGGCACGAACCCGTGTCCCCTGTATCGGCAGGCGGACTCTCAACCACTGCGCCACCAGGGAAGCCCTTCTTGCTATTTTTTATAACAACTTTATTGAGATATAATTCACACACCACACAACTTACCCACTTAAGGTATACAACTCTTATGTTTTTTGCTGTTCGTAGAATTGTACAACCATCGCAACAGTCAATTTTAGAACATTTTCATTACCCCCAAGAGAAGCTGTATACCTATTAGTAGTCACTATTTCCTCTAAGTACCCTCCACCCCAGCCTTAGGCAACCAGCAATCTACTCTCTGTCTCTACGGATTTATTTATTCTGGAATTTCACATAAATTGTGACTGGCTTCTTTAACTTAGCATAATGTTTTCAAAATTTATCCATGTTTCTGCCTGTATCAGGACTTTGTTTTTTTCTAATTACCAAAAATATTTCATTGTATAGATATACTACATTTTATTTACCAGTTGAAAGACAGGTTGTTTCCACCTTCTGGCTATTAAAAATAACACTGTTTCTTACTATCTTTTAAAAAACATTTTGTTATATAGATATATCTTTAAGCAATATATTGTTCCATCTGGCTTGATTTTGAGTTTATAAAAACTGTATCATGCTGTATGTAGTCTTCCACAACTTTTTCATATCAACATTAAGTTTCTAAGGTTTTCCCATATCATTGCATGTATCTGTAGTTTTTTCACTTCCATCACTATATACTATTCCACTGTATGAAAATACTATAATTTATTTACCCATTCTCCTGTTAGTGGACATCTGGTCATTGAGGCTCTTACAATCTTTCCCAGAACATTCTTGTATGTCTATTCTGTCTCACGTGTGCAAGAATTTCTCTGGGGGCATATCCTACATGGTAGATGGCTGGGTCACGGAAGGTGTAAATGGTCACCTTCTCTAAGTTATTATACCACCAGCAATGTGTAAGGATTTCTATTGACCCACATCCTTACTCGGTATTAACACCTTTTGAATTTTGTACCATGTGTTTATAGTGCCTTTTCAAAAATAAGGGAATTAAAAAAAATTCTCCCTCATTCAGAAGTGAAGTCCACTTTCCTGGAATCCAACCATCGACCCTCACTCTGTTATTTGGAGCTATACAGAGCAAATCTAATTCCTCTGGGGACTTGCCTGGTGGTCCAGAGGTTAAGACTCCGTGCTCCCATTGCAGGGGGGCACAGGTTCCGTCCCTGGTCAGGGGACTAAGATCCCATGTGCCGCACTGCCAAAATAAACATAAAAATAATCCCTCTGCCTGAAGTGTCAACCCTTCACACGTTTGAAGACAATTATTTTATTTGTCTAATCCTGTCTTCTCTAATGTGCCTAGAAGTCAAGGTGAGAAAACAGAGAAGTTAGGATGGGATGTACCCTTCCGTGATTAGATGTGCAGCAGAATTTCCTGGTCCCTCAGGAGGCTGATGGGATTTAGGTCTGAAAAGGAGTGCCATGGGCAGTAAGTTTGGAAATGCTGGACTAAATGAAGTTAGGGCATTTTCTTGGCTACAGGACTTCTCAGAACTAGTTCACATTATGAATGTCTGAGAGAGGCCGTAGACTTTATAGAACACCTTTTGAGAAGTACTTAGGCCACACTGTTCTTAAGAAAAAGTGAGGACTTGATCTTTGGTTCCCAACTTAAGCTCTTTTCATTCACTTTTGTTTCCTTTAAGCACCAATATGCCTATGTCTTCCTGCTCCCCATTCCTGCCCTGCCCACCAAAAACATTTCTTGTAAGAAAAATTTTCTATCAGTCATTTAGAACACTGATATGAATTTTTATTCAAGTCATGTCTTTCCCAGAGATTCCAGCCCTCACTAGAATAGAAGCTTTGAGCCTAGATTAAAGACAATTCCAGAAAGAAGAGGCAACTTCAAAGTAAGTACTGAAAGCCTTTTCCTTCTTTCCTAATTTCTGCTCATGGCTGAGGTCAGGAAATGCAGTTCCGAATGGCAAAAGCCAAGTAAAATATTGCATGGTAATGTGTTTTGTCAGTGGTCATGGACAAATATTCTGATGATAAGGATTGCAGATCGTTGAATAATAGCTAACATTTCCACCTCACTGATAACATGATATTTAACCCTCCGAAAAACCCTGAGAGATAGATATTATCTGCACCTTACAGGTGAGGAAACTGAGGCTTACCCAAATCATGCAGCTCTGGAAGTTTCTGTCTGACCCCAAAGTCAGCTCTCTCAACTCCTTGCTCACCCACCTTATGGTCAGAACAGGCCTTGTCAATTACCGGCTTTACAAAACCTGCCATATGTAACCCCACCTGATCAAAAGCACAGTAGCCTTCTAATTGGCCCTCCTATTTTCCCTGGAATACTAAGTATTCCATCTCCTTATACATCCATTTGGGCTTCCAGGACGTAATTCTCAGCTAACTTCTCTCTGACAAGAACACTCCGGGCTTAATTTTTGGTCTCTTATACTTTTCTATGGGCCCCAGCCATCTTCTCCAGATGGATTAAACCAAATCTCTCTATGTGTTCTTAGCAGATCCCATTCTTGATCTCATTCTAAGCAGAAATCTGCCAAAGACTTCCCTGACTGATGTTCCACCATGAGCTCAGCCTGAAAATTAGCCACCTGGATAGTCATTCCTTTTAACCACGACCAAGGGTTCACCCTGGCCCAAGCTTACCCTGAACCCAGATATTTGGGATTAGATAGGGATTCAAGAGCAGTCAAGGATGCCAAGGAACCCAAACGAGGCAGCTCTCCCGTCCCCATTTTTCTTTTAATTGTATTCACAGACACCTCGGGGAGGAGGGCGGAGAGTTAAAAAAAGACTGAGTTCCTGGGTCCAGTTCTGGCTGCTTGAACCCCCAATCCCTGACTTTGCCCAGAACACAACACCATGGGGTTCAGGAGTGAGAGAGTGAGAGAGTGAGAGTGAGAGTGAGAGTGAGAGTGAGAGTGAGAGTGAGAGTGAGAGAGAGTGAGAGAGAGAGAGAGAGAGAGAGAGAGAGAGAGAACGCGCCAGCCTTGCAGAGACAAGCCTCTGTTCCCGATGGCTCTAGGGCTTTCCACTCTAGTTCCAGTGAGATGCCCTGTGTTGGGCTCTGGTCCACAGATTTTGCTGTGTTTCCTTTTGGGTTCTCATAACTAAGGCCCTTTTTCTTAATGATACTCAAGTGGGTCACTGTTCTTTGAAACCAAAAGGAATCTGAGTAGAATCCCCCAAGTTCTACTATGTACTTGCCCCATCAGTTTGGCCCAAAGCAAACACTGCTAATCCTTTAAATCCTAGAAGCCCCATTAAGAGAAGTAAAATCTCTAGAAAACTTAAGATTCAAACAGGTCAATTTTTTGGTTTATTTTAGTTTTTAAAAAGCAACAGAAATGTGCAAATGTATATAACAATTTTATCTCAAATCTTATATATCTTAAATATAGTCTTGTTTAAGAACAAGAAAATATATTATCTGTAACACTGCTTTCACATGACATTATTGTGTTGCACGGTTAACATTTAAAGTTATATTTATTTAGACAATCACTACAAACTGCCTATTGGATTCACCTCTAATATTTTACCCACTAAATTATAATTTCCAAGAGGGAAGAGCTTTTAGGGTTTTCTTTGTCCATTATTATATATTCATTATTATCATATTCATTTTTTCTCCTGATTTTATTTTTTTTTGCATATACGTATTTTATTTATTTTTATATAGCAGGTTCTTATTAGTTACCTATTTTATATATATTAGTGTATACATGTCAATCCCAAACTCCCGATTCATCCCACCACCCTCCCCACCACTCCCCCCGACCAGGCTTTTAGGTTCTTTGTATGTTTGTTCAATGCTATGTTCTCACATAAATATTTGATTAACAAATTTTAAATATCCATTTTTAAATGGAGCTCCAAACTAATAATTTTAAAGGATTTTCCATATAGTTAAAAAAATTCTTTTTAGTTTACCCAAATCAGGCAAAACCTGACAGCAAAAGAAATCACCCCCATTATCACAAAGTCCTGAACAATGCTGTCTTTTAAGGACAAGCAGACACTGAAAGCATTAATTTGGGAAGAAAGAGCCAAGGAAGAAATAAAGGGCAGAAAAATCCCACAACTTATTAAGCATATTTCTTGCCATAGAGAACCTGGCCTAAATTTTCTGAGTTAGCTCGCTCTGTAGTCCCCACTTCACCCAATGCTTGACGTTTATTATCTTCACATATGCCTAAAAATGGGGGAAGCGTGTTTGGACCAAACAGAGATAACCTTCAGAGACGGTGGGGTGCACTGCAGCATCCCCCATGCCCCACTGCCACTCTTGAGTCATTGGCAGAGACCCATCTCTGACACCTCCCAGCCATGACAGAGCCTGGATCTCAGCTCCCTGACCCCTAAAATGGTCCAAGAGGAGAACAGGACAATCCTTAACTTCTGAGTGTTAACTGTCCCTGATTCCAAACTCCCAGCTTTCACAGATATATTCAGGACTTTGCTGTACTTCTAGACCTAGACAGCTTCCTTCCCACATGGCACAGTCAAAGCTGTCAGAAGCCAGGGGAGACAGCGGCTGAGCCCTGCTGAGAACCTGCCAGCCTGGCACAGGCAGGCTCTGCCTGGAAGCCACCCAGACCACATTCCTGATCCAAACACCCGGTGTCTGCGCCATTTGAAAGTACCTTTCTAACTTCAAGCCCAGGCTGTGGCTTGATTATTTAATCTACTCCAATGCAGTAAGTACTACTTACAGGGCAGACTTTGAAGCAGACAGAAGAGATTTACCATCGGATGACTGGAATGACCAAGAAAAAGTTTCTTAAGTGTGTCTTTATTTTTATTCTCTATTTTTAAGTAGAGATACATCGAGAAGTGGGAAAGTTCCTTAAAGGCCACCTCTGCCCTGGGGTTTCAATCCTCATTTCCAAATGAGCTATGCCTGGGCATTTCTCTAAAACTATGGATTCTGGGGTCTCCTTGAGAGAAACTGAGTCAGACACTTGGGGGGGTAGCGTCCAGCATCTGTGGCTTAATGAGCCCTGTAGGTGATTGTGATGAGCTACTGGGTTTAAGATACACTGCCACGGACCTGGTCCTAGCATTTGGAATATTCCTGCGGGCATGCCGCGCTCTGTGTAATGGAGATCTGATTCATGGGAACTCGTTCTATGCAGGCTCCTGGGATTTCATCAGAAATACCTGTTCCAGGGAGGGGCTGGGGCTCAGTGCCGCAGGGTGAGTTTCCTCACCCCACCAGGTCCCAGCGGGGTGAGGGGAGTCAACAAGAGGCAACTGGTGTTCAGGAACTGATCTTCTGAAAGGTTCGAATCCTTTTCCTTGATCTGTTCCAGCACTGACCAAGCCTCAAACACGGGCTCAATGGGAAAAGTGAACTGTGTCGAACCAGCCTCCAGACTCCAGCCATAGGCTGGCTTTTTCCCAAACTTTTTATTTTGACGTTTCTCAAGTCTACAGTAAAGGTGAAGAAAAGAATGCACTACGCATCTATATGCTCTTTATCTGGAAAATTCAGTTAACACTTTATCATATTTGTGCCGGGCTGTTTCCTTTCTTCCTCCATTCTCTTCACATACATACTTTTTTCCCTCCCAAATCATCCAGGAGTAAGTTGCAGAGATCATAACACTTCGTAGCTAAGGACTTCTGCATTTATTCCCAAAGACACTACATAAGCACAGTATCACCGTCGCATGCAGGAATTTTTAATACCAATATGGTACTACTACCTAATATAGGGCCCATGTCCAAATTTCCAAAATTTTTGCCAAGATGCCCTTTGTAGCTTTAAATATATATATTAATGATCCAATCTAGGATCACACATTGCATTTAGTTGTCGTAACAGCTTTTTTCTTCTGTCTTCCACGATAGTGACATTTTTTAAGTATAAAGAAAAGTTACACTGTAGAATGGTCCTCAGTTTTTAGTTTCTTCCCAAACTTGATCGCTTCTTCGTGATTAGGTTAAAGTGAAATGTTTGGCAGGAACATTAAGAGGTGACCTTGTACCTTTCCCAGTGTCTCACATCACAGGGCACCTGTGCTCAGTCTGTCTCACTGTAGACGATGTAAGTTTGATCATTGGACACAGAAGCACTTTGCTCTTCTAATGCGTCCCTCTTCTAATGCACCCTACGTCCGTAGGGCGATATTTTAAGACTGTGTGAATATCTCATGCCCTAAAGGTTTTATCCAGTGGTTAAACAACCATTTATGAACTTTTACTTGCCTCAGTTATCAAATGGTGCTTAGAAAATAATGATTTCCTAATTCTGTCACTCCTTATACATTTATTTGGTAGCATTATTCTATAAAGAAGAGCTTTCCCATCTCACCCCCATATAGAGATATATTTTAGTATCTCAGTGGATTCATTCATCTTTTATTTGATGTCTTACTATTTATCACTTTCACTATTCTGTTTGATGCTCCAATTGACCCAAATTTAACCAATGTGAGCTCCTTCAAGATGGTTCCTACGTCTTTTTGACATCTCCTCAAGTTTTGAACACTTCCTTACTTTGAGTACTTTCCGATATAACAAGACATTCCAGACCCACCTAGTACTTTCCCTTCCGTGGCCCTGGAATTAACCACTTCTGCAAGGAGCTCTGGTGCCATTCAGAGCTCATTATCAATGATGTGTCCTTGCTTCCAGACCTTTGGAGGGAGCAGAACTAGAAATACATATCTATTTTAACAGTGTGTTTGTACTGATACTCCAATTTCAACCCAGCACCAAAAGTTCCTCGTCTCCTTCCCCCATGCCATATTCATATCTCTCCTCTTCCACCATAAAATCCTACTTCCCTCATATACCAATCTATTTACTCATTTACTGCAATATACTCAAAATGGTTCAGGAACTACTTCACCACAACCACCACCAACCACAAACCACCTAAGTGAAGGGGGAGAGCTTTGTAGTTCAATAATCCTTGGCCTATATTCCACAAGGGTGTGCAGTAAGAACTGTGTTCACAAGGTCCGTGGATGGGCTCTTTGCTTTCCTCTGTACGGTTATATTATCAACTTGATCTACGGTTAGATTCAACTAAGCTTTTAATAAATATTGAGAACACACTCAAGATTTAAGTCACGGACAGAACCTGGAGGGCAAAGACCCATGTTGATAATTCAGGGCACACTCATTCTTCCAGTCACTGAGGGGGTAGGAGCATCCACATCCTGCTAGGAAAATAGACCAGGACACTTCTTCCTCCACATGACACAAAACTATCAGCGAACACACACACACTCATCTGCAGGGCTAAGGCCAAATGAAGTCCCAGCTCAGACCTTTCAGTGCCCATGTGTGTCTCATTGTTTTAATGCTTCTTTATTATTATTGTTATTTATTTATTTTGCAGTACGCGGGCCTCTCACTGTTGTGGCCTCTCCTGTTGCGGAGCACAGGCTCCGGACGCGCAGGCTCAGCGGCCATGGCTCACGGGCCCAGCCGCTCCACGGCATGTGGGATCTTCCCGGACCGGGGCACGAACCCGTGTCCCCCGCATCGGCAGGTGGAATCTCAACCACTGTGCCACCAGGGAAGCCCCTTAATGCTTCTTTGATTTGGGAAAGGAAAGCTGTGTTTAGAGAACATGAGAGACAGACAAAGGGAAACAAGGAAGGGACTGAAAGAGAAAGAGGGAGAGAAAGCCAGAGAGGGAAAAAAGAAAGATGGAGAGAGCGGCGTCCACACAGAACCAGGGCTGTGTAGTGCCCTACAGAGCCCAAACTGCATCAGTCTGCCGTAAACCTTCCCTGAAGTCTCCCCTTTACAAAGGGGGTGACTTTGAATTGGAGCGTCGACCCTGCTGTCTGGGCTAATTAGATATTTGGGAGAACTAGCAGCAAGCACTGGTGCTCCACAGTTGCAGACATTGGCTAAGCCTCTGGTCCAGCCATGGCCTAAGAACCCTGAGCAGCAGCTGTGGGCATCAGGGCAGACGCCTGTGTTATCTGGGTGCCACAGGGTGGTGCTGGCGACCTTGTAAGACTTCCTCCCTGGTTTTCTGGGTGTGAGTCAGCTCAAACTAGGGATCTTCACGTTCATGGGCCATGCCATGGGCAGGGAAGAAGGAGCGGAGCCACAGCCCATCCTTTCTGATGTCTACTTGATGCTGTCATGGCACAAAAGGAAGCCAGAAAATTCACATCTGACTTGGAAGTGAGAACTTTGGGTGAGGGGTTAAGATAAAGAGAAGCTAAGGGTCTGCAGTTCCTACAGATGTGCCTGCCTCCACCCTCCTCGGTACTGCTCTCCCCAGACAAACCCACTAATGGAGGGCCCATCGTCAATTCTGCAGGGTGTGGTGGGCTGCAGCCCTGCGGAAGAGCTCTCTTTGCTGCCCCTCTACCCAACCTACTCTCCGGAAAGCAGCTTATGTGTATTCCCCCTAAAGTAAAACCCGGATGTAGTTTAAAGTGTGATCCTCCGAGAGAATTTCAGCAACACATCCGTAGGCGGTAGAGGTTAGAGCACTAATGGTAGAAATTCAGGAAGCCTTTTCCAAGCAGAGTTGATATTCAGGGGCAGGGATTCTGCAGGACTCCCTTCACATCATGGCACTGACCACTATAAGGCTGGCTCTGAGTAGAATAACAAGATTTGAGAGATGCTTGGAGGAGTCTGTTTCCTCCTAATTGATTTAATCTTTTGAGTTACCATAAAACTTGAGGGCTTGAGTAAATTCAGGGGGCACCACAAAGTTTACTTTAGCAAACAACCAGGCCAAAATCTCACACAGATCTGCCTCAGACATTCCAATCACAGGGTGAAATCAAAGCATCGGTAGGACCCAGGTAAAGTGTAACATCATGCCTCTTCCCTTCACCCTACGCTGGATTTTTTTTTTTTTTTTTTTTTTTTTTTTTTTTTTTTTGCGGTACGCGGGCCTCTCACTGTTGTGGTCTCTCCCGTTGCGGAGCACAGGCTCTGGACGCGCAGGCTCAGCGGCCATGGCTCACGGGCCCAGCCGCTCCGCGGCATGTGGGATCTTCCCGGACCGGGGCACGAACCCGTGTCCCCTGCATCGGCAGGCGGACTCTCAACCACTGCGCCACCAGGGAAGCCCTACGCTGGATTTTTGATATGCAGTGAGATGCTGACAACATTCTTTTAAGCAGACAGGTAAGAGAAAGTGGCTGAACACGGCTATGGAACCAAAGACCCAAGGGAGAGTGGAGATGTGGCTGTCACTATCTCCTAAGCTCTCCTGGTTCCCTTAACCGTGGCCAGGAGGCCTAGAGCACCACAGGTCCTAGAGAAGAGAGGAAAGAAGGCTCCAGAAGCACCATCTCTGGGAAAATATGAGACTGACAGACCAGCTGACAAACTTAACCAATGGGAAAAACTGTACTGAGAAACATTTTTGGTGGATTAGAAGATGTGGGAAGACTTAGCCAAAGGTTCAAAGAAATCTAAACAATGAAAAAACTGAACGGTAATTAGCCCCAGGAAACTAAAAATGTTATACAAGGAAACAAATGTCATAATAGTACACCACCTGGCTCAGCATTAAACAAGATTAACTGTATTTTTTTTAAGTTATAAGCTTGTTAGTATTTGACTCTATAAACTCTGTTCACTTACTTTTTTGATAAAATTTAATTTGAAAAGCTTTTAGTGACTTTAGGATGTTCTTAAATCTGTTAGGGTAAGTAGGTCGGACCTGAGTTCAGTGTGGCAAGAGGTTAGATGTTCATGTCCAGTGATTTCGTTCTCCTTCTTTTCTCTAAAAGGTTCACATTCAGAGGGAAGTCAGGGGCTTGGAATGTGACATCAGATCACGTCCCTTGGGGTAATGGGAACCTCCAAAAGTCACCCACAGCTCAGGTTACCCTGAGAGCATCAGGCATCCTTGGGAGTCAGAAATTTCCCTGGCAGGGCAGCCCCGGGCTGAGAGACAGTGGACTGGGTTCTAGTCCTGGCTCTGCTACCAGTAGGCTAACAGTGTGGGGTGAACTCAGACAGTTTACTTCACACACCCCACCTTTCACCCTGGGCTTCAGTTTGCTCAGCTCTGAAGCTTATGAAGTAGGGAAAGGGAACAAGACCATTATATATCTAATGTTTCGTTTGATCAGGAAAAGCTTATCCAGCACCTCCCATGTCTCTGCTGGACACAGGAGTTAAGCCATGAACCAGACTCACAAAGGCTCTGCCCTCACGTAGCTTTTACAGTCTAGCAGGGGAGACAGATAAGAAACCAGGGAGCAGGTAAATACGTAATTCAAACCACTGAGATAAAAAATAATGGAGGGCAGGGTATTGGGTGCTTATTAGATGGGGTGGTCAGGGAAAGCCTCTCTGAGGAGGTGAGTTTTGAGCTGAGGTCTGAGTGATGATGAAAAGCAGTTTGAGTTTTATCCAAAGCGCCAGGAGGGGAGGGGATTTCGAGGAGCAGGGGAGGGAATTAAGTGGGAGCAGCGTGATATGGGCTGATCTGTGGGTTTAAAAGCCTCCCCTGGCTGCTGTGGTAGGAGAATGGGGTGAAGCGGCAAAACCGCAGGAAGCCCGCTCCTGTGGTCTGGGCAAGCATGAGGGTGGCTAGAGAGGAGTGAATAGATGCGCAATGTAATTGAGGTCTTGGACGATGTCTGTGGTTCCTTCCAGATGGAGTGAGTCTGTCAGCTTGCCTTGAAAGTACCAGGGTCATCAAGCCATAAGCAGTGACTTAATGGCGACTCCTAAGCAAACTACGGGACAGAGATTTCCTTCTTAAAAAGGCACCACCAGGGCTGGTGGTTTAGTCAGTGAAGATGATCTGAATTTAAGCGCTGGCTCCCCCTGGGCTGGTAACTTTGTGCAGTGCACAGCCTGCCAGCGCCCCGTACCTGCCATCAGCCCCACCCGGTCCACCATCCTCTGCTCCCCTTCCCGGGACCTGGAATTCCCAGGGGGGCCCTGGATCTCATTGGCAGCCCAAAGAGGCCCGGAGAGGGAGGAGGGGAACCCAGGAATCAATAGCAACAGACAGAAGGAAGAGAGAGTGGGGGTGGGAGAGAGAGGGGAAAGATGGAGGAGGAATCAGGAAGAGACATAAAGGGGATAAAGAGGAGAAGAGCAAGAATGAGCTCACCAGGCTTCCCTGGTGGCGCAGTGGTTGAGAGTCCGCCTGCCGATGCAGGGGACACGGGTTTGTGCCCCGGTCCGGGAGGATCCCACATGCCGCGGAGCGGCTGGGCCCGTGAACCATGGCCGCTGAGCCTGCGCATCTGGAGCCTGTGCTCCGCAACGGGAGAGCCCACAACAGTGAGAGGCCCACGTACCACAAAAAAAAAAAAAAAAGAATGAGCTAATCTTCATGAATTTTAAGACACTGTCTGGGATCTAGACTCCTCTGCCCCTCTTCCATGTTTCTGGTCTGTCCCTGTCTGGCCCCATCTATGTTTCTATGTTCCTCCCTCCTTCCCTCCCTTTCTTCCTTCCCTCCCTTCCATCAATGTTGAGTGCCAGGTTCTGGGGCACAGACAGGAGCTGAGCAGGTCAGTGCCTGCCCTTGTGGAGCTCAGACCGACAGAGGTCAAATAAACAAAATACAAATACAAAATTAGAAATCATGGTAAGTCCTAAGACAGAATAGAATGACCACCCTCTGAATACATGACAGGGAAAACTGGCCTCATATCTGGGGGGGCTGGGGCCTTGACGATGAAATAAGGTTCCTTCCTCCCAAGTTTTTGTTTCAAAATTTTCAGCCCTATAGAAAAGTTGCAAGAGTACTACAAGGAATACCTTATATCCTACATTCAGATTGACCAATTATTAATATTTTGTCACATGTGCTCTTTCTCTACATAAACTTTTTTTTTGCTGCACCGTTTGGAAGAAAGTTGCAGATATCACGCCCCTTCACCCCTAAACATTTCAGCATTTGTATCTTTACTGGATGGTTAGGGTACCCCCTTGGGAACGGCTGAGATCAAGCCCACGGAGGAAGAAAGATAAGACACAGAGTTTGATTTGAGCAAAGGAGTTTGGTGGAGGTCAGGGAAGCTTAGTGTCCAGAGCCCAGCTCCAGACTGAGATGCAGTCTATGAAGTTCCTGGTATGCAATAAGCACTAAATAACCACTTGTCTCCTCCTTTTGTTTTGTTCTTTTGCAAACTACTTTCACATTGCCTAGTTCGTTTCACCTAAATACTGACCCTGTACAGTGATCAAGAAGATGTTTTCATTTGACAGATCTGAAAACTCGAGGCTCAGACAGGTTCAGAAACGGTTCACGAAGGAGTTCGTGCTGGGGTCCGGGTAGCACTGCAGGTGCCCCAAGGCCCTCCAAGGCAGACCCCCCTGTGTCTCTGGACATTGCAAATGCCGTGATGTTCCCTTATCTCTCTCCAATTTGCTGTGTGAAAACGGAGTTGAGAAAAAAGGTGAAGGGGGCCACGCTCCAGGTTTGAGAAAGGATTTTTTTGAGGACAGCAGTTCCTCCCGCTTTGCAAACCCATTTGTGAGCACAGAAGCATCTGTGCCAAAGAGGTCCCGAATATGGACGATGAGCCTGGCTGGGCACAGACGCGGAGGGCAGTGTACCACATGGCGTCACCACTAAGTTCTGAGACCCATGGGCACTTGGAAGTCCTTCCCAGGGAGCCAGGACCAGCGTGACATCGTGCTCAACCACAGCCAGCAGACTGAGGGAGGAGAAATGACCCCATGGCTGCTGGCCCTAAGGGAGGACCAGGGGGGCCTCTGCTAGGTCCTGCGATCCCCTCTGGGGCCAGGCCCGGTCGATAGTCCTGAGACCCGAGTGAGAGCCTGCAGGCAGCCAGGCTGCCCAGGCCTGTGCCAGAGGGAGAGGCTGCCGGTGGACACAACCAGGCTGTGCCCTGATGCCTCAGGGCTGGCCCAGGCCACACATGGCACTGACCATGACGCTGCAGACCTGGCTAGGCATCTCTAGGGTCTGTGATGGGCCTGCAGGAGAACAAACGGCAGGGACACAGGCCATCAGGCTCAAATCGCCAAAGTGGCTGCCAGAGAGAAGCCATTCAGTCATAGCCCCCCAGCACTTTCCCACATTCCCCCTCTTGGAAAGGAGGCGCCATAGCCTATCATTGTCGACAGGGACTTATTGAAGGGGACAAAGTGCCAGGCGTCCTGAGTTACAGAGCAGAGCAAGATCTAATCCCTGCCACGAAGATGCTTTCATAATGAACACTGAAGAGGATGTCAGTCACCATGCACTTTGAGGGGTTGGTTAATGGAGAGAAAAGACAAGTGACAAATAAATCCAATACAGTGCCTGTCACAAAGCAAGAGCTCTGTAAGCTTGAAATGAAATACAGAGAAGAAAAGAAGGGAAGGATGGAAGGAGGGAGAGGGAGGGAGGGAAGGTATGGAGAGAGGGTAGAAGATACTAGATAATAATCTTACTGCAACGTTTTGTGAGAGAAGGTGAGCTCGGGGTCTTTCTGCTCTGCCATGTAAAATTGCATCTTACTGCAATTTCTTGTAATGCTTTGGTGTCAGCAGGAAATGCTCTGACTTCTAATACAGAAAGGCCACAGAACACATACTCTAGGGGCCCATTCAACCTTCAGACACAGAGCCACACCCACCTGGGCAGACATTCAACCTTACACTATTAGGCTCAATGCCCTTAATTCCCCTTAGGTCTACAAAGACTCCTTCAAAATCGCTTCTCCACTCCTGTTTACTCTCCACTCAGCCAGGCACTGGGATGGACCACCTCCACTTTTCAGCCCCTACCACTTCCACAACACACTCAGCTCATGCCCTCAGACACACAACCATACCCCCAAGGCTGCAGTCATGCACACAGTCCAATGTACAAGCAAAGCCAAATGTGCACGGATCCTCAGACCAGACGATCAATGCCCCCATCCTTCTCTGTATTTACGTTTAGAGTTACCTCCTCTTCCCACCTGGAATCACACTGACAGTCTCTGCTTTGGTCAAATTCACACCTGAATGCAGCGGTCAGGGTTAGACTGGCTGGTAGGGGTCACATCCCTGTCACCAGCTCCAGCGTGTCAGAGTGTCAGCATGTCACACAGAGCTAGGGGATATGTGAAAGGGGTCTTTGCCTTCCAAAAACAATGTCTTTGTCAAGGAAAGCAGAGGAGATACTCAGCCCAAAGCAACAGGATGGCTTCTCTGACCTGAACCTGCTTCCTACATCGTCCCAAGGAGAGAACATTCCTTACAGGATCAGGCATCTAGCCCCAGGAAGGAACCTTAGATGTCTGAGTTCCAGAATGAGGCAGACATCTTGGGTGGGGGGATGGCAGGGGGGAATCTGTCCCTCTGAGTGATCTCTACAGATACTTCCCAGTCCAGTTATGCTCCTCAGACAAGGGCAAAAATAATAGCAAATACCATTTGAAACACTTTATGATACTATTGTCATGTTATTATCATTGTGTACTTTCAATCCCTCATCTCACTTTATGCAATCTGGCCTCTTTGTAATGTCCCAGCTTCCGTGTAACCGTGGCCAGGAGAAAAGAGGTCCGGGTTCTTGGGAAGGCCATTTAAGCTCCTTGTGTGTCAGATTCCTCACCTCGAAAATGCGAGAATGCTCCAGATGATGCCCGAGGCTCCTTCCAGTGTTAATGTTCTACACCTTCTACACATCTATAGAGCAGCACTGTCCAACAGAAACTCAATGCAAGCTACGTACACAATTTAATGTTCTAGTCACATTAAAAAAGTCAAAAAAGTAGGTAAATAATTTAGATAATATATTTAGCCCAACATACCCAAAATATTAGCATCTCATCAAGGAATCAATGTTTAAAAAATTATAATGATTTATTTTACATTCTTCTCTCAAACTAAGTCTTCAAAAATCTGGTGTGCATTTTATACTTACTGGCACATCTCCATTTGGATGCTAACTTTTCATCGGAAATACTGAATCTGTTTTTAGATTTCATAAGAATTTATAGCTGTAAAAGGAAAAGGTATGATCCACATACCTGAGCTGCTCCAAAAAAATTTTTTAAATTCTTCCAATAACTGAATTGAGCATCTGTTTTTCAATTAAAATTAAATAAAAGGTAAGGTCTCGGTCTTCAGTGGCACTAGGCACATCTCAGTGTCCCATAGCGGCATGCAGCTGGTAGCTACCGTATTGGACATCTGGACAGAGGGGACTGGAGCGTGTAAGGGGGACTCCTAGGGGGCCATCCTCCCCTCTGTTCACACTTGCCCCCAGAGCACTGGACAAACTGCCAGTTGAGAGTGAGATGGGGAGTGAAAAGATTTAACAGCCAATGTCACCCCATCAACACCTGCCCCCACCGCCTCGCTGTCTGCGAGCCAAGAAGCCAGAGAAGGTGCCAACCCCACCTTGCCCACAGAAGAGTCTCCAGCTCATTTCCACAGAGCTGCTGCCACCGTTTCCGCAGGCGGTGGCCACATTTCCAGCTCAGACGCAAAGGCACGGGCGGGCGTCTGAGCTTCCTTTCCTTATTCAAAGGAATGCCTGTCAGGCAGCCGGCCAGGGCTACAGCCCAGACTCTACGTGTCATGTTGGGGATTTGGGCTTTATTAGCACAAGTCAGATGCAGGGTGATGGGAGGTGGGGAGACGAGCTACCAGAGGGACAGCAGGTGAAACATGAGCATCAGAAAGCAAGGTCAAGAGGACATGTCACTCCAGGCTCCGCATTCTAACGCGGGCTCAGGGAGAGTCTCTGGGTTTCAGAAATACCACCCGGAACCTCATCCCCGAGTGAGGGGACGCTTTGAAAGACACCTCCAGGACTTTTATGCTTCCCTGAGCAGCGGAGAGAAGTTAAAACTAGCAGGGGCTTCACACATAGTGTTATTATCTTCATGGAAAAATTGAAACGCAAATAAGTAACTTGCTCAAGGTCACGTAGCGACAAAGCTGAAATTTAAACTCAAGTCTGTGTGAATCCAAAGCCTGTACTCTTTCTACTAATAATACCTAATGATAATAGATGATGTTTATAGCACAGTGCCACATGTGGTGTATGCTTTATAAAAGTGAACTCAGAGATACAACATTTCTGTAAAGTATGATCTCATGCCCATTTCATAAATAAAGCTGAGTCTCAGAGAGGTTATGTAACTTGCCCAAGGTCTTGAAACTTGTAAGTGATAGAGGTTTGAACCTGACTTCTAAGCTCGTGCACTTAGCTATGACATAAGGCCTCTTAATAAGTGAGAATCCTTACATAGCAGACACTGCCGATCCTGCCCACGTTCAACCCTGAGCTCACTACAGCCGGGATGGTTTCAGCCCATCGACAGCATCCCACCTCGAATACTTGCATCTCTCTTTCTCTGGCTCAAGGCTTTCTTGGGTACCTGGGGAGCTTCGGGGGAGCTCTGTACCTTCTGGGGTGTATCAGTTGGGGCTGCCCTAAGGAAGCACCACAAACTGGGTGGCTTACAATAACAAAAATGAGTCTCTCACAGTTCTGGAGGCAATGAAGTCCAAAATCCAGGTGTCAGCAAAGCCACGCTCCCTCTGGAGGCTCTAGGGGAGGATCCTTCCTTGCCCGCTCCTAGCTTCCTGTGGTGGTCAGCAATCGATGTACCTAGGTTTGTGGCAGCATCACTCCAATGTCTGCCCCAGTCTTCATGTGACCACCTTCCCTCTGTGTCTGTCTTTGCGTCTCTTCTCCTCTTCTTATAAGGACACCAGTCACATTGGATTAAGGGTCCACCTACTGCAGTATGACCTCATCTTAACTAATTACACCTGCAACAACCTTATTTCGAAATAAGGTCACATTCTGAAGTTCCACAAAGAACATGAATTTTAGGGAGACACTTCAATCCAGTCCAGGGGCCAACCCTCAACCAATGGGGGAAGTGAGCGGGTAGGTGAATGCTCCAGCCACTCATCCTCACGTGGCACAACTCCAAGGTGTGATCCTCACGGTTTCCCAGAGGTGCCCCAGTCTGACTGAGCCTCAGTTTCCCACAAGAACCCACTCATTAATGTACCCAGCATTGGTTTTTCTAATTTCTCTGTCTCAATTTCCCCACTTCTTCATCTGGGCTTCCTGGGATCACCTGCCAAAGAAATTCCCTGTCTCCAAGTTTGTTTTGTGGGGAATCCAAACAAATGACCTATTTTAGATTAAATGTGAAAAGAAAATGAACTTTGGGCCCTAAATCTGTTCGGTATGCTCTGCCTCATGCCAGGAAGCCGGTAGACATTTCAAGGGTCATAATGATGACGACTTTCTATTCCATGTTGGCTTAAGCAGACTGCTGGGGGCCCACAAAGGAGTGTGTGTGTGTGTGTGTGTGTGTGTGTGTGTGTGTGTGTGTGTACACGCACACGTGGTGGCGGACTGAGTTGGAAGAAATAGGATATATGTTGAAAGTTGGTCCTAGGCCTGTGGCATCATGTAAAATAATTTTGTGCAATCACCGTTGAGGATTTTATCAGTCATTCCCAAGAAAATCCAATATACTAGCAACAGAGGAAAGCACTAGGAAGAGAGGACTATAGAATGGTAATAACATAAATTAGGAATTTTCCAAGACTATTATGGACTGCATTCACCAATTCTGTGGTTTTCTTCGCTACGGGCTCATCCATTTCCTAGTTGAACATTTCTCAAAATGCATCCTGCAAGATGCTCCTGGGAATAGTTTCTGCGGCCCAATCGAGCTGTGAATGCCGATTACTATTTACTTCTCTTGAAGAGGTACAGTCCATATTAGTATATTAAAATTTCTAAAATCTCGAGGCTGAAAATAAAATTCAGTTTAGTATTGTTTCCCAAACTTATTTTGCCACAGAACCCTTCCTTCATGTAATATCTACTTAATATCCCACAGAACTGATATTCCACAGGATCCACTTTGGGAAACCCCAATCTATTTGACCAGTGTGTGTGCAAAAGTGTCTGCTCCAGCCCACAAGCCTCCTACTGCAGAGTGTTCCAGGGCACAACTGTCCTCCTGGGTCCACATCTCATCCCACCCCAATCTCCAACCTCCAATCTCCCAACTTTCCAAATATGAGCTCTGTCATAGGTTACATTGTGTCCCCCAAAATTCATATGTTGAAGTCCTAACCCCCAGTACCTCAGAATGTGAACTTATTTGGAAATAGGGTCATTGCAGGTGGAAGTAGTTAAGATGAGGCCATTGGAATAGGGTGGGTCTCTAATCCAATATAACTGGTGACCTTATAAAAAGGGGAAATTTGGAGACAGGATGACACACAAGGAAAATGTCACATGAAGACTGGAGTAATGGTAACAAAAGCCAAGGAGCTACCAGAAGCCAGGAGAGAGGCTTGGAACAGATCTTTCTTTAGCACCTTCAGAGGGACGGTGGCCTGCTGACACCTTGATTTCAGACTTCTAGCCTCCAGAATGTGAGACAATAACTTTCTGTTTATCTAAACCACTCCATCTGTGGTGCACTGTTATGGCAGCCTCAGAAAACTAATACATGGGGGTGAACTCTGCCTGTTCTCCCATTCAGTATCTACCTGCAGTGTGTTCCTGACCCAACTCCCTCCGGATGGAAGGAGATAAAAGATAGCCCTGATGGCCATGTGGATAGACTCAGGACCCCTCTGCTGGCTGGGGTGTTTATGTCTTCCTCTTGATGCCCACTGTGTCTGTGACCTCTGACCCATCACATCCCAGGCCCTCATAATTAGTGGGAGTGGTACTCCTAGCTTCCCTCCCAGTCCTCTGGGTTTACTACAGACCCCTGACAAAGCGGCTGTGAAAGTGGTGGCAATGTAGCCTGGCTGGGAAAGCATCTTTGAGAGGGATGCTGAAGTTCAACCCCAGGGGCATAGATCCTGGACCCCTCAGAAATTCAGCCAAAGCTACTGGCCTTCCCCTACCACTTAATCAGGCTGGACCCTCTGTGTTGTGGTTTGTTGCCATGGAGATGAGCAAGCTACAGCTGCCTGTTTCCAACACTGACAAAGCCACCGTGTTTGGAGGCATTAGATAGACCAGGGTTCCCAGTCTCTGCACTACTGACATTTGAGGAGGATAAGCTGTGTTTCAGGGACTGTCCTGTGCGTTGCAGGACATTCAGCAGCATCCCTGGCCTCTAACCACTAGATGCCAGAAGCCCTCCTTCCCACGTTGTGACAACCAAAAATGTCTCCAGCTATCTTAGTCTGTTCGGGCTGCTATAACAAAATACCACAAACTAGGTACCTTATACGCAACAGAAATTTATTCCTCACAGTTCTGGAGGCTGGGAAGTCCAAGATTAAGGTACCAGCATGGTTATGTTCTGATAAGGGCCCTCTTCCTGGCTTATAGCCAGCGCCTTGTCCCTGTGTCCTCACATGGTAGAAGGCACCAGAAAGCTCTCTGGGGCCTCTTTTATAAGGGCACTAATCCCATTCATGAGGGCTCTACCCTCAGGACTTAAGCACTTCCCAAAGGCCCTACCTTCCAATACCATCACATTGGGTACTGGGATTTCAACATATGAATTTAGGGGGAACACAAATACTCATACCATAGCACCAGACATTGCCAAATGTCCCTTGGGGGGCAAAATCACCCACAACTGAGACCCACTGAGATAGACCAACTTCAATACTCGCTAATCTGAGGTCTTTATAATCTGAGGTCATCTTATTTTATTATTTCAATGATTTTAAGTTTTAAAAACCTATTACCATTGCCTGATATCAGTTATATAAGAAAAACTTACAAAGAAAAAAAAAAGACTAGAAAAAATGCTAGTCATAGTCGTTTCTGTATGCTGGGTAGTATATTTGCAAGTGGATTGTCTATTTTTGTAGATTTTTCTTGTATTTTCTATATTGAGCATGTATTTGTTTTATAATTGAAAAATATCTATTTAATTGGTGACTTAGGCATTTCGTGTTAAATACAACAGTAAGACTCTACTGCACACCTGATTTAAAAATCTAATTAAGCATAACCAGAGCAAGGTGATAAAGGAGAAAGAGCACAGTTTTTAATCCTGGCAACTCTACTCACTACTAGCCATGGGGATGCTGTTAACATCTGCCCTGCTAGGAGGAGTCAAGGCTGAATGTGGTAGTATTTGTAAAGTATCTAGGGAATAGTAGGGGTTTAATAAATGGCAGCTCAAACAATTATTAGGCTCCCTTTTTAGCTCAAGGTTCTAGGCCCCTCTTCATCCCCTGCCTGTGCTAGTGTGGAATCCTCGCCACAGAGTCACCAGAAAGCCCTTGCAAGGCCCAGTAGGATATCCCTTGGCAAGTGAGTCCTTCTTCCCAACCCCTCTAGACTCAGGAACCCTTAGGAAGAGACAATGGCAGTCATCACTTATCATTATCATGCCAGGCACTGTGCCCCACACTTTTCACACTTGGTCTCTCTTCTTCTCAACCACCCTACAAGGCAGAAATAATGACCCTCTTCTCAGAGATGGGAATCTAGCTCAGAGAGGTTATGTTACTTTCGCAAGGCTACATAGCTGGTAAGCAACAAGTCAGCATCAAACAGTCCAACCTCTTCATTTTACAGGTGATAAAACTGAAGCTCAGCGAATGAAGAGACTTGGTGCCCAAGGTCACCCACAATGATGCAAACAAGAGCCAGACTCTTTGTGCCACTGTAATAATGTTCAAGCACACACATGAGCTGCTCCAGTGGGAGGGGAGGAGAGGGAGATGTCGACATTTCACCAAACAATTACTGAAGTCAGGAGGCAAGGATAACATGGTTTGAGGAGTAAGATCTGGAGCCAGAAAGGCTGAGTTCCAAGCCTGGCTCTGTCTCTTACCAGCTATATTATCTTGAGCAAGTTACTTAAAGTCTCTGGGCTTCCATTTCTCATCCTAAAAGGAAAATAACAATATATTTAAGAATAAATAAGTTAACAATGAGGTACCACCTCATACCAGTCAGAATGGCCACCATCATAAACACTACCAATAACAAATGCTGGTGAGGGTGTGGAGAAAAGGGAACCCTCCTGTACTGTTGGTGGGAATATAAGTTGGTGCAGCCACTATGGAAAACAGTATGGAGGTTCCTCAAAACTAAAAAATAGAATTACCATATGATCCACTCCTGGGCATATATTCAGACAAAACTATAATTCAAAATGATACATGCACCCCTATGTTCATAGCAGCTCTATTCACAATAGCCAAGACATGGAAACAACCTAAATGTCCACTGACAGATGAATGGATAAAGAAGATGTGATACATATATACAATGGACTACTACTCAGCCATAAAAAAGAATGAAATAATGCCATTTGCAGCAACATGGATAAAACTAGAAATCATCATACTAAGTGAAGTAAGTCAGAAAGAGAAAGACAAATATTATATGATATCATTTATATGTGGAATCTAAAATATGACACAAATGAACCTATCTATTAGACTCACAGACATAGAGAACAGAATTGTCATTGCCGAGGGGGAGGGGGTTGGGGGGTGGAAGGATGGAGTGGGAGATTGGGGTTAGCAGATGTAAGCTATTATATATGGAATGGATAAAAAACAAGGTCCTACTGTACAGCACAGAGAGCTGTATTCCGGTACCCTATGATAATGGAAAAGAATATTTTAAAAAGTGTATATATGTATAACTGAATCACTTTGCTGTACAGCAGAAATTAACACATTTTAAATCAACAATACTTTAATACTAATAAAAAGAATAAATACGTTAGTCCACATATGCATTTGGAATATATCCGCCACACAGTAAACACTCAGTAAACATTTAGGTGTTATCAAACTTTGCACAGTGAGCTAAGAAATTAGGGAGTGACTTAATTTTTTGCCACAAAGCATTTTATTTCTTGCCACAAAGCAGTCTTCCCATTATTTAAAGTAAATCACCATCATTGTGAAAAACTTGGAAAAGACATAAAAGTATAAGGGGAAAATAACAATCACCCAGAACGGTAGCTAATTAAAAACAACAACAACAAAATTTTTACTTTGGGAAATTTCTAATATAGTGAACCTCCATGTCCCATTACCCAGTTTCCTTAAACACCAACTCCTGGGACTTCCCTGGTGGCCCAGTGGTAAAGAATACGCCTTCCAGTGCAGGGGATACGGGTTCAATCCCTGGTTGGGGAACTAAGATCTCACATGCTGCAGGGCAACTAAGCCAGCGCACCACAACTACAGAGCTCACGTGCCACAACTAGAGAGAGAAAACCCACATGCCACAACTAGAGAGAAGCCTGTACCACAGCGAAAGATCCCACATGCTGCAACGAAGATCCTGCATGCCGCAACTAAGACCCAAAGCAGCCAAAAAAATTAAGAAAATAAATAAATAAAAATAAATAAATAGATATAAGAAGATACTAACTCCTGGCGATCTTATTTTATTTACAGCCTCATTGATTTTTCTTTCCTCCTGCCTCCAATCTCTTGGAGCCAATTCCAGACATCATATAATTTCACCTTTAACTATTTCAGAATGTATCTCTGAAATATATGAAATCTCTCTCTCTTTTTAAAAAAGTTACAATACTCTTCAGAAATTGGGTATAGAGGGAACATACCTCAACATAATAAAGACGATATATGAAAAACCCACAGCTAACATCATATTCAACACTGAAAAGCTGAAAGCATTTCCTCTAAGACCAGGAACAAGACAAAGATGTCCACTCTCACCACTTTTATTCAATATAGCTTTGGAAGTCCTAGCCATGGCAATCAGAGGAGAAAAAGAAATAAAAGGAATCCAAAGTGGAAAAGAAGAAGTAAAACTGTCACTATTTGCAGATGACATGATACTGTACATAGAAAATCCTAAAGATGCTACCAGAAAACTACTAGAGCTCATCAATGAATTCGGTAAAGTTGCAGGATATAAAATTAATACACAGAAATCTGTTGCATTTCTATACACTAACAATGAAAGATCAGAAAGAGAAATTAAGGAAACAATCCTATTTACCATCACATCAAAAAGAATAAAATACCTAGGAATAAACCTACCTGAGGAAGCAAAAGCCCTGCTCTCCAAAAACTATAAGATGCTGATGAAAGAAATTAAAGATGACACAAACAGATAGAAAGATATACCATGTTCCTGGATTGGAAGAATCAATATTGTCAAAATGACTATACTGGGACTTCCCTGGTGGCACAGTGGTTAAGAATCCACCTACCAATGCAGGGGGCATGGGTTCGAGCCCTGGTCCGGGAAGATCCCACATGCCATGGAGCAACTAAGCCCGTGTGCCACAACTACTGAGCCTGCACGCCTAGAGCCTATATTCTGCAACAAAAGAAGCCACCGCAGTGAGAAGCCTGCACACCACAACAAAGAGTAGCCCCTGCTTGCCGCAACTAGAGAAAGCCTGCGTGCAGCAATAAAGACCCAATGCAGCCAAAAATAATAAATTAATAAATAAAAATGATTCTACTATCCAGTGTAATCTACAGATTCAATGTAATCCCTATCAAATTACCAATGGCATTTTTCACAGAACTAGAACAAAAACCTTAAAATTTGTATGGAAACACAAAAGACCCCAAATAGCCAAAGCAATCTTGAGAAAGAAAAACAGAGCTGGAGTAATCAGGCTCCCTGACTTCCAACTATACTATAAAGCTACAGTCATCAAAACAGTATGGTACTGGCGCAAAGACAGACTTACAGATCAATGGAACTGGATAGAAAGCCCAGAAATAAACCCATGCACTTATGGTCAATTAATCTATGACAAAGGAGACAAGAATATACAATGGAGAAAAGACAGTCTCTTCAATAGACGGTACTGGGAAAACTGGAGAGCCACATGTAAAAGAATGAAATTACAACGTCCTCTAACACCATACACAAAAATAAACTCAAAATGGATTAAAGGCCTAAATGTAATACCAGATAATATAAAACTCTTAGAGGAAAACGTAGGCAGAACACACTTTGGCATAAATTGCAGCAATGTCTTTTTGGATCCACCTCCTGCTGTAATGAAAATAAAAACAAAAATAAACAAATGGGACCTAACTAAACTTGAAAGCTCTTGCAGAGCAAAGGAAACCATAAACAAACAAAAAAAGAGAACCCACAGAATGGGAGAAAATATATGCAGACAATGCAACCAACAAGTGATTAATCTCCAAAATGTACAAACAGCTCATGCAGCTCAATTTCAAAACAACGAACAACCCAATCAAAAAATGGGCAGAAGATCTAAGTAGACATTTATCCAAAGAAGAAATACAAATGGCCATCAGGCACATGAAAAGATGCTCAACTTTGCTAATTATTAGAGAAATGCAAATCAAAACTACAATGAGGTATCACCTCATACTGGTCAGAATGGCCATCCATCATCAAAAAGTCTACGAACAATAAATGCTGGAGAGGGTGTGGAGAAAAGGGAACCCTCCTGCACTGTCGGTGGGAATGTAAATTGGTACAGCCACTATGGAGAACAGTATGGAGGTTCCTTAAAAAACTAAAAATAGAGCTACCATATGATCCAGCAATCCCACTCCTGGGCATATATCTGGAGAAAACCATACTTTGAAAGGATACATACACCCCAATATTCATTGCAACACTATTTACAATAGCCAAGACATGGAAACAACCTAAATGTCCCTTGACAGATGAATGGGCAAAGAAGATGTGGTACATATATACAATGGAATATTAATCAGCCATAAAAAAGAATGAAATATGGGCTTCCCTGGTGGCGCAGTGGTTGAGAGTCCGCCTGCCCATGCAGGGGACACGGGTTCGTGCCCCAATCCGGGAAGATGCCACATGCCGCGGAGCAGCTCGGCCCGTGAGCCATGGCCGCTGAGCCTGCGCGTCCGGAGCCTGTGCTCCACGATGGGAGAGGCCACAGCAGTGAGAGGCCCGCGTACCGCAAAAAAAAAAAAAAAAAAAGAATGAAATAATGCCATTTGCAGCAACATAGATGGACCTAGAGATTATCATACTAAGTGAAGTCAGTCAGATAGAGGAAGACAAATATCATGTGATATCACTTATATGTGGAATCTAAAAAATGATACGAATGAACTTATTCACAAAACAGAAACAAACTCACAGACTTAGAAAACAAACTTATGGTTACCAAAGGGGAAAGGTGGGGGAGTGAAGGATAAATTAGGAGGTTGGGATTAACATATATACACTACTATATATAAAATAATCAACAAGGACCTACTGTATAGCACAGGGAAGTCTACTCAATACTCTGTAATAACCTATATGGGAAAAGAATCTGAAAAAGAATAGATATATGTATAGGTATAACTAAATCACTTTGCTGTATACCTGAAACTAATACAACACTGTAAATCAACTACATGCCAATATAAAGTAAAAAAATTTTTTAAAGTTATAATACCACTATCACACCTAAACAAACTAACAATAAATGTTTAATATCATCATATTACCAGTCAGTGTCCAAATTTCTCCCAATTGTCATATAAATGTTACATCATTTGTTTGACTTAGGATCCAAATTGCATCCTCATGTTGGATTGTTTAATGATGCTTCAATTTCTTTTAATCAACAGATTCGCCCACCATCTCTTCCTCCTTTGAAATGTATTTGTTTAGGAAATTGAATCATTTCTCCTGTAGAATCTCCACTGTTTGGGTTTTGCTGATTCTATCCCTGGATTATTACTTCACAAGCTCCTCTGGATCATGTGTTTCTTGTAAATTAGTAGTTCTAGAGGCTTGGTCAGATTCAGGTTTGATTTTGTGCCTAGAATACATTACGGGTGGTGCAGTGGGCTTCCATTAAAAACACGTAATGTCTCTTGATCTGTCCCTTTGAGAAGTGAGCACCCTTTAATAATCATAGCCCAGGTCCACAGATTTTGTTAAAGGTCACAAAATAGTGATATTCTAAACCTATCAGTACTTTTCATTTTTTAACTGGAATGTTTCTATAAAGAGAAACTTACCTTCATCATGATATACAGTCTATATAAGAAAAGAAATAACTGCTTGATTCTTTTCCTTTAATAGCCAGCTTTCAAACTAAAGACTCTAATATCCACCAAAGGTGACAATCAGGTTTTGTTTTTGTTTTTCTGTTTTAGTATCATTACCAGTTGGTATCTATATTATCAGCTCATGGAAATGAACACATTTTACATGTTTCAGTCCATTGCTGTTATTATTCTTATGATGCTCAAATTATCTGAAGTTTTCTTTTTCCTTTTTTTTTAGAGGTTTGGTAGAGTTCCCCTGTGAAACCAACTGGGCCTGGTGCTCTTTTGTTGGGAAGCTCTTTAATCATTTTCTCTATTTCTTCTATGGTAATTGGTCTGTTAAGACTGTCTCTACTGGGATTAATTTAAGTAAACTGTATTTTTCTAGACAATTATCCATTTCATCTAGGTTTTCAAATAATTTTGCATAGAACTGGGAAAAAAACAATCTCTTATGTTTTTGTTTTAGATTTCTCTGCTTTGGTGATTTTCCCTACCCACCTGCTGCTACTGTTGATTATGTAGTGTGTCTGTGCTTTCCACTATTTATTTTCTTAATTAGTTTAGCTGGTGGTTTGTATATTTTGTTGATTGTTTCAGCTCTGAGTTTATTTATTAATTCTACTCTTCTTCTATTTTCTAATTCATTAGTTTTTTTTCTTTATTGATTCCTTTTTTCTAGATTCTTTTGGCTTACTTTCTCCTTTCCTAGCTTTCTGAGTGGGGTGCTTGATTCATTGTTTCTTTTATGTTGATACATGTAATTAATGCTAAACTTTTCCCTCTATTAACTGCTTTAGCTGAATACCACAGACTTGATTATTTGTATCCATTATTATTATTTTCAAGAAATTCTGTAATTGCACGCTGTACTTCTACCTCTGACCAACAGCTGCTTATTAACATGATTTTTGTTTCTTTAAATTTTCAGATGGTATGGTCTTTTTGGTTATTTGTTAATAATTATTAGCTTTATTATACTGTGATCAGAGAGTACTCTTTCTGTTCTTTGGAGTTTATTGAGGTTTTCTTTGTGTCTCAAGGTACAGTCATAGAGAAGATGGTATTTTCTCTACTATCAGGGTTCAGATTTCTACATAGATTTATAAGACCTACCTTATTATGTGTTTCATTCTCCTTTATCCTCACTGTTCACTTGATTTGTGCTGGATACGAGAGATGTAGTTAAATCACCTATTAGTAGTGGGTTTCTATTTCTCCTGCATCTCCAATTGTTAGGTGCATAAATATTAACAACTTATATACCTTCATTGTGAATTATTGCCTTTAGCATCTTATAATCTCCTTCTTTGTCTCCTGTAATGCTTTTTGGTTCAAATTTCATCTTGTTAGATATCAAGATTGCAACTCTACTTTTAAGTTTTAATTTGCATTTGTCTTAATATTTTATCTATCCTTTTATTTTTAACCTTTTGGGATCTCTTGTTTTAAGTGTGTCTCTTGCGTAGAGCAGAATGTGGGATTTTTCTCTGTTAGCCAAATTGAAAACCTTTTTTTAATAGGCAAATTAAGCCCATTTACATTGATTGATATGTTTGACCTCAACTCTGTTATCTTATTTTGTCTTGTGACTAACTTTTAGTGTAATTTTTCCATCCCTGTAGCTTTATTCTCGTCTTGTAATCCCTTTGCTGGGCAAAGTACCACACGATTTGCTTTTGTTTCCACCATCCCTCGTGCTGTTTTTGATGCTATTTTGTAGTTCACACCGATCACATATCCATCTTGTGATCCTAAAGCTTGGAAACCTCCTCAGCCTGTTAAAACACTTAGAGTGAAAGCATTAGTTTGCTGCAATGTGTTCCATCACGAATGAAGGAGTTGTTTAGAGAGACACCCAGGCTTGCTTGACATAGGAATGAACCTGGAGTTCGGAAATTAAAAGACAAAGGCTGTTAGGAGAGGAGAGCAATGTTTCTGGGAGCGCTTCTCTTACTTAATGAATTACTAGGAGATTTGCGGCTGTGCAGCCCATCCGGGTAAGTCTTTCAGCATGCGGACCCAGAAGTGTCATAGGCTGGCTCTACTATATCCTCGCTGCCCTTTCTGTGAACTGTGACACTTCCTGTCACCAGTTTATTTTCACTTCTCTCCTGGCAGCTGTCCACTGTGGTCGGCATGCATTTGAAATCATTTGCTACTTACTTGAGAATTCATGCTAGGGAGAAAGGGAAGAAAATAACCATTCCTGGGGACACCGCACTGTCATGAATTTGAAAGAAAAGTCAACATTGAAGAAAGCTCATTTCCACTTTTTTTTTTTTTAACCACCCAAATGACTGTTGATTAAGGACCCAGAAAATGCCAAATAAACTGTAGGCAAAGGGAAAGAAAAGTTCAAGTCAGTTGTGGGGTCTGCCTAAATGAGACCTCAATCCCTTTGCTAGCCTGCTCAGGCCCGGTAGTTCCACGGTCCTTCACGCTCCTTCTCACAGCTGCTCTTGGGTTCAGCACCCATTCATCCACCATGCACAGCAGCTGCGCGTGCCCAGGATTATCTTGGGATTTTCTGGAGAGCTTTGGTTTGGTCTTGGACATGTGGGTTTTGTCATTTGTAAACTAGAAACATAGGAAGTCGAAGTGGCCTGGAACCTCAGAAGGCAGTATGTTCAACGGTCATAGCAATAACTTTGGTTCAAATAGTCTTGGGTTCAAATCATAGCTCTGACTCTATATGATCTCTCAAATATCAGTGTCCCCATCTAAACAACCGGGAATATAATATCATACAGGGTATTCGTAAGTCTTAAATGAATTAATGTAGGTCAGTGGTCCTCAAAGTGTGGCCCCCAGATCAAGTAGCATCAGCATCACCTGGCAACTTCTTAGAAATGCAGATTATCAGGCTCAGCCCAGGCCCACTGAATCAGAAACTCTAGGGGTGGGCCCAGCGACCTGGGTTCTAAATCACCTCCAGGTGATTCTCATGCCCACTGAAGTTTGAGAACGACTGGTGTAAATAAATCATTTAGCAAGGGGTCAGCAATATAAGTCCTAGATAATGGTAGCTCTGAGCACTGCTATTCTTCAGAGTTCAGTTCAATCCTTGCTTTTATAGCTGCATCAACAGGGGCCCAGGGAGGGGGCCGTTTGCTCAAGATCACAGAGAATTAGTGGTGCATCTGGGGATGAACCCAGATCTCTCACTTCTCAGAAAGGTGCCCTTTCCTGTCCTTTCTTTCTCTCCCTCTTAAAAAACTTATGACAATAAACCAATGTGTCTTCCTTACAGTTAGTTTGGGAAATAGAGATAATAGCCAAAACTAAGGCTAAAACTTACTTACGACCCTAATATTCCCCCTCCTAAGAGACAGCGTAGTTGACTTTTGTTTGTTTTCATATATATATATATATATATATATATATATAAAATTATTTTTTTATTACTATTATTATTATTTTTTTGTGTGTGTGGTACACGGGCCTCTCACTGTTGTGGCCTCTCCCATTGCGGAGCACAGGCTCCGGACGCACAGGCCCAGCCGCCACGGCTCACGGGCCCAGCCGCTCCGTGGCATGTGGGATCTTCCCGGACCGGGGCACGAACCCGTGTCCCCTGCATCGGCAGGCGGACTCTCAACCACCGCGCCACCAGGGAAGCCCCTGTTTTCTTCTATATTTTTTAATGTGCATAGATGTAGGTAAACAATGTAATCTTTATATAATATATATTGTTATACATATAATTCATGTAATGTGTGCATATATACATAGGTATATACATACATCTATATATACTTGTATATATACAGGTATATACAAACAAAATTGGGATCACACTGATTTAAAGTCAAATACTCCTACTAGGTTTATAATAAAAAACAGCTCCATCTCTCTCCACTCCCAATTCTTGCTCCCAGAGGCAACTACTTTCTATCTTTTCAGTTATTTCTCATATTTTACTGTTATTTTAAAAATAGCATGCTCATAGTACTCTTTCTTGACTCTCTCAGTTTTAGAGATTATCTATTGGCTCTCTACTACGGAGGAAGAGGACTAAGCGGCCCCCTCCAGCTCCCCAACACACACACACTTTTCTTTCCAGCATAATCCCATTATTGTCCTTTGCATTTTTAAAAATGAAATCAGCATTAATTGTATGACTATGTAAATTATGTGCACATTTAAACCTTGCACTAGGGCACAGAGTTGGTGGTAAACTGGGTTTATCTCCATTCACCCAGGTGGAGTCTAAGGGATGATTTGACTGGAAACCAGGACTGTGCAGAAGGGAGAGGAGGGAAACATTTTGCAGCAGCACCGTGTGGATGGATGGGATCTTCGGACAGCATAAGGGGGACCACAGACCTAAGGAGCACTTAAGGGTGACTGTGACAAGGCCATATGGGGATGGGGGATATGAGTATGATTTGGGAGGTATCAGAGTCTCCTTATGGATCAAACTGAGGAATTTCAAGCTACTGCAGCTCCTGTGATCTAGCTGGTTGGGAAAACCACAGAGTAACTGTCATTTTCTATTTCTTGTGAGCCTATTGATTCTTCCTTAAGCATCGTCAGCTTTGTGTAACCTCATAAAGATGAGCCCCTTCCTGATTTCGTCCAAGCAGGGAGTTGCTGTTACTGAAACAACAGTCCAACAACCAAAAAATAATTATAAAATCTTCGTCCCTCTGCTCCCCCTATTCATACCTTCAGACACTACAGACAGTTTAAACAACTCCTGGCATTTAGCCACTTGTCCTCGTCCAGTGCACCCTGAAGGTGAGCTCCTACCCTTGTTGGATGACCCTAATGCCTCCTGCCTTCCAACCTAGAAATAGATGTCTTGCTCCACCTTCCTGCCTTGGCTTCCATCAAACACCAGCAACTGGGTCCTCCACCAACTCCCTCCTCCATCCCTGCCATAATCTCATTTTCAAGCCCAGTCCCTCTTAGTCCTAGCTTTCCTGACATTGCACAAGTTCCCATTCTGAGAAGGCAATTATTTTATTCATTCATTCTTCATTTATCTATTAGTCTATATTATTTGTTGCACAACATCACCCCAAAACTTAGTGCCTAAAAACAATAACCGTTTATTATCTCTTATAGTTTCTGTAGGTCAGAAATTTGGGAGTGGCTCAGTTGGGCAATTCTGGCTTGGGGGTCTCTCATGAGGTTGCAGTCAGATAATGGCTGAGGCTGCATCATCTGAAGGATCCCATTTCAAGGTGGCTCCCTCACATGGCTGGCAAACTGATAATGGTTGTTGGCTAGAGGTCTCAGTTCCTCTCTACCTGGAACTCTCCACAGAGCTGCTTGAGTGTCCTTGTGACATGGGAGCTGGCTTTCCCCAGAGTGAGAAGTTCAAAGATGAGAGGGTACCAGTGGAAGCTGTATCCTTCTTATGATAGTCTCACAAACCACACAGCATTCCTTCTGCCCCATCCTATTTGTTAGAAGTAAGTCACCAATGGCCCATATTTAAGGAGAGGGGAATTAAACTCTACCTTTCAAAGGAAGGCATGTCAAAGAATTTGCGGACATACTTTAAAACCACCACAGCAACTAACATATCTGTTTCCAAGGAATAATGGGAAAACTAGTATGGTTCTTTCTTCCCTTTATTCAATATTGAATACCTACAATCAGGAATGACTAGTAGGATTCAAATCCTGTGCCTATCCCCAATGATTGCTAGTGGCTTCCAGAGGAACTGTGTAGCAAAGGATTCTGAGGGCATATTCAGGTTTAGCAGCAAAGAGTTCCATGGTTCATTAGTGATGTCTGCCATTGGCATCAGAGTAGGAAGAGCTGGCACATGAGTCGAGTGTTTGTTACCAATATTTCTGCAGCAGGTATTTTATCCTGTCATTGGGACAAATGTGAATAAGACAGAGGCCTAGCTCTCCAACTGCTCACAAACTGTTTACTGAAGTCTGTGATGGACATAGTGAGCTACTTACCAAATTTTATGCATCCCTTTTTCATAGTGATAGAACTATAGCCAAACACTTGTCTGTCCAGCAGATACCTTTCCCAGCCTCATTTGAAGTCAGATGTGACTTGTGTGTGACTGAGTTTTCTCCAAAGTAAGTAGAAATAATATATGTCACCACTGGTCTGATATCTTAACACTAGGCCATACCTTGGAGATGATGGAGAAAAAATACAGAAGGAGCCAAGGTCCCTAAAGGGCCATGTGGAGTGTAGCCACCAGCCAACCTGAAACCTGCCTCCTGGCCTTTTACATGAGAGAGAGATAAATGTTTTTGTTGTTTATGCAACTGGTCTTGGGGACCTTTTTCTTACAGCAACTAATATAACAAACACAGGTGAGATACATAATAAACACTACAACGTCTTCACATAGTACAAGATAAACACACAAGACATCATCAGCTCATGTAAGGACCAAATGAGTCATTCTGAATATTGGTGGCACACATTCAACAACCACAGTGCCTAATCGTAAATAGTAATGACTCCTAGAAATGTTCTCAGGGCTAAATGAGGTAATAGCTGTGGAGTGCTTTGCATAGTACATGGAGTAGTATACATGCTCGATAAATAACAGCTATTTTGTCCTTATAAGTTCACTTCTAAACTTGGCATCATGCTTTGGCAGAAAGTATATTTGCCAAGAATTGGACTGTTTTTTTAAAATACTTAAGCATGATCCTGGTCCACCATCTCATTTGCTTTCGTGGCCACATCCATTTCTTGCCCATTAATCCATTACTTGGTTTGCTACCAGGATGATGTTTGAGGCAAGAAAGCTAACACACAGCACAGATGTGGTGCTGGTCTCTGAGGAATTCACTGTAGTCATGAAATGGAAACACTAAAACCATAAAAGGAATTTAAAGCATTAGAAGTAAAATCAGTAATTCTAGGTCTGGGCCAAGGCAGTCTAAGTATTGGACATACATTCACCTTCATGAGCAGAGCTGCTGCATAAGCAGTAATTTTTTCACGAAGAGATGCATGTAATAGAGAAATCCACACTGCACAAATACATGACGGCAGAGAATGCCCCTTCCCTGCTTCCCAAAGATCCCCCAGGAAGAAGAATACCATGCAATTATCAGCAATTATAGGCTTCGTTCTGCCTCAGCATTAGGAAGAAACAGACCTTTTACCTTTGTTCCTTCTGCATGTTCTTTGAGGCCGGGGACTCTGACAGTCACTGGGCTCATGAGTGAATGCTTGGGAGGGAGGTTGAAGGTCACAGCTGTGGGAAATGAGACAAAATACATGATCAGTTCCTGCTCTCACTGAGCTTACAATCTTATGGGAAAGATGGATGCTCACACAGGGAAAAACAGAAGGTGAGAGTCGTAAACCCACAGCTAATGGATGGTTAGACCACACAGCACAGGCCGAATGCCAGTGGAGGCTCAGAAAGACTGCTCCTTGTGAACTGGGTTAGACCCATAGAACATTAGAGTTGGAAGGGACCACTGGCCTGCTATTGGTTTCCTTCTTGTGGTTGGTAATTGCTTATTAGTCTGATTCCTGCTCACATTGTGTAACGACACCCATTCCAGAGCTAGGTAGGGAAGAAAACCCACCACGGGTTGTTTTCTGTCTGGACAATGTTTGTGGGGGAGGAGTTTTGTTTTTGGAATGGGAGGAGGTGGTAAGAAGAGGAAGACATGGGGACTTCCCTGGCGGTCCAGTGGTTATGACTTCACCTTTCATTGCAGGGGTTGCAGGTTCGATCCCTGGTCAGGGAGCTACGATCCCACATGCCTCGTGGTCAAAAAACCAAAACTTAAAACAGAAGCAATACTGTAGCAAATTCAATACTTAAAAAATGGTCCACATCAAAAAAAAAAAAAAAAAAAAAGAGGAAGACGGGATAAAAGAAAGAAGAGAACTTTCGTGTCCCTCCTGCTGGCACCAACTATGAGAACACTCCCAACCCAACCCACATCTCCCCTTTGGCCTTGAGTTGATTCTATTCCCACCTGTATTCAAGAGGAGGCAAATGAACATACTTAAAGGGTCATAGGGCCTTCCAATATATTTGTTTTTACTTGTACATAAACGATCACAGGATTTCTCACTGGGATTTGAAGCTTTAAGGGCTCCCTTCCATTCCAAAGATGGCTTTGTCTTTTGAAAGTCTGAGAAATATCCCTTCAACTGTATTTGAGATGTGAGAGAGTCAAGTCAGGGTAAAAAAAAAAAAATTTTTTTTAGCTTAAAAAAATTCTCAGACATTTTTTGCTGAGCCGTAAATCAACAGTGGTTGAATTAAAACAGATCAAGCTTGGCTTAAGTTTAGACCTCCATGAGGTCTCTGGCTAAGCTTGAAGGGAAAAAAAAATAAGTTAATACTTTTTTAAAAAACCAACTTCTGTGCATGTCCAGTTGGAAGAGAGCAAATCATATTTAATAGAGAGTCGGCTCTTCTAATCAACCCCGTGTTTGAATCGACATAGCATTTCTTCACGTTGGCCCCAAACCTGGTTTTCTGTCCTTTCCGCTATACATGCACCAAGACCGTGGGTAGGGAAGAAAACGGAACCTATTTGGAGAATCCAGAGCCCACCTTTCAGATAGTGTGTCTTGCCCAGGGAATGGGTACCTAACCCTTAATATTAACTTTGGTGAGAACATAATATTGGTTCCTTGGTCTCTGGTTTCTAATCAGCAGCTTATAGAGAGAACCGCTGTGGTCCATCCCCCAAGACAGAAAGTCTGGGCTGGACACTGGAAGGATGCTATCTATACAGGATGCTGACCATCTCTCCTTCTCCTCAGTGGGTCAAATCTAATGGAAACATCTTTGTTTTCAAAGCCAAAAACCAAGCAGAAAGTCATTATGAGCGATTTTCAGAGGCAGTGTCTGCACAGAACCATGGCCTTGACCCTTTTGATCACAAATCTTTTGGCCATCTCTCTGAGTAGCAACATAAAAGACGTTTCCAGAGCCATTAGATTTTTGAGAATACATGTTACTTCCCAGGCCACTACAAGCATTTGATTCTGCGGATCCACAACTCTGGAACTTGTATTATCAATGTAATGTAAGCATTTTGTAATTATATGTGATTTTTTTCTTGTCTTTGTTTTTGTAATTTTACTATCCATGTTTAATTTGGGGGCACATATGTCAAAAGGAGCCCTACCCTAACCCTCATCTCAAGTTATAACTATCAACTGATCTGCCTTGCTTTCTTTTTGGCTAATGTAATGAGCAAAACAGTTATCTCATGGGCAATTTAAGTCCTGGAAAGCTAAAACCCAGAGAGATACTTCACCAATGTTTATATAGGACAGACAAGTATCCATTGGGCTTAAAAATGTCTAGTTAATTCACTTAAACATAACTGTAACAATATCACATAAAGAAAATGAAAAAGTCTAAGTACCGAAAAGGTGTATTTGATCTCTGAGCTTGACTATAAACTTGTTGCTTTGGTTCTTTTAAGCAAAGTTTCAAAGGAGAAGGTTTTTACAATGCATGTTAACACTACTGTAGCCTATATTAACATTATTTTAGCCTATAAGATGTTAACATTGTTTAGCCTATAAATTGGCTAAAAATCGCAATATCCTTAATGTACATGCCGACCCTTTCTTGCTTCTCAAACTATCAAGTCTGTTACTACGTCTTTCTTTCTGAAAGTCTCACTCAACACCAGTCTTTCCCAGAAAGTCCTGAAGCAGCCCTCTTCCCCTTTTTTCTGTACCTACTCTTTTATAGTAGAAGCCTATGATGTTGCTTTATTTCCATAGTTCCCAATTCTGTCTCCAGCTATGTAAATACATAATGCATTATCATTTGGGGGTGGAGAAAGCAACGAGACAAGGAATCATACTTTGCATACATTAAATGCACCAGTTCACAAATTAAATGTATTTCAAAAGTATGGTATTTGGAACTGGACGCGCTTTTTAAAAAATTTTCATAGATACCGTGCTATGAATGATAAAGACAGTCTAAATGACTCTTAGAAGTGTGTTGATTTTATTATCAAGCTGAATGATTATATTAGTTGCCCTCTAGTTTCCAATTGTTTCTTTGTGTTACCCCTGGAATTCTAAATTTTAACCAAGAAATCCAGACACAGGGATGGCATCTTTGCCAAGGCACCCCCAGAAACTGGAAGCGAACCTCTACCCCCAAACCCCACATCTAATGCCCCAGTAGCCAAAAGGATTTTTTCCCCCCTGCTCCTCTTTCCAGATCAGAGACAAAAGAAGTATTATAGTATTGCAGGTAAGAGATTAAATTGATTTCCAGCTCTGCTACACACTACCTGTAGGAACTTCAGGAAGTTATGAAACCTCTCTGAACTTGTTTCCTCCTATCTAACTGGCAATAGTACTTCCCTCCACCCTAAAATGAAGGAAATACTACCTACTCACTGGATTGTTATACTAACTGAGGTAACGTACAGAATGCCCTTAACACATGGTAAGTGCCTGATGAACAGCAGTAATGATTTTCACCCCCCCGGCCCCCTCCCCCATAGTCTCGGTGGTGGGTGAGGACTCCATTCCTATCTAAATCCCCCCATTCCCTTGGCAATGCGTCAGGTGCCCACCCACCTGTACTGTCTTTGCAATGAAACGTTTTACCCCCAAACTGCAAGTCAAACAGATTTCTTCAGGTTAAAACAAACAAGCAAAAAACACCGGTTGTGTTTACGAAGATGATTTGGTAAGCCACAGCGGCTCATCCCTGTTGCTAATCACTTCCAACCACAAGCCAAACTGGCAGTAAACGCAGGACTCCCCAGCAGATAGGGGAGAGCTGCTGCTCTGACCAGCTTGCAGTTCTTAAAATCAAAGAAAAATGGTGAGATTGGCACATTTGATGATGGCTGAAACATAAACATTTAGGACATCTTAACTACCCTTGAAATATAAACTCCAGTGCCGGGTCTATTTTATAAAGAGTTCCAAGATATTATGTAGGCCACCGTTTTCCAAACTGCCAGGTGTAACCCACTAATACACTATAAAATCAATTTAGTGGGTTACTGTCAGCATTTGTTTTTAAAGCTTTTTAAAAAATTTTATTTATTTTATTTTATTTATTTTTGGCTGTGTTGGGTCTTTGCTGCTGCGTGCGGGCTTTCTCTAATTGCCCCCATTGAGCGGGGGCTACTCTTTGTTGCGGTGCGCAGGCGTCTCATTGTAGTGGCTTCTCTTGTTGCAGAGCACGGGCTCTCGGCGCGCGGGCTTCACTAGTTGTGGCTTATGGGCTCAGTAGTTGTGGTGCACAAGCTGTTGCTCTGTGGCATGTGGGATCTTCCCAGACCAGGGCTCGAACCCGTGTCTCCTGCATTGGCAGGCGGATTCCTAACCACTGCACCACCAGGGAAGCCCACTGTCAGCATTTTTTAAAGAAATAGAATAGGATAGAAAGGAAGGTAACAGGATGCTTCAAACAAGGGAATGGTGAGTATTGTTTCATGAAACTAGGTTGGGATATAATAAGTATTTTTTATTGTGGGCTGCAGTCAAAAAATCTGAAAGCTGCTGATGTAGACAGACTCTTAAAAAGGGCTTTTTTCTTTTAATTTGATTTTTATTTTATTCTTTTATTCTAAGTTTCATTTTGAAAGTTCTTCACAGAACCAAAAGTACTGTCTCATTAAAAAATAAATATACAGGATTACCAACAATTTTAGTTGTACTCCAGAAAAAAACTGTAAACTTTGTTAGATTCAGAGACGCTTGGGGTTCAGTTGTCCAGGATAGACCATCAAGTCAAACAAAACTGAGGTTTACCAAAAAAGTAAAGCAGATGTGCTTATATAAATACAGGTCCAAATGGAAAGGATTCTTTGGATTTTTGTTGGAAAATGGAACGTGAAATGATCCCCATGAATGAGAAAGATGGGGAAGGGGCAAATGTAGGACCTTTTCCAATAGTGTCTGGTACATAATATGTACCCAATAAATATTTTTCAATAAATGAAAATGATATTGTTACAGGGATAGCCAGCCATGACTTTCAGAAAGTATTTGTGAGAGGGGAAAAAAAAAACCCCCAAAACCCAACAACCCACAATCCTTGGGAGGTCTGACCAATAAAATGACATTTAGCAAGAGTGCTGGAAAGCAATGCTCTGAGTAGTTCCATGTTCTGAGTATGAGAGAGTGTTAGTATCTGTGCTGTTTATTCTCTGAATTCCGCTCACCCCTGCCCCACCCAATCCATTCTCTACTTTCTTCTGCCCTATTCTCTGTCCCAGGAGGCTGATGCCTACGGATTGCATCATCTGCTTCCTTTGACCTCTCCCTTAGGCCATCTGGCTACTGGTTGGGTTTGGCCAATGGAAATTAGCGAGTGGGAGGAGAGAGAGGTCAGGGTGTTTCTTCCCTGCCCCTATTCTGCTTTAGCACCCTGATTCTGGGCAGAGATTACACTCCTCTGAGACTGTGGCTCCAACCAACTCCCTCCGCTAGGCTCCTGCTCTCCCTGAGCTCCAGTAACGCTGGCCCCTCTTCCTCCCCCTTCAGGCCCAGAGGTGGTAACAAAGGCCCACCGCTGCTAGTCCTGGTACCTCAACTTCCCTTGTGGGTTCCCTCAACTGATTACCTTTCTGTAAGTGGTCATTTCCCGAAAGTCTCCTAATTTGAACCATGTTTCCTGCCTGGACCCTGAGAGATCCTGTATCTCAAGCGTATACAAATTAGCTTTTTTTTTTTAAATTGAAGAATGGCACCAAGCACATAAACCAAAAACTTTTCAAAGCACCATTTTTTCTATCTTTAATAAATTAAAAGGCTCTTGTGAAATCTCGCAGTCATCGTAAATAGTGTTTGCTCTTATAGAGAACTGTGAGCATTTCAGCGGTTAGGCTTCCGGTTGCTTGGTTTCTGGATAAAGAGAAATGCCCTGTGATGTGACATGAGTGTCAGTTAGGCCCCATTGGGCTGGTTGTCTAGGAAAGTGCTCAGCAGGGACATTCAGGCCTTTGGGGTAAGAGAAAAGAGGAGTTTGGTGGTAACCAAGGAAAGGGGAAAATGGATCTGGCTTCCTTCCCCACAGAGTTTCAGCAGGGAATAAAAATGAAAGAAGAATCTTTAAGAACAGTAGTGGGCAAAGGTGCAGCTGGGAGACGTTCCTGGAAAGAGACTGGACGTGGTCTCCATGCTTTGGATTCACCAAAGCCCAACATGGCTACAATGGCACATACACTTTAGCATCTCTCTTTTGTTCCTCTTGCCTTGTTGGTATTGGCCACTCAATCATCTCATCCTTTTCTTCTCAGCCACTAGATGAACCCAGTCACTCACTCTCCTCCAGGTATCTTTCCTTTCACTATTCTTCGGCTGTAAACATGAGCATCGCCTAGAGTTTTATTTCCAACTCAGCATGTCCAAGGTGATGGAGTGTCTGGTATGATCACAGGCTAGGTATAGACCAAACAACAACCTGAGGCTATTAATGATAGAAAGTCAGCAATCTGTGCCCAAGTGCAAGAGGACACATGAAGGCAATGTGCCCTCTTCTGGTAGAAGTGAGCTCCCTGAGTAATAGAGCACATCTGTATTGCTCATTGCTGCATCCCCAGTACAGGGCACATAACAGATGCTCAATAAATATTCATATAATGTGTGATGGTGTCATAAACCAACCAATAGCTTGTCTAAAACATCTTTGGGCTGAGCAATGAACCTAATGGTCAGGTGGGCAGCATCTAATAAAAAACATATTCCCCTAAAGTTAAAGGACACTGTAACTCCAACATGATACACTTACATCTTAACTTGAAACACTTCGCCAAAAACTAGAGCCTCCACTGGGGAAGTTCCTCGGACCTACAGAGGCTCCTGTGTCCCCCTCTGCCCCTCTCCCCAGATGAAAGGGAGCCCATCTGGCACACGCTGTAAACCAGATGTGCTGCAGGAACCAGCATAAAGGTCTCCCTGTGTTCACAATTCCTGTCTAGGAAGTCAGAGAACTTTTGGGAAATGCAGAGAAATGGCCAAATTGGTTTGCCATGGAATGTATAAACCCAACTGACCCCATGATTGGATTTCATTCTCTGACCACAAGAGTGCCAGGCAAGGGAAATGACTGAAGTTTTCCCCATGAAGCGCTCATGAAGACAAACTGATTGACTGTAAACTTTCAGGTTTTAATTTGCCCTCTACCCAGATGGCCCCTAGAGATGGATGGAGCAGTCCTGCCCCCCTGAAAATTGGTTTAACTTTTTTCTCTTTGGTTTCTTCGAAGATGGTATTATCTGATGGAATTTTTAAAAAGTAATACATACTATTTTTCTAATTATAGAAGTACATATTTATTGAAGAAAGTTCTAGAATTCTCAAGAACATATTAAAAAAAAGCATTTAAAAATCAACTGTCAGCCCTCTACCCTCACAATTGACATTTTGGTATATTTCTTAATTGGATTTTCATAAGAATATATGTAGGTATAAACATGTATTTTTTTTTTAATGTTGAGCCTTCTTTTAATTTATTTATTTTTATTTTTGGCTGTGTTGGGTCTTCGTTTCTGTGCGAGGGCTTTCTCTAGTTGTGGCAAGCGGGGGCCACCCTTCATCGCGGTGCGCGGGCCACTCACCGTCGTGGCCTCTCTTGTTGCGGAGCACAGGCTCCAGACACGCAGGCTCAGTAGTTGTGGCTCACGGGCCTAGTCGCTCCGCGGCATGTGGGATCTTCCCAGACCAGGGCTCAAACCCGTGTCCCCTGCATTAGCAGGCAGATTCTCCACCACTGCGCCACCAGGGAAGCCCAGACATGTATTTTTAAAAATCAGGATAAATACTTTTCTAGCATAAATTACCCAGTTATAAATGAACATCCCAGAACATAAGCCTTCTCTACACCTCTGCCTACATTTCCCCAGGCCTGATTTCTAAAAGAGGAATTAGTAAATCAAAAATACATTTCTGGGGCTTCCCTGGTGGCGCAGTGGTTGAGAGTCTGCCTGCCAGTGCAGGGGACGCGGGTTCACGCCCTGGTCTGGGAAGATCCCACATGCCACGGAGTGACTAGGCCCGTGAGCCACAGTTACTGAGCCTGTGCGTCTGGAGCCTGTGCTCTGCAACAAGAGAGGCCGCGACAGTGAGAGGCCCGCGCACCGTGATGAAGAGTGGCCCCCAATAGCCGCAACTAGAGAAAGCCCTCGCACAGAAACGAAGACCCAACACACCCAAAATTAAATAAATAAATAAATTTATTTAAAAAAAATACATTTTTGAAGCTCTTGATGCATATTGTCCGATTGCCCCTAGAAACGCTGTACCAAATATGGCTTTATCTGTTGGTTTGATTTTATTTTTGAAGGAAGTTTGCTTTTTTCCCTCAGAGTGTTCTATGAGTTGAGATTCCAGGGCAGGGTGAGGCTACTGGGTCATACAGTCCTTCTGTGACCATGGATGGCGTCTCACATGTACTTTTCTCCTCTACAGGTAAAGAGGTGGATCAGACCAGCTCAGGAATGCTTTCCATCCAAATATCCCGTGACTCCAGAAGTCAAAGACTGTGCTTTCAGGGATCCTCAGTCTCAGGGCCTCTCATGTATTTGAGTACCAAGGTTTTTCTTGGCACTATTAACATGTATTGTTTATTATACGCACCAATATTTATACAGAACCAAGAAAATACCTGTTGAGGGGAAGAACCTGGGGTCTGGTTTGGCAACAGTGAGATATCTGACTTGGAGAAGGCAAATACGACTCCACACGACCCACGGAAGGTCACAGTAAGGGAGGTGCAGGTGTGCCCAGGTTGGCGAGGAATCCTGATTTCTCAATGAGGTAGACATTTAATGGTTTGGGGGCTACCCTAGTGTCTGATTCCCTTTCTACATTTGGGGGATTTCCTCACCAAATGAGCCTTGGAACAGACTATTCCCTTCCCCCAAGCCAGATACTTATTTTCCCAGCTTCTCTTGCAGTAGAGCGGGAGCATGTGATCCAAACTCGGGTAAGCAGGTACCCACCCCAGGCTTAGAACTGGGGGATACAGACTCATGAAGATGAGGAAAGAATTCTTTCTGCTGCAGCAGCAGTGACAGCAACATCCAGCTTCCACATAGCTGCAGTGACGGTGGCAGCTCCCACAGTCCAGGGCTAGTGGTTTTGGTGAACAGTTCTGCAGTGTGGATTTCACTGTAGTCCTTAGAGTATTTGTTCTGAGCCTGTTCCTGCCCTGTTTTCTAAGCCTGTCCCCTAACCTTCCCAGCAATTCTGTGGGCTGCCTGATATCCTTTTCTGCTTAAATCAATCTGTTGCTTGCAACCAAGAACCTTGACTGACATTAACAGCCTCTTCAGACTCAGTGTGTTCATCTGTAAGATGGGACCATCGGTGTCACCTCAGAAGACTGAGATGAGCAAGCACATGAAGGCACCTAACTCCACACCACGGCACATAGTAGAAGCTCAATAAATAGTTTTGACTGTCACCCTTGTCACCTTGTCACCCAGTTTGAGGAATCTCGGGTTAACCTTGCCCATAGGGATTGGAATGTGGAGAGAAGAAAAATCAGGCTGTTTTATTCTCAATTGTAAATATCACTATCATCATCCTGGTTAGAACAATCACTTATTGAGTGCCCTACTGTACTCCTGGCAATGTGCAAGGCAACATACATAATCCTCACAGCAGTGCCAGGTACATGGCCTCCCATTTTAGAGATGAAGAATCTGACACTACAAATGGTTAACAATTTGCCAAAGTTATCCCAAGGAATTTAAGCCCAATGGAGCAGAAACTGTAGGAACTGTGCAGAAGTTTACAGAATTCTCACAAAGACTGAAGAACTTGAAATAAAGCCATATTCAGACATCCATACATAACCAGTTCAACCATTTTGACCATATCAAAACTATTAAGTGGTTTGACTGAAGTTTCAGAATTGAAACTTTGACTGAAAGTCCTGTGAGTTTACTCAAAGGAGCCAAACAGTTGTGCCTCTATTTAGACCTGAGAGTCTCAATGGGGCTGGGATGGTGTCTATCGGAATCATCTTGAGAATTCTTTCAAACCATATGTACCTGCCCTCCCCACCCGCCTAAAGAACAGGGATTGAGTGGCAGCTGCTGATACAAGCAGATGCTGAGACCAGTCTTAGACAGTCTGCAATTTGGAGAAACACAAGAGAATTTTGTTTTTTTTCCACAAAGACTCATAGTCCAACTTTACTGTCTCTAGGCGCTAGGAGAGAAAAAAAAAAATTCCAAAGGTCAGAAATAAAAATACTAGTTTTGTACACTGCAGCTGGAGTGACATTCAAATGACAGGAAAATGTGAACTATGTGGGAGAGGGAGAGTCAGACATGCACACAGACAAGCTTCTCAAAGTGGGGACTCCAGAGCTCCAGGCGTCTGGGAGGAAACCTTCAACCCACCCAGCGCAGGCCTTCTGCTGCCTGCATGTCTTAAAAGCAAGCCTATACTCTGGCTTCTGAAATGAAAAATTACACCAAAAGAGATGCCTGATTTTTATTAACTATCCTTAAAAGGAGTCTTTCACTAATTCTGGGGAAGATATTTTGCTTGAGTACTTTCCCACTTTGGCAAATGCGATCCAGAGGGATTGGATGGAAGGGGTTTTGCCCTGGGCAAATGGTGGAGCACACAAACCCTGTCGACTCCAGGGACAATTTAAAGAAGAGGGAAGAGATTTCCTTGAATTGATATGGTGGAGCCAAAATAAATGGCTACCCTGGTTTTCTTGAGAAAATATTATCGCATTTTTAAATTTTTTTTTTTTTTTTTACAAAAGAGATCTCTGATGCAATTGACCAGAGAGTGTACAGAGAGACCTGGGTCAGGATTCAAAGAGGCTGATGCCGTGTCCTCAAGCCTCTGAAGCCGGTTGCTCAGCCTCCATGTGGCCGGAGCAGGGGGCGGAAGTGGCTTTGGACAGGAGCCACCCTTCGCAGCGTGTGAGTAGATGTGGGTTTTGACAGATTAAAGATGGCTCCGCAGATAAGGCCGGAGTGGGTGGTGTCAGGGCATTTACCCAAAGCTCTCCGTCAACAGGGGCAAAGCGAAAACGCACATGGACAGTCCTGGATCGGCAGCGAAGACGTTGGACGGAAATCTTAGCGAAAAGCCAGAGCAAGAGACGGGAGCAATAAATCAGGCCGGGAGAAAGTCTGAATTGAAGGATGCTGCTGCCTCGTCTATCAGTCCCCGGCCAGCGGAAGCACACGTGGGTCCCAGCCGGCGTTGACTCTAGCACCCTGCCAGCTTATTCTGGCTCCCGAGAGAATGAGAACATCTTGGTTAAAGATGTTGGGGGCAGTGAGTGATTTTCAGCTAAATAATTTTTCCTCCGAGGGGAACCGAAGGCCTAGGCCTCCTACATCAGGCAATGGCGATCTCTAAAGCACGGCGGCCCAGGGCTGAGGTTTATAGGACGCAGCTTCCAGGATCCCGAAAAGCTGATGGAGAGGAGAAAAGCAAGGCAGAAGAGCCAATTCCCATCTCAGAGAGATTTCCCTGGGTACCACACTGTTTGTTTTGTTTTTTTTAATTAATAGTGAAATACCAAGAAAAACACCCCAGTCACTATCACAGAGTGATTAAGAGCCTAGGATTTAAATTCAGACCTCTGAGCCTCAGTTTTGCCATCCATATAATAGATACAACAATTCCTGCCTCGCAATATAAGGATTAGACAAAGCACAAGACCTGCGTGTGACAGCTGAGATCATTTACAACCACTTCATTTTCCAGGCAGCATGGCAATTCCTGGGAGAGGCTCCATTCTTTGAAACTCCTAAGTGAATGGCCAAGGAAAAGCACAGAACAATTAACTTACTAATTGTGTGTTGGTAAAAATACAACCGGAAGGAAGGAAGGAAGGGAGGGAGGGAAGAATCTACTTTGGACTTCTCAGCCTCTGCCTCTTCCAGTCTACCCCTCACCCTGAGATCAGGGTGACCTTTATAAACCCAGATCCCTCTGAGCAGGTCTTTCCCTTGTCCAGAATTTGCACGGATTCCCACACTCTAAGGGAAAGGCCCAACCTTCCTCAAACAAGAATCTATAAAATATGATGCCCCCCCCCCCCCCCCCCCGCCCAAAAGAAGTCTCAAGCACTCCCTCCAGTGGTTCTCATGCAGGGTGGCACTGAACCCTGCATACACCCTCACCCACTCCTCCTTTCCCTGGGTCTTTGGAAATGTTTGGAAAGCTTTGACTGTCATTCTGGGGTGCTAGGTAGGGAAGGGATATGAACTGTGTGCTGTATAATTGGGGAGTGGGCAGTGTCCTATAACAGTCCTGGCCAAAATGCCAATAGCAACCCTGCTTAAAAAGAAAAACAAAAAACAAAACCCTGAGCTCCTCTGTGTCTTTGTTCCTACCGTGTCTCCTGCCTAAAACATTCTCTTCACTCCATTCCACCTGACTTTCTCATCCTCCAAGGCCTCGTTCAAAATTGGTCTCCCCTAGGAAGGCTTCCTGGACCTCTGTACCTTCCCAACAGCAGAACTGCTGGTTCTTTCCTAAATGCTCCTCTGAAGGGGCCTCTGTGGGATTCCTGTTCACACTGGATCAGGTAGCTCATCTGCAGCCCCTACCCCAAAGTCTGAGAGAGGTCTATGGTCTTTGCATCGTCAGGGCCTAGCACGGTGCCAGACACCCAATTCATACTGAAAGAAGGAAGAAGGATGACCTCTAGTTCTCCTTCGTGTCTACGGGCACATGTAAACCAAGTCTGGAGGGCAGGTGTCCATCTTCTCCAGGAAACTGCATGGGATTCTTGCAAGATTAACTGGGAAATCGCATTGCTACCAGCGTTCTCTGAGTCCACTGAGAGCTGTGTTGCTGAGCTGCTCTTCTCTTTACTTTTCTCTGTGAATCGAATTATTTTTTCTGGGTCATTAAGAGTTGTTTGATTTGGTTAATACCTTATTTATTTAATAATAGATTCCACCCTGGAAGCCAAGTTCAGGAACTAGGAGGCAGGGTTGCTATTTCTTTGATAGAGATCTCCTTGGCTCCAGTAATCTTAGGCCAGGCGTGCTCTAGGAAACAGACTCGAACTGGAAATTTGGATTCCTCAGGGAGGTGCTATAGTGGTGGAGACGGACATATACATAACTATATGCAGCGGAAGGCTGCCAGTGCTAAACAGAGGGACAGGCACGCTTCTAGAACAGAAGAAATCTCAGATAATATGTGGTGGATGAATAGAAACGAGCAATCAGTTTGAGAACAGAGGAGGCAGCAGAGACATGAGTTATTCCTATAATGATCATCTTTGTGTCAACTTAAGAGACAGCCCAAACTGTGATTATGACATTTGATTATTGTCTGACATTAGTTACCAGATTCATATCGTACCATCCATTCTGCACACTGCTACAAGGTTCATATTCTGAAAATATATTTCCTGCCTTTCTCCCCTATACTTCATTTTCAGTAGCCCCCCATAATCTACAGCCCAAAGTCCTTAGCCTGGCATCTGAGGGTCTCCCCCAGCCCTGCCGTGTGGGCTGCTCCCTCCTCATTTCCTACCCCTCCCCTGCGCTCACAGCAAAGTGGTCACTGATCATCCCCCAGAGTGGAAAAGCTTTGTCACCTTCATGAATTTGACCATGCTGTTCTCATTATGTAGACTGGCTTCCCCTTTCTCTCAGCTCTTCCAAATCCTGCCTTTTCATTTTCAATTTCCCCTGCACACTCACTCAGTTGCTCAGTTCCCCAAATCCTCTCAAATGGCATAGCTTGTTTTTTTCAGCCCGGTTCAGAGCTCAGCAACCTTCACATCCAATCAGCTCCGGTGTGGAGGATGCAAACACGGCTACCTACACCACTGCCTTCGGCACCACCTTGGCCAGACAATGAGAACAGAATGGACGTGGAAAATGCATAGCAAATGCAGTTTGGTTTTAACTTTTTCTTTTCTCATCGCTGACAGGTCTCACAAATTATCCAGGACTTAATGAGTCCATTTAAAAAGAGCTTTATTCTTTTTCACCAAGTCGTGCTGGTCAGGAATCCAGCCTCAAAACCTTGCCCGGCTGTGGCTGCGGAAAGGATGCTGGGATACACCTGGCCAAGGATGTCACCCCAGGACATCCCTGGGGCTTCTCAAACCCATCCCGGAGCATGGAAGCACAGACCCAAGCAGTCCTCCTGGTGGGCCAACCACAAAGGCAGCTATTTCTGTCCTCATCACGCAAGGACTCAAATGCGGTCCTTCTCTCCTTGAGGCCTCATGTCAGGGGAGTTGGCTCCCAGATCATCCCTGCCACTTTCTAGTGGGTACACCTGTTAAGTCATTTAACCGCTGGGCCTCAATTCCCTCAATCATAAACTACAGATCCTAGCCCATATCTTTCAGGACCGTTTAAGGATTAGAGATAATATATGTATAAAGATATTAATACATAGAGGATGACAAGTAACTATTAGTTATGGTGACCTCTGGACAGCTGTGGAGGGTCCTAAAAACTAATGCAGAGTGATATCCACCTAGGCAGCTAAATCACAGGACAGAGCAGAGATCCACAGCGAGGTGAAAGTTGTACTTTTTCAGATGACATCTGAAATGCCATCTCCTCCTGCCCACCACACACACACACCCTCACTTCAGCCCTTCCTAAGCCTGTACAGACCTCCTCAGCCTGACCCCCTCAGAAATCTTGTTTCTTTCCTGTTTTCCCATACATCTCCCTTTTATCCTGGGGTCGCTGCCACGTGCGCTCCTGTCCCTTGAGAACCCGTGTCCCCTTCTCACTGTTGTACAGACACAACCGGGGGTGCAGACCAGACCGCAGCCCTCATTCCCCGCTTGCACCTCCTAGCGTCTCCCCCAGAAGTCTCTTTCTCTTCCCAGCCGACCTCTGCCTGACCGGTCCCCGTCGTTCCCCTGAAGTGCGTTCTCCATAAATGCTTTCTGAAGGAACAAAACCCCCTGTCGTTATTCACTGTCTTACAAGCCCTTGAAAAGAATGCCACCAACTCCCTCCTGTCCTGGCCTCATCAGGAGACACGCAGTCCCACTGTGGAGGGCAAGTCAACCAGAAACCAGGCTGTAAAATCTGGGCAGCCCGGTTCATCCAGCCACAAATGCTGTGACCCTTGTTTCTCCTTCCATCCTCACAACCTCGGGAAGACAGACCACCTTTAACTAGGTCAACAAGATTCACGGTCTCCGTTCCACTCTCTCCCCCTTTGTTATCCTGGTTCTTGGTTGGAGGCACAAAATCTAATGTGATGATTTCTGTCTGGAAAAACACAGAAAGTTTCCCCAATTCTTGACTGAACTGGACAAGAACCTTCCCATATGGAGAAGCACAGCTGTGAGGACGGTAGGACAGCATCAGTCCCTGCTGGGGGATTTTTCTAAAAAGTGTTCTGAGCTGGCTAGAGCTAGAATCCTAGCAACTTGAAGATAAAAGTCAGGAAAAAGGAAAACTGCTTTCAAAAAGCCAGTCCCATTAAACTCATGAGGAGCCGTCCGTCACAGGACGTGACCTTCTCACCCCCTCTTTTCCTCTCTGTTTCCACAAATGACCGAGCATAGCTTTCCGCTCGTGACCCCACAGACCAAACCCTCGGTAAATAAAGGGGAATAAACAGCTGCTGCAGAAAAACACTCCTTGCTCGGACCTACCCCCTGCCCCAAACCGTCTGCCTCAAGTGGTCCCTTCACATTTACATGCTGCACCATAATAAACCAATGAGCAACCCATTTCCTTGTAACAAATGAAGAAAATGTTGATGCAACATGAAATCATGTTCCACGGTATTGAGGACTCACTGGAAACAAGCTGAAAGACAGCCTGAGTGAGTTAGTTATCTTGTTTGCTTTACCCCGTATGTAAGCTGAACAAACACAAGTCTTACAAAATGAGGGGTTCTTGAACTTGTGTGTGTTTGTGTGTGAGTGTGTGTTTATTAATAGACAAGTGAAAGCACAGCATTATTCTCATTCCTGTGCAACTTTCGCTCCACCTCCACTTGTGTAACCAGGTCAGATCAAGCCTGAGTTACATGAGAACATGGATTTTAACTTTAACAAATACATAAAGTCATGACCCTTTTGTTTGGATATGCTGCCTGCTCCAGACAGGCAGAAAAGCCACCACTAAAACCAAGAAGTATACAAGACTTCACAATTTATTAAGAAGATTAGCTGGCTTGAGTTTGTCCACTAATGATTAGTTGCAAATGTGTGTTCCCTCAGAAGCCTCAGAGGTCAGGTAATTCAAGGAATAGTTTGGTTTAATTTTGTTTCCTTTTCTTCTTGATGTGTTACTGTGTGCTGTAAATTAAGGGCTATTTTAAGTACACCCATTCCTAACCAGATTATATACAATATGGCAAGCCCACCTTAAATACTGTATGTTTTTTCACTTCCCACTATATTTGTAGAACTGCCTGCTGTGAAATTACAAAGTTCATGGTTCAGCTGAACTTTTGAACTCAAGTGAGGATTTGACACAGCAAAACAATCTAAATGAACCCAACACGAAGTTTTCATAGTCGAAACTGCTTTTCAGCCTATTGTCTGGGGTAATTGGGTAGGAAAGTTCTTTATTGATGTTGTAAAAACTACCAGTTTAATAACAGGCAGAGGGAGTGGAGAGGAGATGGGTGGATGTACCTTGGAGTGTCTAAAATCACGCTTCTTTGCGAGTTCACTGAACTCTACCTGACCCTGTGAGGAAGGTCTTCCTAGGATAAGCCACCAACTCCAGGGTTTGTGAGCGGATGGCTGCAGGCTGCCAGCTCTTAATATCTCAGAGCGGGATGATTTCTCACATGCTACACAAAATGATAACAATATCCATTTTAGAAATAGTAGCCACTACCATGCATCAAATGGCTACCAAGTGCCAGGTCCTTTACATTCATTTTTTTTCATTCAATCTTCCCCAAAACTCAATGAGGCTGCTCTTACCATCTCTATTTTATAGATGAACAAACCGGGACCAGAGAGATTGAGCAATTTGCCCAAGATCACACAGCTAGCATGTGACCCCTCTGTGCCTCAGTTTTCTCATCTGGAAAACAAAAAGTTGGACAAAGTGATCTGAGATTTGAGGTTTTGGGTGCTGGCATATGCACATGGGGAACTGGAGCGAGAGAACTCCACGCAGAAGACAGAAGAGCTTTTGTTCACAGTATCTCATTTAACCCTAACAAAACCTGAGGCAGGTAGGATTTTGTTACCCGCCCCCTGCAACCCTGCACCGACTTCATTGAAGAAATTGAGTTTAGGTGGGTAAGTTGACTTGCCCAGGGTCCCACAGGTGGCAAGAGCAGAGTCGGGATAAAATTTCTGACTCTAAAGCTTAGTCTCCTTTTGCCTCTTCACTGCAAAGTCAGTGTGATGTCACTTAGAGTTCCTTGCTTCCACATCTCAAATTTGGACTGAGTTTGAAAGTAAGGGCTGGCAGGCTGGGGGTGGGAATGAAGGTTTGCTTTGCTTGGCTAAATATCAGATTGATTCCTACAGTGTTTTCATTTTAAAACCCAAAACATCACCTCCTGGATTTGGGAGTAAATGTGCCCAGAAAGCTCTCCTACAGTGTGATGCTAACTCTTGTTATCACTATGCACCCACCATCACCACCCTTTGGAGGGACAGCTCCTGAAAATGCTAACAAAAAAGTCTGCTGGACACTAATAGTTGAGATAAGCTGCATAAAATGCTTAGTCTAGCCCTTTAGTAAACACTTAACAAAATTACCTATTATATTTTTATTATTCCTCCTTTGAAAGTAAGGATATGGGCACCACCACTACACACCCCTGTCATATGGGGTCCAGCAAACCTTCTCTCTTATATTTTGCATATATCTCTTGTAAAGAATATATAGTTAGATTTTCCTTTTTATTTTGACACTTTTATCTTTTAATTGAGCACATCATCCATTAATATTTAATGTTATTAATTAATGATTTATATGGGTTCAAATCTACCATTTTATAATTTGCTTTCCAAGCTATCCTACCTGTTCTACGTTCCTTTTGCCTTTTATGTCTTCTATCAGGTTAATTGAATATTGTTTTATTACTCCACCCATCCCACCATTTGCTTGGAAATATATATACACTTAGACTATTTTTAAGGGGCCACCCTAGAGATTATAACATGCATCCTTGATTTAAGTTCTAGTGTGATTTGAAAATTTTACCCCTTCCCTATTAACCCCTCCTACAAAATGTCATGCCAGATTAGTCTGTACTTTGAACTACCATAAATATTATAATGGTTTCATACAGTCAATATTAATTTAGATTTACCAAACATTTGCCTTTTTTGTTGCTCTTCTCTCTTTCTGCATCTCTGAGCTTCCATTTAGGATTATTTTTCCTCTGCCTGAAGAACACCCTTTTATATTTCCTTTTTTTTTTTTTGCAGTCTGCTGATGATACAGTTTGTTAACTTTTGTTTGTCATTCTTAAGGGATATGGTCCTGCATTTAGAATAGTAGGTTGGCAGTTCTTTACTTTCAGCACATCAAAGATATCATTTCATTGTTTTCTGGCTTCCACTGTTTCAATGAGAAGTCATTCACTCTTTTTTTTTTTTTTTGCAGTACACGGGCCTCTCACTGTTGTGGCCTCTCCCGTTGTGGAACACAGGCTCCGGATGTGCAGGCTCAGCAGCCATGGCTCACAGGCCCAGCTGCTCCACGGCATGTGGGATCCTCCCGGACTGGGGCATGAACCTGTGTCCCCTGCATCGGCAGGCGGACTCTCAACCACTGCACCACCAGGGAATCACCATTCATTGTTTCTTTTGAGAAGTTAGATGTCAGTCTAAATGTTCCTTTGTAAGTAATCTATATTTTTTTCTCTGGTTTTTTTAAAGATTTATCTTGTGTTTGGTTTTCAGCAGTTTTACTCTGATGTATCCAGGTGTGTGTTTCTTTACATTTAACCTGTTTGGGTTTGAATCTGTGGCCTGATGGGTTTAGTAGTTTAGAAAAATTCTCAAACTTTATCTCTTCAAATATTACTCCTGCCCCATTTTCTCTCCTTTCTACTTCTGGGATTCCAAACACATATAAATTAAATCTTCTCACTCTTTATGTCTCTTACCCTCTCTTCTGTATTTTGTCTTCCTGTACGTCATTCTGGATCTTTTCCACTGACATATCTTCCACTTCACTAATTCTCTCTTCAGTCCAGTCTAATCTTCTATAAAGACTATCAACTGTATTTTTCATTTGGGTTATTGTGTTTTTCAGTTCCAGATTTTCTATCTGATTCTTTCTCAAATCTACTATGTCCTTTATTTAGTTTCAAGATTGCTGCCAAGATTCTCAATCTCATCATTTATTCCTTTGAATATTAAGCAGAGTTATTTTAAAGTCTGTGTTTAAAAATTCCAATATCCAGAGACCACATGTGTCTGTTCTACTGTCTGGTGTTTCTCTTGATTTCATTCATGTTTTCTTGTCTGCATGCGTGCTTGTTTATTTTTTATTGTATACCACATGCTGTGTTTGGAAGATTATTCGTAGAGTTATTCTGAGACCTAGAGTGTTATCCTTCTCTAGAGAGGATTTATATTCGATTGTTGCAGGTGCATAGGGACACTAGTAATCAAAATTACCTTAATCTAATTTCAAAGACTGATATCCAAAGCTGTGCTTTGAGAAAGCCCAAAGTTTACTCTTTCTCCTAAGGTGCAGACTTTCAAGAGCTCAACTCAAAGGGGCAATGGTGGAACTTGTCAGCCAACCACTGTTATAGGTCTTGAATTCCAAATTTGTTTTCTTCTTTTTAATTAAAAAAAATTTTATTTTATTTATTTATTTTTGACTGCATTGGGTCTTCATTGCTGCACACGGGCTTTTTCTAATTGCGGCAAGTGGGGGCTACTCTTCATTGTGGTGCACACGCTTCTCACTGTGGTGCCTTCTCTTCCTGAAGTTGCAGAGCTCAGGCTCTAGGGCACGTGGGCTTTCAGTAGTTGTGGCACGTGGGCTCAGTAGTTGTGGCTCTCGGGCTCTAGAGCTCAGACTCAGTAGTTGTGGTGCACGGGCTTAGTTGCTCTGCAGCACATGGGATCTTCCCGGACCAGGAACCCATGTACCCTGCGTTGGCAGGCAGATTCTTAACCACTGCACCACCAGGGAAGCCCCCAAATTTGTTTTCTTAACCTCATGATACACAGTTAAAAGTGCTGATCAGCCTCTCAACTACTACCTCATCCAGATTCCACAAACACCCTAAGTGCCAGGCTCATCTTTTCTGGATTTCCTTCTTCTCTTGGATCTTGGACCAGTAGTTCTTCACTATCTCTTTGTCTCTTTGATGTCTTCAAAAAGATATTTTTAATATATTTTGTTTAGCTTTTCTCGTTATCCTCAGTAGGAGGGTTGGTCTGAATTACCTCAGCTCTAATTATTGATGTTGTAAGTTTTGAAGTCTTTAAAAAAAATGTTCTTTACTTTGAGATTGTTCTCTTTATAGATTTCTTTTTGCATTAAAATACTATTTTTCATACAAACTACTATATATAAAATAGATAAACAACAAGGTCCTACTGTACAGCACAGGGAACTATATTCAATATCTTGTAATAAACCATAATGGAAAAGAATATGAAAAAGAATATAAATATCCCAAAATTATTTTGAAGTTTTAAGCATTCATAAAATGATTTATTAGTCCAGGAACAATTAACAAACTCATAGGGTGGGTACTGTCATTATTACCATTTTATAGATGAGGAGACTGGTTCATATAAATTTCATAATGTAACTTGCTCAAGATGGTACAGTAAGCAAGGACTGAGTCAGATTTCAAATCCAGACTTAATCTTTCTCTGGAAATTGAAGAGTAACTTTTTAATTTTCTATTGTGTTCAGATATACATAACATAGAACTCATCATTTTAAGTGTACAGTTCTGTGCCATTAAGTACATTCACTGTGACCACCTAGAGGGGTGGGATAGGGAGGGTGGGAGGGAGGGAGACGCAAGAGGGAAGAGATATGGGAACATATGTATAACTGATTCACTTTGTTATAAAGCAGAAACTAACACACCATTGTAAAGCAATTTACTCCAATAAAGATGTAAAAAAAAAAAAAAGTACATTCACAATGTTGCACCATCAACACCACAATTCATTTCCAGAACTTTTTCCTCTTATCCATTGAACCTCTATACCCATTAAACACTAATTCCCCATTCTCATCTCCTGCCAGCCCCTGGCAACCACCATTCTACTTTCTGTTGCTATGAACTTGACTACTCTAGGTACCTCATATAAGTGGATTCATAGAATATTGTCATTTTGTGACTGGATTATTTCTTTTAGTCTAATGTCTTCAAGATTTATCTATGTTGTAGCATGTGTCAGAGCTCCCCTCCTTTCTTAAGGCTGAATAACATTCCATTGAATGTGTATACCACATTTTGTTCATTTATTCATCAGTTAATGGACACTTGAGTTGCTTCCACCTTCCTTTTTTTATTTGCAATTTATGTTATTTGAAAGCCTTAGTATGTTCATTCGTCCTTTCATCATTCATTCAACAAATATCTGTGAGTTCTTATTGTAAACTCAGGAGTTTACAGCTGTGATAAGATAAACAAGATTCTTGCTCTTGAACAGCTTTTATACTGGTGGGAGAAGCAGATGATAGACAAGCAAATGTATAAATTATAAAAAAAAAAAAGTCAGTTTAAGTGATAGATACACATAGAACTAAGATAGGGTGATGTAATAGAAGTGAGTTGGAGGCTACTTTAGATAGGGTGCTCTGGGAAGACATCTTTGACAAGGAAACTGTAAGCTAAAATTTGAATGTAAGCAGGAGCCAACATGTGAAGAGCATTCAAGGCAGAGAGACAGCAAGTACACAGGCCCTAAAGAGGAAACAAGCTTGAATGCTCAAGGAGAAAAAAAAACAAAGGCCTGTGCTCAGGTCTCAGTGGTGAGAAGAATGGTGAGGAATGAAGAATGGTAGGCAATGCTTTTTTAAGACAGGATAGGCAGTTTCGGCTTTTTTTTTTTTAGTAGGATGGAGTGGTAGGCATGTAAGGGCCCCACCCATATCATCTCAGAATTCTCATCTAAATTACAAATGTTACTTAATGCAAACACCTGTGATTGTCTGCCTGAGGACTGCATGCATGGCAAGCCAAAATTTCTGGGGATCAAGGCCCCTGGAAGCCACTCTCTGGCAGGGCATAGATAGATAAGTGCCACCACCATTGCTGGATAAATACAGGGAGTTGGTGGATAAATACCTAACCACGTACCTTGGTTGATATAACTGAGGCATGGCCTCAGTGTTTTTCAAAGTTCCTCAGCCGAATTGAGCTCCAGTTGTAGCTCATTATTTAATTACACACTCTGTTGGCTTCCACATCTCATGCCTCCACTCCCTTACAGGTGTTCTCTGGGATCACCTCCAAAATAAATAATTTTCACTAAAAATCCTTATCTCAGAATCTGCTCCTGGGAAGCAGATGGGAAGAAAGATGGGAAGCCACTGAAGGAAATCTAATCTGCATTTTTAAAGAATCACTCAGGAACTTCAGACTTCCAGCAAAATGTAACTTATATTGGACTAACCTTCCTATTAGTATTTATAAACCCTGGACAAAACAAAAAACAACAGTTTGAACGCACCAGAGAGCAATTAAGAGCCAGCAGAAACTGGAGGGGATAGACTCTTAAAGAAGGGAACAAAAATGGATAAAATCTACTTTTATATAGATTTTCACCTAAGGGCACACCTCTGTCTGCAAAGTGCAGGACAGATGGAGCTCAAGCAGAAAGTGTCAGTTTTTATCAGGCTGAAGAGTCAGAGTCTGAAATTCAGAGTTTTCACAGCAGCTGAAAATGGAAATGAGAAATCCCAGAAACAGTGAGTCACAGAGACAGTGCCTCAAATTTTCCATATAAATTCTCCTCAACTCCTTGACCAATCCCCAACTGTGTATTCATGGGAAAGACCACAGAAACCCAGTAACAACTGGAAGACTGAAAAAAACTAAACAGCTATGCAGTTCTGGGGATCCAGAGTTTGGAGTTCAAGTCCCAGCAAGTTACAGGGAGTTGGCAAACACCCTGAGTCTTCCATTGAAACCCAGAACAGCCACACCTTAGGAGTAAGGATCACATCCCAGTACTAAAGGCTATGCCCTAGAACAAAGGGCAAAGTCCAAACAAATATACTCTAACAAAGCATAAGCCATGCATTCGCAGGATCAAGGTGATCTGCCAGCTAGAACCAAATTCAATACTCTCTGCAGGAAGAAAACAGAACCCAGAATTTCTGTGATGTATCACTGTCAAGTAAAAAGTACTGGTTATATGAAAAAGCAGGAAAATCTGATTGAGACATGGAGAGAAAAAAAAAAGTCAATAGAAACAGATCCAGAGGTGATCAAATGTTAGAATTAGAAGACAACAACTTTAAAATATCTTTGATAAATATGTTACAGAATTTATTGGAAAAGATGAATACAGTGGGTAAAGAAATGGAGAATTTCAGGAAAGATGTAGAAACTCTAAAAAAGCATCAAAAGTAATTCCTAGAACTGAAAAATGCAATGCTAGAAATAAAAATTTCATTGAAGAATCAAAGCAAATGTGGCAATACAGAAAAAAAAAAAGATTTGTGAACTTTATGATAAGTTAATGGAAATTATACAAACTAAATACCAGAGAGAAAAAGATTGAAAAGAAGAGTAAAGCCTTGATGACTCCTAGGAAACTATCAACTGGCCCAATATACATGTAATTGAAATCCCAAAAAGTGAGATAAGAGAACTAGGTAGAAAAAATATTTGAAGAAATATTTTCCTTATCTGATCAACCCACAGACCCAAGGCACTAAGGGAACCCCAGGCAGAATAAAGGAAAATAACACTTCTGCACATCAAAGTAAAACTACTGAAAACCAAAGATAATGATAGTATCTGAAAAGCAATCAGAGAAAGAAGATATTACAAAGGGACATCCACACAAACCACAGCCAACTGCTCATGGGAAACAATGAATTTTGGAAAACAATGAAATACAATTTTAAAGCGCTGGAGGGAAAAAACCCTGTAAATCTAAAATTCTATACCTAGAGAAAATACTTTTCAAAAATTAAGGTAATATCAAGACATTTATAGATAAAGGAAAGCTGAGAGAACTCATCACGAGCAGAACTGCACTATAAGAAATGCTAAAGGAATTCTTTGGGTTGATGAGAAATGAAATGAAATGGAAATGTGAATCTACAGGACAGGATGAAAAGCACTGGAAATGGCAAATATGCAGGTAAAGAGAAAGGACTATTTTCTTTTTCTTAAATACCTTAAAAGACAATTGACTTTTAAGCAAAATAATACCACTTTATTGTACAGTTTACAACTTATGTAGAAGAATAGATGAAAATAATTGCACAAGGATAGAAGGAGGAAAATGAAATCAATTGTGTTGCAAGTTTTTTCATCATATGCAGAGTGGTAGCATATTAATCTAAGGTAGACTGTGATTAAGATGAAAATGCATATTACAGTCCCTAGAACAGCCATTTAAATAATAAAATAGATGCAACTAAAAGTTCAATATGAGAAATAGAACACCAAAAAAAAAAATTCAGTTAACTCAAAAGAAGGCAGAAAATTAGGAACAGAGAAAAAACAAAGGGAACAAACAGAAAACAAATAGCAAGATTATAGACTTGAACCCAATCAGACCAATAATTACATTAATATAAATGGACTAAACATTCCAATTAAAAGTCAGAGATTGTCAGACCCAAGTTTGTCCCATTTAAAAGAAACACATATTAAATATAAAGGCACAGATAAGTTGAAAGAATAACGAAAAAAGATGCAAACACTAAGCATGTTAATAGCAGATGAAGTATACTTCAAGACAAAGAGAATTACCAGACATAAAGAGGAATTTTTCACAATGATCAATGAAGAGAATATAACAATCCTAACTATATATGTACCCAGTAATTAGGCTTCAAAACACACAAAACAAAAAGAATGACAGAATTAAAGGGAGAAATAAATAAATCCACAATTACAGTTGGAGACTGTAACACTCATTTCTCTGTGATTGACAGCACAAGAAGGTAAAATGTCAGTGAGGATATAAACAACACTATTAAACACCTTGGCCTAATCGATGTTTATAGAGCACTGAACAACTGCAGAATATACATTCTCTTCAAGTTCACCAGTAACATTCACCATGATAGACCAAATGTTATGACCCAAACTTTAAAGTGAATATTAGACATCCCTTTCCTTAATATCTCCTGCCACCCTGCCCTACTGCTTCTGTCAGTTGCTCTGCAATTGCCACCCCCCTCTTTCCTCCATCCTTTTCTTTCCCTTTCTGTTCCATTATAATGATAACCAAGTTGGTTGTCATGTTTGTTCCCTAGACTTTGCTAACTCATGCTCTCAGAATCTCATCTTCTGCCTGAGGCTTTTTGAGGTGTCTTTAAACAAAGACATTTTCCTAAAAAAAAAAAGACATTTTCCTACCTGATGGGAGTTTTTGTTCCTTGCTGTTATTTGATTTCTTACCCAACTCTCAACTAAACTGAATTTTATGGGCAGCTTGTTCCAAGTCAAGAGCCCTGGGTATAACCTGGCTCTTCATGATGATCTGAGGTCTTCTTACTCTCTCTGCCCACCTGTGGGTATCCACCATGGCTGAGCTGGGAATACACATTCAGTAGACACACCAGAGTATATTCAGTTCATAATTTGCTTTCCCACATTACTGCTTTGAAATTGCCGTATTTCCCAGTGGCAGCCATCCATGCTGTGATGATGTGCTTCCGCAGAAGAGGAAAGTGGCTGATTTCCAGGAACCAGCAGTAGCAGACAGTGTGGCTCCTCACTGGCAGAGTAGGAAACAGAGAGGCCAAGCCAAGGAGCAGGCTCAGCAGACACTGGGCACACACAAAACCAAAGGCCAGGCCTCCCACAGCCACACCATGTGGGGGCCTCCTCACGCAGGCCAGCCTAAGTGGGGAGCAGAGCCACCAGCAGTATCTTCTACAGACAAGATACAGCTTGAGAACCATGACCCACCCACTCCAGTTAACCCAGACTGGCAAAGGAATAGCTTTTCCTAAGTGAACAACATGTCAATCCTCTAAAGAAAAGAAACTTCAATACATCTTCTTCCCTTGGGATAGTCAAAAAATTTTAAATGCAGGCTAAGAATAATAGCAATTGCTATATTATTTCCAAGCATTTTACTAAATGTTTGTACATATATTATTTCTAATGCTCACAGTAATCCTGCATCATTATGTGAAGTGTCATTATCCTCATTTTACAGGTCAAGAGATTGAAGACTGGAAAATTAAGATACTCATCCAAAGAATACAGCATGGACATGGTGGGGAAAGGGTTAAAAACAAAGACTATTGGTTCTAAAGCCCACACCACAATGCTTTTTCAATAATTCCCTTAGAAACAAAAAAGAGATTCATTAAACACCCATATCTGTAACCTTAAAAGAAACTAACTGCTTCTGGCCACTTGCAGGACCTCCCAACTTCACAGCTACTCTTGCCTTTGTTCTCATCCCTTCCAGTTCTCTGTTGTCATTTGGCCAGGGGGCTTCTGGACACAACCTGGTCCCTCTGGCCCTCTGCTTGTCCAGTTTAATACTTCTCACTGAAAAACATGAAATCTATTTTTCTGGGCTCAAACTCGTGACACCCTACCAAGGTCTTCCTTTGCACTTCTGGTTTCTGGTCAGAAGACCATGTCTAGACCGAGTGTGATTTGTAGGACAGGACTGTGACAACTGACAGTCATAATACCCAGTGAAAAATGTAGCCCTTCCCACTTCTGGAGCACACAAAGGAAGTGATCCTACAAAGACCACCCATTAGAAGCCCACTACTGTTAGAGTTACCTTTTTTAAAATATAGACTTCATTCTTTAGAACAGTTTTAAGTTCACAGCAAAATTGAGAGCAAGGTACAGAGATTTTCCATATACTCCTTGCCCTTACACATGCATAGCCTCCCCGTTATATAATCATCCCCCATCGGAGTGGTACATTTGTTATAACTAGTGCGTTTACGTTGACACACCATTATCACTCAAAGTCCATTGTTTACATTAGGGTTCTAGAGTTAGCTTTTCGGAAAACAAGCCTTATTCTCCTGCTTAAAAGCCTCTACTGGAACTCTGTTACTGAAGTCCACATCTCCTAGGGTACAGATCATCAGCATCAAGCCATCTCCTCCAGCCTCATCTCTATATTCCCATCGCACTGAATTTCCCTCCTTTCTCTGTGTAAGCATGGTCTTTATAAATTCATGCATTTATACTTGTTTCTTCTGCCAGGAAAACCCTTTCCTCATGCCTAGAGAATCTGAGGCCCAGCCAATCTTCCCAGAGCTCCCATGGCTTTTGCATGTATCCCCATAACAGTAGTTCAGTGCAATCCAATTCAACAAATACTTCATGAACAACCAAGTGCTGGGAAAAGTGCTTGGAGCCATGAAGATGAGAGCCAGAGTCTGTTTCCAAGACACTCCCAGCTCAGTAGAGGCAATAACACCAATGCCATCATCACAAACATATCTATCAGAGAAGTAAAATACAATTTAAAGAAAAATTAGACATGCACAGAGGAGAAAGCTCAACCCAGTCTAGGGAAGTTAGGGAAACCATCACAGAGGAGGATGACTTGAGTACAACTGGATGAGTATGAATCTGTGGATGAATGGGATAAGGAGAGAACTGGTGGGGAGAACATTCCCCAGAGTACTCTTGCATAAAGTCAACAAAGTAAATGTGCATGTATTTCTTAGCATTTCTTGAGGAGAAATGAGATTAGGGCTATTTCATCTATGGAATCCATTACAGAATTCTTGCCAGATATATACTTGTCTAAATAGAATCAAAACTTACTGTGTAAAATAGAAGAAGAGGCACAATATTTCTTGACCAAAAGAGAGATGATCACAGTCTTCTCTCTTGGGATCATATGTCACAACTAACATCTGAACCAAAAGCATTTTAAGTGAATTCTACAAATCAGAATACAGCCCTGAAGCAGACACAAAGATCACAATTCAGTAAGCCACCTAGGGTGGTTGTTGATGGGGCACTTTATAAGCAACATGGATCATTTTGAACAGTAAGTTAATTAATAAGAATGTACCTGTTGCCAAAAAAATGAAAGAAAATATGCAAATGGTGGATAGTTTTCATCACATCATGCAGAAAAATGAAAATGAGAACTTTGGGGGGTTGTACCTCGCCTCCAACTGCCCTTTGCTTGGGTTAGCTATCTCTGTTGCTGACCCAGCTGTGCATTTGGGGATTCGCCACCAAGCACAGAGAATGAGCCAGAGCCAGAACCACTCAGCATGTGCCCTGATAGAGATGCTAAGGGCACGCACTTAAGTAAATTTAAACGATTTCTCTACTGTGGCGGCTCCAGGATTTCAATATATGAGTGATCTGTGACCATATTTTAGTTATAAGAGTGAGCTAAGAGCTTTTCTGAGCAGCACTATTTTTACTTAGATTATTTATCCAGAGTAGTTTTGTGAGGGTTAATAGAGCTGATGAGGAAACTACAGCCCCAATCCATCTCCTTCCCCTCAAGCCATCTCAGGCACCACTAGTGTTTATCAACCACCACTCATCTTTTTTTTTTTTGCGGTACGCGGGCCTCTCACTGTTGTGGCCTCTCCTGTTGTGGAGCACAGGCTCCGGACGCGCAGGCTCAGCGGCCATGGCTCACAGGCCCAGCTGCTCCGCGGCATGTGGGATCTTCCCGGACCAGGGTACGAACCCGTGTCTCCTGCATCAGCAGGCGGACTCTCAACCACTGCACCACCAGGGAAGCTCCACCACTCATCTTTCCAAGAAAATGGTCTGTACCACAGCTCCTCCCTCCCCCCATCTCTTCTTTAAGCCAGCTTCTACTTCCTTCACTGAGGCCATTTTCTCAAAGGTTATCAATAGCCTCTCTTGGACAAATAAAATGGCATTTTCAGTTTTTGTTGTCGTCAGTGTCTCCAGAGAATTTATATCCTGACTATACAATCTGTAATCTTCCTGAAACTCCCCACACTGCCAATCTTGGCTTCTGCGGTAACATATAATTTCTTATTTTTTTCCTGTCCTTTCTCAATTCTTATTCTCTATTCCATCGCCCCCACACATATGATAACTTTTCACAGTTAAATCTTGGCCTCTTGTTATTCTTTCTCTTCAGTATCTCCTTTGGGATTCACTTATGCTGAAAACTTTAATTCTCACCTTTACACAGAGGACACTGAAAACCTTCTCATTTTTAAAGATCCAAAAGAAATTTGTTTCTTGTTATATTGCATTGTCTGGGGTTTCTAGCCCAATGTTGGTAGTAGGGATGCCATGGGCATCCTTGCTTATTCCTAACTATCGTGGGAAGACATCTAATGCTTTACCATTTAGTATCATTAGTGTGGGCTTCTAGTGGATACCCTTTATCAACGTGAAGAAGTTAGCTTCCACTCCTATTTTACTAAAAGTTTGATGTTTCTTTCTTTGTTTGCTTTTGGGCTTTTTTTGTGCTAAGTACACACACCATAAAATTTACCAGTGGTGACGTTTATTACATTTACAGTGCTGTGCAAACATCACCACCATTTATTTCCGGAACATTTTTAGCACCGCAGAAAGAAATCCACGCCCACTAAGCAGTTGTTCCCACTTCCCCCAGCAACCATTAACCTGCTTTGTGTTTCTGTGAAATGGCATATTCTTGATAGTTCATGTAAAGGGAATCACACTTTATTCCTTTTCATACATATGAAAACAAAATAATTATTTTCATACTTATGAATTATATAATATGGCCTTTTGTGACTGGTTGCTTTCATGTAGTGTAATGTTACAGTTCATCTGCGTTGTAGCATGTATCAGTACTCTACTCAAACAATATTTTGTTTATCCATTTGTCAGTTAATGGACATTTGTGTTGTTTCCATCTTTTAGCTATTGTGAATAGTCCTGCTAAGAATGTTTATGTACAAGTTTTTGTTGAACACCTTTTCACTTCTTTGGGTGTATACCCAGGAATGAAATTATGATGTCATATGGTAATTTTATGTTAATTTACTAAGGAACTGTCAAACTGTTTTCCACAGTGTCTGTACTATTTAACATTTCCACCAGCAATGAATAAGAGTTCCAATTTCTCCACATCCTTGTCAAAACTTGTTATTTTCCCTTTATAGCTATCCTAGTGGATGTGAAGTAGTATCTCACTGTCGTTTAAATTTGCATTTCTTAATGACTAATGATATTGAGCATCTTGTCACATACTTGTTGGCCATTTGTATATCTTCTTTGAAAAAATGTCTCTTCAGATCATTTGCCCATTTTTTAAGTTGTTTGCCTTTCTGTTGTTCACTTGTGTATATATATATATACACACACATATGTATATGTATACATATATATGTATAATTTATGTATTCTGAATATTAGACCCTTATCAGATATATGATTTGTAAATATTTTCTCCCATTCTGTGGGTCACCTTTTCACTTTTCTGAGAATATATACTTTGATGTATAAAAGTTTTTAATTTTGATGAAGTCCAATGTATCTACTTTTTTCTTTTGTTGCTTGTGCTTTGGGCGTCATATTTAAGAAACCATTGCCAAACCCAAGGTCACAGAGATTTACTTATATGTATTCTTCTAAGAGTTTTATGGTTTTAGCTCTTATATTTAGGTCTTTTATCCATTTTAAGTTAATTTTTGTATATGCGGTGAGGTAAAGGTCAACGTTCTTCTTTTCCTTGTGGATATACAATTGTCATAACACCAATTCTTGAAGAAACTAATTTTCCCTTATTGAATGGTCTTGGCACCACTGTTGAAAATAACTTGGTTATAGATGTTGGGTTTATTTCCGGACTTTCAATTCTATTCCAATGATCTACATTTTTATCCTTATGCTAGGACTACACTATTTTTATTACTGTTGCTTTGAAATTGGGAATTAAGTTTTGAAACTGGGAAGTGTAAGCCCTGCAATTCTGTTCTTTTTCAAAACTGTTTTGACTATTCAACATCCTTTGCAATTTCATATGAATTTTAGGGTTAGCTTTCTTATTCTGCAAAAAAATAAAAAAGGAATTGAAATTTTGATAATGATTGCACTGAATCTGTACATCTCTTTGGGTAGTATTGCCATATTAAGACTTCCAATACATGAACACAGGGTGTCTTTCCAGTTATTAATAATCACGTCCTCTTTCAGTTCTTTCAGCAATGTTTTGTGGTTTTCAGCATACAAGTCTTACATTTCGGCAAAATTAATTTCTACATATTTTGCTCTTATTGTTTTTAACTTCAGGAAAAAGGTATAAATTTTGTCAAATGTTTTCTCAGTCTATGATCTTATGGTTTTTCCTTTACTTTGTTAACTTACAGAATTACACTGATAGATTTCCTAAAATTGAACCATCCTTGTAACACTGCATAAACCTTATTTGATTATGTTGTATTATGCTTTTGATATACTGCTAAGATGGAGGAGGGAAAGGATAGAGAAGTAGAGATCAGAGAAATGGGAATCAAAACCACAGGCTTGGGCTTCCCTGGTGGCGCAGTGGTTGAGAGACCACCTGCCGATGCAGGGGACGCAGGTTCGTGCCCCAGTCTGGGAAGATCCCACATGCCGCGGAGCGGCTGGGCCCGTGAGCCATGGCTGCTGAGCCTGCGCATCCGGAGCCTGTGCTCCGCAACGGGAGAGGCCACAACAGTGAGAGGCCCGCATATGCAAAAAAAAAAAAAAAAAGCAAAAACAAAAAACAACAAACCACAGGCTTGGTGACTGGTTGGATGGGAGGACTGAAAAAAAACAGGGATGATACCTATATTTCTGGTTTGAGTAATTGGGTTGATAACAGTGCCATTTACTCAGATGAGTGGGAATATATTTGGGAAGAAGATAAATTCTGTTGAGGACACATTGAGTTTGGATGTCTCTGGGACATCCAAATGTGCTGAAAGTGTAGATGCCGGGGAGTTTAGAACATTGATCCAAGATTGTTTGAAATAATTGGCCATGAATTCTCAATTGGAAAATGAAGTGAAAATCGGAGTGGGGTATAACAGATACTGATAGTTGCTTACCCAGTCTCCATTATCCCCTTCTTCCTAATGCTGATTTTAATGGGGGACACAAAACTTAAAAAACAACCAAAACACCAACTTTATTTCTCAGCCTACCTTACAGCTAGGGTTGGGCAGTCATTTTACAATCTGTCCAAATTGACAAAAGCAGCGGCTGCTGGGTGGATCTTCCAGGAAAGCTCTTATTAAAAGAGCTGATGTGGAGGGTCTAAGCCCCTCTTCCAGAAAAGTACAACTGAAATAAAGCTGGTTTGCCCAGTGACTCACTTTGGGGTGATGGAGGCTGCTTTGGTGGCCAACACATCTGAAAGGGATTTGAGACAAAGAACCTATTTTCTGTTTAATTCTTGGGTAGGGAATCTAATAAATGGGGTGACTAAGCACCACTGGAATTCAAAGTTCTGAAGAAACATTCTCATTTGCCAGATCTATCCATTCCTATTCAAAGTCCTAAACTTCGAGTAGGAGACTCCTTTCTCACTATGAGGTAAGGGGCAGTACAGGGTGGTAAATCAGAGCATGGGCTTAGAGATTCAGACAGACCTGGATTCAAGTCTCAGCTCTGCAAGCTCTGTGGCATTACTTAATCTCTCTGAGCCTCAATTTTCCCACCAATTAAATGCTGATAATGACAGTTCCCACCTAGTATGATTGTTGGGGGGTAAAGAATGAAATAACGCATGTAAAGTATATGGCACAATACTCAAATATTAGCTGTTGTTATAATTATTATACATACATATTGGTTTATGTTAACGTAGCTATTGCATTTTTTTTTTTTTTTTTTTTTTGCGGTATGCGGGCTTCTCACTGTTGTGGCCTCTCCCGTTGCGGAGCACAGGCTCCGGACGCGCAGGCTCAGCGGCCATGGCTCACGGGGCCAGCCGCTCCGCAGCATGTGGGATCTTCCCGGACAGTCCCCTGCATCGGCAGGCGGACTCTCAACCACTGCGCCACCAGGGAAGCCCCCAGCTATTGCATTTTTAAAAACAATGATGTGATTGGGGAAAATCCTCCATTTGGGTTACCTGAGCGGACAGCATCATTTGTCAATACCCAAGGCACATAAGCACTGTAGAGCCTCAGGGAAAAGAAATTAGAAGCTTTGAGTAAAACTATCTACCTCGAATGCAGAACTGACCTCTGCTGAGGGGAAGGGAAGTCTAGACCGAGAGAGCAGGGTCAAGGGTGGAGTCACACTCGATGGACACAGAAGGGAAGGGAGAACCTCAAAGGAGACAATGTGACCAGACAGGGACAGAGCGGCCTCCTCCACTCTCTGGGTGCTCAGGAGACTGGCCAACAGTGACAGAAAGTAGAGCCCCGGCAACCCTCAGAGACAGTTACATCCACCAGCCTCAGTCAATACGGTTGTTTTTGGTGGAAATAGGCTTTTCCTGAGGTGACTAGAAAGTCAGCACAGGAAACTGTAGGGTTCTAAAAGGAAATAGACTTCTTCCTTTAGGATTCTGAGGCCCAAACAAGCTGAGAAGAAGTATGGCATGATCTGAAGCCTACTCAGGACATCTGAGCTTGGAAAGATCAGCCTTCTCTAGAGGCAACGTGTGTCACAAAAGCCCTGACCAGGAGTGGGGCTAATAGTCACAGGCTAGGGGGTGGGGAGACCAGGCCACATAAGAAGAGGAAATACTTGAACACAGAATCTCCCTGGTGTAGCAGAGGGTGTCAGAGCTCTGCCCAGACCTGCTCAGATCCCGACGCCACCTCCGGGCACACTGGCTCTCACTGGGCTTTCATTCCCAACAGCACCTGTGCCTCTGTTGATGGAAGGCTCCCCTCAGGCTGTCAGAATTTCTTTCCCTGGGTGCCCTGAGAGCCAGAAGTGCCTGGGAATTTATGTCTCCCTGGAGGCAGCCCTTAACCAGTGACAATTGCCCCTGATCAGGACAATCCAGGAGTGACCTACATGTCTCAGAGTGCCCCTGGGGAACTGATCCAAAGTTACTCCGGGCAGGATTTGCTTGAGAGAGCACCCTTGGTTGGCTTCCTCCCCTCCCTGCCCCATTCCTCACCTCCTTCTGGTAATTGCTGGGAACACTTGTGAACAAATCACTTGACAAGGATCTTCCACGTCTCAGGGGACCTGTGTGCCCCTGAGCAGTGGAGCCCACCATGATTCTGCTCACAGGAACACAATAAATATTTGAGAGACAGAGACAGAGGGACGTTCTGACCTGAGCTGAACCACTTCTGTCCACAGACCAGAAGCCAGGCCCGGCCAGGATGGCACATGGTCAGAAGAAAAGGCTCACTCTAGAAAAATCGTCATAACTTGGGGGCAGATAAAGCCAATACTTTGTCCTGTGGGTAGAATTTCCTCTTGGTTTCCTTTAGTGAACGCCTCCCCAAACCACAGTGGGTTGGGTATAAAATCTCTTTGATTCAGACCTGAAGGAAGTTCAATGTCAGGTCAGGAAACAGGGAAAGGGAAGTGAGAGAACAAGCCCAGAGAGCAGGACTGGGAGAGGCGTGGCCACAGAGCATCGCCATCCAGCCTCCCCTGGACAGCCAGGAGAGGTGGCACTGAGACCACGCCCCAGGGTCGGCAAACATCCTGCCTCCTTCCGATCTCTTTTTTGTTTCTGCCCTAGTGGCTTTTCTGAAATGGAGTCGGGGAAGACCTTGCAGCAAAGGTGGCATCTGTGCTGGGTCTTTGTGGTGGACAAAGTAATGCTCCCCACCCCACCCCCAAAGATGTCCATGTCCTAATACTCAGAACCTGTGCCTACATTATCTCACAAAGAGGCTTTGCAGATATGATTTAGTTAAGGCTTTTTGGGTTTTTTTGCGGTACGCGGGCCTCTCACTGTTGTGGCCTCTCCCATCACGGAGCACAGGCTCTGGACGCACAGGCTCAGCGGCCATGGCTCACGGGCCCAGCCGCTCCACGGCATGTGGGATCTTCCCAGACCGGGGCACGAACCCGTGTCCCCTGCATCGGCAGGCAGACTTTCAACCACTGCACCACCAGGGAAGCCCTAGTTAAGGATTTTGAGACGGGATCCTGCATTATCTGGGTAGGCCCAATGGCCTCACAAAGGTCCTTTTTAGAGGGAGGCAGGCAGATCAGAAAGCAATGTGATAACAGGAGCAGAGGTCAAAATAATGTAGCCGTGAGCCAAGGAATCTGGGCAACCTCTAGAAGGAACACAGCTCTGCCAACACCTCTATTTTAGCCCTTTATTTAAGACCCATTTCAGACTTTTGACCTCCAGAAAGGTAAAATAAGAAATTTGCATTGCTTCAAGTCACAAAGTCTGCGGTCGATTGTTACAACAACACTAAGAAACTAATGCAGTCATAAAGGATGACGAAGAGTGTTCCAGAAAAAACAGTGGGGAAGCAAGTCAAATACATTTGTATTTGAGAGCAAATACAAAGGCCATGAAAGGTGTGGAGAACATGGTAGGTTGGGGATATAATAAACTCCTCCATGTGCCAGAAACCCTGGTGGTGGACAGTTTGTTGCCTACCCAGCATCAGTTTCCCCCTGATTCTTTCTTAACAAAATCCGTTTTGTTCAGGCCCCACCTCTTACCCATGAAGCCGTGTGCCTCAGCGGAAGCTGGCACCACCCCCCACGCAGGGTTGGGAGCAGACTGGTTGGCCTGAGAGTGATGCCAGCCCCTCACCAGTGGCTGACTGGGGATTGGGTATGAGCCCAGTTGTGGCCAGTGAGAGATGAAGGGAGGTCTGATGCAGGGATTCTTCTCTTCATCCGTATCTTGTGAGGTCTGACTGTGATGCCTAAAACCCCTCCTGCTGCCATCTTGCTACCCAGCTTGAGGGTGAAGTCAACACACAAAGGAGAGCAGAGCATGGAGGTGGAAGGAACCTGGCTCTTCACCGATATCACTGACTCCTTGAAGCAAAACAACCTGAAGTGGGCCCTACGAGTGGATTTCCTGCATTGTGAGGGAATATATTTTCCCATTGTCTGAGTCACAGTTTCTGTTACTTGCAGCTAAAAGCATCCTAACTGACACAGCTGATTTAAAAGGTTGAGGCCAGATTACAAAAAGCCTTGAATCAGGCCACAATAAGGGATGAGGAATCCAGCCACTTATCATCAAGCGATTAGACATCATTAACAGAGGAGTGACCTTCTAACTTGTGTTTGGGACAAATGGCTGTTGGTGCCCAGAAGATTAAACTGGGACTGGGGAGAGCCTGGATTGGAGAACGATAGAGGGCTACCACACCAGACCAGGAGAGGGATTATGAAGGTCTGAACGAAAGCAAAAGGGTGGCTTGGGGTGGGGAGAAAAAATAAAAAGGAGGGACCAGACTCAGGTGCCATCAGGACCCTAAAGGCACGTAAGGATACGAATTTGGAGGTGACTACAGGAGTTTTTAAATATTAAAGTGCTGATTGCTGTAATCCCAAGAATTACACATCTTAAATGCCTTTCGATGCCCACACCTGTATTAAAGGGGTGCCTCAAGTCTCCTTCCCCTCCATCTTCAGCTAGGCTGGAGCCTGTATTTAGAGTATGTCAGAAGAAATAGTGTTTGAAATCAACACAGATGTGAAGCGTAAGATTAATACCCAGAAAAGCTTCAGAGTCCATAACCTTCCCTCAGAGTCCATAACCTTCCCTTTTTTCTTCTTTTCTCTTGGAAAACGTACAAAAACGTGTCCCAGCTTAACCATCTGGAGGTATACCAGGCCATTTCCTCTTCTTTTTGTTCTCTTGTTTTCCATCAAGGGAAGACCCAAGCAGCATACTTGGCAATGACATTAGCACTTCAGCAGCAGTGACACCAATGTCACTTTTCAATTAAAAACAAAAACTTCAGAGTCTTGCCCCAGGTCAGAGATCCCTTTCTCAAGTGAAAAAGGCATCATAGCCATGGAAATGGGGCTGTGAAAAGGAGACCCAGTGCTTCCATATTCCAAACGGCACCTGACTTTTGGCTCTCCATGGGTATGAAGATACCGGGAGCTGCTGAGGAATGATTCAGTCCTAAAACGGTCAAGTGAAGAGTGATCACCACCACCACGGTTTGAAGTATGAAGGAGATCTGTGGCCAACCTGCACGTGGAGCATCATAAAAGATGGACGATGAAAGATTTCTGTTTGGGAAGCAGCGAAGGGTTGGCCTCCTCCTTCAGTATGACTCCCATTCAGCCCCTGTATTTCTATATGTTAATATATTACAGTTTGCGATTTTCAGGTTATATTTCACAGATGACATTTTTAATCTGCCTCAAAAATGTAAACATAGCAAGGGTGTTCTGCAGACACACTGCCTGGAGCAACTGTCAGATGGAAAATTCAGTGGAAAGTTTAGCCGGTCTCCAGTTTAACCAAGTTGAGGAATGCTGCAAAAACAGGTGTGTTGTCTGACACAAGTAATAATTATCTTTCACCTTGATGGATGTTAGTTTAATCTCTTCCTTACATGGTAGTTTGGTCTCAGCTGACTGAATTTAGTGCCAGAAAAGCAGATGAGGGTGAGTGCAGCTGGTCTGTGACACTACGGACAAGACAAAGCTTTGGGGGGCAGTTTTGATGGACTTTGCATACGGGGATTTCATCGTTTCTCCTGTTTGTCCAATAAATATTTAAATCTAGATGGATATCGTGGTACAAACGTACTAACATTTTCATTAATGTTTCTAAAAGAGTTTCATTGAGAGGATGATTCAATGCAATGACTTTAACAGAAAAGAGAAAATGAGTTACTAGAACGTTCTCCTAAGACGTTAATAGACCCTACATGTTAATGTCCCAGGATAAATTACTCAGCTAGAGGAACTGCAGTGTTAGCTGGGGGAAAACAGAAGAAATACCTTGCACTGCTGATCATAAGTAGCCTTATTCAAAATCTTTCAAACTGGAGAGCTTATAATTTGAGATATTACTCATTATCCACAGTGCCAGAGAGGCCTGTGGGTCCTAAGGATGAAGCAGCATCGTCACTCCATAACACTGGCTTTTCAGTCTTCCGGCAGCATTTAAAAATTTTGTAGTTTCTGTTTTAGCAATGACAGGCAACTGAATCATCTTCAGAACAAGGCCTATGAGGATGAACATGTTCAATTCATGGGCTATTTAAGTTCCTCCCATAAAAGTCAGTAGAGTACAACGAGGTATCATCTCACACCAGTCAGAATGGCCATCATCAAAAAATCTAGAAACAATAAATGCTGGAGAAGGTGTGGAGAAAAGGGAACACTCTTGCACTGCTGGTGGGAATGTGAATTGGTACAGCCACTATGGAGAACAGTATGGAGGTTCCTTAAAAAACTACAAATAGAACTACCATATGACCCAGCAATCCCACTACTGGGCATATAGCTTGAGAAAACCAAAATTCAAAAAGAGTCATGTACCAAAATGTTCATTGCAGATCTATTTACAATAGCCAGGACATGGAAGCAACCTAAGTGTCCATCGACAGATGAATGGATAAAGAAGATGTGGTACATATATACAATGGAATATTACTCAGCCATAAAAAGAAACAAAATTGAGTTATTTGTAGTGAGGTGGATGGACCTAGAGTCTGTCATACAGAGTGAAGTAAGTCAGAAAGAGAAAAACAAATACCGTATGCTAATACATATATATGGAATCTAAAAAAAAAAAAAGGTTATGAAGAACCTAGGGGCAGGACAGGAATAAAGACGCAAACGTAGAGACTGGACTTGAGGACGTGGGGAGGGGGAAGGATAAGCTGGAACGAAGTGAGAGAGTGGCATGTACTTACATATACTACCAAATGTAAAATAGATAGCTAGAGGGAAACAGCCACATAGCACAGGGAGATCAGCTCAGTGCTTTGTGACCGCCTAGAGGGGTGGGATAAGGACGGTGGGAGGCAGAGGCAAGAGGGAGGAGATATGGGGATATATGTATATGTATAGCTGATTCACTTTGTTATAAAGCAGAAACTAACACACCATTGTAAGACAATTATACTCCAATAGAGATGTAAAAAAACAAAAAAGAATCAACTATCAAAAAAAAAAAAAGTCAGTAGAGTGCAGTAAGTACGGCTGGGATCCCAGAGTGCCTGGCTCTTGGTTCCTTCACCCACCAGTTGGGTGGCCTCTGAGCAACGCACTTATCGTCTTTAAGCCTCACTTTCCTTATCTGTAAAATTAGGATATTGCTTACTTCGCAGGACTTCATATTAGTTTTGGCAAATATTACATGACCCCGTGGGGGATAAAATGATGACTAAGAGACACACGTGTCATCTCTTACAGAACTTAAGGAACAACTTAAAGAACTTACAACTCGATAAGGGAAGCAGAGGTCTGTGCATTACTGCAGAATGGATGGGATAATGACCAAGGGTAACATGTAAATAAAGAACTCTGGGAGCCAGAGTTGAAAACTGAGTGGGATCTCAGCAGGAAGAGGGTTGCAGAGGTGGAGGGAGATGAGCTGCTGTAATGGAGAAGCGAAGAGAGTAATTTCCCTGCTGATAGAACAACGTGAAGAAATCCAAGCAAGGTTTGTCCTGACATACACCCCTGTCCCAAAGGCCAGACGTGGGCGATAGTCAGAGCTTTTCGAAATACTGTTCCCATGACCCCAGATCAACAAGAGAACAGAGCCATCAGTTTGACATGGACAGATCAACCACCAGCTTTATACGAACCAGTGCCCTCCTCTGGGCCCAGGACCACAGGCCAAGGGGACCTAAGAGCAGATCCTGCGGGCACTTACTCAGGGGCCATCTTAACCCTTCAGTGAGTACAATGGTCACATTTAAAGCCATTCGCCAAACTGCCCACTCTTTTCCCAGGACTTTACTCCCAACTATTCCCTCCAGAAGTTCACCTGGGAGACTGCTCTCCAACAATAAGGCTAACATTTACTGAAGTCCTACTGTGTGCCTGGCACTGTTATCAGCTCACCACCATCTAGGAGACAGGTGCTTTATAGAGAGGTAGAAACACACGACACGAGTCCAGTGAGAATAAGTGTAGCCCAGCACCTGTCAGTCAAGGCTGCACTGCCTCACCACCCGGCGATGCTTTGGTTGCTGTTGTCCTGACCCCTACAGGGTGCTGCCTGGGCTACCACCAGGCTCCTCCTGCCCGCCTACCTGCCAGGATCTTCTCCCGTTCCCTGGAGTTCCCACAGCAGAGGTGTTGGGCTCGAAGCGACAGTTCTTACCTTAGCACCCAGCCCTTTTCTAGAGCATCCTTTGGGGAGAGAGTCGGGGAGGGAGTGGGCACAGGAAATGGGGTCAATGCATACCTAGAGATCTCTGATTGCTCTTAATCTGTCTTTGCCAAACTTCTTTAGTCCAGGTGACTTTCTCTCCTGGGACTCTGTGGTCCTCCCTCAAGCCGAACCCTTTAGGAGACCCCCCGCCCAGGCTATCAGACAGAACTTAACAGGTTCAAACTGAAACTGTGAGCCAAGTTCAAGTCTCCTGTCCAAGTCCCAAGTATAAGATGAGGTTGGACCTCTGGTTAAGTGTTCCTCAATGGTCCACGAAAGAAAAGAAGTTTCTACAACATTCTATGTGCCCAGAGCATACAGAAGCCCTCTGACCCCAGACACCCTATTCCATGTGGAAATAGCCACAGGCCTGTAATTCTGAGGTCTCCCTAGAGGCCTGGGTCTGTGCTGACAGAAGACAAAGGAAGCCCTGCCTCACTCTATAGCCCAGCGTACACCTCCCTCCCTCACCTACCCATGCACACACAGGACGCAGCTCTTGCTCTAAAGCCAGGGGGAAACGGCCTGATATGATCCGGAATTATTAACGCATAAACGATGTTTGCTGATAAGTGCACAACGACGATATTAGAACTTTAGTGTTCTGAATATAACAGCATCTACCACTTGGGGGGCATTTCTCATGCCAATAGTTCAGAGAGTCTAACCCATTAGTTCTCCCAGTAACAATGATAAGTGGGTATTATTATTCTATCCATTTTCTCAATCAGAAAATTAGGGTTGAGAGGGGAAAAAAATCACTCGCTCAAAGTTGCACAACCAACAAGTGGCAGAGCCAGAATTGAAACACATGCAGTCTAACCCAGAGCTGAGCTCTTGTTCTGCAAGCTCTAGATTCTTTCCTTCACAGGCGTGAAATTTAATGACATGGGTGTGTTAATGAGCTTCAGATCTTGTTTGTAAATTCAGGAACATGAATCCCAGCGTAAGAACTAAATTTTTCATTTGTGTTTTCCTGGGAAAAGCTTTCTTATCCACTCACCCCGCATGAGTGATCCTATGTGGTTTGTTTTGTTTTTTAAGAAGATGTTGGGGGTAGGAGTTTATTTATTTATTTTTGCAGTGTTGGGTCTTCATTTCTGTGCGAGGGCTTTCTCTAGTTGTGGCAAGTGGGGGCCACTCTTCATCGCGGTGCGCGGGCCTCTCACTATCACGGCCTCTCCTGTTGCGGAGCACAGGCTCTAGATGCGCAGGCTCAGTAGTTGTGGCTCACGGGCCTAGTTGCTCCGCGGCATGTGGGATCCTCCCAGACCAGGGCTTGAACCCGTGTCCCCTGCATTAGCGGGCAGATTCTCAACCACTGAGCCACCAGGGAAGCCCCTCCTATGTGCTTTTCCTCCCTATTCTGCACCCTCCAGCTCCCATGGCTCTGTTGACCTTGCACAGCACCCCTCTCAGGCATCCTTCCTTCTGGGTCACCTGGCACCAGGGAGCGATCTAGAAGATTCACACTCCTGCAGTCCTCCTCATCTTTGGTGATGAACAGTGAAGGGCTCCTAATTCCTTTTTATTATTTAATAGATTTTATAAATTCAAGTTCTCTTTATTGTCTCAGTCCCATTTGCTGGTCCCTTTTCCTCCTCCACCCCTAACTGGGTGGACGCCTCTTGTCTGTTTCATCCCCAGGTTCAGCCCTGAGACATCTATCCTGCCCTAAGCCAGAGGTTCCAAGCCACAATGCCAAGAGCTGGCAGAACCTGAAGAAGGGCCCAGGGCTATCTAACTGCAAAGCTCCAGCCAACAAAGAAGGTATCTTCTCCACCAGAAATGCCCCAGGAAAGACGGTTCTGCTATCCCTTGATGGGGTCAGGAGACGCTTTGGGCCCACAGCAGTCCCCTCAGCCTCTCGGTGGAAAGGAGGCAGTCAGCAGGGCTAGGAATGGTGACAGTGAGGGGCTGCATTTCAGAACTCTCCGCTCAGGTCAGCGGCCAACCTGCAGACCCAAAATCCAGACGTAGAAGTTCAAAGAGCTTCACAGGCCTAACCCATGTCAGCTCAACCAAAGCCACAGAACCAGAGTGATGCTAACACACGGCTGGAGTAAAGTGATACTTTGGGGGAATCAAAGACTCCGGAAGGACCAATGTGATCAGACCTTAGTGAGGTGCTGTCCCAAGTCAGACAGTAGGACTGTATCCCATCCTGATGATGGTGACTGAAGGGAGACTGAAGGTCCTTCCCTTGCTTCCCCTCTGGTCTCTTTTGTCCTTTCACCCTCATGAACACCTGGGTCTTTTCTAACACTCTGGTCCTCCCTCTGGGTCTTGGTTCCATTCGAAGGGGTAGAGCAGGTTCTTGAGGTCCTCCAGACCCCTAGGGGGCACCAGAGCTCTCATGCTCTCCAGAGTAAACATCTACACTACAGACAAATGCATATATTGGTAATATTGGCCATAATCCCAATGCATTGTTCTCCTTACAAAGTCTCCTTTTCTACACTGGAAAGAGTGGAAGGGAAATTCACTCATCACTCTAGTAACTACTTAAGTGTCTTAACTCTTCCAGAAAAGGTGCCTGACCCATGGTGAACACTCATACATTGTGAACACTTATACTTTAAATTTCTACCTTTAAAGCTCCCAGAACCTAAGGGGTGACAACAAAGCAAGCACTCTGAATGCCCGTCTATACATCTACACTGGGAACTCATGTAGTGCGTGAACCACATTGTGACAAGCCTAGCAGAAAGGCCCAGAAATAAAGGTAGTAGATTTTCAAGAAAATGGCAAGGCTCATCAGTAATCTGCAGACCTGCAGATCTGGGCCTTTCCCCTTCATGACCTCTTCCAGCTCACTGTGAAAACTGGATTCCTAAGGATTTAACTCCAGGGCCAAACTCAGGTAGGTCAGATGCAGGGAGCTCTCCTTCCAGGAAGGCTCTTTCAGTCTTGGTTATAATCCAAGGACAGATGATATAGTCAGACCTATAACCCCAAAACCTATGGTCAGGCCCCAAACCAAAAAGTCTAGGATAGGAAAGGAGGAAGAGGAACACAGACTAAATCCAACAAAGCTAGACTAGAAGAACAGTGAGAATTTAAACGTATGTGTGTATATTCACACATACATATAAACACACACACACTTTTTTTTAAGAACAGGAAATGAGTGAATCCCAGTATTCTGAAAGTTCACTTTGACAACCCTAAGAAACAGACAGGAATGAAAATTGACCACAGGTGATTGCAATGAATTTTTTGCAACTCAACATTTAGTTGACTTAAACATAAATCTTTTGAATGCTTACTACACTCCCTTGCTATGGCTGGTGATACAAAAATGGAAGTAACATCGCTGCCCTTGAAAACCTTACAACCCAATAAGCTATCGCTTCCATTTCTCTGACTTCCATTTGCAATCATTTGACCATCTTAAATGTTATACAGCCCTAGAACAAGAAATTTGGAATCACAGTCAGTCTTCATTACTGATAAACCAGCCATGGAAAGTTAAAGCTAATAGCAATCATTTAGCAAACACTTACTGGGCACCAGCCCCTATGCTAAGTGCTCTACCATGCATCATGCCCTTAGCATACAACAACCACATCAAGTAGGCACTGCTATGACTCAGCTTTATACATGAGGGAACAGAGGGTGAGAGAGGCTAAAGAATTAGCCTAAGGTCATGCAGCTAGTAAATGGTAGAGCTGACATCTGAACCAGGATCCATCTGACACCAGAGCAGCAGATTCTTAACCTCTAAACTGCATTACCTCCCAGGGTGTCACAGTGGCTATTGGGGCATCTCACAAGTCATGTCTTATTCGACTCCAGGATGTTAGCCCCAAAAATGGAATGAAGAAATGCACATTGAAGGAAGTATTCAAATGTCAGAAAGGATTGTGGTTCCAACCAATTGATTAAGAAAGAGTCTAGGGGACTTCCCTGGTGGAGCAGTGGTTAAGAATCCGCCTGCCAATGCAGGGGACACAGGTTCGAGTCCTGGTCCGGGAAGATCCCACATGCCGTGGGGCAACTAAGCCTGTGCACCACAGCTATTGAGCCTGCATGCCACAACTACTGAAGCCCGCATGCCTAGAGCCTGTGCTCCACAACAAGAGAAGCCACCACAATGAGAGGCCCGCGCACCGCAACTAAGAGTAGCCCCAACTCGCCGCAACTAGAGAAAGCCCGTGCGCAGCAACAAACACCCAATGCAGCCAAAAATAAATAAATAAATTTATATTTTTTTAAAAAAGGGGCTTCCCTGGTGGCGCAGTGGTTGAGAGTCCGCCTGCCGATGCAGGGGACATGGGTTCAAGTCCTGTCCAGGAAGATCCCACATGCCATGGAGCAACTAAGCCCATGCACAACTACTGAGCCTGCACTCTACAGCCTGCGAGCCACAACTACCGAAGCCCACGTACCTAGAGCCTGTGCTCCACAATAAGAGAAGCTACCACAATAAGAAGCGCACGCACTGTAACAAAGAGTAGCCCCCTCTAGAGAAAGCCCGTGCACAGCAACAAAGACCCAACGCAGCCAAAAATAAATAAATACAATAAATTTTTTTTTTTAAGTCTAAAAACAACAAAATCCAGAGTTGCTTGTTGTTGTAGTCATGGTGCTAGGCCAATGGCACTAGCTCACTGATTTACTCAAAGATGTAAGAGGTCATGAAGGGGAAAGGCCCATTAGGTCTGCAGATTACTGATGAGCCTTGCCATTTTCTTGAGAACTGTCAGAACAGTTCTCTGAACCATTAGCCATCAAGCACAGACCCGTTCTGAGACCCAGGAATGTTGCTGCCAGTTTTCCAGCTTGTAATGCTGGGCCATACATATCCCAAAAGTGCCTGGAAAATCTTGTCACAGGTATTTGGCACTGGTGAGATGCTCATGGCCCATTCAACCCCTCAGATCTGATTACAACAGTGCTGGCAGAAACAGCTACCTTTGATAGTAATATGAAGGATTTTTTTAATCCTAAGAAAGTTGAATAGAAGTATCATTCAAATACAAATTAATTAGAAAAATCCATTTATGAAACTAAGTGTTTGCAATTGTCCGTGGGTCATTGTCCAAGAAGACTCAGCGCAGCAGAGCAGCTCCAAAACCATTTCCTGAGATGTGTGTAAAGAATTCTTTTTCTTATACATGTACACAGCAGGTGGGAACTAAGATTTTTTTATGTTAATTTAAAATGCCAAGTTTGATTCTACAACACATGCTTCACTCAAAGACAATCATTCTGAAAAACAGAGCCGCCAATAATTGGACCCTTCCACAGTCTGGCACCTTTCTTTCCCCTTGGGAAGCAGCTGGCTCCTAGAAATGCAGACAGCGCGTCCCCAGACACAGGGAGTCGTCACCAGGCTCTAATAACTGCTTGTCTTGCCAGGAAGACGGGCAAGCCAGGGCAAGCCCATGGCCTGCAGCATCTGTGTCCTATTCACTCTCCTCAATAAGCAAACTTTCTTCTCACCTCAGAGTGGGTCAGAGATCAGGCAGAACCATTTCATAGGCTTGGACCTAGCAAAGGTCCATCTGGGATGCCACCCTCCACGTATGGAGCATAAGAGGTTTTCATTGCAAGAGAACCCTTCACCCCAGCCTACCCACATTTCCCGTAGCCCTTGGGTGTCCAAACCTACCCTCACACACACCCCTCCTAGGCAAACAACTCCCCACTCAGCATCAACTACTCACTTCACGCACAGGCTGTTTCAAACGGGTCTGTCCAGGAATCCCACTGTTATGATGGGAACTGGAAGGAAGTCTAAAACCTAACTTTGAAGTCATGAAAAATTGCCCTTGACAGTTTTTGAATGAGCAGAGTTGGCTTTGGGAGCAGAGTTGGAGCCATTTGTTCATCAAACAATGAGCTATGGGTTTTTTTTCCTTGGGTGTCAAGATGTTTGTTTTGCTTATTGTCATTGTTTACTTTTGTTGGCCTCTACACTCAAATTGGATTTAGTTTCACAAAGCAGGCTCCCCAACTTCAAGATATTTTAAGATTTTTGTGATTTCATTGCTACATGCAGCCTTTCATGAATGACTCTGGCCCCCTAGTGGCTGGGTAATAGTAGCCGATGTGATAGTAACTGCCGTTTAAGGAATGAGAGCTAAAGACAAAACTTAGCAGGTTCCATCTCTAAGAAGGAAGAGTGGTAGGCTCACAGGAATGACTGCCCACCTTTGCCAGTGTAAGCCAGGCTGTAGAAACATCCATCCTGGCTAAACAGATCCACACGGACTTCTTGGCATTGTGGATTAAGAGTGATTTTTTTGTTGTTGTTACTTAGGACATTGTGGAAATCCCTTTTCTAACCCATTTTCTTAAAGAAAAAGGTTCTAAAAGGCAAGGACCGTGTCTCCTGAGTGCTTAACACTCAGTACTGGGAACTCCCATTCTACAGAAGAGGAAACTAAGACTCAGAGCTAGTCTAACAGGTAGTGTGTGTGGCAGTGTCAGGACTCAAATACATGTCAGTGGCCAGTTCTCACTGATTTCCCTCCAGGGGTCATGGTCCCAAGAGTAAAGGCTCTGAGCTCAACCAATCCTACCCAGGTCCCATGGGCTCTGTAACAGTGTTTCCTGTTCCATTATTCTCTTCCTCACCATCCACAAACCCTCTCACCTATATGTGGAAGTATGTAGTTCAGGGTCAGGATGGGAGGTAGGGAGAGGGGGAAGAGAGATATTTATAAGCAGTTGAGGCTCTGTTTCTGTATACAGACAAAGATGTGTGTACATTACCCATTTACTGAGTACTTACTAGCTAAAGGGCATCCTGGGACTTGGCATAGAGAAGATGTTCGATTGATGTTCAGTGAACAGAAGTCTAAATGAATTCACAAGCAAAGTTTTAAAACTAATAATGGGTTTTTGCATTCATGTCTTTGAGGAAAGTCCCAGGCATGGCTAACCAGCTCTGTGACCCTGAATGAAACGGTCTCTCTGACTACCAATCCACTGATCTGCAAATGAGAAGCTAGCCTAAAGGAGATTTCTGGCCCTCCCCATCCAAGCATTATGGGAATAATGCTTGTTTGTGAATCTTCAACAGGAGGGGCCGCCCTCTGTTAGAATAGCTCCTCCATTCCTTAGCAGCCCTGAGAGCTCAGTAAATACATGTTGAATGTAAGCTTTGTAAGCTGGCGAGACTGCAGAGTTGGCCAAAAGGGTCAAGTTTCCTAGAAAGTGAGTTTCCATTAAGTGATTTACATTTTTCTCCTGGTTTCCATGGTCAGAAATTAATTTTGCTTGGGCTAGTAGAAATAACAGCTGAAAGGTATAATCAAAGCACACTTAGAATGTGATAAGAGAAAAGCACACAGATTTCCACTTCCTCAATACAATGGCCTAGGTATCCTGAAATAGCATGGGTACAAATAAAGTTTAAAAGTCTAGACACAAGAGAAAAAGCTCTCTTTAAATAGATTAGCTTCCAAGAAAATAAGAGTACTTTACCTCCCTGAGGCCAAGATTGAAGCAGGAGACCAGAGCTAAGCGACTATTGCCACCACTGCCTATGCTGGGGCCACCTATGTATCTTCAAGCATCTCAACTAGGGTGAAGAGTCAGACCACCCTGCAAAAAGCCACAACTCAAGTAGGCTATGCCCTGGGAAAAAGGTGACCTGGAAGAAAACCCACCCAGCAGCGGCAGACAACAAAGAAAATGGTCAGTGTCAGCCCTGGCTCTGGGTGGAGTTAATAGTACCAAAAATAACAATAAAATTTCCCTGAGATTTTGTAACCACAAACTTGGCCACACACAGACGTTTGGGGGCACAAATGGTTGTACCTACAATGCCCACAAAAAGAGTGAGGAAACTTTTATTTCAAAATAAGACTTTCAGCAAATGAGTTCACAATCAAAAAATACATAAAACAAAGGAAGCAAGCCACCAAGAGTGAAAGTTAGCAGAAACAACTAATAACAGAAGGTGATTCATAAAGACTTTAGGTACTAGAATTACTGCATACAAAACATAAAATAAGAATGTTTAAGATGTTTTTCAGAAATAAAACAATCAAAACCAAATCAAAAACAGATCTGAAAATGAATCTACTATAACTTCTAGAAATTAAAATACAAAAATTTAAATTTAAAATTCAATGGAAGGGTTAAACCACAGGGAAAACAATGACAACTAAAGAAACCAAATAGATCTGAAGAAATTAAACAGAAAACAACACAGAAAGAAGACCAAAAGATATGAAAGAGAGGGTAAGTAAGCACGAGGATAGTAAGAAGGTCCTGTAGACACCTAATTGATATCCCAGAAGGAAATAAAGATAATGTTGAGAATTTTCCCAAACTAATATGATTCCAATCTGTTTATTCAGGAATTCCAATGAATTTGAAGCAGGATACATCCTAGACAAGGAAGTTAACAGTAGCCAGAAAGCAAAGATGGAATCCTTCAAAGGAATGAAAATTAAACTGACAGAAGACTTCTCAGCAACAAAGATAGAAGTCAATAGATAGTGGAATAAAATCTTCAAGTGCTGAGAGAAAAGAACTTTCAACCTAAAAGTATGTACTTAGAGAAACTCAAGAATGAGTAAGGATAGTTTTAGATAAATAAAAATTGACAAAATTTACTGACAGATTCTCACTAAAAGTGCTTAAAGGATAGATCTCAAAAAAGAAAATTACCCCCAGAGGAATATCTGAGATGCAAGCAGGGGGATGAAGCACATCCCCCTAGGGGTATGGGTATGAGTAACTCTATATGATTCTTTTTTATTTTATTGGAGTAAAATTGCTTTACAATGTTGTGTTAGTTTCTGCTGTATAGTGAAGTGAATCAGCTATATGTATACCTATATCCCCTACCTCTTGGACCTCCCTCCCACCCCCCACCCCATCCCACCCATCTAGGTCATCACAGAGCACTGAGCTGAGCTCCTGTGCTATACAACAGGTTCCCGCTATCTATCTATTTTACACATGGTAGTGTATTTATGTCAAACCTAATCTCCCAATTCGTCCCACCCTCCCCATCCCCCAGTGTCCACATGTTCGTTCTCTACGTCTTCGTCGCTATTCCTGCCCTACAAATAGGTTCATCTGTACCATTTTTCTAGATTCCACATATATGAGTTAATATATAGTATTTGTTTTTCTCTTTCTGGCTTACTTCACTCTGTATGACAGACTCTAGGTCCATCCCCATCTCTACAAATGACCCAATTTCATTCCTTCTTATGGCTGAGTAATATTCCATTGTTTGTATGTACCACATCTTCTTTATCCATTCATCTATCGTTGGACATTTAGGTTGCTTCCATGTCCTGGCTATTGTAAATAGTGCTGCAATGAACACTGGGGTACATGTGTCCTTTTGAATTATGTTTTTCTCAGGGTATATGCCCAGCAGTGGGATTTCTGGGTGATATGGTAGTTCTATTTTTAGTTTTTTAAGGAACCTCCATACTGTTCTCCATAGTGGCTGTATCAATTTACATTCCCACCAACAGTGCAAAAGGGTTCCCTTTTCTCCACACCCTCTTCAGCATTTATTGTTTGTAGATTTTTTGATGATGGTCCTTCTGACCAGTGTGAGGTGATTCTATGTAAATCACCATGAATAATGTTAACAAGAAGCACTTCAGTTTCTAAAAAATGTAGCAATGCTCTGCTTTAAAATTTCTCTGAATTATATTCTTTTTTTCCATCCAGGTTTATTGAGATATCATTGACATACAGCACTGGATACATTTAAGGTATATAGAATAATGATTTGACTTACATACATCATGCAACGATTATCACAATAGGTTTAGTGAACATCCATCATCTCATATAGATACAACAATGAAGAGATAGAAAAAAATTTTTTTTTCCTTGTGATGAGCACTCTTAGGGAATTATATTCACTCAAGAGAAACGCAGCTTTTGCAAATATTTTTACTTCTCTCTACTTCTTCCCTCAAGCCTCCCTGCCTTCACTTTCTCCACCTTTGGGTACAGTTAAAAGCTAAACTGGCCAAATCTCACCTAAAGATGGAAGGAGTCAGCAGATTATCAAATGCCATAAAAAGATCAACAGGAACATCTTTGGTGCCCTGAGTAAGAGTACTTTTCGTGAACTGTGGAGGCTGGAAGTGAGACTGGGTAATGAGCGAGGGAGAGGTCGGTAGCGAGTGAGATGTGACATGTGGGGTCAGTTCACTAGAGGATGAGGACGAGGGGCACAAGGACAAACACAGAGGTCAAAGGGTACCTTGTGTGCCTGCAAAGACCGCATATAAGCCTCCACTTGAAGCCCAGAGTAAACGGGACTCATGTAAAAGAAATTCAAACTTCGGGAACACATGAATTGGTTGTAATTCCAAAGAATTAGTACCCTTCCCTTTTAAGATTTATTTCTTCAAGGTCTGTTTCAAACTTATATTTATTGAGTGCTGACTCCACACCAGTCATAGAGTGCTTTACATACATTATTGTGTAATCTTCAAATAACCCTTATGAGAGGATTACCATTTTTATTCTCAGAGGGAAACCAGAAACTCAAAACAATTGAGTAATTTGCCGAAGGTCACGGAGCTAGGAGGGGATCAGTCAGTACTTGAACCCAAGTCAGTCTGACTTCAAAGCTCATGCTCTAATCACTACATTTTTTTGCTTCCATTAACTCTTCCTATTATAGGGCCCTACTTATGTTTTTTAATGTGTAGCCCACCATATGATAGTAAAGCAACTGTGTGTGTATACACTTATATTGCCATATGTATATTTTATATACCATGTTAATAACACTATATCTGTATAGATTATATAATTTATATTATTTAATACAAAGCAATGACTTTAAGACTTTCAGGAACCCTGTGACCCACTATTTAATAACACTGTATGTCTTATTCATCTTTGACTTCCTTGTATTTAGCACACAGCAAGTACTCAATAAATGTTTGTTGAATGTAGTTCTATGACTTTCTCAATAGACTGTATGTGAACACTTGCATGGTTTTGCGCGAAGATTGTTTACAGACCTTAGAGTATGTCAGTTGGTAAGGACTGAAAAAACAACTTTTCAAAACATGGTTCAAAAGCACTGGTGAAGAGAAATGAATTCCACTTCCAGTTCTGACATGAGCAGCTTAGCTATTTCACTTCTCTAATGTGGTATAAATGCAGTGGTATAAATGTATAACAAGAGTAAAACATGGCCCTAATCTGTATCACGTGCCCATTTCCATGGTGTAAATATTCCCACCATAGCTGATTTCTAGAAGGCACGCAGTAGCCCATTATTTTCTAATATTTCCACCACACACATATAATAGACACAAATAACCTCAAAAATTTCATAATAGTAAAACATAGTAATTAGGGAGTGATAAGTTTTGAGTCTTTATAATTTTTGCTTACTTAATATATAATTTATTTAACTACAGTTTAGTTATGTTTATGTAATTTTATTTTTTTAAATGGCTGTGTTTAACAACCAGATTAAAATTTCCTGGAAATGTAACAATTTACTCTCACAAACAGGCCTAGACCTCATTTGGCACATCTATAAAATGTTGTGAGTTATCCTAAGGAAACAATGAAGGATTTGTGCAAAGATTAAGGTACAAGAGTATTTATCACATTATTATTTATAAACTCAATAATCAAAAATTAAGCCTCTGTTAATAGATAGTTAAAAAGAACAACAGTAACATTCTTTGAACACTCGGTGTGCCTGGCACTGAGAACTTGGCACGGAAGTCACTCACTTGCTAGCCTCTGGCAAACAGATTCACTGATTGACCTCTGATCATCGTCCTGTAAGATGTCCTGCCTGCTACGAGCTGAACATCCAGCCCAGTTGGCCTCTCTCTAGAAGACTCCTGCATCCTGTTCCTATGACTGAGCTCTGTGCTTTTCAAAAGTAAAGCGTCCTTGTCCCCAAGCCTGTTATGCCCACTGTACTTGTTAGAGTGTGGCTATAATTAATATGTATAGCAAAGAAACAAGAGTCATAAGAGAGAGTTACTGTTTCTTTGAATCTCATTTCACCACTTTGAAAAGATCCCTCAAGACAAAAAAGCTTTCAAATTATGTGTGAGAAATACAGCTCAGAAAGATGGAGGAAATCACAAACATACTAGACTGTGTCCTCAGGGTACGCCCGTATACTGAAAAAAATTATTTGTTGTCTATCTGAAATCCGCGTTCACTGAGTGTTCTGTATTTCACTGGCCACTCTATTGGTGAGCCCTTCCACATGCTCCTTCTAAAACCCCCAAATAGCAGCTTTACTCATAAGGAGTTTTATCCTTTCAGTAACCTTTGTGTCCCAACAGACCTCTGCCAACAGAAAGAAAAGCTTTCACCTCCTCTAGAACAAGGTTGGGCCTCTTCTAGCCTGCAGTGAGGGGCTTCCCTAAAAGGTGGCCTGAGCAGCTGGCCCAGTGGGGGCCAGAGGTCCCTATGAAGCCCATGGTGCTCTTAAGTGCGTGGGGACAGTGAAAAGGCCCTGTTTTCAGGGCGAGACCCAGAAGTCAGCCTTCACTCACTTGACAGTTTGGCCCAGGACTAGCCTAGGTCTTAACTAGGGCTGGGAAGTCAACCGAAACTGCCCACGGAACTCCCTCCTGCTCTCCCGGGCCATTTTTCTTTATTGAGCAGTTCATCTCATACTTCCAAATCCCTTGGACATCCCCACTCCTGGATTGAACAACCTGTCTTTAGTTGCAAATGAAGTCATGTATATCCTTCAAATGAGTCTGAATCCCAGTTACAGGAAAAGGCCCCACCAGTCAATTCTGTCCCGGAATGAGAGGTGAGACATTGTCTGAAGGTGCTAGAGCGTTGCACGGAACACACGTGTGTGAACTCTCCCCTTGTCTTCGGCACCATCTATTTGGATGATGCGTTGTGACCTGCCCATGAAAGGTGGGGCTGCTGCTGCAGTGAGGAAATTGCCTACGATTATGGGGAAACGTGAAAGGATGGGAGTGCCTCTTTGGAGCGCCTCACCCGAGGTAATAGCTGTCATGAAAATGACCCCAATTTTGCCTCTTCTCACTTGGGAAGGAGGGAGGAATCTCACTTCCCAAGCTTTTGAAGGGATATCCTTGGTGCTAGTTTTGGATGTAGGGGATTTCTCATTTTCAGGAAAACCCATAGGTTTATGCAGAGCATGAAGGCCCAAAGCTGGAAGCCACATCTCGGAATTTGGTGATTTGGAGTTTAACAATGATGTTATTCCATAGCGGAAAACCTGGAAAGGGTCTGAATGTCTGTAAAAGGACTGCTAAAATAAATGAGGTGCCTCATGGATAAAAGTGTTGCCATTAAATGTGACACTGAAGACTAGTTAATGATGTGAAAGACAGCTGATACAGAATTAGGTGAAAAGTTGCAAAACATGTGCAGTCGTAATCTACCCAAAGGCGGACAGTGGTCGTCTCTGAATGGTAGAATTATCAATTATTTTCTTCTTTTTCATGATACTCATTTGCTTTTTAAAAAATCATTCACTTTTTAAAATCAATGAATATGAACTGCTTTTGTAAGAAACAGTTCATCTACACAGATCTTTAAGCACGTCAGAACCTAGAATAGTGCTTTTAATTCGGGTGAAAACCAAGGAACCAAAGATCCATTTAAAACCAAACCACAGCAAGAAAATTCAGCAAGGCTTCAAACCATTCTCTACACAACAGAAATTGAAACTTACAGATTTATAGACTCTCCACGAAGCCAATCAAGTATGTGTGAGCTACAAAGATCCCAGTGATGACACAGTGAACCATTATCATCTCCAGAACTCTTCCTTACTCTATGCCAGGCATCAGGCTAAGCACTGGATTATCTCATTCAATCTTTCAACAATCCTGTGAAGTGGATACTACCAATCATTATCTCCAGTTTTCAGGTGAGAAAACTGAAAGTTGGAGATGTAAAGGGATATGCCTAAGGACCCATGGCTAGCAAACAGACAGCCCTGACCTCTGTCCCTGCATAGATGCAAATCCTTTCATTTGATTTTTCCAAGTACCACACCCTATGGCTGTTGCCAACAAATAATGTCTCTCAGCCATATTAGGCCAGGGTCCTCACTTAACCGTCAAAATCAAGATCTTTTCGCTTTTTTAATTGTCAGAAGAGAAAAACCCTGAGGTCACAAAGAATCTGTGTACTTTCTTCAAGCAGTTACTGGAGGAAAAAAGCTAACCCAAGTCTACAGTCCTGTGCACCAGAACACCAGCAAGCATAGAAAAAAGGTACAGTTTGGTCAACCCACTGGTTATTTGTAGACTAACCAGTTGGCTGACTCAACAGGATTTTTTTTTAATGTTTTAATTGATTGCTTGACTTACATTCCCCACTTCTACTCTCTCCTCCCATTCCTGCCCCCTCCCTCCCATCCAGGGAGGAAGAAAATCAAGGTGGGTATATAATAAAAAACACTGCACAACTGGGCAGAGAACCCAGGCTAGCAACCAGGTGTTTCTCTACATTTTAAACAACCTTTTGATGTTGGCTTTGTTTTTTGTGTGTTTTTTCTCCCCCCTGAACTGATACTCTGTAGTGTTCAATTAAGTCAAGCCTGTTTGGATATCGTGTCCTTGAAAAATACAGCAACATAGAAATATAGTGGCCCCACCCCTCCCGGGGTCTCTGAGCTCCCCTCCCCATTACCTAGACAGAAGTACTGCAATCTTGACCTCTCCATCTGAAGGTATTTACCACTAAGACTATCCAACACGCTCTAATGAGACTTAACTCCCGAAACACCCCATCCCAGGTCTCACGAGCAACATGGCAGTGAGGTCTATTCAGAAAGAGCATAAACAAGCTGAAGGTATGAGGAAGCTGGTGCCTTCCCCACGCAGGCCTCCTTCGAGTTCATCAGGGGAAGGGTGTGTTTCAGAAGTCCAGCTTAAAGGGAGTGAGAAAACCTGAGGCTTCATTCCATAATTCTTATTCGCCGCTGAAGCCGTGAGGCCAGGATGTGTGTTTAAAGCCTCCTTAATTCAAAGACTTGTTATCTTTACTTGACCTTATTTCCTGTCATTGGAGAGAATCAAGCGGCTTCTATTCCCCCTAATAGCCATATAGTATAACTCTTGCTGGGAACAACCGCTGTGTGTACCTTCCTTTGTGGCAGGCCGCAATCCTGGGAAGTAATATGTCTGTTTTGAAAAGAGTCATTTACAGCCTGCTGTTTGACCTAAGGGATCCAGGAGCCCACCCTTTTCTGGCCTCACACACTGTATTTCCTTCCTGGGTTTTTTCGCAGGTTTAATGCAGCACAGGTGGCGGTGCGTTTCCAAACCAGGTGTCGGAGGCTAAAGACATTCGCTAAAATATTTGGCTCGGATTTTTCTTTTTGGCTTGGGATTTAACACTGTGAACTGCAGAGACATGGTGATGGCCTGACTTGATTTTTTAAATACATTTTTTACTGGCCTTTACAGAGTTTTTCCTCCCTGCAGTTTTAACACTCCCTAGAGATGCTATAAAATCCCTGCAGTTTCCCTACCAACACCTCTCAACGTAGTGATGCCGCACACACAAACTGACCGCTCTCCAGCTGACTGGGTGTAGGGCTGGGCCTGCAAATACCTGATGGGGTCACAGAAGGGCTGGCCACAGAGGAGAAACGCCTGGGCAGGTGTGTGGCTAGAGACGGAGCAGGTCATTATGCCTGTCACATTACCCAGTGGTCCTCCTACACGTATCACCAAAGGGCATCCAAAGTCCAGACTTTAACAATGGTTGGTGGGAGACCAAGCCAGGGACGGCACAGGTTTCTATATGCACGCCAATAATAGAATTTAAATAAATACTCACATTTCTCGAGCGTGGACCGTGTTCCAGCACTGCGCTTGATAAACAATGTCTCGCTTCATCCTCACAATAAACTTCTGAGGTAGGTGCTGTTGTTAGTCTCTGTTAAGAGATAAGGAAACAGATTCAGGTTAATTTGCCCCAAGTCACACAGCTAATGAATGGAAGAGGTGGGTTTAAACCCAGCTGATTCAAACCTCACAGTCTTTAAACACTGACTAAGCCACAGCATCCCAAGGGGTGTATGTCTGTGCGCCCAAACTATGTAAGGCAGGATATCTAAACATGTCAAAGATGGGAAAGTTGTTGCAGATGGTCACTGACACGGCAACACGGTCGACTCCTCACTTGGCCTAATTACATCAGAGGTCCTATTACTAGTACTCTATTAAACCCTTTTCCATCGAGACAAACCTACTCTAGACAGTTTCTGGTGGCTGACAATGACTTTTTGATGGAAAATACTGGAATGGGTTCTACACCCTTTTCTCACTAGCTTGGCTAACTCATTTAGCTTCTCCGAGGGGTATAGTTGGGGTGACCATCTGTTCGAGTTTGCCCAGAACAGTACCATCTACATCTATGGCCCCATTGTAACTATGAATGGGGCCCCCTATTACTGTAAAGTATTCCAGTCTGGATCATAAGTTAGTTATATGGTCACTTCAAGTTATATGGTCACTTCAAGTTCCTCTCTTGAGGTTATTCCCGTTCTTTTAATAGCAGCACCTAGATGTCTGAGGAATTGAAGCTGTGGGTTAAATTCTTTTCACCTGCCTTCACTAATCAAGGTTGTTTTAGGCTTGCACGTCCTCCAAGCAGCACGTAGCCTTGGAGGTTTTGCCCGAGCTGTTTTCCTGGAACTTGGGGTCAGCTGCGTCTAGTTGATGCTGAGCCGGTTAAGACTGGATGGGGCCACCGACCCCCGAACTGGGCTTACATGAGTGTCGCATGCCCTTTCAATATCAGAGCCGAAAACGCCACCCTCAGAAGGTGCCGAGACCTGTCGCCTAGTTGTGCCTGCGCAGAATGACGATTACCGCACCTTTTCCCCACACTCTCCGTGCCTCAGACCGCCCTGCTTCTTTATTCTTTACCTCAGAAATACTCCAGCCCCTTGGCTTCATGGAGGAATATTTGAGATTTGGTCTCCCGTCTGCTTGCATGGCTGCCTTGCAAATAACGCCTCTCTTTGCTGCAAAACTCTCAGCATTTTGGCTTGCTGTGCACCGCGCAAAACGAACCTGGTTCCGGTAACAGCATCTTCCTGCCCTCTACGGCTTAAGTAGCCCAAGCTGGCCAATTATCGTTCTGCATCCCCCCGGGCCATGGCGATTGGTTCAAAGCTGAGCATGTGGCCCACACCTGGCCAATAAGGGCGGACAGGCGGAACTTCCATACAAACTATCAAGGAGGAGGCCCTCTCGTTCCAGGGAGGTGGCTCAGCTGCTGGTAGGATGTCAGTTTAGAGTTGTTGGCGGCTACATCATGAGGGACACCTGCCAGATAAGGAAGCCACACAGAATATACAAGCACTGAGAAGTGGAAAGAACCAGCATTCTGATGATATGGGCTTAAACCCCTGCACTGAAGCCAGACCCATGCGAGGACCTTCTAGTTAAATGTAACGATGATTTCCCTGTTATGCACAAGCTAGTTTGACTTGGGTTCTGTCCCTTGCAGCTGAAGGGGGGCTGCCTGAGAAAGAGGGGTCAGATTAGAGCATTTCAGCTCTGACACTTCATGCTTCCATTGATAAATTCACACACGTGCACGTACACACGTACACACACACACACACACACACACAGACACACACACACAGAATAACATGCATAGAGCTCCAACCCCACTGAGGAAACCCAGGCATTACCCACCCAGGTCTTTCATGTTTGGTAATACTTAGAAGAACATCAAACAGTACCTAATCCAGTGTTTTTCTGCCTTCTCCATGGAGACCTAGGTTCTAAGGACATGTCTCAGTGGCCATCCCGGGTAGGGGGAAGGGAATAACAGGGATAGAGCCTGAGATGGGACCGGGCTCAACAGCCGTCCCCTGCTTCATTCAGAGAAGCTCCACTCTTACCTGCTTTATGTATTAGGAATCAGCTTGAGAGTTCATGTAGGGGACAAAAAGGATTCCATTGCTCTAAGAAGATTGGAAAAACACGTACTTGGTCCAAACCCATCATTTTAATGATGAAGACTCCAGAATCCAGACATAGCTCACTCCCCGCCAAGCCCCCTCCACTCTCCCACTGACACCCCCATCACCACCGCATGCATGGTCACACATAGTTGATATGACAGGGAAGACTTGAACCCTGCCTGGTTCTCTGATGTCACAGTGGCTTTCTTACTATAATAAAAACCCTTTGACTTCACAGTTATGAAGACAAATAGAGTTATATTTATAGCATAAGCAATGCATATTTATATAGTATATAAGTATAATAGAAATAAAATATCCTGCTTGCTTCGTGTCTGTGTCCCTCACTAGGTCCTTAGCCCCATGTGGGAGGGAACTAGGTGGATGGGAACCCAGCAACTAAAATACAGTAGGAGCTCAAGAAAATTTTGTTAAAAAAAAAAAGAGAAAAATAACCAATTTATAGATGGTAAACAGCACCATAGGGATGAAATCATCAAAATCCAGGTTGCAAAGAAATCTACAGGACAAACATTAGTTTCTTCAACAAATAAATCTCAAGTGGGGAAAAAAAAACAGTGGAGAAGGAATCTACAGATTAAGAGAGCTCTGAGCAATATATGAAACAGATGTGATATGTGGATCTGATTTGAACCAGCCAAATGTTAAATTTATGGGATAATCAGGAAAATTTCAAAGACCATATGAATGTTGGCTAACATTATTATTGTTTTTCTTTAGGTGTAACAGTGACATTGACTGTCCCTTGCTTTGAGTGTCCTTTGCCAAACACTCCCTTGGTTGTGTTTAAATAAGAGTCCCTATCTTTTAGAAATATACATGGAAATAGTTACAGCCAAGATGACATAATGAGGCTTCCCTGGTTGCTCAGTGGTTAAGAATCCGCCTGCCAATGCAGGGGGCACGGGTTTGAGCCCTGGCCCAGGAAGATCCCACATGCCACGGAACAACCAAGCCCATGAGCCACAACTACTGAGCCTGCGCGCCTAGAGCCCGTGCTCCGCAACAAGAGAAGCCACCGCAATGAGAAGCCCACACACAGCAATGAAGAGTAGCCCCCGCTCGCCACAACTAGAGAAAGCCCGCGTGCAGCAACGAAGACCCAATGCAGCCAAAAATAAACAAATAAATTAATTAATTAAAAAAAATAGATGACACAATGACAGGAATTTTGTGCAAATAATCTGGGGGTGGGAGGGGAGGTTGGGGTAGAGATGGAAGAAGAATGGCCTCAAGTTGGTCATTGTTGAAGCTGGGAAAAGCCTATATGGGGGGTTCTTGGTACTGTTTTGCTATTTTTGTGTATATCTGAGGTTTTCTATAATAAAAATTTATTTTTATTATAAAATAATAAAATATTATTATTGGGGATGCTGAGGGATGGGAGAGAGAGAAAGAAAGAGAAAGGAAAATAAGGAAGATCCTAGCCTTTGCAGTCAAACCTGGATTCAGATCTTGGCTCTTCCACTTACCAGCTGTGAGACTTAAGATACTACTTGTCATCAGTTCCCTTAACTGTGATGGACCTAAAAATAGCACCTGTCGCCTAGCATGGGTTGTAAGAATCAAATAAAATCATATATGTAACGTGTGTCTAATAAATTGTATGTAATAAATGGCACCAGCAATTAAGACCAAATATAAAACATGCTGCCCTCGTTATCCAAGTATAATTGGTGTTTTTAAAATTACACTTTGGGAATTCCCTGGTGGTCCAGTGGTTAGGACTCTGCACTCTCACTGCCGAGGGCTGGGGTTCAATCCCTGGTCAGAACCTGCAAGCCCTATGGCATGGCCAAAAAATAAATAAAAATAAAAATTACACTTTAATAACAATATAACTAAAGTTAGAGTACTTATTATGTACCCAGCACAGTTATAGACGTTTTACATGTAAAAATTCATTTAATTCTCACACGTAAAGTGAATCCTCTTTAAACAAGATTAAAAAGTTTGCGGTAAATAGTGACATAATAGTGACAAAAATGGATGGACATTTTTCTTTGAAAAATGAAACTAAGTAAAAATAAGTTTATTTTATCTTATATTAAACCACATTAGGAAAATAGTAGTAAATGTGCTCTAATTCTTAGACCAAACAACAGATAAATGTTTTTAGGATTTCTTTGGTGCAGTTTTTTCTGACAACGTTACATGATAGCACAACAGTAATATTCTTCACATTTCATTTTTCAGCACAGTCATAAAAATAGTAATTCTCACAAAAATATTAGCTGACTTCATCCATTTTCTGAAGCCTTCCTTAATATTTCACATTCAAATCATTCTCTGTTGAAGCATCCTGTTGATTTTCTCTCCTTCAGTTGTTAAGTGGACTAATCCTGCCAAATCCACATCTGTTAACAGCTTTGCCTGAAACCATAGGAATTCTGCAACATCACCCTTCAGAATGCTTCATGAAACCCTGCATCTTTGCAAGGTTTTTTAATGTGCTGTTAGCTTGGATAGATGTTGATGTTACGTAGGGTGAAGGTATTCAAAGGGCATTGATTGTATAAATTGTTAGTTATTAGGGAATTCTGCTTCCCTGTGCTACCTGCCAATTGTTGAGACTAGAATACTGTATCTCAGATGATCTTGTATAAAGTGAAAGTCTCATGTAAATCACATATAGCCCCAAACTCCTGAAAAGCGTTATTAGAACTGACATTTCAGTATTTCAGCCTAAAAGGTTTTTGGCCTAATTATCTTGACAATTCCCCCAAATCTCCATTGATTTTATGGATGTAGATTAAACCACCTCCTCTTAAACCCATTCAGATGGACAAAGCTGGGAAGAGCAGCAGGGCCCACCAAAGGCAAGATTAACAAGTTAAACATGGGGACTTCCCTGGTGGCACAGTGGTTAAGAATCCGCCTGCCAATACGGGGGACACAGGTTCGAGCCCTGGTCCAGGAAGATCCCACATGCCGCGGAGCAGCTAAGCCTGTGCGCCACAACTACTGAGGCTTGTGCTCTAGAGCCCGCAAGCCACAACTACTGAGCCCACACGCCACAACTACTGAGGCCCATGCACCTAGACCCTGTGCTCCGCAACAAGAGAAGCCACCTCAATGAGAAGCCCGCGCACCGCAACCAAGAGTAGCCCCCGCTCGCCACAACTAGAGAAAGCTGCCGCGCAGCAGTGAAGACCCAACGCAGCCAAAAATAAATAAATAAATAAATTTATTTATTTTAAAAAATAAGTTTAAGATGAACTTTGGCCTTTCGTGACTTAGTGTTAACCAGAATTCAAACTCCTGCTGCTTAACCAGAGAATTCCTTTCAATTCAATTCATGCAAATAAATATTTCAGCTCTAACATACAAAGTAAAATGGGGAATGACACCACAGGGAGTAAGATATTGCTGTATTTCAGCCTTACCACCAATGTAAACATAATCTCCATTGATTATTTGAATAATGTCACGATGTAACAAATCTCAGCAGTATCTGACAGAGATCAGAGGGAAAGTCCATAAATATAACATGAGAGGTTTTACTTCCTGAACCACATAAAACCTTGCAAAGATAAACCATTCACAGCCAACTGAATTTCTATTCATAAATGTGACGATCTGCCTTTACCAATGTTGACCAAGCTAGCCCCAGCACATGGGAATCACATTTGGAGCGTGTTAAAAATAGATTTTTTAGATATATCCCACAGACATGCGAATCAGTAGTTCTAGGAGTAGAGCCCAGGAATTGATATATTTGAACAAATATCCCAAGAATCCTTCAGTTCACATAAGTTTAAAAAACACTGACTTAGTCAAGTTGGGACGTTAAGCGTGAGGATGGTTAAACGATAAACACAGTGCCTCCAGCTGACCTCTGGAATCAACGTGGAAAGTACATCGAAATAGGCTTTGGCCGCAGGCAGATGTCGGGTTGGAACTTGGCTTCCCCCCTTCCTGCCTCCAAGCCCTTGAAGAGGTAATTAACATTTGTAAGTTTCTTTTTCCTGGTGTGTAAAATGGGTATAACATCAACCCATAAGAGAATGAAATAAGGTAAGTAAATGAGAGAACTCAGCATGCTATTTGACATATAGTAAGTGTGCAGTAACTATTAAATCACTTCACCTTGTATATTGCTGGAAAACGGGTCCAATGAACAATAATATGGGCCAATACAAGCTACAAGTGCAGCACTCTTTATATCAGCCAGGTGCACCCTGCCATTATCCTTCTCTACCAGCCCCAGCCACAATCACACCGGACTTCTGTAGAGCAAATTAGACACAACCGAGCTGTATTGTGCCAGTACTGCCACCTGTTGACAGCTCTTCTCCTCTTTCCCCTTGAGGGGCTCATACCCACACTGCACTCTCCCTTTTTTTCTGTCACCATTTCCCCTTCTATTACTAGCAACTGGCATTGTCTTTCACATGAAACATCTTTTTTTCCCCCTTCTTTTGCTCAAAAACCTCTGAAAACACTTCCTCTTACCTGCCCCCAACACTCTTCATCTGTGTTCAATCTGGGTGCCAAAACCAACCTCAAAAGGAGCTGATGAGCATAAGGGAGCTGTAGGGGCAATTCTACCCGTAGCACAGAACAGAAAAGCGAAATTGGAATAAAAAGCATTGCTGTCAACCTGGGAAGTCCTTGAAGGTACCCAGAAATTCTCTTCAGAATCAGTCCAGAAACTCGTGCCTTTCTTAACCTTTAAGAAAAACTTTCTTGGGCTTCCCTGGTGGCGCAGTGGTTGAGAGTCCGCCTGCCGATGCAGGGGACACGGGTTCGTGCCCCGGTCCAGGAAGATCCCACATGCCGTGGAGCGGCTGGGCCCGTGAGCCATGGCCGCTGAGCCTGCGCGTCCGGAGCCTGTGCTCCGCAACGGGAGAGGCCACAACAGTGAGAGGCCCGTGTACAGCAAAAAAAAAAGAAAAAAGAAAAACTTTCTCAAATACCAGCGCTCATGATGAGTCACAGGTAATTTCTCTTTTAATCCTTTTATTGCTGCTCATGAAGGGAAGAAACCCTGGTCTAGGTCACAGGTGTGGCCCTTGTGAGAGGTAGTGCTAGAATCACTGAGGCCCACGTATGTGAAGGTGGCCATCTTTCTTCTACACCAAACTGCTTCTTGGCACCCCATTCTGGTGTGCTCTACAGAGTGGAGAGGATGTTGTGCTTACTGGACTCCTGCTTGTACCCACACTGGATTCCTCCCGTCTTTTGTCTTGCTCCCCTTCCTTTCCTCCCAATTTCATTGTTTTTCCCACTCCCATCAGATCTGGATTCAAATTCTGTCAGTACCACTTACTAGGTGTGTGGCACGGGGTACACCATCCTTCTGAGCCTCAGTGTTCCCTATCTTTAAAATGGGAGTAGTGAAGATACCAAAGTCATAAGGTCACTATGAGGACTCAATGAATGTGTAAGTTCAGAAGACAGTGATTGTGTGTGTCACACTTAGCACTGGGGCTGGCACAGAGCCAGCACTCAACACCTGTTAGTTCTTGCTTTAGCTCCTCCGTGTCTTTCACTTGTGCTAGCATGGGCTTGCCAGCAAACCTGGGGGAGCACTCCTTGGCCCCTCACGCGCCAGACTCATTCTCACTACTGCCAGAGGATGTGTTAAAGTAGCAGAGGAGAAGGGATGGACAAACCTTCATGGGGGTTAAGGAGCCTGCAGGACTTTTCCTGAGGGAGATTCACTTTTCCTCTTGCCTATTTTCCAAGCCTCTGTAACTCATTCAGGTCAGGAAGTAGCAGAAGCAGTTTAACCTTTGAGCACATTTCTATTCTTTACCTAAGAATAAAGGTACATTTTTAAATGTCTTTCTCCTGATTAGAAATGAGACGTGATTATTCAGGATATTTTGGAAAAACCCAGAAAGGTTCAAAGATGAAAATCCCCTGAAATCCCCTCCGCCCAGAGATACTAATAACATTTGCCATCTTTTCCATGTGCATATATCTCTATGTTTGTTAAAAATAGACTCCTACCGGGCTTCCCTGGTGGCGCAGTGGTTGAGAGTCCACCTGCCGATGCAGGGGACACGGGTTCGTGCCCCAGTCCGGGAAGATCCCACGTGCCGCGGAGCGGCTGGGCCCGTGAGCCATGGCCGCTGGGCCTGTGCGTCGGAGCCTGTGCTCCGCAGCAGGAGAGGCCACAACGGTGAGAGGCCCGCGTACCGCAAAAAAAAAAAAAAAAAAAGACTCCTACCATTGTTGAACGTTTTTATCATATTTGTATGTTTTGGTTTCGTCACTGATATGGTGAACATTTCTCAGGATTGAATATTCATTGGAAATGATTGTACCATAATCCATCATGAAAAATATGATTATTTACATATATTTCGTGGTTTCCAATTTTATACAATTTACACTACCCTGAAAAATACATTTTTTATCAGAAATCTTGTGTCCCCAATTCGAGTATTTCTCTGGGATTAATTTCTGGAGGGGGATTTTTGGGGTCAGAATGCAATGCCCTTCTTAAGACTCTTGGTAGATATTGCAAACTTTCTGCAGAAAGATTGTACTGCTTTACAACCCCATCAGCAAAGTCTGAGAGACCTAAAAGGCCCGCTTTTAGTCTTGGCGTCCTGATGCAATAGCCCCTTTGCCATCTGAGTAAAGGTTGTACGGGCTACTTAGCGAGCGTTCAAGAGGGATTGACCTTGCTCCCAGCTGCTTACTTTCTTCAAGAGAACCACCGCTGTATTAAAGAGGCGTCGTGCTTCAAACAACTCCTACAGCCTGAAATCATCCTAAATTTCTCCACCATCTTTTTAGTGAGACCCCAAAGGCACCTGCACTAAAACTGGCTTCCATGCCTCACGACACCCAGAACCCCACCGTCACCACCCTCATAGGTTGCCTTCATAACACTAATTGCAAGCAGTAACTTTTTGTTCACTTGTTTCTTGTGTATCTCCCCCAGTATAATGTAAACCCCATGAGGGGCCATCTTACTTTTTCACGACTGTAAGCTCAGCCCTGGCCCTCTGTCTAGCACAGAGCAAGTGCTCAATAAATATTGTTGAGTGACTGAATGATTCATCTTTGTCTTTCCTATGCCACACCTGCCCTCACCCCAGGTTTACAAGAGTAGTTTTGGGGGTCCATAAACAGATGTAAATTTTTAATAGTGACCTGCAGTATAGCCAGTTACTATATCACCAAGGAGCACTGAGTTTCTTGACTGACATAGTCTATTCTGTTAACAAAATTCACTGTTATCCACAAGCTGCCCAGTTTAGAAAGTCACTTCAAGGAGCGCCACCAACACCACGTGATAGCTTGACCACTGGTGGACTGTCATACTAGTTGTATGACGCTGGGTAAGTTACTTAACCTTACTGTGCCTCAGTTTCCTCATCTGTAAAACAGGAATACTAATGGTATCCTCCTCACATTATTTTCAGGAGGATTAATGAGCTAAAACACGTAAAGCGCCTGGAACGGTGCCTTGCACACAGTAAGGACCAGGGACTATTCACCATCATGATTGCTGCTGTCCCACGGCCACCAGCCCTTGCATCACCTCCATCACCTCCATCAAACTCCTCCTTCCTCAGCCTGACTCTCACCCCCAACCCATTCTTCCTTCTCACATCTCAGATTTCCGTCCTCCCGCTATAAAGATCTACCAAGCACCAGCTACAAGCCGCCGTGCAAAGGGCTAAGGAAATGAGTTTGCCCTTCTCTTGGAATCTAGTCCAGGACACAGACAAGAAACAGGGCAGTCACGACACAGCATGAAAGGAGCTAGGATGGGGGTAGGTGCGCTGCCATGGGGCCACCTAATCCAGGCTTGGCGAACCAGAAAAGCTTTCCTGCACAAAGTGACCCAGAAGATGAACAGAAATGAGACCACTTAGGGGGTCACAGGAGACAAAAGGTGAAGACGAAAATTATAAGAAGAGCCCACAGAAAGGCCCAGAGACAAGTGAGGAGAGACCAGTTCAGGGCAGTAAAAAAGCTTCTATGACAGGAAAAGAATGGGGGAGGTGCGGGGAGAGCAGGGAGTTCTGAGAGGTGACGATATTGACCCCAGCCTGGCCACGTCATCCTGAGGAGCTTAAAGGCAACAGGGAACATCTGAAGGGTTTTGAGCTGGGTAGTGATGTGATCATATTTCCTTTTTAAAACATCACTCTGGCTGCTGAGGTTAAGAATGGAGGGTCTTCCCTGGTGGTCCAGTGGTAAAGAATCTACCTTATAGTACAGGGGACAAAGGTTCGATCCCTGGTCAGGGAACTAAGATCCCACATGCCACGGGGCTACTGGGCCCACGACCCATACCTACTGAGCTCGCGCACCTCAACTAGAGAGCCCACGTGCCGCAAACTGCAGAGCCCATGCGCTCTGAAACCTGCACGCCACAACTACAGAGCCCACACACCCTGGAGCCTGCGCGCCACAACTAGAGATAGAAAAAACCCGCACGCCGCAACAAAGAGCCCGCCTGCTGCAACTAAGACCCGATGCAGCCAAAAATAAACTAACTAACTAAATAAATAGTAGATCTTAAAAAAAATAAATAATGGAGCCACAGAGACCAATTAAGGGGCACCAGATCCAGGCGGGATGTCAGTGGGAACTGGGGATGGGAAGGAGCTGGTGTGGGGGGAGGGAGTTACCCTCCCCTGGGCCCTGACCACTTGCCCCTGGGTCCTCCGGTGCCTGCACTCCTAATGCACACCCCCACTTGGCAGCCAGATTCTGCTTCCCCAAGTACCATCTTAAACTGGTCCCCTCTGATCCCCCAAACTACCAGGATTCCTAATCATTGGCTTGGTCACCTCTGCTCACCTGGGAACATGGTGGCTTCCACTTCCATTCCTCATTCGCACGGTTGACCTGCCCGGTGTCCCCCTGCCTGGATGTGTCTTCCAGATCTTTCTCATCCTTCAGGTCTCAGCTTCAGCATCACCTGCTCAGAGAGGGCTCCCCTGAGCACCCCGTTATTCTCACAGCACTGACAATGAGCATGCATTTGTGTTTGTAACCCACCGGCTCCCTCTTCACACACACACTTCAAATGTCAGTCCGTGAGGACGAGGACCCTGGCGCCTGTTTTCCATCATTGCCCAGACTCTAGCACTATGTCTGGCACACGCTGGTGCCCAATAAATATTTGTAGAATGAGGAACAGGTGAAGGAAACACACTTTGCTCCCAACCATCAGTAAAGGCAATTCCCTTCATAATCCAACCCTCACGTGCCTCTCAACCTCCATCTCCAACCTCACCCCTACACTCCCACAAACCACCACAAACCTACGTGCGTGCGTGCGTGCTCACATCCACCCCCCCACACACTTTAGGCTCAACAATGTGAACCTGGCTACAATTTCCCAAATACCAAACCGTGGCACACATGGTTCCCCTATAGTCCTGTCCACCCAGTCAACTCCTCCTGGTCCTTCAAATCCCAGCTCAGACTTTACTGCTTCCAGGAAGCCTTTGCTCAGCACCTCATGCCGACTAAGTTACTCTCCCCCTTCCTCTCTGCTCCCTCTGCGCTGTATTTATTGCACCTGTATGTCATCATTGCCTTGTATTTGAATTCTCTGCACATCTCCCCTACTAGACTTGACAGAGGGCAAGTCCTACCTTTCAACTCCGGAACCCCAGTCCTCTCAGGGTTTTTGGAATAATAATGCTTTGTTACACAGCTTACCACACCCCTCCTCTCCCTCCTGAAAGACCTGCGCCAACCTCCCAAGGCCTTGGCACAAAGGCAGCTCTTCTGCTTTCAGATGTGACGCTGACTGTTGATTTGGTCGGCCTTGTCCTTGCCCTTCAACAGCCAAGGGCCAGCGGCAAATCACAGCTCCTCCCTCCCCATCGTCCCCAACGTTTTCATACAAGTAAAAGTAAATACAAAAATGGACACCCCAAACCAGACGCAATAGCAGTGGCTTCCTCTGCGGGGTGAGGATAGGGCGCCTGAGGTCTGAGGACGGAAGGTTTGCTTTTCCCTAAATGCTCTTTGTTGAGTTTTTACTATGGGAATGTATTCGTTTTTCAGTTACGTTGTAATAATAAAGTAGTTACTAAACAGCATGTGCATCAAGGGCAGGAAGCCTTAAGAAGGAAAAGGCACCACAGGTCAGACCCTCAGGGAACGTATGAAGGGGATGGGGCCACCCAGACGGGGAAGAGGCAGCTGAGGCCCTATTTATTTATTTAGCGGTACGTGGGCCTCTCACTGTTGTGGCCTCTCCCGTTGCGGAGCACAGACTCCGGACACGCAGGCTCAGCGGCCATGGCTCACGGGCCCAGCCGCTCCGCGACATGTGGGATCTTCCCGGACCGGGGCACAAACCCGTATCCCCTGCATCGGCAGGCGGACTCTCAACCACTGCGCCACCAGGGAAGCCCGGAGGCCCTTTTTAGAGCCATCTGCTTCCCCATCCTCCTGTCCTTCTGCATCCTCCATCATTGGATGAACATGCAGAGACATCACCATGCTCGACACCAGCAAGAAAAGAAAAAGTTTTGACCAAATTATACACCTGTTAAACACGCCCACTATCAAGATATAGATCATTTCCATCATCCCAGAGCATCCTTCTTGCTTCCTTCCTGTCAGACTAACCCTTACCCAGTAGGCAAACAGGGAAACAGTGTTCTGATTTTTATCACTATAGATTAGCGTTGCCTATTCTAGAACTCAATAGAGATGAAAACGTACAGCATATGACTTTTAGTCTGAGTTCTTTCACTTAGCATACTATTTTGAGGTTTATCCATGTTGTTGGGTGTTTTAAGAGTTTGTTCGTTCTTATTGCTGAGTACTCTTCTATTATGTGAAAATGGCACAATTGTTTTTATCCATTCTCCTGTTAATGAACATTTGGGTTGTTTCCAGTCTGGGGCTCTTAGGAATAAAGTTACTAAGAATGTTTTTAAAAAAAGAAAAAGAGGGGGGAATTGGGACCATCACTGAGTCTATCTGACCCAAGGGTGACAGATATCATCCTACAGGGGCAGGAGAGAAATCTCACACGCCCATAAGTCATGCATCTTGGGGCCTGGCTATTTGAGGCTATGTCCCTGGGCTCTACCAATGAAGAGGGCAGTATGCCTTCCAGGGCCTTCCGGGGCTGCAGATGTGTAAACGGCTGCCCACATGCAATGCAACAACTCGTCATAAACACAAGCACTGGGTACAAATGTGAGTGGAGAGGAAAGTAAGGATTTTTTTCCAGCCACAGCTTCAATCGGCCAGTGTCTCTGGGACTGTCTCTCCCCATCACCCCCTCTGCACATTAAGGACCCAAAGCCTGGCAGGCCCAGCTCCCAGCCACCTGAGGGGCCTGGAACACACGCTCCTTTCTTCAGCACTGAGTCTAGGGACCACCTGGTGACCTGTGCCACCTCTTCTCCCAGGAGAAAGTGGCTTCTTTTTGTCCACAGTGTTAGAGAAAGGAGACCTCTCCGTGGGCTAGAAAACAGTTGCCTTGTTTATTTTTTCCCTCCCCTTCATGAACCCAGGTTTTGAAAGTCCTGCATTGAACCTACCTTGGCTACTTACATCTCTTCATAATTATGCACAAGGCAACGGTTGCGACAACTATAACTTGACACTTGGCAACACAACTTGGTCCCCTAAATAACTGCCAGCACGGGTATAAAACCTCCTGCAACAATGCGGCCTGGTGGCTATTAGGGTGATTTACTCTGGACTACATCAAGTTCAGAGGCCGGGAAAGAGAGCAGAGCCTGAAATGGTCTTTCACACTTGTGTCGTGAATTCAGATCACAGCTTCAAAGGTGGTGCCACAAAAACAGAAAGATAGATCAATGGAACAGGATAGAAAGCCCAGAGACAAACCCATGCACATATGGACACCTTATCTTTGATAAAGGTGGCAGGAATGTACAGTGGAGAAGGGACAGCCTCTTCAGTGAGTGGTGCTGGGAAAACTGGACAGGTACATGTGGAAGTATGAGATTAGATCACTCCCTAACACCATACACAAAAATAAGCTCAAAATGGATTAAAGACCTAAATGTAAGGCCAGAAACTATCAGACTCTTAGAGGAAAACATAGGCAGAACACTCTGTGACATAAATCACGGCAAGATCCTTTCTGACCCACCTCCTAGAGTAATGGAAATAAAAACAAAAATAAACAAATGGGACCTAATGAAACTTCAAAGCTTTTGCACAGCAAAGGAAACCATAAACAAGACCAAAAGACAACCCTCAGAATGGGAGAAAATATTTGCAAATGAAGTAACCGACAAAGGATTAATCTCCAAAATTTACAAGCAGCTCATGCAGCTCAGTAACAAAAAAACAAACAACCCAATCCAAAAATGGGCAGAAGACCTAAATAGACATTTCTCCAAAGAAGATATACAGACTGCCAACAAACACATGAAAGGATGCTCAACATCACTAATTACTAGAGAAATGCAAATCAAAACTACAATGAGATATCATCTCACACCAGTCAGAATGGCCATCATCAAAAAATCTAGAAACAATAAATGCTGGAGAGGGTGTGGAGAAAAGGGAACCCTCTTGCACTGCTGGTGGGAATGTGAATTGGTTCAGCCACTATGGAGAACAGTATGGAGGTTCCTTAAAAAGCTACAAATAGAACTACCATATGACCCAGCAATCCCACTACTGGGCATATACCCTGAGAAAACCGAAATTCAAAAAGAGTCATGTACCAAAATGTTCATTGCAGCTCTATTTACAATAGCCCGGAGATGGAAGCAACTTAAGTGCCCATCATCGGATGAATGGATAAAGAAGATGTGGCACATATATACAATGGAATATTACTCAGCCATAAAAAGAAACGAAATTGAGCTATTTGTAATGAGGTGGATAGACCTAGAGTCTGTCATACAGAGTGAAGTAAGTCAGAAAGAAAAAGACAAATACCGTATGCTAACACATATATATGGAATTTAAGAAAAAAAAAATGTCATGAAGAACCTAGGGGTAAGGCAGGAATAAAGATGCAGACCTCCTAGAGAACGGACTTGAGGTTATGGGGAGGGGGAAGGGTGAGCTGTGACAGGGCGAGAGAGAGTCATGGGCATATACACACTAACAAATGTAGTAAGGTAGATAGCTAGTTGGAAGCAGCCGCATGGCACAGGGATATTGGCTTGGTGCCTTGTGACAGCCTGGAGGGGTGGGATAGGGAGGGTGGGAGGGAGGGAGACCCAAGAGGGAAGAGATATGGGAACATATGTATATGTATAACTGATTCACTTTGTTATAAAGCAGAAACTAACACACCATTGTAAAGCAATTATACCCCAATAAAGATGTTTAAAAAAAAAAAAAAAAAAAGGTGGTGCCAAAGTGTGGTAACCCAAAGTCAAGGGGCCTAGGTTTTGTTTTCCAGGGCAAAGGGACACCATCAATGATGGGAGAGTTCTGCAGGGTGACCCAGGGATGGGTTCCCGGCCACCTCTCCCCTCGCTGAATTCCCTTGGCCTCAAGGAAGGGACATAAAAGGTGTCGGTGGCCCCCATGCTCGGTAAATCACCGGGTGTGAACCCAGACAGGCTGGGTGATGGCCTTCGGGGGCCCCTTCTCCTGGAGGCTACACCCAGCAGGCCTCATGCTCAGTGACCTCACTGATGGGTCACCAGGAGTGTGACCACTTGGCCTGCTCAGCCACCAGAAGGGACCTTTCCCAGGGTTAGGAAGAGGTGACAGGAGACACGTCCTCAAGTCCCCCAAAGACATGGCCTCGGCTGTCTCTTTGGGTAGGAATTTTACTTCACAGAGCTCTTAGGAAAACACCACATGCCGATACTGACAGCTTAATCATCCTCCAGCGTTCACTGAGCTCAGGCTTGATGCCAAGAAAAGTGCTACTGGAAAAAAAAAAAAAAAGATTTTTTTTCAGGACCAAAAAGACCAATGGGAAAAAGAAGTGGATATATTGCATTAGAAGCAATTATCAAAGTCATTCGTGAACAACAGGTCCCACCTATTAAGGGAATACTTTGCCCCAATATTGACCTCGAGAGGTAAATATGGTCGGAATTGTCATTTTACAGGAAACAGCGGTCAAGGAACTCTCCCACAACCTCACCACCAGCTGCATCTAGGTGGGCGCAAGCTTTCACATTACATTGCCACATTTAAAAATTCAGCACTGGGGGGACTTCTCTGATGGCACAGTGGTTAAGAATCCGTCTGCCAGTGCAGGGGACACGGGTTTGAGCCCTGGCCCAGGAAGATCCCACATGCCGTGGAGCAAGTAACACTGTGCGCCACAACTACCAAGCCTGTGCTCTAGAGCCCGCGAGCCACAACTACTGAGCCCACGTGCCACAACTACTGAAGCCCACGGGCCTAAAGCCGGTGCTCTGCAACAAGAGAAGCCACCGCAATGAGAAGCCCACGCATGGCAATGAAGAGTAGCCCCCACACGCCGCAACTAGGGAAAGCCCGTGCACAGCAACAAACACCCAACACAGCCAAAAATCAATTAATTTAAAAAAATTTAGCATTGGGGAGGTGCATTTACACTTAGTGATCAGGTCCTTTCAAGCACAAAGAACAAGTGTTTTAACAATTTTTATGCAATCTTGGAAAAGAAATGTCTTTCTCTTCATTTTACTCAATATAGTAGAAAAACAAGTTGACATGAACTCTATCTTAAGCCTAGATATTTACCGCGTGGCGAGAGTTAAGAACCAGCTGGTGATCCAAGGAAGTCCAGGGCCTCAGGAGACCTGGGGTCCAATCCCTCCTTGTCACTCACTTGCTGTGTGACCTCAGTCAACTCCCTTCCCTTTTTGATGTCTCAGGTTCATCTTCTAAGATGAGGAGGCTTATTTCTCAGGTTCCCTCCCACCCAGCTATAAAGTTGGAGTTTTAATACATGTGCTGGGAGGGGAGCCTGCCACCCAGACACCCCAGCCCAAGAGAGTAAAGTTATTCAGGGCCCTTTCTACTTTATCTTGCCTCATGTGCTTGTTGAGCTAGGTTTGCACTATATTGGAACCATAGAAAAGCAGCAAGTTTTATGTAGCAGAGCTTCTGCCATTAATACCACAGAGTGGCCTAGTCCCGGGATGGCAAATAGGTTTTATTTTGTTTGCATTATATCAATCAGGGTCGAGTCAGGGGACAGAAATCACACCAGGTATTTTTATAGACAGAATTTAATATAAAGAATTGTTAACTAGGCAACCCAAAAAGTAAAAAGAGAACTCTAGGGTATCACGGAGGTTGCAACTGCAGGAGTAGCTATACCCCTACAGCCAGGGCCCAAAGGGAATTAATAAAACATAGAAGCTTGGAGGAGGGTCCCTCAGAGGCAAGACTCAGACCCCTGAGGGAGGGGCTGGCAGACTGGTGCCAGTGTCTCTGAAGGAGCACAAGGAGGCTGGTTTTATAGGTGTGTTGGGAAAACTACAAACTGGGTTCAGCATTTACTACAGAAAGAAACTGCCACTGCTGGAGTGAAGGACCATTGCCCAGGTGACACGCACAAGAACACAACCAGACCCCAAGGAGCCAGTCCCTTCCGTCGCCAAGTCTGGCAGCTTCCCTCTAGCTCCGCCTGCTGGGCAGAGTCCCAGCCCCATCATCCCAAAGCAGGTATGGAAGGGTGAGGTTGGAATTGAGAGACAGGCATCTGGGCTTGCTACCTGGCCCAGCTACCTGGTTATTGCTTCTGGAGTGCAATACTGAAGCTTATGAAGTCTAGTCTAGGCTCAGCAGAAAAAAACTCTCGTGACAAATTGGTGATGTGGACCAGAAGCCTAGAAAAGAGAAATGGTGGCATGAATACCACATATTTGCCCTTCCTCTGGTGACTAAATGACCTACCACAGTGAGCATGAAAAGTGAGTGCTACCTCCCAACTTCCAAGATCATGGACAGCTGGGCGGGCAAAGTGAGCTGCAGAGCCAAGATGGCGACCCACCAGACCCACTCCTGTCCCTCACGGCCAGCGATCACTCACCTAATGTTCATGATTAGGTTGTTGTGTCCAGAATCTGAAAGTAAATTCTAGACCCATCACCCAGTGATTTCCAGGGAACTGTTGGTTAGAGCAGGAGAGGGATGGTTTAAAAGGATGACCCTGGCTACTGCCTTAGCCCCGGCCAAGGATATTCTTCTCATAGGACCATGGAAGGGCAAGAGTGGAGGATGGGGGCAGAATCTCAGACAGCACTGCAGGCCAGGCTCCGCCACAGGGCCTCAGCCTAGAGAACAGAATCCGTCACAAGGCTGGCAAGGCTTTGGAGTCAGGTAGCCCTGTGTTCAAATCCCAGGTCAGCCACTTTCTTGGTGTTTAGATTAAGTAACAGATACAACCTCTGTTCATAAATCAGGTAGACAAAAAAGATCCATTCGTATGTTTTGAAAGCACAACTTCATTTCTATTTTGCATAAGAAACGATGATTCTAGACTTTTCCGGGAGGTTCCAGAAGGGCTTCAGTGGTGGCGGGAGCCAGCTTGCCCCAGCTCTGGAGCGCAGACTGTACACAGCTTTTCCCAACTCTGCATACAGCGACCTCACGTTGGTAGCTTGAAATCAGCCGTGATGGAGCAGGTACACCACAAAATCAGCAAGTGCTACAAAATCGGGGCTTCTTTCTTTTCTTTGAAATCCAGTTCACCAGACTCCACTGGTCCCCTTCCTTTCCCAGGGCTTGCATTCAGGTTGGGAGGGGAAGAGGGGGGAGGGCAGATCTGGTAATGAAGTAGGGCCCATCGGGCATGGCTCCGCACAGCTCACCCCCAGGATAACCCTGTTCCCGTCCGCAAGGCATCTGCAGAACACTTCTCTCTTCCCCCTTCTGTGCTGCCTCTGCTGAAGGGACCCTCTGGGAGGCTGTCCCCTTGTTCCCTCACTTAAGACTCACCACAAAGCCCTTCCCTGCAGTTCTGGGGGGTGGGGGTGTTTCTTCACTCTCCTTACCTCCTACCCCCAGCCCCAGGAAGCTTTTTTTTTTTTTTAGTGTAAATAAAATCCTTCCCTTCTCAAAATACTATTCTTAAAGCTTTTAAGCTTTTGGAAACAAAAAACCAGGAAGCTCTGTCTCAAATCTACCTTGAGCTCAGGAGCATAGGACGAACTTTCTGTTTGAATGGGAAAAAGACGAGGGCAGAAATACTAGAAAGGAAAAAAAGGTTAATATGACGAAGAATTCAGGTCACAAGCACATTCCAGAGTTCTGAGCCTTTGGGGTTTTTCTCTACCACTAGAATGAGCTAATAGATTTATCATACTTCCCTGTTGAGGCTGGAAGGACAAATAATGTTAGTAAATGGTCTCTACAGTGCTTAGCACATAGTAGGTCCTCAGTAAACAGTGGCTTCTTTTTTTTTTAATTATCTGTTTCTTTTTAGTTTTGTTCTGTTTTTATTTTCTATTTTATTTTTTTAACATCTTTATTAGAGTAAAATTGCTTTACAATGGTGTGAACAGTGGCTTCTTTTATCTCCATTGAGGCTGTGCCCAGCAAGTCGAGACACAGTGGAAAGAGAGAGCCGGCATGGGCGCCTCATCCTTCCCTCTCTTGCCCAGGGAAGGGTTGTGATCCATTGCAATGTCACAGGACCCATCCTCCTAGGCTTTGAGACACAGATACTGCTCCATTAATACGGAATAAAAACCCTACCTGCTCAATTAACGTGTAATGACCTCTTAGGTTAAGCAAAAAGGCAAATGGAATATTTAACAAGTGAATAAAACCAGTAATGGTCCCTCAGAGCGTCGAATCTTGGCAAGCCACCCTCTTCTTGGATGGTTTCCCTTCAGTCCCTTTCCAAGCCTCCTTTCTTTCCTGTTATTCTAACTCTACATGTTCCCTCTGGTCAGTTTCATCCGTAACCACAGCTGCCAGGCACCTCCCCTCTGCCATCCATTGATGAATCCCAATTCCATTATTCTCTGCCCTGAACACCAGAACATAGTTGCAGCTGTCTCTTGGACATCTCCAGATACACGTCCCACAGACACACCCAAATTCAACATGTCCCATCCTGAACCCTTGCTCTTCTCCCTTCTCCTGACATTGACCGTGGTCTGCTTCTCTGTCCTAGTGAATGTTACTTTTACCTCCTTCACTCTCCTTCCTCACATTCATTCGATTATGAGGTCCTGTGGTTCAACTCCCTGTAGTGCCTGCCTCTGTAGCCTCTCTCTCCAGGTGCCTTGGAGCAGCCATTGTTTCTCACAGGGACAACCAACTGCTCCTGCAAACTCCTTTCTCCGCTCTCCCACTTTGCCCCTTTCCAGTCCAGCCTTCATTGCCTAAAACAAATCTGAATGTATTAGAGTTCCCTACTCAGTGGCTCCCTAACACCTATGCACTGGACTTGGAACTTCAGCAGGATACACAAGGCTCTCCATGAACCAGAGATAATGCCCTAAACTTCTGCCTCATCTATTCACTCTTGCCATGCTGCCGGCTGCTGCCTGCTCCAGACACACTGGACTACTTGTACTTTCTAGTTCCTTCTGCCCATGGCACCGTTTTTCTCTTTTTGCTCCTGGTAAGTCATACCTATTTTTACAACTCCAATTTTAGCACCTCCTCTGTGAAGTCTTCCTGGATTCCCAACCTCTCTGAAATTATTGGATAAGTCCCTCTTTGAGACCACATATGCCTCCTTTTAAGGCTTCCCTCTCTCTTTATCTCCCTGAAATACAATTTTCCCTTTACATATCCATCTTCTCCCCTGTGCTGGGCTCACTGAAGGCAACTTGTCTTAATCTTGCCTATTCTATGAAAGAAGAGGTCTCTTGTATATGGGAGTGGGTAAATAGAATTATTCTGTTGGAAGGTTATTGCGTTTGTGAAGTAGGACGTCAGAAGTATGAAGTTTCAGTGTGAAGTGTGATATATGAAGTCTGAAGTGGTAAGATCGAATCTAAACAGACTTTAGTAAGTTAAGGATACATACTGTTAGTCCTAGAGAAACCACTTAAAAATATCTTTTTAATGGCTAAGAAACCAATAAAGTAAAGTGAGATATCAAAAAATATTTGATTAACCCAAAAGAAGGCAGACAAGGAGCAATGGAGGAACAGAAAAACTGAATAAACAAATGGAAAACAAGCAGCAAGATAAGAGGTTTAAACACGGCCATATCAATCATGACTTTAAATGTAAAAATCCTATTCAAAACTCAGAGATGATCCAACTGGATGAAAAGTAAGACTCAAACACATGCTATCTGTAAGAGATACAGGTTAATTTTGAAGATGCAAATACATTGGAAATAAAAGAGATGATTAAAGATATGATGATAACGGGGGCAATTCTACAGGAAGGTATAACTATCTTAAATTTGTGTGTACCTAATAATAGAGATTCAAAACTCATGAAGAAAAACTAAAAGAAATAAACGGGGAAATAGACAAATCCATAATTGTGGTTAGATGTTTTCACACTCCTATCTCAAAATTTGATACAGCGAGTAGGCAAAAAAGTCATTAAGGAGCAACATCGTTAACCAACTTGATAACCACTTTGAAAACATTCTGGGAATTTCTTTCTTTTTTTTTTTTTTTGCGGTACTTGGGCCTCTCACTGCTGCAGACTCTCCCACTGCGGAGCACAGGCTCTGGACACTCAGGCTCAGCGGCCATGGCTCACGGGCCCAGCCGCTCCGCGGCATGTGGGATCTTCCTGGACCGGGGCACGAACCCGTGTCCCCTGCATCGGCAGGCGGACTCTCAACCACTGCGCCACCAGGGAAGCCCAGGAATTTCTTAAAAAATTAAACATACATCTACTCTTTGATCCAGCAAGTACACCCCTAGGTATTTACTCAAGATCAATGAAAATACATGACCACAAAAAGACTTGTTCACGAATTCTTATAGTTACTTTTTTCAGCCCCAAACTGGCAACAACCCAAAAGTACATAAACAGATGAATGTATAAATGAATTGTGGTGTCAGTAAACTAGATTTTTACTCAGTAATAAAGAGGGACAAAGTACAATGAACATATCAACATGGATGAATCTTAAAAAACATTATACTGAGCAAAAGAAGTGAAATCCAAAAGAATACATACTGCATGATTCCCTTTATATGAAGTCCTAAAACAAGCAAAACTAAATTACAGGGACAGAAAACATCAGTGGCTGACTGGAGGGCAGGTTGACTCCACAGCTATGAGAAACTTTCCTAAGGTGATGGAAATGTTTCATTTCTTGACCGTGATGGTAATTACGGCAAAGGTATACATTTGACAAAGCTAATTGAGCTGTACACTTGAAAATGTGTGCAATTTAAGATATGCAAATTATACCGCCAAAAGGTTGACTATTAAAAAAAAAGTCTGGGGACGTAAAATGGTCCAGCCACTGTGGAAAACAGTTTGACGGTTCCTCAGAAAGTTAAACATAAAGTTACCTTATGACACAGCAATTCCACTCCTAGGTATATACTCAAAAGAATTGGAAAAGATACTGAAACAAACACATGTACAGCCATGTTCATAGCGGCTCTATTCACAATAGTCAAAAGATGGAAGCAGCCTAAATGTCCATCAATGGATGAATGGATAAACAAAACATGATACACACACACACACACACACACCCACACACACACACACACCCACACACACACTGGAATATTATTCGTAATTAAAAGTAATGAAGTACTGGGCTTCCCTGGTGGCGCAGAGGTTGAGAGTCCGCCTGCCGATGCAGGGGACATGGGTTTGTGCCCCAGTCTGGGAAGATCCCACATGCCATGGACCAGCTGGATCCGTGAGCCATGGCCGCTGAGCCTGCGTGTCCAGAGCCTGTGCTCCGCAACAGGAGAGGCCACAACAGTGAGAGGCCCGCGTACCGCAAAAAAAAAAAATAGTAATGAAGTACTGATACATGCTACAAGGTGATGAATCTCGAAAATGTTATGCTAAGTGAAAGAAGCCAGACACAAAAAGTCACATATAGTAGGATCTCATTTATATGAAATACCCAGAATAAGTAAAACCACAGAGAGAGAATGCAGAGAGTGGTTGCCAGGGACTGAGGGAAGGGGTGAAATGGGGGGGAAACTGCTCAATAGTCTTCCTTTTGGGGTGATGAAAATGTTTTGGAATTAAATAGAGGTGGTGGTTGTACAACATTGTGAATGAGCTAAATGTCTCTGAATTGTTCACTTTAAAGTGGTTAATTTGGGGGCTTCCCTGGTGGCGCAGTGGTTGGGAGTCCGCCTGCCGATGCAGGGGACACGGGTTCATGCCCCGGTCCGGGAGGATCCCACATGCCGCGGAGCGGCTGGGCCCGTGAGCCATGGCTGCTGAGCCTGTGTGTCTGGAGCCTGTACTCCGCAACAGGAGAGGCCACAACAGTGAGAGGCCCGTGTACCACACACACACAAAAATAATAAAATAAAGTGGTTAATTTTATGTTACTTGAATTTTACCACCATAAAAAAGAGGAGTTTCTTCCATTTCCAACTAAGAAAGAGAAACAGAAACCAAATTTGCCTCCATGCCCAAAACAACCAAAAAGAATGGACGAAATATATGAAACAATGATTTTCAGGACACTGTATATCAGGAAACAAAGGACGGTGATCCCTGAGAGGGAACAAACGAGGCAAACTCTACGATTGCTCCAGTTTCTAATTTGAAAGAGTTTCCAGGCCACAGCACACAGAGGGGGAATCCAGGTGGAATCCACCAGACTCCCCAGTATGAAGAAACACAGCTGAGTCTGGAAAGATCAAGACACTGAGAGTATACAATCATATCTATAGGTATACAGAAATACCTAACAACAAACAAGATGTAATTTTAAATGTTTGGCATCCAATAAAAAAATTACCAGGTATGTAAAAAATCTGGAGAATATGATTCAAAATGAAGAGAAAAATTACCAGTTGAAACCAATTTGGAACTGACACAGATGTCAGAATTAGCAGAGATGGACATTAAAACAGTTATTATAACTACATTCCATGTGTTCAAAAAGTTAAGTAGAGGCAAGGAAGGTACCAGAAAAGTTTAACTAAAATTGAACTTCTAGAGATGCACCCTACAATGTCTGAGATGAAAAATATCCTGAATGGGCTTAACAGCAGATGAGACACTGCAGAAAAAGAAAATAGTGAATTTGAATAAATAGCAATAGAAACAATCCAAAATGAAATAAAGAAAGAAAAGAGGATTTTTAAGATGAAAAGAGCAGGCTTCCTTGGTGGTGCAGTGGTTGAGAGTCCGCCTGCCAATGCAGGGGACACAGGTTCGTGCCCCGGTCCGGGAAGATCCCACATGCCGCGGAGTGGCTGGGCCCGTGAGCCATGGCTGCTGAGCCTGCGCGTCCGGAGCCTGTGCTCCGCAACGGGAGAGGCCACAACAGTGAGAGGCCCGTGTACCGCAAAAAAGAAAAAAAAGATGAAAAGAGCTTCAGTGAGCCATGAGACGACTTCAAGCAATCCCCAAAGGAGAGGAAAGAGAGAAGATAAAGGGAAAAAATATTTGAAGAAATAATGGCTGGAATTCTTCCAATTTTGGTGAAAAATGTAAACACGCAAATCCAAGAAACTCAACAAACTCCAAGCACAAGAGGTTTTGAGAAAACTATTTCAAGATACATCATAATCACATTGCTCACAATCCGTGATAAAATTTTAAAAACATCCAGAGAAAAAAAAAGACACATTAGGCACAGAGGAACAGAAGGACGGATACCAGCAGATTTCCTGTCAGAAGCAGTGCAAGTGAAAAGACAATGAACCGATATCTCTCGAGTACCAAAAGCAAAAAACTATGTATCTAAAATTCTCTACTTGGTGAAAATATCTTTCAAAAATAAAGACCTTATCAGACATACAAAAGCTGAAAGAATTAATCACAACAGACATATACTACAGGAAACTTTAAAGGAATTCCACCAGGCAGAAGGTAAATGATACTAGATAGAATTATGTGTCAACACAAAGGAACAAAGAACATCAAAAATGGTGACTACAGGGCTTCCCTGGTGGCGCAGTGGTTGAGAGTCCGCCTGCCGATGCAGGGGACACGGGTTCGTGCCCCGGTCCGGGAAGATCCCACATGCCGCCGAGCGGCTGGGCCTGTGAGCCATGGCCGCTGAGCCAGCGTGTCCGGAGCCTGTGCTCTGCAACGGGAGAGGCCACCATAGTGAGAGGCCCGCGTACCGCAAAAAAAAAAAATGGTAACTACATTGGCAAATACAGGAGATTTGTTCTAATCACACAAATATATATTTTAAATAATTGATAGTTTTAACCAAAAAATAACATAATGAGAGATTTATATGTAATATGTTTTTTATACAGACAAAATATATGAAACAATCATTTTCAAAACACTGGACATCAGGCAACAAAGGACTGTGATCCCTGAAAGACAGGGAACAAATGAGGTGAACCCCACGATTACTCCAGTTACTGACTTGAAAGATATATATATATCTCAACAATAGGCGTAGAGAAGAGAATTGCAGTTGGAGGATTATTGTTTTAAGGTTCTTATCCAAGTATTGGAAAGGGTGTGGAGCAAATGGACCTATCTTATACTGGTTGTAAAAATGTAAAATGGTACATCACTTTGGAAAACAGTTTGGAAGTTCTTTTAAAAGTTAAACATATGCCCATTATATGATCTGGTCATTCCACTCCTAGTTATTTACCCAAGATAAATGAAAGCTCATGTCCATACAAACACATGTACATGAATGTTCATAGCACCTTTATGTGTAATGGATAAAAACTGGAAGCTAAATTGTCTATCAACAGGTGGATATGTGAACAAATTGTGGTATATCCATATAATGGAGTGCTACACAGCAACAAAAAGGAACGAGTCATTACACACATAACAACATGAATAATTATAATGAGTGAAAAGTCAACACAAAAAGAGCATCCTGTATGATTCCATTTATAGAAAATTCTAGAAAATGCAAACTAATCTATAATGACAGACCAGTGATTTCCCAGGCATTAGAGAAGCAGGGAGGAACAGGTGAGAGAGATTGCAAAGGAGAAACTTTTATGGACGATTACAAGGAAACTTTTATGGGCGATAGATATGTTTCCTCTCAATTGTTGTGATGGTTTTATGGGTGTATACCAATGTCAAAATTTATGAAATTGTATACTTTATGTGCCGTTTATTGTATGTGAATTATTCTTCAATAGAGCTGTCAAAGTAATACATATATATAATAAATTTTTAAGAATCCGCCCTGGACTTCCCTGGCAATCCAGTGGCTAAGACTCCATGCTCCCAATGCAGGGGGCACGGGTTCGATCCCTGGCTGGGGAACTAGGATCCCGCGAGCCATGAGGTGTGGCCTAAAAAAATTTAAAATTAAAAATCTGCCCAGAATCAGCATTTTCCTTCACAATTTCTTGCAACATCTGATTTCCTGGTCACTTGCCCTCCCTGCTGCACAGAAACTGGGATGGAGGCTGGCATGGCTGTGGTCAGCACGACACCAGGCACTGCTCCATCCCCGCCCCTCCCCCATCCCCCAGGCCCAGAGCCTTTTCAGCCCCCTTCCCCACGGCCTGCAGCAGATTCACTGGAAGGGAAGAGCAGCCCCCAACCCCTACCTTTGCCCCTACCTTTCTGCCCTTCTCGGTGTGTGGCTCCAACTCCCACCCCCCCCAACCCTGGGCCCCTGTCAGCTTATCAGTTGTCCCCAACCAACAGCTGAGTGTCTGCACGGGGACACCCTTCTCCCGCTCCAGGCTCTGCTCTCACCTTCCCAGGCTGAGGACAGCACTTCCAGGACCCTCCCTGATCGCTCAGGCCCCAGCCCAGACCCCTCTCTGTCAGGCACTTCTGGGGAAGTCCCCCGCTGTCACTCCAGGGAGATTGAAACAATTTGGTTCTGCTTAAAGCTTCTGTTTGAGGAGTTTGTCACACATGCTAATGAACAGCCGGCTGACAGAGCAGACACAAGGGCAGGAGGGGCGGGGTGGAGGTGGGGGCCTTCTAATGAATTCTTCCTGGTGGCTGGGCTGATAAGATTCAGACAAATAGATGACTGGGGCACCTCCTGTCTCCTGGACTTAGGTCACTTCACCTCCCTGAGCAGCTAAGCTCCCAGGCTGTGCTTCTGGGGCCCTCATGGGCTGGGCAAGGCAGGGAAGGATGCGTGGGCAGTGGGTGGGTGTGTGTGGGGTTGTCTGGGCCCAACTCCTGCCCATTCTCACCACTGCACCCAACCTCAGGTGCTTCTAAGCCGACACAGGAATCGCTGAGCAACTTATCTGGGGGTTTCAACAAACCAACACAGTGCTCTTCTCCTCGCTTTGTTCTTAGTGATCTTTTTCCTTCTTACATGAGTGGCTCTTATGTATAATAGAAATAAAGAAAACACAGAAGAAAATTAAACTGCATGTGATCCCACCACCTAGAGATAACCATTTTCATTCTGTTTTCATTTCTTCCTTATGTTTTGAATGCATATGTTTTTGAAAGCAAAAGTGGGTTCATGATAATAGTGATGTTTATTGAGCAAGTGCTTACCTCGCCTAGGTAGGCTGTGCTAAGCACTTCACGTGGGTTATCTCGTTTAATTTTCACAATAGCTCTGAGTGATGATATAATTATTATTCCATGTATGGGGTAACTGAGGCTTAAAGAAGTTAAGTAGCTTGTCTAATGTCATCCAGCAATGAAATAGTGAGGCTGGGATTTCAGCCCGGGAGATCTGATTCCAGAACTGACTCTCTCAATCCTAGTGCTTTGAAACTGACTAAATATCCTTAAATATCTCTCCAAGTCCCTAGCTTTCAGGGTCATTTTAAATGACTACATAATAGTCTATTGTTCAGATGTACCATAATTTCCCCAATCCCCTATCAGTGGACACCACGTTGTTTTGAATAATACAGTCTCCAACAAGCATCCTTATAGTTAAATATTTGCTCCAAAACTAAAATTAGAAACCTTGGGTCAAAGAATATGTATAATTTGAAGGCTTTTGATACATGTTGCCAAGATTGTCCTCCAAAAATAATGGACCAAATTATGCTTCCTACATCCTCATCCAACCAGACTACAAAGCATGCTTCACTCAAGTGATTAGAGGCAGCTCAAATTCTACTGCATGAATAATAAAAATTAGATTAATTAGGGGCTCAGGGTAGCCCAACCTTTTCCAGTGGAAATTCCATCCCCCCAGAGCAGAAGAACTGGAGCCAGACATTGGGAAGAAAGGAACCTGGGGCAGAGAACACAAGACCAACGTCTACTTGACTGAATCAGCCAGTAATTCTAAATTTCTCAGAAATGCCTTGTTTCAGCCATTGTCACTGTCAATGATCAAAAGGGAGAATAGTGCGTGGAATGTCCTGAGTACCTTGGCTGCTAAGTCAATCTGCTATCTACCGCCGCTTTTACGCTTGCTTCCTGACGTCCTGGGCTTGAAATAAAGCTGCTGTACTATTGTACTCTATACAGTGCTGTACAGCAAAGTACACAAAAGCACAACCACTTGTAGAGGATATTTTCACGCATGTGAAAATATACGCCACACACATGAACTAACTTACGTGATGGGACATGCGAATGCACGTTCGCATCTTTGAAAGTTTGCAACTTGAAGGTTCGTAGGTAGGGGACTTACTGTAATCTCCCTTTGGATAATTCAAAGTCAACTGCTTAGGGATCTAAATCCTTTCTGCCATACAATGCAAACTAACCACAAGGATGACAGCCCACCACAATCACAAATCCCTCTCGCATTCAAGGGAAGTGGACTATATAAGAGCTGGGAATCTTGGGGATCATCTTAAAATTCTGCCTACAACAGTGACTGTGGCTGAGAGAATAGATATGACGGAATGAATGCATAAATAAGTGAAGTGCTCGCCTGTGAAGATAGAAGGGAGGGGAATGGTCTAAATGTGCACTCACTTTGGGATCTGAGTTTGCAGATCCCAGACCTGCATCACTGTCCCAGGAGTAGGGACCGTGAGAGCTCCCCTCTGTCCCCAGCATCTGACAGAGCGTAAGCTTACACAGAAGCTGAACATACGATCTGTTCTTTGAAGCTTGGAGCAGGGGTAAGCGATAATAATCCAGACAGCAGTAAAGATGAAAAGATCACACCTTATTTATGAGACGAAAAACTTTCATGCCAAATCCCACTTCTCTTCCCTTCTCCCACCTCGTGGGTGTTTACACCATCCCCTCTGAGGAACAGCCTCTCACAGAGACCAACGTCTGACCTGGGAAGGCTACACACATTCACCCCAGCCATGAAAGGCACATCCAGGAAGCTGCCACTGTCTCACCCCACACTGAGCTGGTCCATGGAGAAAGGCATGGACCTCAGCCCCGTTTACCCTGTCTCCTCTATCTAGTTCATAAAATAACCCTAATCCATAACCACATTCCTCCTGAGTATCAGATGGGCCCAGAGAGTTGGACAAGAGCTAAGCCCCCATAAAGAATATTCCTGGAAGAAGAGGCTAAGACAATCTCCATGGTCAGTGGCCTTTCAGCCTGTATTGATGACCGCTCAGTCCTCCATGAGCCTGGTGGTGACACCATCTCAGGCTCTTGTGTATAACTTAGGAGGCTTTGCTCATCTCAGGGAGAAGGGGGATGACCGTCCCTGTCTGCAGCTGGGGAAACCTCCACCACCCTCAACATGAAGCGTACTATCGTCTTCAGGCATATGAGCTCCACCTCCTTCTGGGATGCCTTTTGGCTGAAATGTGTACTCATCCATGCAGAAATGATTTTGGAAGACGTGTCATGGGCCAGGCATTTTGTTCTAGGTGCCAGGGGTCTAACGATGTCAAAATCAAAACCCTTGTCTTCAAGGACCTTTGGTTTAGTGAAGAACACAGACTGTAAGCAAGATAAATAAGGAAATTATATGACGTATCAGATGGTGATAAAGTGCTCTGGAGAAAAACAAAGTCAGGAAAGCAGAGAGGGAAGGCGCACGGATGAGGGAAGCAATGTTAAATAGGGTAGGAGGGAAGGCTGCCTGAGAAGTTGACATGTGAGTCGAGCTACGACTTAAAGGTGATAAAGGGGTGAGTCAGCCGGGTATGTAAGTAGCTGCGAGCACAGATGCCCTGAGACAGCGTGGCTTGCGTGTTTGTGAAACAGCGAGAGGGCCAGACACAGCTGGAGAAAGAGGAGAAGAAACGGGAGACAAGACAGAGCAGCAAGGAGGGCAGGGGCTCCAGAGCACACAGGACCTCCTCAGCTATTGTCACGCCTCTCTTTGGCTTTTACTCAGAAAGTGAAAGGGGAGCCCTTGCAGGTATTGAGGAGAGGGGCACCATGGGCCTGCTTGCATTTTTAAGGGATCATTGTGGCCAGTGTGTGGAGGACAAACTGTGGAGGTATATAGGGTGGGGCTGCTTCACTGGGCCAGGAACACCAGGTCGAGATCTGAAATCCTGGCCCTCAGTGAATATTGCTTGAGTAAGTGAATTGAATGCCTGGGTCTAAGGCCAGCTGAGAGTCTGTGAAAAGAATAAGACAGAAAGGGAACAGGAGGACATAGTTATCAGGACCTCAGGAAGCTGGGACTGTGGCTAAAAGATCAGCCAGGTAGAAGGAGGAAGCAAGTGAGATTAGTAACTAGTTGGCCAGCAAGCCAGCAAAGCCCACTACAGGAGCCAGTCCTTCAGGCAGGTGGAGTTTGTCCCCTCCCAAGCACTTGTCTTTTTTCCACTCACCTAATACTTATTGAGCTCCTACTGCATAGCAGGCGCCTTGAGCACAGAGCAGTAAACATGAGAATCAAGAGCTTGCTGCTTTGCGGGGGAGGATGGCCAAGTGATCATACAAATAAGAAATAAAATAATTATGGGTTGTAGCAAGTGCTGTGAAGGATACCGTATTGATATAAAATAAACGGGATCTAAGCAAAGATCCAACCAACCAAACAGTGTGTGTGGCAGGGGGTGGTGGGGGCAGTATTCCAGACAGAGGAGACAGCATGTGCAAAGGCCCTGGGGAGTGGAAATCCACAGTGGTTCCAAGAACTAAAAGGAAAACTCCGTGGGTTTGAAAGTTAAGCAGGGGCCTTGGTACGTCCCGTTTAGTTGGTCCAGGACTGTAAAGGGCTGTGCAGGAGGAACAGGACTGGGAGAACAGGTACTGGGAGTAGCAGCTGCAGGTGGGTCCTGAGCTTGGAGAGACCCAGGAAAAAGCTGTCAGCACCAGCAGTTCCTGGACTCACTCAGAACTTCAGAGGGCACCAATTACCATTGTTAAATGGCCCAAGCATTTTAATAGGTTTATACATGAAATTGTGATAGGAAGATGTAGGAGCTTATTTACTGTTAGTTCTTTATTCCGTGAGAGTCACATTTCTGCTTAAAAACAGAGAAAGGAAAAAATAAAAATACAGGGCTTCCCTGGTGGCACAGTGGTTGAGAGTCCGCCTGCCGGTGCAGGGGACACGGGTTCGTGCCCCGGTCTGGGAAGATCCCACGTGCTGCGGAGCGGCTGGGCCCATGAGCCATGGCCACTGAGCCTGCGTGTCCGGAGCCTGTGCTCCGCAATGGGAGAGGCCACAACAGTGAGAGGCCCACGTACCACAAAAAATAAAAATAAAAAAAATAAAAATACAGTCACCCCTTGGTAGTTGCAGAGGGTTGGCTCCAGGAGACCCCGCTTATACGAAAATCCACAGATGCTCAAGTCCCTGGTGGGAAATAACCATAGTACAGTCGGCCCTCTGTAGCCGCAGGTTTCACATGCATAGTTGATTCCGCAGATGCGAAACCCGCAGATAGGAGGGTTCTGACTGTACAATATTCCTTCTAGGTGGCACCCCAAAACAAAGGAACTCTGTACTGATATTTTTAGCTCAATTTTTGGATTAAAATAGAAAAGGGAAAAACAAAATCCATGGGAATGCTAATTAAAAGTAGCCTTCGCCATACAGTTTTTAAAAATCACATAGCATGACAGTTCTATTCCAGCTAATACAAAAAGTACATATTAAATTTATGATATCCCACTAAGGGAAAGATCCTACTTCTCAAAATAGAAAAAAAAGGGAGGGATAAAACTCTTCTAGATGATACAGACAGGCGAACAGCATTTGCCAATAAGAAAAAATCACATCCTCTCTTAAATACTTCTGAAGTAACATCTGCAACATCTTCCTAACACAATACTTTTGTCTCTTTTCCAGAAACACTGAATGCTCCACTCCTCCCAGGCCTACATGGGGACACCTGACCCCAGCTGGACCAATGAAACTCTCACCCAGGAATCTGGATGGCAACGGAGAGACAGCTTATCAGTCTTGGCAGGTGGACGGAATAGGTGGGAGACCGACTTAATAGCTCCCCACAGCCATGTCCTGCCGTATGTTCTGCAAAGTGAGAAGGCTATCCAGTCCACAAACAGCTATAAGCTCTTTCTGTGGCTGGATCTGGGAAAGCCAGGGTCACCTGAATACACATGGGCTGAGGCTTCCAGGATTCCCATCCAGCTGCAGACAAGCACTTTCTCCTTGGGCCTCACTTCCTCCACCTAGAAAACACTTCAAGTGCCTCTTCCAGCTATACAGCCTGTGATTCCTGAGGACAAAAGCAGTCTGATTGGAAGCTGGGAAGCAGATTTAAATTTCCCACCTGTTATGGACTGAATATTTGTGTGTTCTCTGTCCCCCAGATTCATATGTTGAAGTCCTAACCTCCAAAGTGACTGTATTTGGAGATAAGGCCTGTGAGGAGGTGATAAGGTTAAATGAGATACTAAGGGTGGAGCCTTAATCCTATATGATTAGCATCCTTATGAGAAGAGGAAGAGACACCAGAACTCTCTCTCTCTCTCTCTCTCTGTCCTGTGACACAACAAGAAGGCAGCCATCTGCAAGCTAGGAAGACAACTCTTACTAGGAGTTGAATTGGCTGGCACCTTGATCTTGGACTTCCCAGCTTCCAGAACTGTGCGAAAATAAATGTCTTTTGTTTAAGACACCCGATCTGCGGTATTTGTGATGGCAGCCCAAGTTGACCGACGCATCACCTCTTCTTCAAAATAGGGCAGAGCAGGCTCTCATATGAGGATAGTTGCCCTGCAGCACTGCCTGAATGCACACAGCCTGCTTCAAACGGCAGCCACCAGCTTCCCGAGAGACATGAGTGGGAAGGCTCTTCAGCAAGCCCCCAGATCTTCCCTGGCCTCATCCCTTAGCCACCCCTCTACCAGGATCCGGGAGCTGACAAAATGCTGCCAGTCCCCCTGGGTGTTTATCCAGCCTCCTCTGCTGATGCCTGCTGCTTGCCAAGTGGAAGGACCAGTTGGCAAAGGAGTGGCCTTGGAGGCAGGAGCGCAGCCCAGGACTGTCTGGACAAGGAGAACTGGCCCCTCCTGCGTTGTTCCCCAGACTTTCCCGCTGGGATGTGTGGAAAGTGCCAGACGGGGACCTTGGAGCGTTGGGGAATGGACGGCCCTAGGCCTCTCCCCCAGCCATGCTGCAGTCGCCTGAAATTTATATAGAGGCTCCCCTCCCCCTCTCGTCTTCCTTCATCTCAGTTGACCCACAGCCTCCCCTAAAGCTCACAAAATGCCATTTTCATTCCGCTGTGTTATCATTATGCATGAAGACCTTAATGTTCATTAAGATGGAAGACAGGGACGACAAAGCAGATTTTTGTCCTGTTTGTTTGTTTTGATAATGAAAGCTTGGTTCCTCAAAATCCAATTTTTATGTCTTTTAAAGAATGTCTTGGGCTTCCCTGGTGGCGCAGTGGTTGAGAGTCCACCTGCCGATGCAGGGGACACGGGTTCGTGCCCTGGTCCGGGAAGATCCCACATGCCGCGGGGCGGCTGGGCCCATGAGCCATGGCTGCTGAGCCTGCGCGTCCGGAGCCTGTGCTCCGCAACGGGAGAGGCCACAACGGTGAGAGGCCTGCATACCGCCAAAAAAAAAAAAAAAAAAAGAAGTCTCAGCCTCCCTTTATAGCTCTCTCTCTCAGGCCTACACCTTGCTCTGTGCCCTTGGGAGTTACCTCCTGAAGGGCCTTGAAAAAACACAACCACAGAAGTCTGTCTCTCTCCTCCCTTGGCTTCAGAGATCCTGGCTACCCAGCTCTCCACTCCCCTCCCTTTCTACACACCTCTAGACACCGCGCCCGCTGAACAGCATTCTCTCCCTCCAAACTTGGGTCCACAGCCAAGCTCTCCTGAAAGCCAGACCTAGCACCTGCCTGGGGACATGTCCACCTGGTGTCCTGTGGGTCTCCACCCCACAGACCCACCTGTCTCTTCCCCAAACCAGCATCTGCTTCTGGTCCCCGTCCCTCTCAGGAACCTCACCTGTGCCTAGTCACCATTGCTATTAAGCTTGGGCTCCTGCATCTCCTCATTTCCTGATCTAGAGCATCACGGAGCCCAAGCACATCCACCGCCCAAGTGTCTCTGGCTTCTGTCTTCTCCTTGACACACCCAATTGTGCCCTAACTTCCTCTCCTCTGAACTTCTCCAATAAACTCACAACTAATTACCAACTGGGGAACTTGGGACAAGTCACTTTACCTCCTTGAGCTTGAGGATGAACTCTGGTAACATATGTAAATATCAATCACCTAACAAGTGCCAAACAAACGTTAGTTCTTCCCCCACTTCTCCAGGCCAGTTCTCCGTGATGGGGTTTATCCTCTAGGGACACATCTGATTTCTAGATCTGTAGTTTGCCAAAGACACCCTGCAATTTTCTGCTTCCAATCATTCAGCCGCAGGAGTATTGAGTGTCTTTTTTTCCCCATCTTAAACCAAGTTGATATTGTATAAAATGATCTGGTTATTTTGATTTATCTAAAACTTTCAGATCAGGATGATACCTGACTTTTTAAAAATAATTATGACTTTTTAAAGCTTGTCTCAGGAAGTTTTTATAAAACAAAGTAGAAAAAACTCATTCCCATTAGGCATTATCCTTCCTTCTCACTCTGCTTTTGGAAGGATTTTCAATTCAAATTGAGGATAAACTGTATTTTCACTTAGAAAAACACATTCCCTCTTAAGAATAAATCCCCCCGCAAAAGAGCCATATCTTTATATGTGTAACAATTTAACATGAAAATGTTATTGATCTTTTCTTATTATTCTTTCCCATCAACTCTTTAGTGATGGAAATTTAGGACTGTACAATCATACACGCACGTGCACACACACACATACACACATCCTTTGTCTTTTCAGATTTCTTCCCAACAAATCCTCACAAATGACAGTGATCAGGTTTAATTTAAATTATTTTAGCTGACATCAGCTTGGGGCCAGATCTTCAATATCAAAACAGAATGGAAAATTGAAATAAAACCCATAGCTTCCGCCAGGTTATCCTGACAATTGCGCAAAGTTCTGTATCTCTCAAGAGAACTGCTTTCAGATCAATAGAGAAGAAAAGGTGTGTTAGTGTGTTGATGACTAAAGGGACAGATGGCTCTGGAGTGTCGAGCTGAGTGTGTGGGCTCTGGAGACAGACCCTCTGAGCTGGACCCCTGACTGTGTCCCTTAAGAGCTAAGGGACTCTGGATGGGTTGCTAACATCTCCGAGTTTCAGTTTCCTCATTTGGGTTGCTGTGAGGATTAAATTAATTCATATATAGAAGTTAGGACAGTGCCTGGCACATACTAAGCATTCAGTGACAATAAGAATCACTATTATTCTAGATAAAATCAGTGCCCCTTCCAAGCACCATAAACCTGTAGGCAATATAATGTAATGATTAGAACCTTTTACTCAGACAGCCTGGGTTCAAATCCTGACTCCACTACTTACTGGCTGTGTGGCTCTGGGCAAGTTACATAACCATTCTGTGCCTCAATAGCTCCATTTGCAAAAGGTGTATTAAAAACTGTACCTGCATCATGGAAATGTCCTGAGAATGAAATGAGACAATGTGAAATATTAGCACATGTAGTAAATGCTCATTGAAGTCTGGCTGTTACTTTTATTTTCACTCTATGAAGAAAAGGTTAATTAACTCAAAACTGCTTTCCGAACCGCACAGAGCTTTTCAAAAGGCTAGTGCTGCAAGGTTTTCCACTTTAGCTGCTGATTAAGGACCAAGCTGTATTACAACACACCTCCTATTTAGAGGTTATCCCGAGGTAGGTGGGCCGCGAAGGCCCCTGGGATCAAAGGAGGTCAGACAACCCCTCTGTCTGCAATTGGCAGCCGGTACGTGGGCATGTGACTGGGCTCAGCCAATCGGATGCTTGCAACTGGGCGGTGGTTTCTGAGAGAGAGTGGAGAAGGTTGGAGGGGGGAAGGGTCCGAGGGGAGGGGAGACTGAGGGCTCACCTCTAGAGCATCGTTCACTTCACCCACAGCACCTTCACTTTTCCTCTCTCCTAAAATTAATTACAAAATCAACACATATTCTTTACAACCAGAAGAAGCATCCATAAATGTACTCAGAAAGTGTGATTAATCTCTTTGCAAAATATCCCCCTCAATTTTCCCAGCCAATAACCTAAGTCCCTCTGCAACTTTTTCTCCCTACTTAACAGTACATCGTAGTCATCCTTCAAGGTCAACGGAAGTCTATCCTATGCGCCCTATTATGGCTCCATAACTTGCCATAACATAAATGAACCACTGCTTTTTCAAACATTCCTCCTCAGATAGACACCTTTTTTGGCTCTCCATTACAGTTTTAAATGCATGTTCTCATTGACCCAGCAGCCTCACTTTCAGGACTCAATCCTACAGAAATAAAGCACTAGTTTGTATATAAGTCTGCACAAACAAGGTCACTTACTGATTGCAAGTTGCTTGGAGTATCAGAAACTGGAAATAACCTAAATGCCCAGAAACCTCCCCTAATTTGTGCTTTGATGGCATTTTGTTTGGGCAAGGGGGAGGAATTTCAACTGTGAAAAGTGATTTATGAAAACAACTACTCAAAGCCAGGTGAGAATTGGGAACTTTAGGTTCCTTCCAACAATGAAACTTCAGAGGCCCTTCAGTTTGGGGAATCTGGGAGGCAGGAAGAAAAAAATAAGATGTGTACGTCAAGGTCAGATTACCACAGCACAAGTGGGTCATTGTCAGATCTATTTCACCCACATGGACAGCAAATCTGAATCCTCAGAGAGCCCAAGTTCAGGTTTTGCTCCTATTCAGAGTCCTAGACTGCAACGTGCATGAGAATCACCTGGGACTCTTGATAAACTGCAGATTGATTCAGCAGGTCTCGGGTGGGGTCTGAGATGTTGCATCTCTAACAAGCAACCAGGTGATGCAGATACTGCTGGTCCATGGACCGTACTTTGAGTTGTAAGGACCTAATCAATTCACATCTGCTGCCTGAACTGAATTTTCCTATTTTTCAAAGAGTGTGGTCGATTAGGGTGACCAACCATCTGACTTATCCCAGGACTATTCAGTTTTGCACTGAAAGTCCTGAGTACTAGGAAACAGAACAGTTGGATTAGGGCAGGGTCAGATAACTCAGAGGCCTGAAAAGTAACATAAATGAATGAAGTGGGCTGGTTGGAGACTTTGGCAAACAGAAGGGCTTAAACGCCCACTCTGAGGCTCTACCCGAGGGTCTCCAACTTGCAACCTTGGCGCACATGACCCCTCAGACTCCGTGCAGCTGAGAAATGCTGTAATCGAGCTTTTCTGATGGCAGTTGTAAGTTCCCATAGGTGATGGGTCACTATGAAAATATTAGAAATCAAGCACTGCCCAGAAAAGAGATGAAAATGCTTCTAAGAGAGAGCAGAAGAGTCTACCCACCCACTCAAAAACTGAGTATGGTAGCCAGCCTCCAAGATGGCCCCCAATGGTCCTCACCTCCTTGTATCCACATCCTTATGTGGCTCCCTCCTACAATGAATAGGGCTAAACTGTGTAACCAACAGGATACTGTGGAAATGGAGTGTGACTTCCAAGCCCAGGTCATGAAAAATACTGAGGCTTCAGTATTGTCTTGCCACTTTGTTAGACCACTTGCTCTGAAGGAGGTCAGCTGCCATGCTGTGAGGATGCCCAAGCAGTCCTAGGAGAGATTCATATAGCAGGACACTGAGACCTCCTGCCCACAGCCCTGTGAGGGAGCTACCTTGGAAGTGGATCTTCCAGCTTCAGCTAAACCTTCAAGTGACACAAACCCAGCCAATATCTTAGCTGCAACCCTATGAGAGACTCCGAGACAGAACCACAGTCAAGCCATTCCCAATCAAGCACTCTGAAAACTTCTCAAGGATCAAAGACCCAAGATGTTGCAAACTGGCAGCCAACAGGGCCAGAAACAAGTTTTATTCTGCCTGCACATTTTTTTTAACTTTTTATTTTATATTGGAGTATAGCCGATTCACAATGTTGTGATAGTTTCAGGTGCACAGCAAAAGGGACTCAGCCATACATATGCAGGTATCCATTCTCCCCCAAACTCCCCTCCCATCCGGGCTGCCACATAACACTGAGCAGAGTTCCCTATTCTACACAGTAGGTCCCTGTTGGCCATCCATTTCAAACATACGCCTACACATTTTTCTTTAATGTGAATTAGTTACGAACATCTAAACATCAGGATGTTCCCATGCAAATCTGAATTTCTAGCACCTCCTGAAAAATGGGAAGAGCTTTCATTCCTACAGGTCAAGGATAGGCCAGACTGAGCAGCACCTGCCCCTTTAGAGTGAACTGGTATGCCCTGCATTAACACAACTGCCTCCCCCAGCTTTTTCTCTCCCTGGTTCATACCGCTTGTTAAATTACCTCCTGGCACCCATGAGTCTGTGCTCCTTGACTTAGAGATCAGAAACTTTTTGTCGGTGGTTCTCAAAGCATGGTTCTGGGACCAGCAGACACAGCATCACCTGGGGACTAGCTAGAAATGCAAATTCTTGGGTCAATCTAGAAACTCTGGGGTGAAGTCCAGTAATTGGAATTTCAGCAAGCCCTCCAGGGGATTCTGATGCATGCTAACATTGAGAACCACTGTTTCTCAGAAATAAGGTTTCTTGCCTTTGGAAACTGTGTTAGTTTTCTAGGGCTGCCATTTTTAAAAGTACTACAACCTAGGTGGCTTAGAACAACAAAAATTGATTGTCTTACAGTTCCGGAGGCAGCTCTTGTCTAGAAGGCCGAAATCAAGTCTCACAGTTCCTGTCTAGAAGTCTGAAGTGGGCTCCCTCTGAAAGCTGCAGGGGACTCCTTCCTTGACTCTTCCTAGCTTCTGGAGGTTTGTCAGGAATCTTCAGCATTCCTTAGGCTGCAGATAACACCACTTCAGTCCTCCATCTTCACGTGGCATCCTCCATGCACGTCTTCACATCATCTCGGCTCTCCATGCATCTCCCTGGGTCCCAATTTCCCCTTCTTATGAGGACTCCAATCAAATTGGATGAGGACACAGCTGAAGACCTCATTTTAACTTGATTACCTCTGTAAGGACCCTATTTCCAAATAAGGTCACATTCTGATGTACTGAGGGTTAGAACTGCATTTTCTTTTCCCCGGGAAGGGGGATACAATTTAACCCATAACAGAAACAATTTTCGGCTGCGCAGTAGAAGACGCTTAAACTGTCTGAGGGTCCAGCTCTACCAACACGCAGACCCAGCCCCCGGCCCCACCAGAAATGCCTGCAATCTGTACCCAGTTGCTCTCAGAGGCACAGTGAGAAGCAAGAACCTGTAAGCAATTTAGTCTCCAATAGTCTGCTCACCTGCCCTTTATTCCTGACGTGTATATAAATAAACAATATGTTTTTCTAATTGAAGACTAATGCTACGATGTACCAGACACGGGACTGCCAGTCCTGAGTCTCTGTCGTGGCCTTAAATTTCTTGGAGCCTCAGATTTCTCGGCTGTAAACCGAGGGGCTCGGATGATCTATCCATAATCTCCCTTCCAGCTCTAAGAGTCTGTGACTAATTGACGATTAAATGAACTTTCCGTTTCAAAGTACCAAATCCCCTCCTCTATCATTAAATAAATCACCGTTATGTTGGATGGTACGGCTGTACTTAATGAATCAATCAACATGTTTTGTCAAATGTCTGTTGTAAGCGAAGTACCTTGTCCTCTTTTCACAAAGCGTTTGAGTTCAATAAATCTGTTAGTGACCAGATAAAATACTTGAAGCGTCTGTGGTCAGAGATGAGTGAGTAGATTTCTGACCCCTCGATAGACTAGGGAGGGGTTTGGCAGCGGTGAGAACTCGTAAGCTGTGGGTCAGCTTCTGTGCTGCGGTGCACGGTTATGAATATTGCAACATGATAATTCTCACCCAGAAAACCCACCTCGTAATCCAGGGCTAAGTTTCCACTCTGTCCCGGGGTTCTAACTCGAGTTGACTCTACTTCAAAAGAAGGAAAGCTTGTTTGGCCAAATACCCATGGAGCATCGGTTTCAGGAATGTGACATGCTGTTAAACCACAGCCGTGTAAGCTTGCGGCTGCTGAGATTTTCCAAGGAAGAAAGTTTCACTTTTCAAAGAAAAACATGGCACCGCAAAGCTGGAGAGACATAAGGTGAATGGCGTCGATTGGCCTCAAGAAACACTTTCTCCCAGAGAACACCTCTTATGTGTGAGTGTGTTCTGGGGGAGGGCAGGGAAGCACATGAGAATGAATTTACAAGATTCCAACGATGAGACGCAGCTCCTGCCTTTGAGTAGCTTTTCAGAGAGCTCTGGGGAACGTCTCGGGGCATTGCCCCAGAAACCAGGTCAAGAGGATGGTCAGCATGGCACAGCTGGGAGAGGCGTAGGGGCTGCAGGAGCAGACACAGGACCTGGACCTGCAAGCAACAGGCCACAAGGCAGGAGAGAGGTCTCCCAGCAATCAACGCAGGGATTCAGCGTCTCTGTGACGACACGCACCAGCCTCCCTGGGTCCCCCTCCACATCTGGCTTGGAGCTTTGACAGAACGATCACCAAGGACGGCTGAATGCCTCTGGAAGAGGATGACAGGACGTCCCGTCTCCCTAGATTGGAGTTAACGCATTTCAAAGTAAAGTGAGTATCTGAGCGGTTGAATTAATACAGAATCAAGTCTCAGAATCACAATTCTTGAACTTTGGAAGGGAACTTGGGAGAGATGTAACCCAACCTCTCCCTCTGTGTCAGAATCCTTACGGCTGCTTGGTTATCGGCTTCAGTTTGGATGCCTCAGTTGACAGGGAGCTGCTGTCTCCCTTCTATGCCAAGCTCAGCGACCAGTGGTATCCCCACCAGTGTCCATGAAATCCAGGGTGGCAGGGTACAAAAAAAGCTGCAGAGGGACTTAGGTCATTGGCTGTGTCATCACCAGAGGGCTCTAGTTGCCTCAAAGTGTTTTCCTTATATGGTGCTAACATTTCCTTCCTTCTCGCTTACCCTCCTCAGTGCACGCTCTGTCCTTCAGAACAGGTCTGAACCCGCATTTACTACAGCAGCACTTTAACTATTGGAAGGTGGGGCCTCCACAGCCTCTCTAAACATTCCTAGTTCCTCTCACAGTGCTTTTGTGGGGCGGCTCCTGGACCTGGCAAGGGTCGTCTGAACCCTGACTAGTACGCACATGTCCTTCGAGAAACATGGGCCCCATTCCCTAAAAACCGAGAGCCATTTTCCAGGGAAAGTGAAAGCAACGTAGGTCAAGTCATGGGCAGTACGTGGGCAACGCTCAAAACCAGAGCCACAGTGGATGGTGGCTACTTCAGAAGCTAAAAGACGGTCCAGATCAACCCCGCCTGGGGTGACTCTTCCAGAGGGGCTGGGAAGCCATGACCAGGCCTGAGGCTGAGTATTTGCTAAGCCCTGGGTGATTGTAGCCTCTCACTGTCTGGGGTAAAAGCAGGCCCCGGGCCAGAGTCTGTGGACCCTGGATTTCATGGACACTGGTGGGGAAACCACTGGTCGCTGAGCTTGGCATAGAAGGGAGAAGCCCGCCCCCTTGTGGACCCCTGGGGGGTGGCAAGGTACAAAAAGCACCCTGAAACCTAGAAGGAGATGAGGGGTCTGGGGGGAGAAGCCGCTTCCTGTCGCTGCTCCCATTTCCCCAGTTGCCTGCAAGACAATTGATCTCTGGAGTGTCACAGGGCAGGGGACGTGAAGGGAAGTTAGGATGTGGAGACTGCTGGGTCTTCTGGCAACAGAAAGTTGGAGACAAATCAGGCAGGTGTTACTAGATGTTGGGGAAAAAAAGAACGAAGAAGGAAAAAGCAGCAGGAGGCCTTTCCTGGTTCTGCCACTCCCTGGGTGGCCCCAGGCAAATCACAGGCCCTCTCTGGGCCTCCCAGGGCTAAGCTGCATGAAGACTGCAATCCCTCTGAATGCTGGTGCTTTATGGACTGAGCTGGATGCCTTCATATGCCAGTCCTGACAATGGTCTGTCCTTGGTGGTACCACGCCCCTGACTGAAGACAAGGGGGGATGGGAGGCAGCCAGGGCAAGGGGTACGTGTGGAAGGGGAGACGGAGGCCACCAACTTGACCCCCTTGGCAGGTCTACCCAAGGCCCAGGAGGGCACGGCACCCTCCATCACAGTGCCAGGCCCCTGGGAGCCCCAAAGAGTCCTTTCTCATAGTGGTCTCCCGTCCTTCCACAACGCTGGCCACGTCTAAATCTGGAACAGTGGCCTCCTCCTGAAACACTTCTCCACTTCTCCACTTCTCCAGCGTGACACGTGAACGCTGACCCAGAGGAGGCTGGGCTGTAAAACACGCTTGCCCCAGACATTGTGACCAGGGCCCATCTAATGTCCACGCGGCAGCCACAAACATCGATTCTGCCTCACGCGAACACACGTTGAAACTGCCTTTACTCAGCACTAAGCGCATTATCACAGATTGTGTTCTTAACGTATTTTCGAGATAAATTCCGCGCTACTCTGTAATCGATGAGTCTAATTAAGCTAAGTGTAGCCCTGGGAGATGCAACCCAGAAGCACTTTCCTCAGAGCTCTCCGGATAAAAAATATAGGTGAAAAAAATATATATATATAGGTGGATTTCAAAAATTAAATTATATGCTAAAATGGCTCAAATTTCTTTCTGCACTATGCTCATAGAGACACGCGGTCACGGTGTCACCGAAGACAGGGTTTTGAAACACTGACTGTCCTCTGGCAAAAAGAAAAGTATTGAAGTCCTTAAAAAATGACCTTGTATAAATTATCCGAAATAATGTCCTCAGGCTAGTGTGCTCCTAACTGCAATGATCGGGGTGGGGGGGGTGGGGTCAGCTTTGTACACCACAGCACACTAAAGCTTTGTCTGCAAAAAAAGCTGTAATTTCTCATTTTTAAAAAAGGCATTTATAAGGTTATTATACGGTATTATAAATTATTACGTAAACACCCCTTAAAAAACAGAGGATTCCAACCTTAAGTTACAATCCAAGTTCCACCTAAAAAACTAAAGTCAGGTAGAGCATGTAATTCTCATTGTAGTCAGAACCCTTCTCAAACACCTATTTAGACCACCTAGTTTTTCCACAGTATTGCCAAATTCTAAAATTGTAATGAAAAATTTAAAGTCCAAAACCTACAAGCCATCAGAGTTTCAGCAAGCAGATTGTGCCATTTCAAAACTGAAAATGTGCTTGCATAAGCAAGTCACTGGGCTAACCTTTCTGGATTGAGAGTCTGGCCTTCAGTTCAGAACATGGCTATGCCAGGGTCAGAAATGTGACAAAACTGCGTTTTCACGGAGGTTAGCCAAGGTTCACAGGGTCATGACTGGGCCATTTTATCAGTCATGTCAGGCTCACACCCTATTGCCTGGCATAGATAAAAACTTTATCTGTCAGTTTGTTAAATTTACTCCTCCTGCCTTATTTTCAATAAAGAAAACCTGGACTCGCTTATCTAAACCAGAGATTGGCCTTTTCCAATACTGTTTTCATATGCAACTTCAGAGTAAAGGAAACACGCCAGTGTTTTGGGGTCTCATTTTAGTCAATAACTTTGTCTTACCTAAAACTTTAATTTCAGAAAACAGTTCCGACACTGTGCGACACCATAGATTTATTATGTTTATTAAACATACTAAGTTTATGGCTGAAGGTGTTATATTAGATGATCTTCTCAAAGTGTTCTCTTTTCAAATTCAGCTTTCCCTAAAGTAAAGCAAACCCCTCCCCCAATTTTTAATTAACTTTGATAGATTTTCCAAATAGAGAATCTAAATTATCATCGAAAACTTAACAAAATTACCTTTAGACTAACTCACACACATATAATACATGCTTTCTAATAACTGTTAAGAGAAAAAATGGCTGAAGTTTCTTCCTCCCAGAAAACAGATATGTACAGATGACAAGTAAAGCCATGAATGTAGACATTTAGAAATCTGGTTAAATATACAAATCTAAAACCGGTGAGTTTCCCCCCACAGGAATATTAAACGCAACACAAGCACCTTCAGATTTTACTTTATTTGTAAACTATCCAGTTCATTATTTTAATATTTAAAGACTGTGGTACTGTAGAAGAGACACATAAATATTATAATATACATTTAGAAATTAAATATAATAAAATCAACAGGACACTAGGTAAAAACGCATATGTACTCTTCCAATAAGTCTGAGGTCTGGGCATTCCCGCCCATCAGATTTCCCCCTGGAAACGGGTGAACCTTGCCGGGAGATCATCCACAGGACATACGGTGGGACTCGTTTTCATTGTAGGAGGTCCATTTAGAAGTTGCCAGTCACAACGCCTGGCCAGCTCCACTGTAAATATTTTGAGAAGAATTTTTGCGAACTCTTTCCCTACACAGCTCCTAAGGCCTCCTCCAAATGGAATGAAGCTGAACCTGGATGCATCCTCCGGGTGAGGCAGCAGAAAGCGGTCAGGATTGAATTCCTCCTTGTTGGTGAAGATATCGGCGACATCGTGAGTATCACAGATACTGTAGATAACATTCCAGCCCTTGGGAATCTGGTATCCCTGCAAAAGATTATGAAGCCCAAAGGACTGACAAACTGGAATTCAACCTTCAACAGGAAAAAAATCTATCACTGATATCCTTGGAGGAGTTATGAGCTGAAAGAAAGGAGGAGCGGGAGGTGGAGAGAGAAACAGAGAGACAGACATTCAGAGGCAGGACAATGTTATCAAAAGCCTAAGAAATTTAAGTCGAAGGACAGAGAAACAAAGGGAGATTTAAAACTACAACACAAAATGTAAGGGTGGGAGGGAGAGAACTTTTAACTTACATTTAATTCAAAAGTCTTAAGAGCGACCCGAAATCCTCCTGGAACTGGGGGATTCAGTCGAAGGGTCTCTTTAATAACACAGCCAGTGTATTTAAGCTGTTCCAAAATTTCCACGTCCAACTTGTTGTCTTGGTTGCCCTTGCAAAGTAAACCCTATCAAAACAGTCACACAGAGGTGAACGCTTATTCTGTGCTCCAATAAAATCAGCCCAGCAGACGTAAACAGGGCTTAAGTAGCGGCTGGACCCAAAGGGCCTCATGATGGGAGAGTGTGAGGGGGAAACAGGGAGCAGCTAGTTACCATTTGCCTCCACCCCTGGGCCCAAGTCCACTATCTGTTTACAGTTCCAAGAGAATGCTGCTCACCAGTTAGAACCACCAAGTTTCTCCCCTCCCCCAATCACCACCACCACTGCTGGCTGCCACCACAGTCCCCCAGGAGTTCCCCATTCATGCCCTTGAACACACAAATCCAAGAAAGTGGAACCTATCTGAAAATCTCCAAGGTTCTGCAAAACGGGGAGAAGAGGTAGAAGTACAAGGCTGAACCCTGCCCGAGTGGGATCACAGCTCAAGATTCCTTCTTTTTTATCGGGAAAACACACTTACCTTTTGGGAAGCTGGCTAGAGAGTAGCTGAGTTTCTTAAGGTAATCCCCCCACCCCCCAGTTCCCTTACCTTACTTTTCAGCTCCTCTCGGAGTTTCTGGAGGACATGTGGGTAGAGCCCCAGGTAAGTGATCAGAGATGTAGCTGCACTGGCTGTGGTTTCATGTCCTCCAAAGAGGAGCTCAGTTGAAGACTGCTTTAGTGCCTAAGAGTGGATTAAGACGAACGTTTGGACAAGTCTGCATGCAATTTTACAGAGCGAATACTCAGAATAGAACTGGGGGTTCTGGAGGGAAGATGAGAAGGGCTGAAAGTGTGCTGACAGAAAATCCATTTAAACAAAATGCTAAGACCCTTTAGTTCAGCTAGAGCAGGAAGGCCAGTAAGATCCCACTCTCCCAGGAACTCTTAAATTAAAGCCTTGGTTGTATTATAATCGCCCAACATTCTTCATTTACATCTTGCAAATTCCAACTTTCCCTTTAAAACCTTGAAGGGATAGGGAACGAAGCCTCTCCCCACAGCTCCGCGGACCAGGTGTCTCAACTTCTGTGTCCCATCCCTGGGGTCTGGGCGGGCTTCCCACTCTCGGAACCTGGGCCCCAGGCGGGCACTTTGGGGACCCCAGGAACTGCGATTGGAAAGCTAGGGGATTAAACTCCGCCGTGCCTCTCCTGAAGCTACCACTCACCTGCATGTCCAGCCTCTCTCCCCTCTCCCACGAGTGCTCGATCAACAGCTGCAGCGCATCTTTGTAGCCCCCGTCCGCCTCGGCCGCCCGCAGCCCGCAGATCTTGGCGCGAATATTCTCCTCGATGCGCGCGTGGATGAGGTTCCGCGCCTTCAGTCCCTGAGCGCAGAGAGCGCACGGCGGTGAGCAGAAGCCCGGATCCCGCGCTCCCGGAGCCCCTAGCTCCGCACCCTACATGCCGCCCTTACCCGGTACAGCCCGCTGAAGGGCACGTCTATGGGCAACGAGAAGAGATTGCGGGTCATTTCCTCGAAGGCCTCTACCAGCTGCTGCTCTGCTTCCCCGCCGCTCGCCAGCCGGGACTCGCAGCCCATCAGGATGCGCATAGCGATGCGGAACATAAGGCGCTTCACCTGGGGGTAGACTAGGAGGCCGCTCTCGCCGCAGCTCAGCCACTGCTCCAGGCAACTGCCCACTTCCTCGGCGATCACTGGCACGTAGCACTGGAGCGCCTCGCGGCTGAAGGCCCGCATAATCACCTGAGATCCGAGGAGGGAAGAGTGTTAAAACCGGGCCCCACCCGCCCCTCTCGCCTTCCGGGGCCCCCCTTCCGGAAACCCATAACCCCACCAGACCCAAGGCACTTCCCGGCTGGGAAAGCTACACTGGGTTTGAGAGGGTCCCTAGCCGACGCCTTATGCAGCTGGCGCTCGCCCAGCACCTATTTGCCTGAAACCCTCACGCGAATCGGGTCCCCCTTCCTGCCCAGGCGCCGCCACCCCGCCCTCACCTTCTTGCGCTGCTTGTGCAAGGAGTCGTGCAGGTTGGAGAGGCAGCCGGAGCCCAGGATGGTGCGCACAGACGCGGGCCACTGGACTGACACCAGCCGGTGCTCCCCGAGCAAGATGCGCCGCACGTTGTCCGCTCCCATCACCCGCACCGTGGGCCGACCGAACAGATGTGTCTTGTAGATGAAGCCGTATTTCCTGCGCTTCATCTGCAGGAACTTCCCTCGCTGCGAGAGGAAAGCGGAGGAGAAAGGCGGGAGTGAGGGGGCGCCAGGGAGCGCCGAGCCTCCGGCTAGTACTGATCCTAGCCTCAGTCACCTCCCTCCCGGGGGAGCCTACCCCGGTTTCAGTGGAAGCCTGGAGCCGAGTCGGGCTCCGGGGCTCCGGGAAACCGCCCTGTCCCTCCCCTATCTCCCTTACCTGAAGCACCATCTGCAAAGTTTCCCCAAAGAAGGGGAAGCCCATAGTTCCGGGGGGCAACGGGAGGGCGCAGCTGCGGTCCCGGCTGCTCACGCAGTACAGGTCCCAGAGCTTGATCGCTGCCAGGAAGAGCAGCAGCGGTAGCACGAAGGTGCAGAGAGCACTGGCCAGCAATGCTGGGAGCCCCATGGCGCGCCGCGACCTCCCGCGCCACCTGCCGCCGTCGCCAGAGCTCCGAACCTGCCGCGCGCCCGCTTTATAGGCGGCCCAGGTTGCTGCCCACGTTACCTTAGACAAATTAGTTCACCCAAAGTTCATCTTTAATTGCGGATTGGGCCCCTGGCTCCTCCCCCCTCGAGGCGCTGCCCAAAATCTTTAACCGTTTGTTCCGCGCAGAGGCAGAGGCGGCGCGGTGGCGGTTTCCCTCGGAGCGCGCCTCCTGGGGTGCAGGGCTAGGAGCAGCCTGCTTCGCCTATACAAGTTGTGCGGGGCTCTGGGACGCTGGCAGGGGCCGACCCGGGCTCTGGGGAGCGGGAACTCCAAACCCTGGGCTTCCTGGCGGTCTCTTTGGAATCCCTCCCGCCGGGTCCGACGGGCGGTCCCAGACCAGAGCTGCCTGCACTGGCTTTCCGTTTACAGGCGCCGTGTGGGCCCCCTTCCACCTGCTGGGGGAGCAAAGGGAAGTGCGTTCAGAGATCGTCCAGCTTCCTTGTCCCACAGGTGGGGAAACTGAGGTGCAGAACGCAGAGCAAAACGCAGGCCTCCCGATTCTTCCGAAGATCCCGCAGAAGAGCCCAGGGCCAGGACCCAAACGAGAGTCGCGGGGAGTCGTGACCGGCTGACCATAGATTGCCAGCTCTCCAAACCCCTCAAGGAGGTCCACACTCATGAAGGCTTGGAAAGTCCTACTTAAGGTACAAGAGAGGCTCCAGATCCTCAGGACTCCAGGTGCAGCCCCGCACAAGTCTAAGCCCTAACTCTGACTCCCCAGTGGGGGACCGCGGTGACAATTCATCCGCGGCTCGGCGGCAACCGGAGCTCTGCGATCCTGCCACAGCCGGCCGGATTCCGAGGGCCCTGGGGTTAGCAGCTCCAGCTAGGCAGAGGGGAAGAGGGTCTTTAGCCCTGGCAGGATAAGGACACCGAGATGGAGGATGGATGGAAAGCCCGGAGTCTGGGCTGTGAGTCCCAGCTCCATCTCTACTTGAGTGACCTGTGGCAAGTTACCGCACATCCTTGCGCCTGTTTCCTCCTCCTTAATATGGAGGTGATCATTCCCGGCCTGTCTACACCACGGGGAAGCTGTGAGTTTCCAAAAGGGGCTCCTGGTTGCAAATACTCTTCCCAGCTCCAGGCACGCTAGGCTACGTTACCAAGGTGACCTGGGCTCCGGGCACTGGAGCCATCCTCTGCTCTCCCAGCTCCCACCGGGCAGAAAGCCACCCAGGCGAGAGGGGGATTGGGCCCTAAACTCAGGCCTCTGCCGGCCGCTGATAAGAGTGTTGAGGGAATCCGTACAGGGAAGTGAGTCTTCTGGCCTTCGCCCAGCTCTACCATCGGCTGCTCCTGCAGCCAATGCCTGGAGCTCGGACACTGCGGGAAGCGCACGTGCGCTCCCTGCTTCCTGCCTGGTCGAGCCAGTGGGACTGGGTCCAAACTGCCTCGGACCAGTCAGGGCCACACGCCCCCTTTGATTTGAGTGATGAACCCTCCAGTCGCGCCTAAAACGAAGCAATGATATGTTTAAAACTGAAGAGCCGGCTCTCCCAGGAGCATGCCTCACTCATTGGAAAGTGTCCCTTGGGGATGGAATATACTTTGATCCTGACAGCTGTTAAATACGCGGCCCTCCCGCGGTGGTCCCCAAACCCGGCGGGTCGGGAAGTGTCTGCGGAGTCGCAGGGATCGCACACTCGCCGAAACGCTCCTAGCCTGGGTCGCCCCAGGATGTGTTTCGGAGAGTCGGCGTTTCTCCGTTAACCTACTTGGCGTTTCAGAGGCTCTAGGGAAGGGTCTCTCCCACTGTTATTTCTTCTAACGATTTCACAACTGTAAACAGTGACAGACGACTTCGGGGGCACCGGCTGGAACCGGGTCGAGACGCGCTGGAGGTAATTCTCAGAAATCCCGGGCCCGCCCCTTTCTGGACAGTGCCTCCGGCCGGTGAGCAAAGCTGGCGCGCGGGGGGCGTGACCTGGGGCCCAGTCCCAATCCTCCGGCCTGACCCGCCTGTGACCCCTGCAGGCCGGACCGTGACATCCGAGTGAACTCTGCAGGGCCATCTCGCCAAGTTCAGCGCGCGCCGGGTCACAAGATGAGCGGGGCCTGCGCGCTGGAAATCGCCACAAGGGGGAAAAATGTTTTAATCTACCTGCCCATCGAGACCCGAGGGGGCGATCGGCAGGAAAGGATTAAATGGGATAGTGAGGATCATTAAAGAACATCTTGAAGAGGGGAAGGGGCCCATAAATTACCAGCCCAATAAGAACTTTGATCTAGATCCCTTGCCGAACTTTCGTGGGTGGCAGTAGGTGGGGAGAGGGTTCACTGGAAAATCAAATGTTTCCAAGATGTCTGCAAAACAGCCTGTTGCTAAGGGTTGGGGGGTGGGGAGTGAGTTCCTGACTGGGGTCAGGGGAGCCCAGGCAGCTGAAGCACCGCCTTCCACCTTTCTTCCAACCCCTTCTTCCCTTGTCTTGAGCATTCATCCCCATCCCAGGGTTCTATACCTGCTGTTCCCTCTGCTTGGGGTGCCTCTTTCCCAGCTCACCGCTTGCTGGTTCCTTCCAAAGTCGAATGTCACCCCAGGGAAGTCTTCCCAGGCCCCAGCCTGCCCGCCACTGTGCATTGCAGGCCTGTTTTATTTTCTCCACGGCACTATCATCATCAGACATGTTCTTGCTGTTGTCTGTGAGTTTATTTACTGTCTACCTCCTTGGTGAGCACACCAAGTCCAGGAGGGCAAGAACCACATCTGCTCCTTCCTCAGAGAATCAAGAGCTACTAAAGCAAGAGCTCAGATTTTCTTGGAAATTACTGAGAATGAAGTATCAATGGGAAATTAGAGCAAAATTGGAGCTGCCCCTACAGGGGCTTATAGTTAGTGCAGACCACCAGCAGGTAAACCAGGTCTCTCGGAACCAGCTAAGTCTGGGCTTCTGAGAGCCCCCTCCCCCAGTCTCTCTCCCCAAGTCAGATTCAGCCCCAAGCCCTGGTCCTCCCACCACCTCAGCCTAGTGGAGTTTCTCAGGCCGAGATGTTGTCTCTGCAGCCTCAGGAGCGCCCTGAGGGCAGGCCCCCAGATCCGCCACTTCTTGCCGGCTCCGTGGCTCTGTCACCTGCCTGCAGATCCCATGGCCTGGCGCCAGGGCCTGTGGTCAGCAGTGGGTGATGAATTGCCCTGGAGGGGGTTATGGCGGTGTCAGCCGAGCTCGGAAGGGCCCGCTGCACGGAGCTACCGACCCTGCCTGTGTCTGCTGCTTCCCCCTTTCCTTCTGGCCCCAGGATCCACCTTAAGCGTAAGGTCAGGAGGGCACCAGCTTTCTTCTGGTTCATTAAGGGGTCAGCTCAGGCCTTGGCGGCAACTTTCCTGACTCACCCATCATGTCCAACTGCCCCCAGCCTGTCCGAAGGTGGGTGGCAGTTTACAGTGAGCTGTTAGGAATAATGACGCCGGAGGCTCTTGGTTCAGATTTAAACACTGTTGGGAACTTCTGTGTTGGAAAGGTCCAGAGAGTCCTTAGGCCAATCTAGGGATCGCGTTGAAAGGGTAAAAGGCCAAGAGCTTCGCAGCAGCCACAGGCCTGGGAGCTGGAGCAGGGAGTAAGTGATGGGGGTGGAGGAGAGCACTGGCTGAGTGGTCCAGTCTCTCGCCTCAGTTTCTCCCCTGTAATAAAGGTGGTTGAAGCGGTAAACCAGGATGTCCCTGCAGCCAACTACCCTGGAGATAATTCACAGCCCAGCTCCCTGGAGCTATGCTCAAGAGAGAAGTCCCAGCAGCCTGGACCCCAGGCTGCCCCAGTTCCTAGTCTCTCTCTGGATATACGCAGGGTAGGTCCTTCTGGGGGAAGGGGAGGGGGTCTTTCCTGAGTCTCCCTCCCCCCTCATCCCACTTTCCCACCAGGGAGCAGCTGCCCAGCCAAGCTGTAGCCCCCTCACCCAACTATTGCCAGGAAACTATTTCTTGGCCTTTCTGTCTTGGGTACAAATACCTCGAACGTCTTTATGTCTCAATCTCCCATGAAAATAATCCAGCCTTAAAGAGTCCTCTCGTTTGCCTATTCTCCCTTGTATAAATGGAAAGATTAAGCGTGTTCTTGAACTAGGAATTTTTCTTTTAAGAAATCGCCAGCAGAATCCGGCAGTGTTGAGCCTGTTTAGAGCCCTGGAAGCGCCCACCGTTCTGGGTTTCTGCCGAGACCTGCAGAGTGGCTAGGGCGCACCTGGCGGAGGCCAGCTGCCTGAAGGCCTTCCGTTGGGCGCCTTCTCGGTGTCTTCCTATGGCCCAAAGCCAGGCCAGAGATGCGCTCCCGGCGTCCCCTCTTCCTCGCGACCGTTGCAGGTCCCGCATTGTTCTACGGCCCAATCCTCCCCTAGCAAGCCTCCCCACGGCCCTGCAATCCATGCCTCCTCCCGGGCTTGGCTTCTAGTGGAGATGTTCCCTCCATCCCTGCTTCGAAATCCTGGGAAGGGCTTAAAAAACTTGGCCCACCACCTTTCCTTCCTCAGGGTGCGTGCGGAGGGCAGGAGGCACCTTCCCACTGGCCAGTGCGGTGGCGGTGGCTCGCGCGTCTCCTCCCGCAGAGTCCGGCACAGAGCCGCATTCAGTAACCGTTTGGTGAACTAGAGAGTGCGCCCGACCCGGTACTGGGGAATGGCAGATGGGCGGCTCCGCAAGTGCTCCGCTGCCACTGGCCAAGTCAGGTTCCGCGGCGCAGCGGGTCAGAGGCGTCGCCCATCCTGCGCAGCCGAAGGCGCAAGCGGGTGGAAAAAGAGCCGAAGACCGTCCACCGGGTGCACGATGGGCACGGTCTGCATGGCGGGGAAGGCAGGCGTGGCCAGCTCCCAGCGCGCCGAGCGCACCAGCTCCACCGCGAGCAGCTGGAGCACGGTCTGCGCCAGCTCCTGGCCGAGACAGCTGCGCGCACCGCCGCCGAACGGGATATAATGGAAGCGGCCGGCAGCGCCCCGCGCATCCTCGCCCTCAGTGCCGAAGCGCTCTGGGTCGAAGCCCTCAGGCGGGCTGCGGTACACCGCGGCCGTCTCGTGCGTGTCCCGGATGCTGTACATCACGTTCCAGCCCTTGGGGATTTGGTAGCCCTGCGGGGAGGTGAGGAGACCCGCCTGACCACGAGGCACCCGGAAACCCAGCCCGAACCGATCCTCCACCTGGGGTATATCAAACAGGCTTCCGAAAACAAGCAGGGAGGCGCGTCTAACCCGGAAGCTACCGCTCTGCATACCCATATCAGCTCCTTCCCTGGTGAGCTGTGTGACATGGGCTAAATGCTTAATCTCTGAGCCTCAGTTTCTTAACTGATAAAGTGAGAACAAAATGCCCATCTTGTTGTGAGGATTCAAATAACGGGTCTGGCCATATATATTAGTGGTCAGTAAATGTGCTCTATTATTTGTTTCATTGTTTTGTTTTTGTCTTTTTTGTTCTCACGTTAGATCGGGAGACGTAAATTCTAGTCCTGCACCCACCAGTTGCCTGGGTCAGAACAATGCCAACGACAGCTCCTTTATGGTCATCTCAATTTTACAGCTCTTCTTGGGACTCAACTGAAAACTGCCTCTCTGTCCTCGCCACCCATCAGCTGTACAGTAATGTTCAGATCAGGCAGCCACACTCTAAAAAGGTGCACATGACAATTAAATTGTTGGAAGGCAGCTTTCATGTTCCCTTTGCTCACCTCCAACTTTTTCAGCTAATCCACTTTTGAGATGTCTTCCAGCCCCGAGCATCCTGCTTCCCTTGCCTGAACAGCTTCAGGAGGCTCTCACGGGCAAACAGATCTTGGAATCACCAAGGCGCTCTCCCTCTCCTCTCTAGGCCTGTTTTCCCATCTGGAACCTGGAGGATGGCTAAGACCCCTGCCTCTATTCACCCTGGTGGTCCAGTGCCCTTCTCCTGCGGTTTCTCTAAGGTCTTGCACCCCAGCGCCTGCATGACGTCTGAATTCCAAGATTCAGCCTCCACGACACTTCTACACCCCTCACTAATCCACCTACCTTTGTCTGGGCCATCCCCTCCCAGTGATGTGCTGTCCCCATCCTAACCCGTCACTGTTCCAGTTCAAATGCCAGCTCCCAAAATGTTTTGGTTTCATTCAGCTAGCGATCAGTCTCCTCTTCACACCAGTTTGTGATGAAGTTGCTGGCTCTGACCCCCTTTCTTTCCATGACAGCAACTCAGGGGCACAATCCCATTCGCTTAGGGGTCCTCAAATCCTGGTATGCAATGCACTACGGACATTTGCTGTTTAGCTTAAAGTAAGGGTCAGGGAAGGAGGTGCCCACTCTGCCTGGAGCCGCCCAGAGACTGGGCTGGTGGTAGGGGGGATGCAGGGGCAGCCATTCAGGCAAACACCTTCAGTTTAGCGGCGCTAGGGCTCCCCTCCCCCGATGCTGCCACTGCGAAGCACAGCCGGGCCCCACCTGGAGTCAAAGATGGAAGGGACAAAGGCAGCTTCCTTCCAGAGAGTAAACTGAGGCCCAGAGTGAGAAGGAAACTGCCCAGGGTCATAAAGAGATGGAGCCAGTCCTAGACCTTAACTTTCATTGTCCAGCTCATGCCAACCTGATCATACCCCATACTTTAATTAGCCCGCTTCCCTGGAATCCGGTCTCAGCCGGAGGCCAGGACTGGTAACAATGATTAATCCCTTTTTCTTGTGAGGGAGCCAGATAAATGGGGTACGGGACATAGTGGGGGTCTCTCTTTGTGCCCCACCCAGCCTCACTGGCTGAAAAGCGGGTGCTGGGCGGAGAAAAGGATGTTTTTATTCTAAAACTCCGCTCTAACTGATTCACCCGGACCACTGCCAAAAGCTGAAGTGTACGGGGTCCCTAACCTTGCTTTGCTGCCTCAACCGTGGTTCCCGGGAAATGGAAGAGGATTCAGCCCATTTTCCAGGAGGGAAAGCGGAGGGCCGGAGAGGGGAAGAGCAGACAGCTCGGTCCTAACCCCTACCCCACTTTCCCGCGGCCGGCGGCAGGGGCGGGGCGGGCGGCGCGGCGCACTTACGTCGAGCTCGAAGGTGCGCAGGGCTGTCCGGTAGCCCCCGGACACGGGCGGCAGGAGGCGCAGCACCTCCTTGACCACGCAGCCGACGTAGCGCAGGCGGCCGAGCGTCGCCAGGCTGAGGTCGGGCTCGCAGCCGCAGTTGGCCGCGGGCCCAGCGCCGCCCCCTGAGGCCGCCGGCACGCAGCCGCACGCGCGCCCCAGCCCCTGCGCCGCCAGCTCCTGCCGGATCTTGGCGATGGCCGCCGGGTGCTGCAGGAGTAGCAGGACGAGGGACGTGCTGGCACTGGCCGTGGTGAAGAAGGCGGCGAAGAGGAGCTCCACAGCTGACTCCTGCAAGACAGCCCGGGAGCGCTGAGTCTCCATTAGCCGGTTCTCGGCCTCGTGGCCCCCTAACTGAGGCGCAGGGGCCCCATATTTGCCGTTGCGCACAGGCCAGAGCGCCGGGTGCTCCCGTGGCGCGGCTACCTGTGCAGGTCCTGGAGTCGATTGAATCCCAAGTCCGACACTTGGGGAAGTCACAGATAGCAACGAGCAAGAGGAGGATCTATCCACTTGCCGTGGGAGGTTCCCAAAGATAATGCCAGGCACTTTGTGTACTGTTCTTAGCGCTTTACGTGTATTAACTCATTCGATACTCACCCCGATCCTGTGCGGCACAATGCCCGTTTTACTGAGGCTCTGAGAGGTGCTCGAGGTCCCTGCCGTCACCAGTCCCAGTAGCCGAGCTGGGAGTCCAGCGCTCTTAACCATGCAGTGCTGCCTACAGCGCTGCCGACAATCCCAGCTGGGCGCCCTGACAGTAACGGCAGTGGAACTGACCAAGGCACCCGCAGCAGCAGCGCCAGCCTCCCACCAATGCAAGCATCGTGCTCCTCCTGCTTAGCGGTGGTTCCAGTGACTAAACCTCTTCCTGGTGTGCACTGCCTGCCTCTGCCCTCCCAACTCCCCGTGTGCTGTCCTCCTTCCTTGCAGCACCCAGTTTGTGTTTACACACTGATTGATGTTATTATAGGATGAATATGTACCCCTCCTGTCTCGCACCTCGAGGGCAAGGGCTATAGTTTGCTCACTGCTGTATCCCCAGGCCCAGCATGGAGCCTGGCACTGAATAGGTAGATGATAATATGTGTGGAATGAATGACCTGATCCAAGGCTAACTGCCTGCCCTGCACAAGATGGGGAGCTGGGACAGAGACCTTGGGGCTCCAAGGTCCTCCCTGGCCAGCCAGAACTGAAGATTTCTGGCCAGTGGGTCCCTTCCTGAGAACCTGGAGGGTGTTGTCACCAGCTCCCCAGCCCTGCCAAGGCTGAGGGACCATCCACTTCTTTCCATACTACTCCCTTTCCCAGCCCAGAACTGCTCCTATCCACTGGCTCCCCCATGACTCAAGAGCCCCCTGCTCATCTGTTTCTAACTCCTTTGACTCTTCCAGACTTCACAACCACCAGGAGTCAGGAAAGAGATTATTAGTCCCATTCTCGGAGAAGAAACTCAGGCCGAGTGAGCCCCACCCTTCAGTGGCTGGCTAGTGGAAAGTGGGAAGTTGAGGCCCCGAGAAAGGATGGGAGTTGCTTATGGAAGGCTTGAGGTGTTCCCATTTCTAACTTCCCTGCCCCCCAACCTCTCCACTCCTTTTTGGGTTCTCGAGCAGGTGGGTCCAGGGACCACTCCAAAGCTTCCCTCCTTACCTCCACTGTATGTGCACTATGCATACATGGGGAGGGGCTCTAATTCTCCAGGAGATTCTGCAGTGGCAACAGACAGGTAGAGAGGTGCCAGGTGCCAAGGTGGCTCACGGAAGTGTAGATTTGGGGAGGAAGAGGGGAGCTTCAAGGAGACTGTGGAATTTAGCCCTGAACCCTTAGGGTTTGAAGAGAAAAGGGGTGAAGAGAGCTTCATAGGCAGGGGGACAGCAGAGGCAAAGGCATGGAGTGACAGAGAAGTGGGGGAGGGGGAGAGCTGTTTGCTGCCAGAACTGGTAAGGGAGGGCCTAGGATTCATGCCATGGACTCTCCTCTGAAAGGGATGGTGACTGGCCCAAGGCCACAGAGATAGTGGGTGCAGCTGAGCCATAAGTGGAACCCAGGTCTCCTCTTTCCCCTCGCCCTGAGGAGTGCCTGTGGCTCAAAGCGGGCCCAAACAGGATGCAGCTCCATTGCTCCAGGGAGGCAGCATGTGTGTAGAGACCTGCTAGAAATGCAAAGAGGGGAGGAGAACTCTCCCGCCACCCACCTTCAGCTCCTGCACTGAGAGCTCATGGCCCAGCTCCCTAGTGCTGTGTATGATCCCGTCGAGGGCATCGCCTGGCTCCGCAGCAGCCTTGTCTTCATGAAGCTTCTCTGCAATGGCCTCCTCCAGGTGCCGATGCAGCTGGTCCCGTGCCCGGATGCCCTGATGTGCAGGGAGAGAAGGGAGGTGGGGCAGGAAGGCTGAGGGGACCAGCCCTGGACACCTACCCCCAAAACCTTCCCAGTGCTGGTCTGGCTCTGCTGAGATCCTGGTGTTAAAAGTTTCCCAGCTTAGCTCCATGCCTGGCACATAGAAGGGGCTCAATAAATGCTTAGGAATTTGTCCCCACACACCATTCTCTCTTGATCACAAGCCCCCTTTGGGGCAAGGCAAACAGTTACTGTCCTCCTGACGGGAGGATGCTGAGGCTCAGAGAGGTCAAGCCATTATCCAGAGTCACACAGCTGTCAAGTGTCCATGTCTGGCACAGAACCCTGCCAGGGAGTCAGTCCATTGTCCTTTCCCTGCACAAGGCTCAGGCAGGGGCAGTGGGCACCAGTGCAGAGAGGAAGGGACACCTTGATGCGCGCAGGAAAGCTCTGGCTTAAAGGACACTATTGGAAGTCTAAACATTTAGCCTTTGCAAGGGGTAGGCAAGAGGGCTGGGGTGGCCCTCCAGAGTTCAGGGAGCAAGCACAGCGGAAGCGTCTGCCTGGGGAAGCATTTTGAGCACTTGGGCTTTTTAGTCAGGGGAGATGGGGTTCAAATCCTGCCCCCCTCCCTACTAGCTGTGTGATCTTGGGTAAGTCGTTTAACGTCTCTGAGCTTCAGTTTCTTCATCAATAAAATGAGAATAATAATATTTTGCAGACTGAGAGGATTAAATCAGAAAATGTACCCAAGGCAATCAGTGCGTATAGCATATACGTTTATACATAACTATTATTTTTATTCAGGTGACTGAAAACCAGGGCATCAGCACAATAAGAAGCCCCAGTTCGGTTGCTCGCTGGGCCCAGCCCATCGCTCTGAAGTTTGAAGAGGCCATGGTTCTCTGATCCGGAAACTAGTGGGCCTGGGGCCGCAGGCGGGGAGCCGGTACCCACCCCTCTCCAGCTGGCGCCGGGCTGGGTCGGGGCGGGGGTGGGGGGCGTGTCTGCGGCCCTAGTGCTCCCATCCATTCCGCAGCCACGGGGCTTCCAAAGAGGCGCTGGAGGCCAGGGCAGGAGGCGCCGCTCTGGGGAGGGGCTGAGACGACTGGCTGGGCGCCCGCCACCAAGACCCAACGTCGGGGAAGCCGGCGGCTGCTGGGGCTGGAGCCCATTCCTCAGGCGTGACCCAGAGAGGGTGGGTGGCCCGCCGCGGGTCACACAGCGAGTCAGGACAGAGGCCAGCCCCGACGCCCACCGCCACACCACGCCGCCTCCCCACACTGTGCAGAGCCTCCATCTCCCAGCAGAGGTGACGCCTGTGGCACACCGAGGAAGCCCCAAAGGGAAGGTTTGGGGAGGGGCGGCAGTACCTTGCGCAGGCCACTGAAGGGCACATCTAGGGGCAGCGAGAAGAGGTTCTCCACGAACTGCTCGAAGGTCCGGGCCAGCTCCGAGCACTGCGCCTCGTCTAGCCGCAGCCCCAGTAGGATGCGCGCAGCCATGCGAAAGGTGAGCGCTTTGGCGGCCTCATAGACAGCGACCGGCCCGCGGGTCGCGCACCAGGAGCGCACCTCACGCCGCAGCGCCCCCTGCAGGCGAGGCACGTAGCGCTCCAGCGCCGTGCGGTTAAACACTCGCGCCAGGATCTGTGGGGAGTGCGCGGGGTCAGCCCTGGCAGCCGTCCGGCTCCCTCTGCTCCACGACTCCATAGGAGCCAAAAGGCCAATTTCGGCCTGTCTCCTCTTCTAAGAGACCCGGACCCAAATGTGTTGGGTTTTGCTCTCGCCATTCCCTCTAGTTCTTTTCTGATGTACACAGTCCCTCCCCTCCATCCAGGCTACAGGGGCCACCTCCTCCAGGAAGTCGTCGCTAACCCTCTCTAAGTTTGAATTTCCAGCGCTTCTGGTATCAGAATCGCATAAGATCGAAGGTGAAAGGACCTTTAAGTCCCAGTCCTGGCCTTATAAACCAAAGCCGGAGAAGGTAAGGGACTGGCCCAATGGCACCCACTTGTTAGTCAGGGGCCCTGGCCAGGTTCACAGTGTACCCCTAACACCTCGCCCCGGCCTGGCCCACAGTAGGTTCTCTGAAACCGCGGGTCTGACGTCCCGACGGCACCTTCTGTTTTAGGCTCACCTTGCGCCGCTGCCGGTGCGGCTCGCCAACGGCGCCGAGCAGTGTGTGCGAGCCCAGTAGGATGTGCGCGCTCTGCGGCCACTGGCTGCGCACAAGGCGGTGCTCGCCCAGCAAGATTGTGCGCACGTTCTCGGCGCCGCTCACGCGGATCACCGGCCTGCCCAGCAGGTGCGTCTTGAACACTGTCCCGTAGCGCTCCCGGCGGGAGCTGTGGAAGCGCGAGCCCTGCGAGCCAGGAGCGAAGAGGGATGGGGCCACTGGGCCTCAGCTGAGGATCTAGCCCAGGCCTCCCAACTGCCGCTTGATAAAAACCTCCTGCTCTAGGCTGGCGCCTTACTCTTTACAAAACAGTCTCAAATGGGCCTCGTGACTGCCCTACGGTAATGTATATGCTCCTGTTCCCATTGGTGAGATGAGGAAACTGAGACTTAGACGAGCGCCAAAGAGCTCACTGCTGAGACTTGCTCCTGACTCCTGATTCTATGGTGGCAGGACATAGGGTCCTGGAACCCCTCTGTGCACCCTCGCGTTTTGTCGGTACTTAAGTTGCGTTGGAGAGTACGCCAGTGACATACGGTCCCTTCGAGGGAGCAGCTGGGCAAAGGTCAGGGCCGTGTATGCTCCCTGGGGCCCTGGGCGACAGGAAGAGGCTGGCTACGAACCCTGGGAACATTGAGAACCAGCGGGGGATAGGGAAGAAGGGGCCATATTGGGGTGCGGAAACGACGAACTGCTCACCTGAACTAACCAATGCAGCGTTTCCCCGAAGAAGGGCCAGCCCATGGAACCTTTGGGCAGGGGCAGGGCAGAGGCTCGGTCCCGGCTCAGCGTCCAGCGGAGGGTCCAGAGGTGCTGGGCCAGGCTGAGCAGCAGGCCCGCGCACAGGAGAGCGGTGCCCGCCGCCCCCAGCACCGACAGGCAGCTCAGCCCCCAGGGGAGCATGGCGAGCCTGCCGGGACCAGGCCACTCCGAGCGCAGGAGGCGCAGGAACTGCGGCGCCGGCAGCGCGCAGTGTTCACCTGTTCTGTCCGGAAAGGGCCTGGGGCTTGGGGACCAAAACCGAGATTTACAACCTCGGACAAGGACTTCGCTCTAAAAGCAGACGGGCAGCGGAGGGCAGCAGTGACCACGCGCCCTTAGGGAACGTGCCTTCATCGAGACCCGCGCGCTCAGGACTTTTCCCGGAGTCCGACGGCTCCCGGGCCAAAACGCAACCCCCTTGCGCGGGCGCCGGCTTCCTGGGGATCGCTCGAACCTCTCATCTCCCACCTCCCCTGGTCAGCACTCCTTCGATAGAAGCAGCGAAGGAGGGCAAAGAAAGGAGCAACTCACCGGTGTTGCCAACCAGGGCTGCGCGCACCCGGACTGTAGACCCCCGCCCACCTCTCTCTTCTCCAGCCTTTTAACCCTTTTCGGCCCACCCAGGCCACATTTATATAGATATTGGCTCCCTCCCTACGGATTGATACCGATTCACACGACGTGACCCGCCTCTGCATATTTAAAGCGCTCCACGCAGAGTAATGATTGGAGGCGGTGGGCAGCGGCGCGTTCTCCGAGGGGTTGGAGTGGGGAGTGGCAGCCGCTGCGGCGCTACGGCTAAGCCGGGGGCCGTGCCCCGCGCAGATCCTCGGGCGGGGCCTGCAGTTTCGCGCCAAGAACCTCCCGGCTCCCAGCAGGAGCTCGGAGGGTGGACTGACCAAGCGCACGGAGCTAATGCGGGCTCTCTCTGGGATCCCCACCCTCGAACTTCCAGGTGCCCCGTCCCCTCCCGGCACTCCAAGCCTAAAGGGCTGGGGGTTCTCCCCTTTGCTCTGCTTCTGTTTCAGGGAAACTGCGGTCTTCGATGCCTACCTTGGTATCGCAAGCCCTGATGGCCGGGGTTGAGAATCTCGACATCCCCACCACTCCGAGGTCTCTGATCTACCACTTCCAGAATCCTTCAAAAGATGGTAGTGTCACTGCTTCTCAAAGCTTCACAGAGACCCCCTAATCCCTCGAGGAGCAGATATCCCCCGGCGCCTTTCGGGACTCGAGGACCAAATTCACTGTCCCCTCCCGCTTCGTATCCTTCCCACCCCATCAGTCTACATGATTGCTTCTTGGGGCTTTTTGTGGGACCCGAAATGCCCCAGGACTCGGGCATCCCAGTCCCTACAGCGCAACCCGAGGGGTGCGGGGTGTGTGTGTGTGCAGGATGCTTGTTTTCCTGCGAACAGTAAAGCGAACTCCTCAAGACCATCACCGCTGAGGGCCCACAGTGGTCTGCTCCAAGCAGTACAAAGGAGGCGTCTCTCCGAATCTGGGGACGCCTCATCCCAAGCCGGGAGACGTCCCTGGTGACCTGGAGAGCTGGGTAAGGCACTGGAGGGTCACTACATTCCAGTCCTCAAAGAGAACTAGCAGCTCACGGCTTCTCTGGTAACTTCCAGATTGTGTTGTCCCTGGAATTACCATATTTTCCATGTAATATTTTTTAAAACGTTAAATACTTTAGGATACGAGACGGTCAAGGGAATAAGTGCTTATTTTCTTTGTTTTGGTGACACTCCCATTCCAATAACTAGGGAATAATAGCCCTTCTGAAGAAAGCAGTTGTTTTAAGTCAGGAAGCTCTAAATAGATACAGTATCATTGAATTTCCAACAACTTGCTCAACCTTTTTAATATTTAATCACAAAATCAAGAAATGTACATATAATTCTTTGCACTTATTTTACAGAGTCAAATAAAAGTTTCTTACAGGCATAAATCCTGAAAATGCAAAAGGATTATTCAGCATAAATACAATGAAGAGAAAGTAAGGATCAGATTGTTATTACATCTGGACCACAGTACTTTACACAGTAAAATGTACATTCATTTTAGGTTTTCCAGCGTTCATTCGGTTTGGCTTGTTTCCACAGTGAGGACACGGTACTGAGGTCTGCTCTTTGAAGAAAGTAACCTGACCCCTGTGGTAACTTCTGTGTGTAGGAACACATCTCTCCTAGCACAAGCGGCACCTGAAGTGGTTAGCCCCACTTAGTTTCTGTCCTTCTAACTTGAACCAAACCAAACCAAACCAAATAAATGGGGCCAGCTACAAACACTATAGTTAGAAATATTAACCCTGCTGAACAGAAACACCTTGCATCTTTAGAAAATCAAATTCCTTTTCTTCATATTCAGATTAAATTAAACCACCCAAGTAGAACAAATAATTCAAATTCTTATTGGGTTAAATTAAGTTTGACTTCAAGGACCTTTAAAGATTTATAGTTCCTCCCTCGAAATCAGCAGAATTAGAAATTTTAGTCTATTTAAATAATATTGAGGTGAAAATTAAAGCTAAAAGTCAGAAAATGACAGTGAAAGATCAGACATAATTTCATTCCAAAACCAGATACTGGAAAACAAACAAACAAACAAAAAACAAAACAGAAAAATCATTCAAGTCTAAGTAGAAAAAACACCAATACATAGAGGCATAAGTTCTTCTAATGTATTTACACAATCAGTTTCATAGACAATTTTTGACCTGATTTATATATTAGTTTTGCCTTTTTTCCCTAGAAGTGAAAAAAAATTAATGCCAGGTTTTCCATATATAAAATATTATCCAGCTATTTAAAAATCCATACAAATGATATTTATAATTCTTTCTTGTTTAAGCTCTCTCATCAGTGTCTTTTCTCTACTGTATTTCTGAATTCTGCAAACAACTTTCTGTATCATGACCAGTGCCTGTTAGAGATCAGTGTTGAGACACCATGGATTTGGTGTCACTGAGTGCAAGCAATGTGAAGTTTATGTGTGCTGGGACATACCGTTCACCAAACTTCTCAGCTGTTTCACAACTGTCTCTATCAACTTCTGTTTGTCTCGATCATTCTTCCTGAATTGAGCAAATATATTGTTCTTTTTGCTAGTATCCTTCATCCTAGGAATATACGTGAATGAAGAAGATTAGTAAAAGGAAATTAAAAGCTATACTGTCACAAGTGAAGTATCTTGGCATGCTCTGGATAATCTCACACTAATCCTATGCTTCAAAAATGTACTTCAAAGAAAATAGGTACTACTAATAGAATTACAGAGAAAGCAACCACACAAAATATTAGTATGTAAATCTAAAGCAAGTTTCCTTACGTGATACTATTTTCTAACATCATTCCATAAAGTATGCTAAAATACATACCCTCTATGGACTCTGCAAATCACACTCATAGCAAGACAAGGTGAAAGGAAAAATAATATTAGAAAATTTAAAGCAGTAATTTGTTTGCCTCAGTGGTGTTTCATGGCATTGTAAAACAAGCTTACATTTATTTAAAATAGTTCCTTATGTCCTCTCAAATCAAATACACCACAGATATTTTGAAATGTGGGGAAATAATATACACTTTTAATTCAAAAATTGAAAATTTTAATAGTGATGCTTAAAATGAAATATGGTAGAGTGAAAAGAAAACCTGCCACATAAAAGAAGGAAAAGTAACACCTACACTTGTTTTACTTTTAATTGGACGAGACGCACCAGTAAGTGTTCTGTTACTTCAGTTTTTAAAATATCATTTTTTTGAAACGCATACCTCTCTACCTGTAAAGAATCCAAGCCCATCATGGTAGGATCTAGACAGCACTGGTGGCAAACATTCCAATCCCTAACTACGTTTTACAAAATACTTTCTTTCCTGTGTAACAGTATTAAAAAAAAAAAAGTTCCAATTCTCACTTATCTGCAGTAAACATATTTCTAAAGCCAATTAGGTCAGATATTGAGGATACAATAGGAAAAATGTTTTGTCTGTATCAACATAAACAAATCTCATATAAAAGTACACAACACTGAAGGCGAGAAAGAAACAGGCTTATGTTTTGATCATTAAAATGAACTGAACTTTTAAGTTCCATATAGACATTTCTCTTTTGATAAAAATTTCTAGTTCTTCAATTATCACTGAATCACAAAATGCTAAAATGGTATGCAAAAACATCTGCGGAATATACTCACTTCTCCAAAAGAGTAAGGGCTGTGTTTGGATTCACCCGAAGGTACTTAGAAGCTGGCTGACCATAATCAGCTAGATAAGTAGACCAATCCCAAACCATAAACAGGTCAAGGAGCTGAGGAAGATGGGGAAAAATGTTAAAGCAACTTTTGACTATTTATCCACAGCTAATACATAAAGGATATGCTACTCTTGATCCATTTTAATATGACCTGCTTCTCAGATGCAACAGAATAAGGAATCTCATTTTTAAAACTTCATTAACTATATTTTATAACCAACATAGTGTATAATATCTTTTCACTTTTCAAATTACTAAAATTGTCAGGCCTTGCCTTTCTAATAAAATACTTAATTGCATTTTCAAATAATTGTAAAATAATGAGAACAGTTATATAATTATATTAACACTACTGAGGTATAGAGATTTAATCTTTACACATTATTCAGTTCATACTCAAATTTAGTTAATAAGGGTTGCTGTTACTAACTGAAGAATTTTAAAGAACTTAAATTGAACCTTTTTTTCTAAAAAGAGGTTAAGTATGTTTACCTTTCAAAGAAGTTGTTTGCACCTAGACTTTTCCCAAAGTAATTTAAACCGAAAAGCTCAGATAATCTCAATGAAGTGCATTAAACAACCTCTTCTGGATTCTCCCTGGTGATAGATCCTCAGTAGTGTTATGAAATGAGGCCTTCAGGACTCAGCCTGTTAACTCTAGGCAATCATTTTGTATAAACAAACAACAACAAAAGGGAAACCTTCTTGTTTTCCGTAGTGTTTTAAAATTGACTATTTGCTTTATAATCTCCAGTTAGAATTGTTGTCAAATATGGAAGTAATCTTTTAAAAGCAATGCAGTGCCTAAACCAAAGCACCAAACTCCTTATCCAACTTTAAAACCCTAATCCCCTTTAAGCCATTTAAAACCAACTTCCTATCCCCATTTGAATTGTTTCAGAAAGGTAAATGTTTTACTTACTACCTTCCTTCGGTTTTTATATTACTTTTTCTTTTTGTTTTAGCTCACTTTATAAGAAAGGGGTGTATTGGTTTTGCTTTCAAATGAAGCAAGTATTTGTATTTACTCATAGGATATGTGAGCCAACCCACTGGCTCTGAGAGGGATAAAATTTCTGGGGTGGTTAAAACCTACAGAAAGTTAGAAGCAAGTTACAAGAAACTAGCTCTTCCTTAGGAAGATAATGGACTTGTTTGACTCTTCCCATCCAATATACGGCTACTAATAGAGACTTTCTTGTACAAAGCAGAAAACTCTATAATGAAAATATTTACTACTAATATTAAAAGCCACACTATTTTCTTTCGGGCAACATTCTAGGCCATACCAGCCATACCAAAAGTTAAAACACTGGTACAGAAACTACACTGAGACAATGTTAAAAGAACACAGTCTTAAAAAGAAAAGGGAACATATTTCAAGTTCTGTGTAATTTTTGACTCTTGCTTAGCAACAAGTACATTTTCCCCTTCTTTCACAAGGAGGAAAAGTTACTTTCTACACTCTGCAGTGAAAATGTAAATTAGTATAACTTCTCTGGAATGTGAATTTGCAGTATGTATTTAAGAACCTTATAAAAAAGGCCATTCCCTTTGATTCAGTAATCCTACTTCTAGGAATCTAACTTCAGTAGACAATAATAAAGGTAGATAAAAACTTATGAACAAATATATTAATCTCAAAAATGTTACTCGTGTTATCAAAAATTGAAGAAAAAAAAACCACTGAAAACAGCTTAAATCTCAGTATTAAGACAATGGTTAAGTAGTGAGGTATATCTATCTATAAAGACAAGTATCATGTGGTTATTCAAATTGATGCTTACATAGAATTTTAAATAGCTTGGGAAGTTTATGATAAATATTACTACTAAAATTACATAAAAACCGATCAAAAGAGAGTGGAAAAAAATTTGAGAAAATGTTAAGAAGAGTTGTAATTTGTGTGGTGGGATTATGGGTAACTGTTATTATCTTCTTTATTTTCATAATATTCTACAATGGGCATGTATTAACTTTAGAGTTAGAAATAAGGTTTACATACATACATATATTTTTTTTCCCAATAAATTTCAATAATGAATTCTCCTCATTCAAAATAAAAGCCTCAGTTTGAAGGAGTCCTCTTCCAGGTATATGTATGTGTTAGCTCAAGTGTGTGTGGGCATGCGCACAGTCAGCAACCACTTAATAATGTACCGGCTGCAAATTCCCTTTCTTTCCAAAGGCAACAGCAACATGACCTTTGGGACCTGGAAGAAGAAGAGGCCTTAAAATAAGGGCTGATCTACCCCCAGGTGGGAAAGGAGGAGCCCATTTAATGAATTTAAAACCTACACCAAACTCCAGCTGTGAGTATAGAAATGGTTCTTTTACAGCACAAAAACAGACTTTCCTAAATAAAGAAATATTATGCTTACTTTTTTCACGTATGGTCAGACACTCATATGCAAATTTCTTATTGCTAGATATTACAGGAACCACAAAATTTAACCTAACTGCCCATCTGTAGACAAGTCTAATCCACATGCTTTCAAATTTACACTAATACTTTATAGCAATACATACAGTGCATAGTTAACTGGTAGATATCAATGGAAATCTGCATAAATTTGCACACTAATGGTTAAGGAATGCATAGACAAGGTGGATAAAAGGGCTAAGGATCTAGATAACATTCACTTATTCATTCAACGAATATTGACTGCCCACCTACAAGTGCGAACTACTGTGCTAGGCACCAGAGATACAGTATTGAATGAGACAAAGTCCCCGTCCTCAAAGAGTTTACACTGTAAGCGGGGAAAGTGGGGAGGCAGAGTTCATAAGGAAACAAGTAATATTTTATGTTAACATGAAGAATTTATAAAGAAAAAACTATTCACACACAATCTCAGTAACTTAAACTAGAGTAACATATGAGGAAGCTACTGTCAATTTAATATTAAGTAAGATAGAAACTGATTTACATAGGAGCTGACACTGCTTGCTCTGTATTCTCAGGCCATGAATCCAGTGGCTATAGACTTGAGCACCATTTCAGTGTCTATGCCCCAAAGGATACATGGATGTGGGTGGAGAGGAATGATAAGGCCTAGCAAGCATGCTGATCTCATATTCTCATTTCTCATTTCCACGTGTGTGACAGGGCCCTGTGGGGCTCCCAGGCGCAAGAGTCTTTTTTTGTCCCCCAATTCTTGTAGGCAAGACTCCAGCCTCCAAGACCTTCTCTGAGTTCCAAAGGGCGGATGTGAACAGTTGCTAATCAAGGGAGGAGCAGCCAAGAAACCACCTGATTAAAGGGAGCAGAGACTCTCCTGATATCAGGAGACCACCTGAGACCACCTGAGACAGATGAAAGGAGGGCCGGCTCTGCACATACCTTAATCTTGTCAGAGACCCCACCCTTGAGCCACTGTTATAAAACCCTTCATCACATTCTCTGGGGTTGGGACACATAGTTTTTTGAGGCAGGAGCCTGCTGTGTCCCCCTCTCTGCCTGGCAAAGCAATAAAGCTATCCTTTTCTACTTCACCCAAAACTCTGTCTCTGAGATTTGACACCAGTGCAGAGAAGTGGAGCTTTCGGCATCATAAGGATTTTTCAAATGCATAATACCACATTTAATAAGTAAATAGAAACAAACTTCACGGAGCTGTGCAGGCAAACTCATAAAGTATGTCCAACAGAGCATAACCTCTCAGTAGATATTCAAGAAATATCACTCTCTGACTGATGATGCCAGACCACTATTCCAAGTTACTTAGGAGCTTTTTTCTTAGGCTTCATGAGTACAGAATATAAGCACCCTACAGACAATTTCGGTTTATGAAGACAGCTCTAGAAAAAGGCCAAAGTTGGCCAGCAGGCAAACTAGGGCAAGTGAATGTAGTCAACTGACTTCCACCTTTCCCAGGCTTTCCCTGGGGCTTGATAAAGAGGATAGATACCCTTATGATAAGGCATTGGGTCTAATGTTAATTGAGGTAAATGATCTTCTTAGAGAAAGAAGCACTAATATTTCTGAATGGTCTACCAGTGTCCCTCCATCCATAACAATTGTAAGATCCTTTTCACTTTTTAAAGTACAGTTATACTGACATGAAAGATGTAACACAAGACTAGGACATTATTCCTGGGTCCTACCTAACACTATGCCAGGCCAGATTTACGGACTGAGTCCATTTCTATAGGCTGCTACCTATGCCTATTTTGACCAAGAAGCATGATCCCAGGTCTCTGGGATTGTTTAAAAAGAACGAGACTGCTCTGGAGCCAGAGTGTGACGGGAAGGGATGCGGAAACTGGAGCGGCACCAGGTACAATCACTGACACTCCTCTTCACTCCACACAGTCATTGCCTTGGGGACTGCCTCTCACATTCGGTGAGGTTTCACAGGATGTACTATGTCCTTAATATTAAAATCTAAATTATGGAAAACCTTACTTCTCTATCTCAAGTTGTACTTTCTTCAGATGGCAGTAAACAAATAATACATTTGCTATTAATCATATAAAATCTCCCTCAGTCTTGGAAATAAACTGTAAGACATGGTCTCAACAGGTGAATTTATTAGTTAACACATATACCTGAAATCCAAAGATGTAGACCAAACATGAACAAAAATAAAATCTCCCCTAGATTATCCAAAAGCAATTTTACAATTACTTATTAAAGGATAAAGTCAGCCATATTAAAATGAAAATTGGTATTAAGTTCTAAAAATGCGTTTGTTCCAATAGTCAAGTAAAGTAATTCCACCTTAAATCCTTTAGGGAAGTAAGCAAAGTATGGATCATATAAAAATGAATAGCAAAATAATGTGCCTCAGTTCTATTTCATCATGACTTATAAGATTACCTAAAATTAGCAAACTAACTTTTTTTTGCACCAAGGATTCAAAAACACCCTTCATAACTAATCTGATAACATAAGGTGCGATTTATGCCAACTTTTTAAAGTGTGTTGTATGTTTCACTTCCTCAGCCACCCCTGTGTGTGTCCAGCAAACAAAAAGATTCAGCTTAAGGAAAGAAATGGTTGCATGGGTGGTCCATTTATATCCTCAAAATAGTTGCATCACGGAAGAATCACTGAATTAGTCTGTGTCAAGGCATTTAGCTTGCTGACAGCTTCTCATCCTAAGTCGCACTCCAAATCTACACCCAAGAAACTTGGGGTCTCAGACCTGTTGAGATCACTTTGCACAAATGACACAATGAATCTAGGCCAACTTTAAACCATTCTATGAAACTCTTGAAGTGACTTTCTGCTTTTGTAAAAGTGAACCCAGAGTGCCAGGTCATTTTTTCCTTGAATCTGGTTTAGCTTTCTTTGTTTTGGGTCTTTTGGGTTTTGCTTTTGAAGCACCTCAGGGGCAGTGACCCAAGGCAGAAGATAAATAAAGTTAAGCCAACCTCAAGAGAAAAGCAATTGGGGATACCAGGTTTGCTTTTGTAAATGTGAACAGTGACCTGGGGGCTCAGGGTCAACCTTAGTCCCCCAAATTCCCCTTTCCAAACACTAAATCCACCTGGGGGACCTCAAAGTTGCTTTGCAGATTCCAAAAGTAAACCAGGAGATCATTTTTCCTTTGCTTCCAAAAAACAAAGCCAAAGCAAGGGTTCCTAAAGTGCTTCAGAGATTTAAACAACAAAAATCCTAAACCGGAATGTAGCTTTAAGGAAGAAATATGAGTAATTAGGCACTGGGGATTCAAGAAAAATGGGTCTTATTAAATTGGCCACAATGGGGGGAAATACAAGTCTTTTTTCTAAATAGATGTTGAAATCAAATGACGAGCTCTATATGCTTTTTTTTAAAAAAATAAATGTATTTATTTATTTTTAGCTGCGTTGGGTCTTTGTTGCTGTGCGTGGGCTTTCTCTAGTTGCAGTGAGCGGGGGTCTTCGTTGCAGTGCACGGGCTTCTCACTGCGGTGGCTTCTCTCGTTGTGGAGCATGGGCTCTAGGCGTGCAGGCTTCAGTAGTTGTGGCTCATGGTCTCTAGAGCACAGGCTCAGCAGTTGTGGCACACAGGCTTAGTTGCTCCACGGCATGTGGGATCTTCCCGGACCAGGGCTTGACCCTGTGTCCCCTGCATTGGCAGGCGGATTCTTAACCATTGCGCCACCAGGGAAGTCCCTCCATCTACTCTTTTTTTTTTAATTTATTTTTTTAAAATTTTATTTATTTTTGGTTGCATTGGGTCTTTGTTGCTCTGCCTGGGCTTTCTCTAGTTGCGGCGAGCAGGGGCTGCTCTTCGTTGCGGTGCGTGGGCTTCTCCTTTCAGTGGCTTCTCTTGTTGCAGACCAGGGGCTCTAGGCGCGGGGGCTTCAGTAGATGTGGCACGTGGGTTCAGTAGTTGTGGCTCGCGGGCTCTAGAGTGCAGGTTCAGTAGTTGTGGTGCACGGGCTTAGATGCCCCGCGGCATGTGGGATCTTCTCGAACCAGGGCTCGAACCCGTGTCCCCTGCATTGGCATGCGGATTCTCAACCACTGTGCCACCAGGGAAGCCCCCCTCCATCTACTTTTTTTTTTTTGCAGTACGCGGGCCTCTCACTGTTGTGGCCTCTCCCGTTGCGGAGCACAGGCTCCGGACGCGCAGGCTCAGCGGCCATGGCTCACCGGCCCAGACGCTCCGCGGCATGTGGGATCTTCCCGGACCGGGGCATGAACCCGTGTCCCCTGCATCGGCAGGCGGACTCTCAACCACTGCACCACCAGGGAAGCCCCTCCATCTACTTTTTAAAGCACTTGGCTTTACCCTTCTCCAGCTATTTGAAAACATATTTGGAAAATTCCACATGCAGCATGGAAGAGAATTTTCAGCAGCAGTTAGAAAGGGCTTGGGCAAAAACTGTAAAGAAGCAGTATTGTGCTTCCACCCACCTCACTTTTTGCCCTCAGGTGTTAATTGCCCTCATGCTGACTTTTGGCTCTCTGGTACACCTGGCCCCTAACCGGTGCCTGCCCTCTTTAAACGTCCCATCTGCCAAACCCGCTCTCAGCCAGCCTTTCCGCTCCTACCTATGTGAGGATCCGAAGCAAGCTCTGAGCACATTGTGGCTTAAAGGCATTCATCTCTTCAAGTCACTTAATTCAAGTGAACTGCACACAGCAGAAGTAGAATGTTCTTAAAGTATTTTTGATGGTAAGCCATGTAATAGTCCTAAATAACTACTAGGTAGGTTTGGAATTTTGGGGGAAAAAAAGAGGCAAAAAGAATTTGTATCATCAGATTTATACACATCTATATTTGCTTTACCTTGAATTTCTTGGTCACTACCATGGCTAAAAGACCATGCAGATACATATACGTGTACAATTTTACGTGGAAATTTATTCTTTATTAAAAAAATTTTTTTTAAGGAAAGAGGTATTTATTTATTTACTTTTGGCTGCGTTGGGTCTTCGTTACTGCGTGCAGGCTTTTTCTAGTTGCAGCGAGTGGAGGCTACTCTTTGTTGTGGTGCGTGAGCTTCTCATTGCAGTAGCTTCTCTTGTTGTGACGCACAGGCTATAGGCGCGCTGGCTTCAGTAGTTGTGGCTTGTGGGCTCTAGAGCGCAGCCTCAGTAGTTGTGGCGCACAGGCTTAGTTGCTCCGCAGCACGTGGGATCTTCCCAGACCAGGGCTCGAACCCGTGTACCCTGCGTTGGCAGGCGGATTCTTAACCACTAAGCCACTAGGGAAGTTCCTCTTTATTAAAATTAATTTTATCAAGTAATACATGGTTAATAATCAAATGGGGCATGTCATGAAAACCAACAGTCCATTACCCTACCCTTTCCATTCTCAGAAGCAATCATGTTAACTCTTTCTGTTTTAATACTGGTGATTACCTCGATATCTCTAAATATGCTTATTTTTCTAGTTTTTATTTATCATCTTGTAGTTATCATATATGAGGATTTACCTTACTTATACTACATTCCTGTTTTTGGTAGTTATAACAATTTTTCTCTATTTTTGCTTTTATAATTTAATATAATTAAACTCCTATTTTTTGTTATATCACCTTAAAAAAATCTTTTAAGTTTTGAGATATATTTCATATACCATTCAATTTATCCATTTAAAGTATACAAATCAATGGTCTTGAGTACATTCAAAGAATTCTGCAACTATCTCAATCAATTTGAGAACATTTTTATCCCCCAGAAGAATACCCATACCCATTAGCAGTCACTTTCCAAACTGGAGTCATATAACATGTGGTTTTTTGTGTCTGGCTTCTTTCATTTAACATAACGTTTTCAAGGTTCATCCATGTTGTAGCAGGCATCAGGACTTCGTTCCTCTTTACTGCCGAAGAACATTCCATTACATGGATACACCATTCCATTACATGGATACACCATTCCATTACATGGATACACCATTCCATTACATGGATACACCACGTTTGTTTATCCATCGATCAGTTAGTGGACATTCAGGTTATTCCCATTTGGCGGCTATTATGAGTCACAACTGCTATGAACAAGTTTTGTGTGGACACGTGTTTTTATTTCTCTCGGGTATGTATCTAGGAGTAGAATTTGTTACAGAAACTTTTAAGAGGATCTTTTGACTCTCCATTTAGTAATGTAAGAATATTAGCACCTTATATAGTTGAATTTTAAATAATTCTTCTGGCAATTGGGGTTTAAAATATTTATATTATGTATTTAAACCCAAATAACAAAAGATGTGTAACTAAAGTTTTCTAAAAGTTATTTATGAATGCAGAATGTATTAATAAATTATTATCAGTAATTTGGGGGGACTTCCCTGGCGGTCCAGTGGTTAAGACTCCGTGCTCCCACTGCAGGGGGCGCGGGTTCTCTATCGCTGATTGGGGAACTAAGATCCCGCGTGCCATGCAGCTCAGCGCCCCCCGACCCCAACCAGAGCCACCAAAGAAAGAATTTTTTCATCTTCTATTTCTAAAACACGAAAAACCTTGTAACTATCCAAACAGAAGAGAACACTTCAGATATTTTGTTCAAGTAGATTTACCTCAAATAGCTGAGTGTGATTTTGGTTTTTATGATACCTTTACATGTATATGTGGCTTGCTTTTCTTCAGTCATGAGTACCTAATTCAGCTGCCTCATACTCTAAGGCGAGTCACACACTGAGTGCTAGCACTTACCTAATTACCAAAACTAGAAACCTGGATTCAGGTTGCTTTGACTCTTCTCTCTCACAACTCCTGCATCTTACTTATTGCCAAATTGTGTCAATTTAACTTCCTAAATATTTTTTTCCTAAATATTTCTTGAATTCACTTGCTACCTACCTTCCACCACCACTACTACTACTACTGTCCTAGATTAGACATCATACTCTCTCCCATGGGGCCTTTGGTCTTGCCTATCCCCTCTGCTTCTCCTTCTAATACGCCAGGATCCATCAACCTCCACACTGCTGCCAGAGAGATGCAGCTCAAATACAAATCTTATCATACCATTCACTTGCTTAAAACTTTCAGTGGCTTCCCAGCTCCTACAAGATAAAGTTCAAGCTCCTTAACATGACATGCAAAGTGACATTTTGGCTTCCTCTCCTGCCTTGGAATTTAAGCTCCTAAACTAGGAACTACTCATAGTTCTCTTACAGACCGTGATGATGCCCCAGGACATTGTCATTTTCTTCTCTGAGTCTCCTTCCCCTCCCTTCTTCACTCAGGTAACTCTTTACTTATTCCATAAAATTTAAATCTGGATTCACCTCTCTCAGGAAGTCTCCCCAGACCACTATGTGTTAGCTGTTTCTCTTTCGTGTGTCCTCAGAGCTCCCTCCACAAATCTCTATCATAGTATTTTTCACAGTATGCTGATATCACAGTTATTCTGTCTACCCACTAAAGAATCAAATATCAATAATTCGTTTTGTAGTCTGGACAGTTCATGGCTGTCTCAGCGCTGTCTCTTTCTAATACGCCAATAGTTGAAGTGCCTTTTCTTCTTCCTAATAATGTACTTTGTAAGTGCCTCAAAGCTGGTGACCTGTTTTGCTTACTCTCTGTATCTTCACATTTGGCCCAGTACCTGGTATATAGTAGGAACCAAGTAAATGTATGTTGAGATGAACTGCAAATGTTACCTTTTGACACAAAGGTATGTATGTTGAGATGAACTGCAAATGTTACCTTTTATGTCTACACAGAGCCCACATCATATATATTAATAAGATGGCTATGTTATCATTTACTTTACATGTCAACTATTTACAATGAAGACAATTCTGAATTTTTAGTAATGTCTTATAATTATTCTGAAGGCCAGACTAGTCTCTTTGACTGATTTAATTTATGTTATAGAATGTACTAAAATATTTCATAACCAAAGCTCTGCTCCTGAGATTACCTTTTGCAAACCAGTGATGCCACCGTCAAGCATGTTAAATAAACATTCCCAGGTCATACATTTAATTTTCTGTCCAATTCATTATATCATCTGCCACACTTATATAACAGGTAGTTATATAATGACTTCACCAATGAAGCTCAGACTTCTAATACTAAAGAAATCAAACCTTGAAATTCATGATGTGAGGTGTTCACTAGACTTTCAGTTCTCTCTGATGAGTCACTTTCCTTCATTGAAGCTCTGAAGAAATAAGGTCTGCTTATATGAATTGACTTTGGAAGAAATCAAACAACAAAGGAAAACAATATGGATTAGCCAATGAAGAAAAATTGTATGCCAATGTGTCTTTACTCCAGGATATAGTAGTTGTTCAAATGAGGGAAGCTAGACTGGGCTGGGGTTTCTTTAAGTTCTCCTTTAGACTGCAGTTGTTAAGAAAAAGAGGGAGGGACTAACCATTTTTTAAAATGTGTAAGAGTCTAAGTGGATATTCTTCTCCCCTCCTCCCCATGGTTGTGTTTTAAAATAATGCAAATGACAACTTGGAGACGCTAATAGCTGGATTAATTTAGTCTTCAAAAAAATAAGTCACATATGTTTTAATCTAAAATTTTAGCAAGTAATATATATTATTTATAATTTGTCATTAGTTATAAACACTGACTTTTGGCTTTTGAAAAAAAAAAAGCTAAACTAAAACTAAAACTAAATACTTCAGGCCCCAAGACATATTATCATTCTATTCTTTAGCATGGAACTCAGACCATTTGAGACAAATGAAACATACCATGACCATTAAATCCCAATTGCCTCAGAAGGAAAAGGGAGATTGTCACTGTCTGCTAAGGTATTACCATAGAAACTAAGGCAGACACCCCAGTTCTAGGCCTTGCAAGAAATTTTTAGTGAAGTGGGGAACTGAATTTCAGATACATGTCATTTGTTCAGCTTTCTAGAGATAAGGTCTCAGTTTTATGTCCTAGAATATAAATACAGACTCTTTACTATTTTGCCTTAGATTCCCAAAGAATGCAGAGTTAGCTAGTCTACCATACTTAGCATGATGGACATAAAGAAAATAAGGATCTTTATGGTCTATATTAAAGACAAAGAATACTACAATATCTTGGTGAGTATTTGTATTTAACGGGGCTTGCATCCTCACTCATTTTTTTCTTTCAAACCTTATAATAGATTTTATAATTTTTACTCAAATAACTTAAAAAGATATGTCTTTTTTGCTTTTCTAAATCTAAAAGGCACTTACTTCTCTTATGTTAATTTATTAACCCCTAATTATCCAGACCTGATTGTATGCAATTACCTTTTGTCAGGTATAATAATTTGCTCAATAAACATGTCAGAACACTTGCTGCTTTGTCTGTTTTAACAGATAAATTTGGTTTTTCCATAGCCCCGAGGCATAATTAAATATGAAAATAGGGGGCAGTTATCAAACTACACAAAAGCTGATTCATGAAGGAAGTGCATATTGGGTTGGCCAAAAAGTTCGTTACGGAAAACCCGAACGAACTTTTTGGCCAGTCCAATACGTAGGAGGAGCCATGGCTTACTTTGGGACCTGATGCTTGCCTGAGTGCTTAGTTAGTTACAGGTAATTTCTGGGACAGGGTAACAGTAACAACACTGTGATGTGAACTTCAAAAGGGCAACAGGCAAACTTTAAGATGCACCTTAGTTAAGAAGCAGCTGTTGGTAAATAGCTATTGGCATCCATCCCTCTTTCACTACAGGTTATACCAGTAAAATACAAAAAGAGAAACTAAATAAAAACAACAGGAGAAGGACTTATTTTCTTGGGAAGATAAATGCAGCCAGTGGAATTAAATGGCTTGTGATCTAAGTCCTACAATGCTTGCAGTGATGTGAATCTACACAAATGAAATCCCTACCCGACCTCTGGATAGCCTAAAAAGGAAATTAGGACATTTCTAAGCAAAATAGGCTGTGTCATCCTGTTAAAATAATTGTTTCCTTTGACACTCTGTCAGAAAAAATTCAAGACATAGAGTCTCTTCATTGTAATACATAAAACGGGTGCCTGGTCCACTGCCCTCAACATAGCTGAGGAGGTAAAGTCTGTTGATAATTAGGAAGACAAAGAAGGGGAAAGAGGGATAACAAACAGGTAAGAAAGTTGGAAGCAGTCTTTAAGTATTTACAAAGAAGTTGAAAATAAATTAATATTTTTTAAAAGGAATTTAATTCTTAAGAAGAATCTGGGTTAATTAAGAGATATTCAATGATTGGTGTTTCAGGATGTTAGAAATAGGTACCATTTGGTTGGGAAAAATCAAGTTCCTCCAATGTCTCACATGATCAATACTCTACAGATATGACTTGTTTATCTGATTATATTTCACTTGGATAAGAAGTGCTGTTTCAGGACTTCCCTGGCAGTCCAGTGGTTAAGGACTGGAATACACCAGAACAGATAAGTAAGTAGTTGGGTTTAAGAAATATTTAGGAGGGGGCTTCCCTGGTGGCGCAGTGGTTGAGAATCTGCCTGCTAATGCAGGGGACACGGGTTCGAGCCCATGTCTGGGAAGGTCTGGGAAGATCCCACATGCCGTGGAGCAACTGGGCCCGTGAGCCACAACTACGGAGCCTGTGCATCTGGAGCCTATGCTCCACAAGAGAGGCTGCGATAGTGAGAGGCCCGCGCACCGCGATGAAGAGTGGCCCCTGCTTGCCACAACTAGAGAAAGCCCTCGCACAGAAACGAAGACCCAACACAGCAAAAATAAATAAATTAATAAACTCCTACCCCCAACAACAACAACAAAAAAATAGAAATATTTAGGAGGAAAAATCCCTAGGACATGATGAATGACTAGGTGCAGGACACAGCAGAGTGGTGCCATCAACCAGAACAGAGAACATGGAAAGAAGATCTGTTTCGAGATTGAGGGAAGATGATGAGTTGACAGCTTTGGCCACACAGGATACAAGACACACATCCCATTGGAAATGTCTACCAAACAACTAGATATGTATCTAAGGCATACAGCATTTGTGCCAGAGATCCGATGAGAACGGATGAGTTCACCCCGGTAAAGTGGATAGAGAACAGTGTCCTAAGAACAGAAACCTCAGGGACACCAACATTTAGGCAGTAGGAAAAGAAAGCCACAAAAGAGACAGACAAAGAACATTAAGAGAGGACAGCCTTTGAAGAAGAGAGAATTTGAGAGAGGATGTGATCAACATTATCAAACGCAGTAGGAAGAACCAGTAAGATAAGGGCTGAAAACGTCTACTGGCCTTCCCTGGTGACTTAAGTGAATACTATTTTAGTTAGCAGTGCAGCAAAGCAGGTTGGGTTGAGGAATGAACTGAGAAATGAGGAAGTACGGATATAATCCCTTCTAAATCGTTCTCTTAAGGAAACTGGGTGCAAAGGAGAGAAAAAAGAGATTGGAAATAGCTAGAATGAGACTAGAGAAGATACTCTCGAACTTTCCTGGCAGTCCAGTGGTTAAGACTCCACGCTCTCAATGCAGGGGGCACAGGTTCGATCGCTGGTCACGGATCTGGGGAACTAAGATCCTGACTGCAGCACAGTGCGGCCAAAAAAAAAAAAAAAAGAAGAAGAAGAAAATACTCTATTCTCTCTTTCCTTCTCTCAGATAGGAAAGATCTGAACATGTTTTTACGCTAAGGTAGTTAGGAAAAGGATAAAGCAGAGGAAAGGTAGAGGAGTAATGAAACAAAGTCCCATAAAAAAAGATGGCATCAAGGGCATAGGAAGATGAGAGAGCCTTGAATAAAATGGCTACCTATCATCTGAGTCTGAAGGAGGGAAAGTGAGGATGAGCGTGAATACAGATAAACTGATTGTAAAAGCAACAGCGAGAGATTGACGGTGATAGAGAGGCATGAAGGAGGCTGAAAGGGGCTGGAGCTTTCACTCAAGAGAGGAAAAACATGGCTCTATAAATAGAAATGGGGAACTAGGAGAACAACAATCTCTCATTCACACAGTACAACCCGTGGAAGAATGCATGGCTACCACTAGAGAGGGCTATGGGCTTAGCAGTACTCTCAGAATTCTACAACAAGGAGGCAGAGAAAACATTCTGCCCCACAGTAAAAGCTGTAGGGCCATTTACATTGGAATGAAGGTGTAAGAGGGCGAGAAGTGAACAGGTACAGAGTAAACAGAACAATGAGGGAATGAGACAGGAAAAAGGTTGGGAGGTGGGAAGGAATGGAGAAAGTAAGTGGAAAGAGAAGGGAGAAAGTGCTTAACTTTACTGAGCAATCAAATATTTAATCATCTAGAAGGAGGGATGCATGGTTGGGAAGTATCAGAAATGACAATGTCTGACCAAGGCTCAGGAAGAAATGGTGAAAGCTGCCATGAAGTTTTCAAAAGAGCAGAGAGGCCTCTGTTTGAATGTGGGCTATCTCAAGACATCTGGAGCAGCAGCAAGGGTCCTGGTTAAGGGGAGAGCTTCTAGGAGCTCTGGTTAGATTTTCTGAAATCCCTTCTAATTCTCAAGTATTAGAATTTCATGACCATGAAAACCACTGAGTCACAGACCGAAGGTAATTGGAAGATGATCTGACATTTAAGAAAACACAAGAGTCAAAGATAAAGAACTATAAATTGTAACACACTTTAGGGACTAAACTGTCACTTAACATTAAGTACTAAGCACTGCAATGTATACCTAAGAAGGAAGTTCTGGCAAAAATACTATAATGATTAATTCTCAAGCCAAATAATCCCTTCAGCAATCTCAGCCTTTCAATATACATTAGGAAAAATTTTCATCATGACTATATTATCCACTTGGCTCTTAAGAAGTCACTATTGACCTAATGTACACTAATCTAAATTTATTTTAATACATGGTTTTATAAACACATAAGAGAGGAATGCATCCCTTCCAAGTGCTAGCTGAATGTTGGCAGTGTTGAGTTCCCCGAGCCATCTAAATTTGAGGATGGGTGGCTCTATAGACAACTGAGAACTTCCTAAAGTTTGGAATATGTACATACACCTAATTTCGGGGTTATGTCTGTTCTCACTTTCCAACCAAATTATGAGTCCTTCAAGGGCATGGTAATCTGTCTTACTTCTCCTTTAGGATACTCAATAAAAGTTTGTTGAACTGAACTAAATTACATTTCATAGAACACTTTGAGATGCAAAAGTTTAAGGACTGTGTCTTTTCTGTGACAAAACACAGCCATCAAGGAAAAGCAGAGAAATTAACGCACATGTAAAAGCTTCTAATTTAAACTACTAGAAAAGCTTTGCACAAATATAGCCTGACTCTGGGACTCTTTCACACATAGATTACCGAGTGGATCCTGATAGTCTTAACACAAAGTTCACAAATCACCTAACTGTTAATTTTTCTTTATCTCTATTTCAGACCATTAATCATATTTGTGTATAACTTTTCACTTGAACATCTCATTCCAGTGAAGTGGAGCCTTTTCTATACTTTATAAAAGGAGAAACCAAGTTTCAGAGAGATTGTCTTGTTCAAATTTATATGTGAAGTAGGATTAAAAACTAACTTCCTCAATTTATAAATTAAGTGCTTAAACAACTTATTTAGGATGGCTTAATTTACACAGGATTTCTTTTTATTTGTATGTATAGCCCATCTGCTTTCAAAAAGAATGCTTGGTAAGGTTTTTTAGAACACTGCTGTAAGATTTCACATTAGATATACCAAATATAGTATGGGCAATCCAGGTAATTTTGTTGTATGTAGCAAAAAAATCGTAACAGTGAATATGGTGTTTCTGGTTATAATATTCATTAGTATGTGAAACAAACTACACTATTGCTATCTTTCTGACAAAGCGTTTAAATATTTAAACTTCTCATAAATTATCCTCACAACTCAAAGAAATCTATAATTAAAAAGAGAAACATTTCTGGCTTCCCTGGTGGCACAGTGATTAAGAACCCGCCTGCCAATGCAGGGGACACGCATTTGAGCCCTGGTCAGGAAAGATCCCACGTGCCGCAGAGCAACTAAGCCCATGCTCCACAACTACTGAGCCTGCACTCTAGAGCCCATGAGCCACAACTACTGAGTCTGCGAGCCACAACTACTGAAGCCTGCGTGCCTAGAGCCCGTGCTCCACAACAAGAGAAGCCACCGTGATGAGAAGCCTACGCACTGCAACGAAGGGTAGCCCCCGCTCGCCGCAATTAGAGAAAGCCCACACGCAGTAATGAAGACCCAACACAGCCAAAAATAAATAAATAAATAAAATAAATTTATATTAAAAAAGAGAAACATTTCTATTTAATAAAAGAAAAAATATTAGAGAAAAATATTATTCCTTATAAATGAATAATTGGAATTTTGGCAAAAATGTGAATTAATTTTGAGAGGAAGGATAAAGTTCCCTTTTGGAAAGTGTCAAATACTGATTTTATATCTAATAATTAATGGATGTATAATATTTATTAAAAGCCAGAATATCACTATTCTTTATTGCTGGCAGACTATTCTAAAAATTTTAACCTATCCCTATCAGTGAAAAAAATAGCAAGAATATCAATGATTAAAAACATTTAGATTTGGGACTCCCTCTATGTACATTATGCACTGGCTTATAATTCCCAGTCTATGGAGACAAAGACTCACTCCTTTTGTAACACATTGAAAATTTACCTCAAAATTAATCATACTGTAATACTTATAGATAAGGAATATTCCCTATTTGTCCAAATGCACAATTACACAAATAATTTTTCCCCATAAATCTGTTAATTTTGTTTATTGTCATATTTACTAACTTAAGCATTTCTCTTAAAATTAATTCTGATTGGGGCTTCCCTCGTGGCACAGTGGTTGAGAATCTGCCTGCCAATGCAGGGGACACGGGTTCGAGCCCTGGTCTGGGAAGATCCCACATGCCGCGGAGCAACTAGCCCCGTGAGCCACAACTACTGAGCCTGCGCGTCTGGAGCCTGTGCTCCGCAACAAGAGAGGCCGCGATAGTGAGAGGCCCACACACCGCGATGAGGAGTGGCCCCTACTTGCCACAACTAGAGAAAGCCCTCGCACAGAAACGAAGAGCCAACACAACCATAAATATATTAAAAAAAAAAAAAAAACTCTGATTGGTATAATTTTTTTTGAGCATTATTTTGGCAGTACCCAGTAATTCCACTTCTAAAGGGCTGTAAAAATACTTACACTATTGCTCAATATAGATGCCTAGGGATATTAACTGCAGCATTACTTATATGTAGAGAAACTGGAGGGACTTCCCTGGTGGTCCAGTGGTTAAGAATCTGCCTTCCAATGCAGGGGACATGGGTTTGATCCCTGGCTGGGGAACTAAGATCCCACATGCCGCGGTGCAACTAAGCTCACGTGCCACAACTACTGAGCCCGCGCTCTAGAGCCCGTGCCCCACAACTAGAGAGAAGCCTACGTGCCGCAACGAAAGATCTCGCATGCTGCAACCAAGACCCGATCCAGCCAAATAAATAAATATTAAAAAGAAAAAAAGAAAAAAGAAAGAAAAACTGGAGACTCCTTAATGTCCAACAAAAGAGAACTTGTTTAATAAACTATGGTATATTCATATGATAGAATGTTATGAAGAAGTGAAAAAGAGCCATATTTACCAATATGAAATCATGTAGCGTTGCATGAAAAATGTAAATTTTAGCGTATATGATCCGCTTCCCCCCCCAAAGCAAAGAATTCTACATGTGTGCACACAAGAGGGTGCAAGTGTGTGTGTTTAAATGTACATTTAAAAAAGTCTATTGGGGGCTTCCCTGGTGGTGCAGTGGTTGACAGTCCGCCTGCCGATGCAGGGGACGCGGGTTTGTGCCCCGGTCCGGGAGGATCCCACGTGCAGCGGAGCGGCTAGGGCCCTGAGCCATGGCCGCTGAGCCTGCGCGTCCGGAGCCTGTGCTCCACAACGGGAGAGGCCACGGCAGCGAGAGGCCCGCGTAGCGCAAAAACAAAACAAAAAAAAGTATATTGGGAAACACACCAATGATTCTGAGAGGTTGAAGAGGAGGAAAAAATGAGAGCTTTCCTTTTATACACTTCTTCATGTTAGATTTTTCTGTGTGTTTTAAACAGGAAGCATGCAATGTTAACTTCCTGATTTTTATAATTGTAGGTAGCTATACAAAAAATTACGATTGGGGGAAACTGGGTGAAGTATACAAAGGATGTCTCTTAACTATATTTGTAACTTCTTGAGAGTCTGTAATTACTTAAAAAAAACAAAAAGAACTGTGAGCATGTATCATTTTTGTAATTATTATGGTGTTGGTTTGATTTTTTCCCCGTTTTCAAAAAATCATTTAGAGGGTAATTTTCCAAACTACAAAACAGCTCTAAACCTTTACCCTTAAAATAATCACAAAAATCTAAGTTCAAAATTTATATCAATAACTGAAGAAGGTATAAGCATAAATTACATACCTAGTTAAGCACATAAACTGTAAGGCACCAGAATTATGACACTGAAAGGCAAAAGTCATTTAGGTACAGCCTAATCCTTCCTAATCTAAGCTCTCCCAAAGGGCAGCATACTTTTCTCATATCTGGACCTTAAAGGTAAACTTTGTGAGATGTCTGATCTTGTTATATTCAGGAGTAAACCCAAAAACGTCTTCCTTTAATTCTTTGGCACTTCAAATGAATTTAGGATTGTCTAAGGAAAAAATGCTTGCTGGAGGAGCTGTGTGAACAAGCTGTTGTCCTGCTACCATATCTAGTCAAACATTTGGATACTACAACTTTGGCAAATCCCATTAATACTTTAAGAAGTCAAAGACTTTAAAACTTCTAAAGAAAGTTCCTGTGAAGTAGTCACAGGGACATGTTTAAGCAAGCAGAGTGTGTATACAATATAGTAACAAATACAATGCAAACAAAAGAAGATGTGTTTAATTATAGTGGAAATAATTGTTATTTAAAAGTGCCTTCTTCCTCATCATAAAAGAATAAACTGGACTAGTGGCAAAAGAATTGTATGTTATGATGCCTTAAGATTAGTAAGAGAAGACAGAAATTTCAAAGTAAAGTCTTGGCAGACACCCAGTCTCCAAGGCAAGAATTATGGCCTAACAATTCCTTCATAACTTACAAGGCTCGTTCATGTCCCTTTAGGTAGAATCCAAAGTTGTTCAGTTTGAGTCAAATACAAGTATATATTTAACAGGTTTCTCCTATCTTTCTCTGGTGAAGTGCATCTGAACTTCTTTCCTAAATTTTATAACCATTTGGGGGCATGTTAGAGAGAGACTGTCTGACTATGTATATAAAAGGGTAGAAGAAATTAGGTGAGGAGGATAAAGAGAACAAGGAAGTGGGTTCCCAGGGTACTTCCCTTATTCAGCAATATTGTTAGAAGGAACTATGCTCCTCATAGTTTAACATGATATAGGTCTGGCACACAAGGCTTGCCATCACCCAGATGAAGTATGGTATACACAAAGAGATGGTAACTTCTGACTCAATCAACTAATGACACCTGCAATGCAAATTTCACACAATTCACTGATTTTAACAACAAAGATTAAGCATGCAATGAAAAAGATCTCTCCCCAAAGTAAATTATACACCATTTCCCCCCACAGGTTTCATTAAATCATTAAAATATATGGTTGAAATAGTTCAGGAAATAGTTTCCCAACAGCACACGGTAGTTATTAGGAGAAGCAGGAATCCATCCTATTTCCTGATTTCCTACACGATAATGTCCTCCTCAACACACCATTTGGATTCTTCAGTGGCTTTCTTGCTACACTCCTTAATTTCCATCCTTTCAGCCAAGCTATCTTTCTGAATCTAATAGTCATGTTTATCTTCAACTTTATCTTCTTTGATACCAACTAACTCATCTCTCTAGCTCTTATTTTATTGTCTAGCTCTTATTTTATTGTCTACTGTTCAATTCTGTTTCCCCAGTGGCTGGCTACATAAGGCACTCAATAAACATTTCTTGAATAAATGAATTAGTAAATGAGGCAATAAATGAAAATCCATCCATACATAATGCCTTTTACTACAAACAGTTCTAGGATTCCGCTAACAAATGTTTAATTTACTTATACACTGCCTTGTTCCAAAGGCATCTTAAAGCAACTTACAAAAATACATGCAAGATAAATACAGCCTGGGCTTCCCTGGTGGCGCAGTTGTTGAGAGTCCGCCTGCCAATGCAGGGGACGCGGGGTCGTGCCCCAGTCCAGGAAGATCCCACATGCCGCGGAGCGGCTGGGCCCGTGAGCCATGGCCACTGAGCCTGCGCGTCCGGAGCCTGTGCTCCGCAATGGGAGAGGCCACAGCAGTGAGAGGCCCGCGTACCGCAAACAAACAAACAAACAAACAAAAGATAAATACAGCTTAATAACTGAGAAAAGTCAGGGCCAAGAGAAAGTGAAGACAGGAGAGAAGATAAGGTTAGTATACAAAATGCACGTGATGCTATCCTATATATTTGAGCATTCTACCGCCGTAATGAAGAAGAAAATATAATTAGTTGGATAACTCACAGTATTTTGAGATAAAAACAAACTAGTTGCTGTGGATAAATTCAACCATTTCTCATATTGAAAACAGAAACCTCTGAGTCTGCATGAAGAAGCTACTGTGAAATATAGTGAACCACAGCTTCAGTAATTAAGTAATAGCAATCCATCATCTATATACCCTAGACTACCAAAATAATCATCTAACTGTTCTGCCTGATTCTAATTTTGTCCCTTTTCAATCTATTCTCCTTAGAATAGCCAGCAAAATCTTTTTCAGATGCAAATCAGAGAATGATACTAACCTGCCTAAAATCCTTGAATGGTTTCCCATCATACATAACATCCCAAACTCCTTAACAAGGCCCTCAAGGTCCTACATGACTTGGCTCTGATAACCTTCCCAATTTCATTTGCACCTCTCTTCCCCTTGCTCACTACACTATAGCCATACTTCCTCTTCCCTGACAGCACCTTAGGACTTTTCATTTGCTCCTCCCTCTGCCAGGAATACTATTTCCCCATATCTCCTAATTTCATTCGGATACCTACTCCTTAAAGAGGTTTACCCTTGACAACCCAATCTGAAGTGGTCCACTAACTCCCAGTCACTATTCACGTTAACCAGTTTTATTTTTCTCACAGAATCTAAATGTATTTGAAATTCTATATAAAGCTGTTTGAAATTATCATTGTTTGTTATGGATCTCCCTCCAACAAAACAAGTTTTAAGAGCAGGGATCTTGCCTATCTTTTTCACCACTGTATCACCAGCACTTAAAAGAGTGCCCAGAGCAGGTGCTCAAATATTTGTTTAATAAATAAAGACATCTCTGGAAATGGGACAGCTCTTTGTGATCTGACTTCATCTGGACAGCTTTCCGTTTCCCTAGAGCAGTGATGGTGAGATAACTGTTGTTAGGTCATATATGATGCCTTTGTGAATCTATTAAAACATTGACCTTCTTCTCAGAAATATGCACATATAGACAAAATTTTGCATAAGCCTCCTAAAACCAACCTGTGATCCCCAGGTTAGAACCCCTGATCTAAAGGCACATAAGGACCTTTATGCAATGCAATCTATGTTATAACCAATTCCTGCTCGTGGAGTTGAACGCTGAAGGAAAAAAAAAACAGTAAAAAGCTACAAATCATTCCTAACAGATTTCTCTACGAAGTGGTAGAATATCGGAGAAGTCAAATGAGCAATAGTCACAGCTAATAGCTGCTTAGTCTCCTCGTGTAGCATATGGTACTGAGAAGCCCAGATTTGGGATTTATCATGAAAGAAAATGACATGTATGTTGATGACATATATAAATAAGAAAACAGATCTGAAGTAGTTTTATGGGTTGCCTTTTTTAAAAATGGCATATACTATACTCCTGTTCCAACTATATGAGATCATATTGGATCAGGATATGGATAGTCAAGTTCCAAAAATTGATAAAGTTAAAAAAAAAAAAACTAAAAAGAATTGGCTTAATATTCAGAATGGTCCATTGACTCTTCTGGGACACAGAGAATCTTCCCTGGGTGCCATTAATAAAAAGATGCATGTATTGGGTCACAAAATGACTTTAAAAAAATATATTCTTTAAATTATGTCAGATCAAAGAAGTGATGGAAGGTAAAAGAGGTTTTTTAGGTGTACAGCTCCTCCTTTGCCTGCTAGGGAGGATTTGGTGACAGGTAAAAGAGGCAAACTGAACAAAGCAGCTTCTGTTCCCCTACCCCTTCTCTTTTTGTATCTGAAGGTGCTTACAGCTAAGTTAATGTGTAAAGTAAACCATCTAGGCAAAAAATTTCTGTAAGTTCTAAAGGACTTTGAAGTTTTTTCATCATGTTTTTTGTAACGCTAAGTAGTAATACTATCTTCTTTGTGACGTTTTGGTTTTGTTTTAAGATTCTTATTTTGGAAGGTATTAGGTTTTCTGTCTTAAGGAAAGGTACAGTTATCTCGAAAAAAGTCACTTCAAATGTATTTAATACTAGGAGATGCTCTTTATAACAAACAAAATATAGAACGTACTTTGATTATTTTATCAAAATATCTCTTTCAAAATTTTCCCATCTCATTTACAGTGTATTAGTAAGGGGGGGGGGGAGTAGCAAATATATTCTTTATTTCTCTCCAAGTATGCACACTGTGGCTCAATAACAATAGCCTTGATGATTCACTAAGGAATCTGACAACTGTTAGGATCTGAACTCCATATGAGCTGGTATTTTAATTTCCCCCTTTAATCTCTTCATTCTTCACAAGCAATCCTGTGTTAGTGTCTCATGCTTCTTAAAAACAAGTTATTCTGTATGACTGACTGACTAGTTTACTGAATCTAAGCAGCATTAATCCTCTAGTAATTACCATCCTTCATAAAATCGTCTGAATGTTTTAAAAAAGAGGAAGTTCAACAAATTATTTTTGAAAACTTTCTACTATTTTCATCACTTTTGTACTATTTGTATTTTAATATTTAAATTTCATCTCTCTACTGAAAGGCTTATCTTTTTGCTTTCAGAGCCCTATGTTTTAACCAGAACATAGATCTAGGAATCCATAGAGTAACGCAGTGCAATAGTGGTCCACATGATTCAGTGTTTGCAAACTGTGTGCCATAGAACACTGATTTGCACGACAGTAAGAGATTCTTTTTTGAAAAGTATTTAGTACTCAAACAGGTTTGGGGGGAAAAAGGGGATACACCTCTATTATAGGACTTCTCAAAGCCTTCAATGTGCCAATGAAATTGTGAATTTACAAGAGAGGAACACAATATTCAGGATTTCCTAAAATTATTTGTCTATAATTTACTTTCTTCATGACTCACTGTTCCAAATAACAGAAGTTTAGGACATGGTGCTTTATTTAAGTTCTGCTCTATATTTAGTCATTGCTGATCACTCAATTAAGGCATATACTGCCTTTGTCTAAATTCCTATAATTCCCCTGTTCAAAATATTTCTTCATCCATAGAAGAACAGTTGGGTTTGGAGCAATGACAACATTTCTTAGAAATAACATATTATTATTTTAGTATCCCTAATGATGACCAAGGTAAATCAAGAAATGTTTGTAATGCTTACACGTTTACTTGAGAAGGCAAAGAAATGTGTCATGTATTTTTAGAAATACTCCCATCAAAAATAACGGAAATAAAAAATTTTTTACTGCTTTTAAAGTATGTTTCTTTACATGGAACATTAACTTACATGTAATATCCCAATTCCAAATAAGGTGTTTCTGTACACCAAAAATATGTTTGAATATAGCTGAATAATTTGCATTCACTTATTCAACATTTATTGATTGTTTACTATGTACCAGGAATAGGGTTAAGTAATACATGTATCGTAGTGAACAAAAAAGGCATGATTCTTGTCTTCATGGGCTTGTAGCTTAGCTTTTTTCTTTTATGTTACCTGAATTGTTATGAATACTTGCTCTAGAATTGCTTTATTTTTAAAAATACCTTTGATGTGGTGGGGGTATAGTTAGGCTGCTATTTTAAAACCTCAACTTGATAACTAATTTGCTAATGGGGAATGGCATGAATCATGAAATAAAAGCATACAGTTAGCTGGGGGACAACAGAAACCATTTTACTTGTATATTAGAAGCACATATCATTTATATTTCAAAGTCTTGTGTTTTATAACTATTTTACATTAAAATGCTACGAGAGGGACTTCCCTGGTGGTGCAGTGGTTAAGAATCCGCCTCCCAATGCAGGGGAGACGGGTTCAAGCCCTGGTCCAGGAAGATCCCACATGCTGCGGAGCAACTAAGCCCGTGCGCCACAACTACTGAGCCTGCGCTCTAGAGCCCGCGAGCACAACTGTTGAGCCCGTGTGCCAAAACTACTGAAGCCCACACGTCTAGAGCCCGTGCTCCGCAGCCAGAGAAGCCACCGCAATGAGAAGCCCGCACACCGCAACGAAGAGTAGCCCCCCACAACTAGAGAAAGCCCACGTGCTCCAACAAAGACCCAACGCAGCCAAAAATAAAAATAAATAAATTTATTTAAAAAAATGCTATGACAGCCAATTCTTTTCAAAAAATGGTGCTGGGTCAATTGCGTAACCATGTGGAACAAAATCAATCTTGAACCTTACACCCCATACCATGCACAAAAATCAATTCCAGATGGATTGTAAACCTAAATATGAACGGTAAAACAATAAAACTTTTAGAAAAAAACATTTACAATTTCAGGGGAAGGCAAAGACTTCTTAAACTGGACATTAAAAAGAACTAATCATGAAGGAAAAAATGATAAATTGGATTTCATTAAAATTATGAGCTTTTATTCATCAAAAGCCATCACTAAGAGTGAACAGACCAGCCACAGAGCAGGAGAAGATACTTGCAATACACACATTTGACAAAGGAAGGACTCATATTCAGAATATACAAAGAACTTCTGGAAATCATTAAGCAGACAATCCAATAGAAAAAAATGACAAAAAACCTGAAAAGTTTACTCACAAAGGAGGACATTCAAATAGACAATAAATAAATGAAAAGGAGTTCAACTTTATAAATCATCAAGGAAACGCAGATTAAAACCACAATGTGAAACTATTGTATACTCTCTGGAATGGCTGAAAAGGAAGAGACAACTAATATCAAGTGATACCAAGGATGCAGAGCAACAAGAACTCTTCTACACTGCTGGCTGAAGTACGAACTAATATTCTTGCTCTGGAAAACTGCTTCACAGTGTCTATTCAAACTGATCATATACCTACCCCCCTGACTCAGCAATTCCACTCCTAGGTAAATACCTCAACAAAAAAGGGTCTGTTCACCAAAAGACATGCAAAAGAATGTCATGTTAGTTCAATCTGTAACAATAAAACTGGAATCAATTCATATGTCCATCAATAGTAGAATGTATAAATTATGGTATATTTATATAATGGTAGACTACACAGCAAAGGGAATGAATGAACCATAGCTACATGTAACAACATAGATAAATTTCACAAACATAATATTGAGCAAAAGAAGGCAGAACCAAAAAGTTAACATTGGGGTCAGGGGTGGTGGTGGTAGGTTGAACTGGGAGATTGGGATTGACAAGTATACAATCATATGTATAAAATAGATAACTAATAATAACATGCTGTATAAAAAATAAATAAAATTAAATTTAAAAAAGAAAGTTAATACTGCATGATTCCATGTATACAAAGTTCAAAATCAGACAAAATTTATCTGTGGTGTTAGAAGTAACAATAGTTGCTATCCTCTGAGAGGGAGAAGTGCAGTAAGGGGTAGGGGTCTCTTTTGAGGTACTTACTGGTCAAGTTCTTTTTCTTGATCCGTGTGCTACACAGATGTATTTACTTTGTCAAAAATCAGCAATAGTATGATTTGCCTGAATGTATGTTATATTTCAATAAAACATTTATTTGAAAAGTGCTATGAGATCCATATATATTTTGCACAATTCGAATTCTCTAAATATAGTTCAGAGGAATGATCACTCCTCTTTTCCCTATTTTGCCTGAAATAAAATACTTGAAAATGGAATCTAATCGTAGATAGAGAAAGAAAAATTGTAATTTTTATGGCACAGGGTTGTAACAGGCAGAAGAAAATGGTATAGAAAAAGAAAATGGCTCATATGTAAGCTAATAAGAACCACATATGTGATTTGCACTACAAAGGCATACCTCTCTAAGGCTTTAGACTATATATTCCCAGATTTTTTTTTTTTTTTTTTTTTTTTTTTTTTTTTTTTTTTAGCCGTGCAGCATATGGGATCTTAGTTGCCCAACCAGGGATCGAACCTGCAACTCCTGCAGTGGAAGTGAGGACTCTTAACCACTGGTCCGCCACGGAGGTTCCCTATTCCCAGATTTTTAAAAGGCTCTTCATAGGACAAGGTATCCGATCACTCACTACCTCTGTAGTTCTCTCTTATGTGCTCTCCAATTTGTGAGCGTCCACACCATCATGCACAGTCTTAACAGCCCCAAAGCACAGCGGTCTAATAACCCAAATACCACACTTGATTAGCGTACTCTAAGAATTCCCAGCACGCTGTTGGTTCATTTGGAGTTAACTAAAATGACCAGGTCTTTTTCATAATATCAGTCAGATTTCCTACATCCTGTATTTTTAAAAATTTAATTAAAAAAATTAAATACAGCACTTAATAGTTTTCTTGCTAAATTTAACTTTTTTGGCTTTGGCTTATCACTCAAGACTACTGAGAGCACTTTGATTTCGTCTTCTATCATCTTAGGTAACTCTTCTAGCTTTGTATAATCTATACAAATAATTCATATTTCTTCTATGTATTTATCCAAGTCATCATTTAAAAAATATCTTGATCCCAAACTGTCAAAGACAGACATCTAGAGGGTGCTGCCAGAATCCTGACTTAAAGCAGTATTTCCCAAAGTATATTTCATGTAATACAAGCCAAAATTAGTAAGGGATGTGTTCTGTGATGAGTTTAGGTTTACTGCACCATTTCTCAGTCCTTACAATTCTAATGCACATGGTAAGTCTCTAAGAGGGGATTAGAGTACAAAGTGTTTCCCAAACTTAGCTGACTTGGAATCTTTTTTAAAGAAATCTTTTCTCATCTTGAGAAATCAGTGTTCCTGGAAAGACACTTCAGGAAAATATACGGTGAAAAGATACATCAGCCAACATTCTTTAGGGAAGAAACTGTTTTATTAGCTTCAAACCTACTTAATTGTATTATCATCCAATCTACCTCAACCTCTCCATATTGTCTGAAGGATTATCAAGATATTGTCAAGTGCTGCAATAATATCTTGCCAGTCTAACTTATCACAAAGTGAAATAGGACCAGGTAAAGAGGATTTAGTATTAGGATTATTAGTGAGCCATGGATGCTCAGTCTACTGTGAGAATTATGTTCAATAAGAAGCTATGAAAGTGAGAGATACATTTTTAAAGTTTCCTGCTAAATTGGCTACATTTTTAGAGTTTTGGTGATTAAAAACTAATCTTCAGTGGACTTTCCTGGTGGTGCAGTGGTTAAGAATCCGCCTGCCAATGGAGAGGACACGCGTTTCATCCTGGTCCGGGAAGATCCCACATGCTGTGGAGCAGCTGAGCCTGTGTACCACAACCACTGAGCCTGTGCTCTAGAGCCCGAGAGCCACAACTACTGAAGCCCGCGTGCCCTGGAGCCCACGCTCCGCAGCGGGAGAAGCTACCACGGAGAGAAGCTTGCGCACTGCAACAAAGAGTAGCCCCTGCTCACTGCAGCTAGAGAAGGCCCGCGCACAGCAGTGAAGACCCAACGCAGCCAAAAATAAATAAAATTTAAAAAACAAAAAAACCTAATCTTTAGTTTCCTGGGAAATTCAGTTATATGGGACACATCACTTTCCAGTGATATTTACTGAAATCTTGCTATGTATTAAGAACGAGTCATTTTTAAAAGTATCACTGAATACTATACATTATACAAAGAGTCTTATAATAAAAACAGTTTAAAAATTTTAAGGTTTTCATACATTGTCAAAAGAATTTTACATATTTTGAAATTCTTTTGAAATCCATTTGAAAGATTACATTTAACAAAAGAGATGGTCTTTGTAAAAGTAAACAGATGCAAGTAAGTATACCAAAGTCCTTCACCAATTAGCGACTTCATTTCAGAACTGAGGGTAGAAGGATGGTAGGCTTTACTTATAAAACATGTATACACAGACAAATCATGTTCAAACGGCACGTTTAAAATTGAGTGAAGTAGTATACTCACATAATGCAGTACCAGTACTGCTAATCCTCCACATTGTCTATTGGGGCAGTAGGTCTTAAAATGTTGTTGAGATAACTGGCTTCCATTAGCAAGCATGTGATTGGCAGGATGATAAAGTCTTTTCACTCACAGGTCAGCTATTTCCTTTTCTTTAGAAGAGGGCAATTCTGATGATCCATCTTTTAGCTACAGTCTCTCATTGAGTCCCAATTCTCTTGCCTTCAGCTTTGATATGGTTCTAACTTTCCTCTTGTATCAGCTCATACTTGTCATCAACTCCTCTATTCAGAACAGCAAATATCAGGAGTTTGACCTCAGGGCAAAGTCCGGGTGGGCAGGTAAAATTTGACCACTAGACCTACTTCCTAATCTTTCATACCCAGCAATTCATGAAGCAGTATCAAATTCAAACTAAAAAACAGAAGCATGACCCCTTATAAGTACTATGAAAAGGGCTTTTTTGCCTTTCTAAGTATACTTGAAAAGAACTGTCAGCTGCCCTATTAAGACAGAAATGGATCACAGACCAGGAAAAAAAAAAAAGGAAAAGTGCAGAAATTCAACTGAAATGTAAATAAAAGTGTTAGCACCCTCTTTATGTTTGGTGATATACTACTTCACATAAAAGTGTTAAAATAATATGCTGCTATGAAATATCTTTATGAAGTCAGGAACATAAAAACACTACTGAAACTTAAGGTATCCTTATTTAAATAATCACTGATACTGATAAAAAACATTACATCACCTCATATGAGATTAAAGTTTTCAAAATGAATTTTATTTTTGGCCAATTCCCATACTTGGCATTTCACCACTAAACTGTTTGTAAGTTAATTTGAAAAACAAATATAGGTGAAAAATAACTATTATTATCAAATTATTAAATCCAGGCCTCTCAAATCATAAAATTCAAGTTATATCACAGTGGTCCAGTAGCTGAAGACAAGAATTAGTTGCATCGGGACTTCCCTGGTGGCGCAGTGGCTAAGAATCCACCTGCCAATGTAGGGGACACAGGTTTGAGCCCTGGTCCGGGAAGATCCCACATGTCGCAGAGCAACTAAGCCCATATGCCACAACTACTGAGCCTGTGCGCTAGAGTCCACGAGCCACAACTACTGAGCCCACGTGCCACAACTACTGAGCCCATGTGCCACAACTACTGAAGCCTGTGCACCTAGAGACCATGCTCCACAGCAAGAGAAGCCACTGCAATGAGAAGCCCGTGCACTGCAACAAAGAGTAGCCCCTGCTCACTGCAACTACAGAAAGCCCACGCACAGCAACAAAGACCCAACGCAGCCAAAAATAAATAAATAATTTTTTTAAAAAAAGAATTAGTTGCATCTTCTTGTTTGTTTATTTATTTATTTATTATTTTTGGCTGTGTTGGGTCTTCACTGCTGCACGCGGGCTTCAGTAGTTGTGGCTCGTGGGCTCTAGAGCGCAGGCTCGGTAGTTGTGGCACATGGGCTTAGTTGCTCTGTGGCATGTGGGATCTTCCTGAACCAGGGCTCAAACCCGTGTCCCCTGCACTGGCAGGCAGGTTCTTAACCACTGAGCCATCAGGGAAGTCCCTCTTCTTGTTTTAGAATACAAAAGTACAAGAAGATATAGCATAATTAAATTTTAACATTAATAATCAGAGAAAATAATTTAAGCCTCTTTTAAGACTAGAAAAATTAATATGTCAAAAATTAGCTCATCAAAATTTTCTATCCACTACTCACTTCCACTGCATACTAACTACCATACTTTAAAACTGTGTTTTATATTAACTAGTTATTTCTATATAAATCTTTTAACAGTTCTATATACTTGTCATAATAGATTTTAGAATTCTAAATGTTTCATAATAGACTTTTTTATTCACTTAAGTCTCTTAAAGAAATTACCTTACAGTTGTTAAGTATCCGTCTGCCAATGCAGAGGACATGGGTTCGAGCCCTGGTCCGGGAAGATCCCACATGCCACGGAGCCACTAAGCCCATGCGCCACAACTACTGAGCCTCCGCTCCAGAGCCCGCGAGCCACAACTACTGAGCCTGCATGCCACACCTACTGAAGCCCATGTGCCTAGAGCCCATGCTTCACAACAAGAGAAGCCACTGCAATGATAAGCCCATGTGCTGCAACGAAGAGTAGACCCCGCTCACCGCAACTAGAGAAAGCCCGCGCGCAGCAACGAAGACCCAATGCGGCCATAAATAAATAAATAAATAAATATTTAAAAAAAGAAAAGAAAAGAAATTACCTTGATGAGGAAATGTCAATCAGGACTTAATGCCTCTAAGTGCACTACTTGATAAGTAAATCAACCAAAAAGATTTGAGATGTTTATTAATATTTATAAGTCTGCCTTCGTAACAATTCCCTAGTGAGCCATAGGCTTGTAAAGAGGATTTCTTTGCTGTGAAATGATGATTGTGTTTGAAGGAAGAAAGTACCTAGGATCAGAGTTTTCTGCTTTGAACTAACTACCTACCTGGACAAATCAAGGAACAGAATCTTTGCCAACAGCTTTATAAATTATGTGATCCTACAGCAACATGGATGGATCTAGAGAATATCATATGAAGTGAAGTAAGTCAGAGAAAGACAAATATCATATGATATCACTCATATGTGGAATCTAATTTTCAAAAAATGATACAAATGAACTTATTTACAAAACAGAAACAGACTTACAGATATCAAAAACAAACTTATGGTTACCAAAAGGGAAACGCTGGGGGAAGGGATAAATCAGGAGCTTGAGATAAACATACACACACTACTATATACAAGACAGATAACCAACAAGGACCTACTGTATAGATAGCATAGGGAACTCTACTCAATATTCTGTGATAATCTATATGAGAAAAGAATCTGAAAAAGAATAAATATATTTGTATGTATAACTGAATCACTTTGCTGTACACCTGAAACTAATACAACATTGTAAATCAACTATACTCTAATAAAAATTTTTTTTAAATTATGTGATCCCATCTACAATCCTACAATGAGATTACAAGCTAGTTAACAGCATAAAAATTCATACAAAACTGAGAAAACAGCAAACAATAAATTTCAAATTTTCTGTGAACAGATTATTTGTATATAATGGGAGCTATCCTTGAATCACATATTCTTTGGACTGGAGATCATATTCATGTAAGTGGTCATAACTTAATTTGGAAATGAATATACCACCAAACCTGTTTCCACCTTGGTAAAGGACTCAGTTTTCTATATCATCTTATTAGGGGCAACAGGATAGCAACAGAGAGAACTCCTTGTAAAGAAAATGGATCTACCTTCTACCTAGTAAGAATATCTTCTAATAAACTGAAATGGAAGTTGAGAATCCACTTTCTTCATTTTCTACTATCTTCCCCTTAACTTAGTAAAGCTAACCATCTGTAGATCTAGGTCACTCATAATAGTGTTTCTTGTCTGGCATAATACATGAGCACCAATTGTAAACAGAATAAATATTGATACATTTTCATATGTATTTAGGTTATAAAAATATTTAGGTTATTTCATATTTATGTTATGAAAATATTTCATAAATACGTTGTTCAGTGCTTTACAGATTATAATTGGGAGACAGAATGGCTTTTTCAATTTTCTTCTAAACTTGACTTGAAATACCAGTTATTTCCATACAACTCACTGTCTTATAAGTATTCCTAGCCAATTTGTGGGTATTGTGCTTCTCTAAAGGATTGTTAAGCTCCATAAGGATGAAACTGTCTCTTATATTACTTTTGTGTCTATTTCAACCATATCTCCTCTCTCCAAATAATCAATACTTAGCATTTCATAAATATTTATTGAACACTGGCTTGGAATTAGAAAAAGCAGCTCTGTGTTCAAACATTTATTAAAATAAGAGCTCTTTAACTGCTCACAATGGTCCTGTTCCAAACATCACTGTGGAAGAGTTCTATTCATACCAATGGTGGAGCCCCATCTCCAGTTATCTCCATCCCTCAAAGGGGATGGGACCATTAATAGACTGATATCACAGTGACTTTCTTTTAATTCCATCTCCATTTGGTTCTTCTTGCCAAGGGCAGCAGTCACGCCTGTTGTCAATCCTAGCATTCCTAAGCCCTCTAACTTGGATCTACCCCTCCTCCACACTCTTGTGCCTCTCAGCTTTATTAAGCTCCTTAATCCTATGATTAAGAAAGAAAAAGAAAAAGGAGGAGGAGGAAAGAGGAAGAAACGAATAAGAAGCAAAATTATGAGGGAGATGGAAAAAGGTAATATGAAGAAAATAAAGAAAATGACAATAGAGAAGTTAAAGAGTAAACTGAATAGAAGAAATTTAAAAATCATATTTGTTATTATACTTAGAGTTATGTGACTAGAAAAGAATTACATAAATGTATAATTACCTTTAAAAATTAGTTTTATCCTTCTTTCTGGAAGCATATAGAAAAACTATAAAAATAACATTCTTTACACTGACAACATTTTAAGCAAGTGGTTCCTTTCTAGGTTGTAATAATTTACATTTAACTTGGGTCCTAAAACTAATGTTACACTACCAATTTTCATATACGACCATGAAATCATTAAGAAATAACTTAAGCTTCAAGTGTTATTAAACCAAAGTATAAAGTTTTTATTTATTCATGTGCTTTGCAAGTAATAACTAAGTTAAATATTCACCAATAAGAATGCCCCATGAAGTTGAGACACTGAATGGGTATAGGTTCAAAAGAAGGACCAAATACAGTTATCAAAGAAGCACTTTTCTAGGGCTTCTCTGGTGGCGCAGTGGTTGAGAGTCCGCCTGCCGATGCAGGGGACATGGGTTCGTGCCCCAGTCCAGGAAGATCCCACATGCCGTGGAGCGGCTAGGCCCGTGAGCCATGGCCGCTGAGCTTGCGCGTCCGGAGCCTGTGCTCCGCAACGGGAGAGGCCACCGCAAAAAAAAAAACAAAAAAAAACAAGAAGCACTTTTCTAAAGAAAAGTTTTTTCAAGGCAAACAAGCATTCCTGTAGCATTTAAAAAAAAAAGAGAAGTAGAAACCAATAAATGAGAAGTACATTATTACATCTTACTTGTCTGAGGTCAATGAATGCTAGCTGCAGAGTATCCCCTTGGAATCCTGGAACGGGCTCAGAGCTGGCAAACACTATTTTAAAAAAAAAAGAATAAAAACAAGATTGCAAAATATACAAGGGTTTAACCACTAATTTCTCCTCATTACAAATGTATTATAATATTTGCAAGTAATCATTTCAAATGAAGACTATTTATAACCTTCAATTTTCACCACTGAGAATGTTCTCCACACCCATTACCACGAATATTTTAATAATTTTAAACTTCCAATCTGCCATTTAATTACTCTAATCCTTAATTACAATAAATTTTAAATGGTTATCCATTTAACTTTTGTAAAAGTTCAAGGGTAGTAATATACTTCAATCAAGAAAAGTTTTCTGACTCTTTTTAGCCTTAAGTGAATGATTATAGAAGCATTTTGAAACTATACCAATTGCACGGTTGTCAACATATTTCAAAACATCTGCTTTGTTACAGAATATGCTCTACACAAATCCTACCCTAGCTAACAGCGATAATAGGCAGCCATGTAAGAAGTCAGTTTTACATGCAGTTTTACATTTTACAGCAAGTAAAATGTTCAAAGTAGCAAAATGAGGATGATGTAGGAATGCCTGTTCATTTTTTTAAATAATTTTTTTCCATAATGGAATCCCACCTCTTTAAAAACTAAGAGACATCTTAAGACAAAATAGATTTCTTAAGACAGATTTCTTAATATCTTCAGACGAAAAATATTTTGAAAGATATTTTTCAACAACTTTTTTTTTTGGCCACACCGCATGGCTTGCAGGATCTTAGTTCCCCAACCAGGGATTTAAAGCAGGGCCACCACAGTGAAAGCGCCTATCCTAACCAATGGACCACCAGGGAATCTCTTTCAACAACTTTTTTGTACTTAAAAAAAGTTAATACTAAAAAAAAAAAAAAAAAAAAAGTTAATACTAGTAACATAGCTTTGTTTAGTTAGTTGAAGACAATCTCAATACTAGTTATTTTGAAAACAAAAGCCTTGTGGCTCATAAAAAAGACCCTATCATTTTACACACATGCTTCTCTCGTAAGAATATGAACGCCTGCCACCACTCTCCCTCCCCATTAATATATGAGTTTTCTTAGAGAGTATTATGGATTTTCCATTTGTGACTTTATCTGAGCCAGTATTTTAGAAACCACTTACATTGTTAGCCTATATAGATCTTGGAATAACAAACATAATTCTTAACTTTAGTATATTCTGCGTGAAATATAGTTTAGAAAGGCTCAAAAATCAACATCTAAAAACAATAAATAGATGAAAGCCTAGCACAGCTTAATTTATTTGGCATTTTTGGAGAACGAAGAATTCAAATTAAGTTTTTTTTTGTTGATGTTGTTTTTAAGTTAATTATAATTTTTGCTTTAAGCATCAAAACTTTTTTCATCATAAGCATTTTTTGATAAAATTTTAAACTGCATCATAATACTTTCCCTTTTTTTTTTTTTTTTTTTGCAGTACGCGGGCCTCTCACTGTTGTGGCCTCTCCCGTTGAGGAGCACAGGCTCTGGACGCGCAGGCTCAGCGGCCATGGCTCACAGGCCTAGCCGCTCTGCGGCATGTGGGATCTTCCCAGACCGGGGCACGAACCCGTGTCCCCTGCATCGGCAGGCGGACTCTCAACCACTGTGCCACCAGGGAAGCCCTATCTTTTGTTTTTAGAATACTAAACACTATATAAACGTTTCTTAATTCTCTTCATTGATAACCATTAAGAACACTTTTTATTCTATACAATAAATTCCCAGGGCTGCTACGGTATTAACAGCTGTTTTCTATTACATTAAATAGCTCAGAATGCTGTGCTGAGTTCTTGTGTCTATCTTTAATAATTTTTCTGCCTTCTCTCTTACAGTTTTAACATAAATTCTTACTCCCTCCTCTCTCACTCATCTCTTATTATGTTATCTTTAATCTTCTTGGGTAGGTAAGCTAATCAATTACTAGAATAGTATCTAAAGTAAGAGCAAATACAGCCTGAGCATGGGCCTCTCCCACAAGTAGGTGAATGAGTTTATATATGCCTTTGAGTAAATGTACCTTTCAGTTACTCAGTTACACCATTTTCCTCCTTACTTCTTGGTTCTCTGCTGAGTACTAAGTAGCTATGGCCATTAGATAGGTGACTACATTCACCTTTCTCAGGCCCCCTATTTCCAGAAAACTAAGATTCATTCAAGCAAATCTAACCATATTTTTCATTGTTTACTAAATTTACTCACATCACTGTCTTTTCATACAATGAAAAGTAGAATACTTTCATACTGTGGCAACTCCATCACCCACTACCATTGCCCAGATAATTGAATTGCCTCTTTTTAGTAACATGAGATCTTAATTGAAAAATAACAAGCAAAATTCTAATAGCTTATTAAAAGTAAAGATTTTTTTTTTTAATCTAAAAAGTACTTTTCTTAAGACCATCCAGCATATCATTGGCTTTCGTGGCAAGTCTCAGGCTACTGTTTGCAAGTAACAATTAACTATGAATTCCTTAATGGTCTCTAATCAAGGCTGTATATGTTAGCTCAGCTTCTACCATCACCACATATACATACACACATAAAGACTTCCTATAATACAGAGAGACTTACTTTATATATCAGGCATAAAAATCAGCTCAATTTCAATTATACTTCGATTATTATGCACTTAATCTTCCAGAATTTTTCTACACTGAAAATAATCTGTCATTTTTCTTCTCTCTCAGTTCCTATTTAAGATACTATAGTTTAATAAGCCCCATTGCTTGGCATTAATCCAAAGAGCTTAGAGTCAAAATTATAATAGTACCATAAATTTATATAGCACTTTATAGCTTACAAAGCACTTTCTCACATGCCATCTTCTTTAATCATCATAATAATTTATCTTAGTAAACAGGGCATGCAGATGATGGATCACAAAATCTTGCAGCTAGAAGAGACACCCCCCCTTTGAAATATCTCCAACAGTCCTCTGAAGGCTCCGTTTAAAACTCACCAAGTTCTTCATTTTATAGGGCAGAAAAATTAAAATTGAAGTGATTTGCCCAGATCACATAGCTAATTTAGATTTCCTGACATTCAATTCATTGATCCAGAATCTGATTAAGTATTCAGCCTCTCATCTTTTATGCCATCTCTTCTAAGAACCTAACCAATATGGAAGTGAAATTCACTAGTTTATAGCTCTCAGGTCTTTTCTCAAATATTTTTTAGGGATAGGAGGCTTCATATTTTTTCCTTTACTTCTTTAAAACTCAAATGCAGTCAATCCTGTTGGTTTTATCCTCTACAATATCTTCAGTCTGAATCTGTCTCTACCTCGGTTCAAGCTATCATCATTTCTTGCTTGCATTACTAAAATACATTCCTATCTGGTCTCTCTGCTTCTTGTGTGCCACCTTTCCATCTACTTCTCCCAGTAAGATGTAAATGTGATTTATGCCACTTCACAGTTTAACACCTTTCAATGGTTCCCCATCACCTTCACAATAAAGCAGGACAAGTAAGATCCTTTATAACCTGGCCTTTGTCTATCTCTCTAGCCTCATCTCTTACCACCTTCCTAGGGGCACCTTAAACTCCTTCCATTCCAAACCACCTGCACTTCCTTGTATATGCCACAGTCTCTTACCGAGTACCGAGTACCTTTGATCCTTCTGCCTGGAGCATCCTTCCTCTTCTTTTCCACTGGGTAACTCTTACTTATCCTTCCATTCAATCTACATCTTCTGTGGAAGACTTCCATTACCCTGCAGCCTGGGTTAGGTCCCTCCTCTGTGATCTCCCTGCAACTTCTGTACACAGCCTAACTATACTACCCATTTTGCTATCTTATAATTGTTTATCTGTCTGGGTTTTCCCACCAGACCATGAACTCCCTGAAGGTAGGAAATATACTTCCATTTTTATATCCCGATCACCTAGTATAATGCCTGATACATAATAAGCAGGCAATAAAAGTTTCTTAAGTGAATGAAGGAAAATTGAACAAATGAACAAATAAATTCTAAGGGGATGCCATCCAATCCTGGTAATTGATACGTTCTCTAGCTTATTGATTAGATCTAGAATGATGTTGTCCAACAGAACTTTCTCCAGTAATAGAAATGTTCTATATCTGAGCTGAACTGAATTCTTAGTTTTATTTAATTTTAATTGAATAGTCGCATATGACTACTAGACAGTGTAAATCTAGAACATTCTGTGCATATTTAGTGTATTTATTTCAAAATAACTGAGTGTGGGTAAGAATACTCCAAATGTTTCCTTCAGCCGAAACTAAATTGTGAGTTCTTCCACTAAACACGAAGCTCACAGGAAATAGAGATTTTTTTTTTAACCTTTATATACTCTGTGCCTGGTGTACAAGAGATATTCAGTAAATGCGTTGAATGAATAAATAATAATACAAATAATTCATTTATACTAATATGGTCCCAATAATTCTAGAGGTAGATTTCAATCTGAACTTTTTAAAGAATTGATGACTGATTTTTGGAATAGCTTTAAGTTTGTCTTCAGATTCCTTCTTGGCTCAAGCAGATTCTCAATTTTATATGATTTGTCATATTTTGGGGTTTCTTTGTTCTCCTCCCTTGGGCCAACTTTTTATTATTTTTATTTAATAATACCTGCTTCCTAATATGATATCTTTGTCATTCAGTCATGCCATTAAGGATAGTTTTTCTGGGTTTTTTTTTTTTTTTTTGCAGTACACGGGCCTTTCACTGTTGTGGCCTCTCCCATTGCGGAGCACAGGCTCCGGATGCGCAGGCTCAGCGGCCATGGCTCACGGGCCTAGCCACTCCGCAGCATGTGGGATCTTCCCGGACCGGGGCACGAACCTGTGTCCCCTGCATCGGCAGGCGGACTCTCAACCACTGCACCACCAGGGAAGCCCAAGGATAGTTTTTAAAAACACACATTGATCTTGGTCTTTCAATAAGATATTTAAAAATAGTTTCCAGGGCTTCCCTGGTGGCGCAGTGGTTAAGAGTCTGCCTGCCAGTGCAGGGGACACAGGTTCGAGCCCTGGTCTGGGAAGATCCCACGTGCCGCAGAGCAGCTGGGCCCATGTCCACAACTACTGAGTCTGTGCTCTAGAGCCCGCGAGCCACAACTACTGAGCCCGTGTGCTGCAACTACTGAAGCCTGTGCCCCTAGAGCCCACACTCCACAACAAGAGAAGCCACCGCAATGAGAGGCCTACACACCGGAATGAAGAGTAGACCCCGCTCGCTGCAGCTAAAAAGAAAGCCTGCGTGCAACAACGAAGACCCAGCACAGCCAAAAATAAATAAAGTTATTTAAAAAATAGTGTTAAAAATAAATAAATTAAAAAAAAATTAAAATAGTTTCCAGGCTTTCTAAAGTTTTTTTCTTTTTTTTCTTAAAGAAAGTCAAAATCTATGGGTTTTCTTCTCTTAGTGCCTCCTATTTGACTGGTTTTTTTTTTTTTCATAAATTTATTTTATTTTATTTTTGTCTGGATTGTGTCTTCGTTGCTGTGTGCGGGCTTTCTCTAGTTGCAGTGAGCGGGGGCTACTCTTTGTTGTGGTGCGCGAGCTTCTCATTGTGGTGGCTTCTCTTGTGGAGCACGGGCTCTAGGCAAGCAAGCTTCAGTAGTTGTGGCACGGGGACTGTACAGCGTAGGCTCAGTAGTTATGGCGCATGGGCTTAGCTGCTCCACGGCATGTGGCATCTTCCTGGACCAGGGCTCAAACCCGTGTCCCCTGCATTGGCAGGCGGATTCTTAACCACTGTGCCACCAGGGAAGCCCTGACCATTTCTTTTTTAAAATAAAATAGCTTCATGATATATTCATTTCCTCTTATTTTTTGCTAGAATATGGAACTTAATAATAATGATTCCAAGTTTAAAAATATTCTTTTTTTTAAAATAAATTATTTTATTTTATTTTATTTATTTTTGGCTGCGTTGGGTCTTCATTGCTGTGCATGGGCTTTCTCTAGTTGCGGTGAGCAGGGGCTACTCTTCGTTGTGGTGCACAGGCTTCTCATTGCAGTGGCTTCTCTTTGTTGCAGAGCATGGGCCCTAGGTGTGCGGGCTTCCGTAGTTGTAGCATGCAGGCTCAGTGGTTGTGGCTCACGGGCTCTAGAGCGCAGGCTCAGTAGTTGTGGCGCACAGGTTTAGTTGCCCTGCGGCATGTGGGATCTTCCCAGACCAGGGATTGAACCCATGTCCACTGAATTGGCAGGCGGATTCTTAATCACTGAGCCACCAGGGAAGCCCTGACCATTTCTTTTTTAAAATAAAATAGCTTCATGACATATTCATTTCCTCTTATTTCTTGCTAGAATATAGAACTTAATAATAATGATTCCAAGTTTAAAAATACTCTAAAGTAACATTAGAGGGACTTCCCTGATGGCACAGTGGTCAAGAATCCGCCTGCCAATGCAGGGGACATGGGTTCGAGCCCTGGTCCAGGAAGATCCCACATGCTGCAGAACAACTAGGGCTTTGCGCCACAACTACTGAGCCTGTGCTCAAGAGCCCACAAGCCACACCTACTGAGCCCACGTGCTGCAACTACTGAAGCCTGCACACCTAGAGCCTGTGCTGCGCGACGAGAAGCCACCACAATAAGAAGCCTGTGAACCACAACGAAGAGTAGCCCCCGCTCACTGCAACTAGAGAAAGCCCACGTGCAGCAACAGACCCAACACAGCCAAAAAAATTAAAAATAAATAAAATAACATTAGAGAGGGAGGTAGAGGGAAAGGCATCACCTTATTGGGAAGGTAAATTTTTGCTGTATCAGTTTAACTGAGAAGAAGATAAGATTGAATTAATTTAGATAAAACTGAAAGTTAAAATTAATACATACTGTAGAAGCTGTGATTATAATGACAAAAGAAACCCCTTCCAAATTGGCAATCTATGACGTTTTAAGAGAACAGAGTATCTATAGGCAAAAACATGAATTATTTGTAAATCTAACAAAACTTTAAGCAGGAAAATATGCCCTTCCTGCCCTCAGGATCTATGCACAGATGTACAGGATTTATATGGGGGGAACAAAGATGGCTAAGAAGTCAGGCTATAAGTATTTATCCTGGCATGAAAATATAAACCTCTGAAATTAAATGCAGAGGGAATAAGTCCTTGAACAATCCTGTCCTAGGCAGACAGTTATTTTTACTGTAAGGTGGATTATTTGGAAAACATTTACACAGGGTAGGAAGAATTGGGAAGTGGAAGAAAAAATGCCCATGGAATAAGAAGAGCAATAGATCAAAAGATTGAAAAAGAGGGTGAGGAGGCTAGGCTAAATAAACTCTCAAGACTGCTTGTGGATGACAAGGCAAGGACATATAAAATGGAATAATTTCATAACTAAATAAATGACTGACTGTAAATAAAAACAGTCTGCATATTGAAAAGATTTCTCATGATTCCATTTCTTACTAGATCTGAAGATTTAAATTGGCTAGTTAGAACCCAGATTTTGGCTCGGCAACGTATTCTATGTGGACCAGATGTGTCATTAGAAGCGATGACGAAGAGCACCATCTAGTGGTTTTTCTGGTGGTGAAGAACTCATGCCTGGGAGTCAGGGGTCTTGTTAGAATTCTTGACTGTTAAATTCTGTTACATGTGGTTGGTAGCAGTGGAATGCAAGCCTCTAGAACCAACTGCCCCTCTACATTCATCACCCCACTCTTATATAAGGTAGTATCTATTCCTCTCCCTTTCTTGGAAAAGGAGCAAAGCAGCCTAAATTTGATACCGTAAATGCCATTAAAACCAGAACAAATTCAAGTAGGCAAAAAATAAAAGAGCATCCAGCTTACTTAAAAAAAAATAAAAGACAAATATCCTCTCATACCATCGACATGATTTTGCTTGAACCCTTTTATTTTGGGGTATGGACCTTTTTCAAGGCTAGAATTAGAGGCCCTGGGGTCATAGCCATATACATACAAAAAAATCTATAGAGACTTTCTTTCTTTCTTTTTTTTTTTTTTTGAGGTGGGCTAAGCCTTTATCCAATTGCGAAAAGACCAAGGCCTTCAAACCTAGAGATTCACCTATTTCTCAATAAATCATCACTGAAAAAGGTACCAGTGCTCTTCAACCTGGAGCTTTTCTAGTGCTTATGAATTTAGGATGTTAGACTCTTAGGAGTCAATAACCTCAATTAGGTATTTGTGTCGAATATATGAAAAAGTACATTCTAGACCTATTCTGGGTACCTCAAATCCTTCTGATTGCCTGATGCTTTGGAAATGTTATTTTGTTAGGGATGTGAAGGATTTCTGAGATACCTTTATAGGAACTTAAAAAGACACTTTTATTTTTTCCTCTATACTGTTGCATTTGTAAGGTGCCTTCTGATGTGACCCAATATATGAGGTGTTTAATAAAACAAAAGCACATACACAGATTTAGAACATCAGCTTTATGCCAAGCTTGGCAAATGCTCCTCCAAGAAGTGATTTCTCTTAAACTTATACAAAATCTGTAACAGGATTAAAGGTTCAATGTAGCTTTGTGGGGGGGCGGGGGCTACGTTTGCAATTCCGAATGGAATGCCTTCCTGACTTCTCCAACCACACAGATATAGTAGTATTATTGGTTATGGTCAAGTTAACCAAAAATGTCTACTTCATTCATGCATAAGCCCTACCTAATATTCTCAATCAGTACAACTTTGTATCTAAATTAGGTCTGCTTCTTATACTCTGTCACAGTACCATTTACTTTTCTAGAATTTAACAACTTATAAACATATGTATTAGTGCAGTCATATAATGAATGCCTCCCCACTGGGCCTAAACCCAAAGAGGGTTAGGGGCTTTTTCTGTTTTGTTTACCACTGTATCCCCTAAATGCCAAGTACTTGGTAGATATGAAGGAATTAATTAATGCATGACTCTAAAGTACCATACTCTTCTTCGCCTTAAATTTTACTACTTCTGGGACTTCCCTGGTGGCGCAGTGGTTAAGAATGTGCCTGCCAATGCAGGACACACATTCGATCCCCGGTCCAGGAAGATCCCACATGCCGTGGAGCAACTAAGCCCGTGCACCACAACTACTAAGCTGACATGCCACAACTACTGATGCCCGCGCGCCTAGAGCCCATGCTCCACAACAAGAGAAGCCACCGCAATGAGAAGCCCACGCACCACAATGAAGAGTAGGCCCCGCTCACTGCAACTACAGAAAGCCCACGTGCAGCAATGAAAACCCAACACAGCCAAAAGTAAATGAAATAAATTTATAAAAATGAACATAGTCATCAAATATGTGAAGAATTTTTATAAATGATCAGTTATATCTATATCAAGAAGTTGAATGGTCTTGAAGAAAATTACAGCAGCATCAATTGGCCTTAACCTTTTTTTTTTAAAGAGGCAGCATTTTATTTATGTACGTATGTATGTATGGCTGCATGTATGTATGTATGTATGGCCGCGCCATGAAGCATGCAGGAGCTTAGTTCCCCCTGACCAAGGATCGAACCCGTGCCCCCTGCAGTGGAAGTGTGGAGTCTTAACCACTGGACCTGCCAGGAAAGTTCCTGGCCTTAACTTTTTGATAACAAAGTTAGGAGAACTCTAGAAAAGCAAATGTAGATTATAGAGACTTCCTGATTTGTTAATTTGTTCATTTATGCAACAAATACTCTATGAGCATAGCATTCTGCATTGGGTGCTGACAATTATAAATTCTATGTTGAATTTAACTATCTATCCTAGATGATTAAATCTCTTCTCTTTCCTCTCTCCTCTTCACCTTCCTCTCCTTTTCTCTTTCTTTTTTTCCCTCTTCATACCACCCACCCCAACCATGGGATGTATTCTTGGGTCTCTTCTACTATGTGAGTCTCTGACTCTAACCACCTAAATCATATCAAATTTACTCATCCACTAATTTCATGTATTCCCTCCTCCTCCTTTCAAAATGTCTGAAATCCATCTTCTTCTCTTCATTCCCACTGCCCAAAGTCAAGCTTTTTCTATCCTTCACAGGAAAAAGTTCCATAGTCTTTTAACAGGTCTTCCTACTTGTAGTACCTCTCTCATTTCAGTTCAATTTCCACATGACACAGAGTTAACTTTCTATAATATAGACTTCATAATGTCATGGTCCTGATTAAAAAGCTTCAATGGATCTCTATTGCTTATTAAATAAAGTCCAAGCATTCAGAAGTTTAACTTTTCTCAGCCATATCTTTCAACACTTTCAATCATGCATCTTGTAGTCTAGCTATAGAAGACCAGATGAAGATTCCCTAAGCATTCTCTCATCACAGCACTTTTGCCTATGCCATTCCCTCTACTCAGAATGCCCTTCCTTGCTTTTGATGAAACCTGATTCATCCTTTAAGACTCAAATTTCACTTCTATGATAGTCAATCTTTTCAACCCCATGTAGGATTAATTGCTCCTTCTCTACAAGTGATACATACTTCTATAAAGAATTTATGTTCTACTACAGTCATTTACATGTTTGTTTCCTCCCCATCTAGTATGTGAGATCTTTGAAACCTGATTCATCTTTGATTTCCCAGTAATAACAGGTAGTAGGTTCCCATTAAACATCTGAATAAATGAATCTTCCCTACAAATCAGTTGACTCTACATGGAAAAAATTCAGTTACAGACTGAAATTTGAGCTCAAGCCAATTTAACTCGTAAGTATGTGTGTCACAAGGAATACCAGGGAAAAGCGCACACACTGTTTGAAAAAATAAGTCGGTACAGGGGCTTCCCTGGTGGCGCAGTGGTTCAGAGTCCGCCTGCCAATGCAGGGGACACGGGTTCATGCCCCGGTCCAGGAGGATCCCACATGCTGTGCAGTGGCTAGGCCCGTGAGCCATGGCCGCTGAGCCTGCGCATCCGGAGCTCGTGCTCCGCAACAGGTTCAATCCCCGGTCCGTGGCAGAGGCCACGGCAGTGAGAGGCCTGCGTACCGCAAAAAAAAAGAGAAAAAGTGACTACATAGATGGATCAGTGCTAATTCTTTCACTACCAGAAAAAAACAAAAACAAAAACTAAAAGCACATGGCTGAATGATATGAGGAACTGAACTATTCTTAACTTTCTACCTCCCCAACTTCAGCTGGTTGTGCTATTTGTTTCTACCTGCAGACTGACATTTTAAGCCCTAGGAAATATATGCATAATGTTTTTACAAAGTAATGAGGATGGAAAAATAATCAAACCAAATTATAAAATTTAATTCAGAATTAAGGCCATTCTTGATGCTTATATTTGATGTTAACCTCTTATCGCTTAAATTCTTTGACTTAAGCCTTTCTTGAGTTACCCAAGATCTTTGGTCGTTTTTGGTATCTAGTTCCTGATCTCTGCTATCTAACTTCCTTGGACTCTGGATTTCTTACTAGTGTAAGACAGACTAGTAGGATTTTATGTTAATCCCACAAACCAGTCACAGACTTTTTTTTTTTGGCTGCGTTGGATCTTTGTTGCTACACAGGGGCTTTCTCTAGTTGAGGCGAACAGGGGCTACTCTTCGCTGCAGTGCGCGTGCTTCTCATTGCAGTGGCCTCTCTTTTTGCAGAGTATGGGCTCTAGGTGTGCAGGCTTCAGTAGTTGCGGCACGTGGGCTCAGTAGTTGTGGCTCGTGGGATTTAGAGCACAGGCTCAGTAGTTGTGGCACACGGGCTTACTTGCTCTGCGGCATGTGGGATCTCCCCAGACCAGGGCTCAAACCTGTGTCCCCTGCATTGGCAGGCGGATTCTTAACCACTGGGTTACAAGTATAAGTGCCACCAGGGAAGTCCCTGATCACAGACTTTTAAGTAATAGTTTCTGAGCCTCTTGAAGGGAAAGTAATTACTATGAATCAATATGGGTTTATGAAGAATCAGAGTAGTAACATTTTCTTCTTTGAAAAACTAATAAGACTGGTAGATGAGGAAAATTCAATGGCCATTATTATCCCTATATACCAGCAAGGCATCTAGCAAAGTTGCTCATAACTTTGAGCTATGGTTTAGATTCAAAACTATGAATTAGATTCAACTAGGGAATTAGCAACTGGCTGAAGAAATCTAAAGATACCCAAGATTTTGAATAATGGATCTAAGTCAATATGAATAGATAGACCCATGTAATGTTGTGGTTCTCAAACTTTACTGTGCATCAGTATCACCTGAAAGGCCTACTCAAAAAGAAATTGCTATGTCCTATGCCCAGAATTCACAATTCAGCAGGTGGGGTTCAAGAATTCACATTGCTGGGACTTCCCTGGTGGTACAGTGGTAAAGAATCCACCTTCCAGTGTAAGGGACGCGGGTTTGATCCCTGGTCGGGGAACTAAGATCCCACGCGCCACAGGCCAATTAAGCCCACGCACGCGCACCACAGGACTACTGAACTTGCGCACATCAATGAGGGAGCCTGAGTGCCGCAAACTACAGAGCCCACGTGCTCTGGAGCCCGTGCGCCACAACTACAGAGCCCACGTGTACTGGAGCCTGCGCGCCACAACTAGAGAAGAGAAAACCCACATGCCACAACTAGAGAGAAGCCCGTGCGCCACAAACAAAAGATCCCACATGCTGCAACTAAGACCCAATGCAGCTAAAAAAAATAAAGAAAATAAACAAATAAAATAAAATAAAACAAGAATTCACACTGCTAATAAGTTCCCAGATGATACTGTTGCTGCTCATCTGGGAACCATGTTTTGAGTATAGTACATCACTGATGTACTATATATCAGGATACAGATATCAGGTTTTGTTCAACATTTTGCTAATGACCTTGTTAAATAAAAGCATGATTACAAATCTGCATATGATATTAAATTTTGATATAAAAAGATCTCAATAGACTAGCTGTGGGACAAATCTTAAAATAAAATTTAATAAGGATAATCTTAAAATCCTAAAACAAAAACTAATCATACAAGTATAAGAAAAACAAAGCTTGACAATCACACACAAAAAAAGAGAAAGATAAAGAGATTTTAGAATGCTACAGCTTCAATGATTCAAGAGTATACTCTGGTAACCAAAAAAGATAATAACAGTTTGGATTTTACTAATAAAGTACAAAATACGGAACAATGTATTTGATAGTCCAACTACATATTATACTGGTTCCACCACACCTGGGTATCTCTGTATTCAACTTTGGGTGTCAGACATTAAACAGAAGGCAGTCAAACCAGTTTGTTCAAAGAAGAGCTTTGGACCTAAAATCATTATCACATGAGAACAGTAAGAGGAATTGTTTATCTCTGGCCTTCAGAAGATTCAGAAAGATATGAGAGCAGTTTTCATATAATTGGCTTGTGGATGAAGACTAGGTTTTCTCTATATGACCCTAAGCAGAACTGCCACCTGTAGTTATCAGACTGCTTACTATACACAGGTGCCCACCTGAGGAGAGGAGTGGGGAGGGAACAGGGGCTGAAATCTAGCTCACATTTCACTTGATAAGTCATGTGCCTTGGTGGGGGTGTCCAGCTGGAAAAAGGGTAAACTTTTTTCTAATTCATAGAAAGGGGACAACACTGGAGGACTTTTTCCCTTCAGTGGGAATATCTTTTCTAATTTGCACAAAGGCACAATATGGACTAGTGGTGACTCTAGCCCTAATGCAGAACTAGGTACATTAGGAGAAGTTTAGAAAAAACAACTGCAACTCAATGTGAGAAATTGACAGAGTAATATATTAAATGCAAACTCATTTTCTGAAGAGTAGTTAATCTCCCAAATTAAATGTTCAAGGAATAGCTGGACAACTACTTGACGGGGTTATTTTAGAGTGTGTTTCAAGGTAGAGGAGTATGTGAGTATGTCCTACTAGGCGGGTGGTGAAACTCAATGGTCGCTTAGTTTCTAGGATTCTACATTTGAACTATCTGCCTGTTTTCTCCATATCCCAGTTGATTCTTAAGGCATTCAGATTCCTTCTCTTCACAAATTTACCATACGTTCTAGCCTTCCTCTTACCTAGCCAAATCCCTCTTCCTGTCTCCCTTTCTTCTCCTTTCTCTGCCCCAATGTGTAGAAAGCATACACACAGCATTAATACTGAAAATAAACCTTGTATTTTAAAAAATTGCTTTCTTCCAGATTAAAAAACAAGAAAACAAAAACACTATTTAAAATAGGGATGAAGGGAATTCCCTGGCAGTCCAGAGGTTAGGACTGCATGCTTCCTTTACAGGGGGCACAGGTTCGATCCCTGGTCAGGGAACTAAGACCCTGCAAGCTGCGTGGCGTGGCCAAAAAAAAAGGGGATGAAAACTAAAATTCTCTGAACATATTATTAGAGAAAGCTAAGTTCCATTTTTAAGTGATTTATATATCAATCACTAAAAGTCATGAGTTGGGGAGTAGATAATTCTTTTGCACCAGAAAGAGAGTGGAATAGACATGAAAAATGTAATGTCAGGGAATTCCCTGCTGGTCCGGTGGTTAGGACTCTGAGCTTCCAATGCCGGGGGCCCAGGTTTGATCCTTGGTTGGGTAACTAAGATCCCACAAGCCTCGTGTGTGGCCAATGGGGAAAAAAAAAATGTAATGTCAATTTTTATTTGTTCAGTGAGTACTGAATGCGTGATACTGTATTAAGTAATAATTAAGTAATATTTGATAAAAATTAAGGAGCAGAGCCAACCACAGCCATAATCTTATAGGAAGCTGAGTTATCTTTTGTGGTTTGTCTTTGAGTCCTGGTTTCTCCCTTTCCATATTTATAGTACCAGAACCTTGGCCCCCATCAGGCTAGGGTTTATTCCTCTTGCACTTGACCCCAGACATCTTTAACTGAGTTATATCTTATACTTAGGAATAATCTCTTCCAAGAGATTAGTCTTTTAAGAAAACATCAACATCTTAAAAGCAGCCTTCAGTAACTCCACCCAAATAAGTAACTAAAGGGAGAAACTGTCCTATGATGTAACAGAGAGGCAAAGTTTTGTGTTTTTTGTGCCTTTCTCTAAGTATAGTTAGGCTTACTCTTCATGGAGAGGTAAGAGGACAGAGAAAATCTCTAGGTGCCTGAAGCTGCCTAACCAAACAGTAATTTCCATTTTTTAACAAAAATATCTAATTGAGACGACACAACCAAATACCAATAAAGGGCTCAACCACCCTCAAGCAATATTTATGTAAAATGTTTACATAAACATTATCATACTGAAATGATCTCATAAGACAATTTTTTTTTTTTCTTTTGGCGCGCGGCACAGCTTGTGGGATCTTAAGTTCCTACCAGGGATCGAACCCAGGCCCTTGTAATGAAATCGCGGAATCCTAACCACTGGACCGCCAGGGAATTCCCTCGTAAGATAGCTTTTAAAGAACTTTAAGAAATCAGTTTCAAATTATTTGTAGAATGAATTAACAATTACTTTGAGTTAGAAACATTTTAAAAAGTGCTTTTTGGGGCTTCCCTGGTGGCGCAGTGGTTGAGAGTCCACCTGCCAATGCAGGGGACACGTGTTCGTGCCCCGGTCCGGGAAGATCCCACGTGCCGCGGAGCAGCTGAGCCCGTGAGCCATGGCCGCTGAGCCTGCGCGTCCGGAGCCTGTGCTCTGCAACGGGAAAGGCCACAACAGTGAGAGGCCCGCGTACTGCAAAAAAAAAAGTGCTTTTTGGTAAGTATTTTTGTAAATACAAGATAAATATCATTTTGTAAATGGTAGTTTTATTTTGAGAAAGAAATATATAAAGGTTTTCTAATTAGAGAAAATTAGAAATGCTTTCTAGGAAAAGAAAATGAATCCTTCTCTTCCCTAGGGAAAAAGTATCTTTCTTTTGCTTTGTAGATCAGTATTTCTCTTTTTTTGAAGGAAATAGGTGGGTTTTTTAAAACTTTGCACTTCTTTTTTTGTGTAATAAACAATTGATCTTGATATATATAGAAGCAGACAAATATTTTTTACTTGTTGAAAAAAAAATCTGTCACTCCTGCTTCAGGTGCAAACCACTGACATTTAATTTTTTAACGTCTTTCACAGAGAATATATTATTGCAAAATCTGCCCAAATAAATATTTTATAATCCTTCTTGTGCCCCACTGATTTTCAATTTATCAACAGTGGTGCCTGACTAAACTGTCAACCAGGGATTTTTATCATTTAATCAGTGTACCATTCATTTGAAAGTAATGCAAAAAATTGTTCCATAAACTCATGTTCTGTATAAGGGTAACCTACATCTAGAAGTATATATAACAAGGCGAATAACTAAATAGCACATTCAATTTTGAAGGTGACTGGCTAATGTCAACATTAGATTATGGAATCTGCTAACTTGTCACCTAAAGAAAATAAAGTGAAAAACAATGGTAAAGGTAAAGACTTGAGAAATTCTTTGGGAAAGAGAATCAAAATTTCAGAATATAAAAGAAGCTTCACTTGGAATGCAGGGTCTTAAGATTATTCTTTAGCAGGTATCTGAAAAGTTATTTACAGGAAAGTAAGAATGACAAACTTGGAATCATTTCATTCACTTACTACAAACCTCAGGAGAGTCCTGGCAAGAAGACAAGAATGACCAAAAGAAGGAATAAAGGGAAAAAAATGAATCATAAATGAATCACCTTTTTAATTATCCAGTCTGGATTGTCACTTCAGTGCCTCTCTAGAGCAGAGGTCCCCAACCTTCCTGGCACCAGGGACCGGTTTCGTGGAAGACAACTTTAACATGGGCAGGGGGGTGGGGGTGAGGGGTGGATGGCTCAGGCGGTAATGGGAGCGATGGGGGGCAGCAGATGAAGCTTCGCTTGCTCAGCCGCCGCTCACCTCCTGCTGTGCGGCCCGGTTCTGAACAGGCTGGGGACCAGTAGCGGTCCACGGCCCAGGGGTTGGGGATCCCTGCTCTACAGGCCCTAAATGTGAAAGTGAGATATTTTTCTCTTGTTGAAAAGAAGTTGCTTCTAAGGCTGCCGAAAGTTTAACTGAATCAGGCCTCTTCCCTCCTTTATGAACTATCCTACTATATACCATTTTTTCATATAATTTAAATATAGATTCTTAGAAATGCATCAGATTTAACCAATAAGGTACTTACATTCACACTGTATGACATCTAAGTTAAATTGCTGAACGGCTCCCATGCTTATCTGTTTTAACTCACTGTCCAGGAGCATCTGCATTAATGATGTTGACAGATGCTGGCAGGCTGACATGCAAGCAGTCTGGGCAACTTTCCCCTGTTATACAAATATCCAAACCAAAAAATAAACAAACAAACATATAAATATATCATCGAGTATCACAAAAGTTATATACATGGCATTTTTTTGTTGTTTTTTTTGGTAGAATAGTAATTATTGGCCTTTCTCTTTCTGTATTCTGAGTGGCTGTCTTTTACCACAGGAATTGAAAGTAATATTCTGTTGACTTGTCCTTCTCAGGATATAAATATCATTAAAGCTCTAACTGCATGCAGAAAAATTAAAGTACAAGTTTAAAACCCATTATTTATTATTTCAGATCTCCTGAAATGCCTCAAGTATTTTTAAAAATGCACATTAAAATATGACATTTGTGACATAAAGTAACTGTCATGTTGACAGAACATTTTATTCATATAATGCTCTTTAAGCTTTCCTTTATAGAGTTAACCAAGACAAGAATTAAAGAAGTTAATAGTGTAATTTATTAGAATTGAAACTATACCTAATATGCTTTATACTATATACTTTGTTATGTAATATATAAAATATACTTTATAAAATATACTTTGAGTCATTAAGTCCTTACTTCTAATAGGAACATTAGTTTGTAGCACAGCTTCAATTAGGAGGGAAAAAAAGAAGCTTGCATACCAATATGATTTCACAGTCATTTACAGATCTTCATTTAGTTTTAGAAATTAAGTTTTAGAATCATCTGATAATTTAGAAATACGTAGTTAATTGAGCTATAAATACTTGTAGTTGTCTTTTAGTATATATATCATTATATTTTCTACTATAATAAGCTCCTAAAACTCTACATGAATTTTGACTGACAGCCTTGATTCAGGCTATAGCTTCTTTAAAATGATAAAAAATAATTTTAAATGTTTAGCCTCCAGATTACTGGGATCACAATACAATATTGCTTTTACTATAAATTGTTCTTCTAAGCAGGATTTTTATTTCAACTAAAAGTTTAAAAGAAAATATTACAAGAACTATTTTAGGTAAAGTTTTCTCGTGTACTGCTGCTCCGAGTATGGTTATCTCCAAACCACAAGTATGTGACTTGGTGATGGACGGACTCCCATCATAGGATTCAAAGATCTAGGAACAGGGTTAGAAATAATGACATTTGGAAGATGTGCCGTGTTCTGCTTTATTCTCATTAACAAATATTTACCCAGAGATATTTGATAATTATATATTTTTCCTACTTATCACAAAGGCCAATATATCTATAAAATCATGAAAATCTTCCAAATGTAAATGCTATAATAGATACAAAAATGTTTACATAGGGTTGATCTGTTAGAAAAGTAAGAAAAAACATAAATACATTTGCAAGTTTACTAGAACAGCTGTTCATTAAGTTACACATTTAAAGTCAGACTAGAAACAAGCAACTTTTATGAATCTTTTATGAGTTTTCAGCATGTAGACACTATGCGCAGTGGAAAAACTGTGCATCTGAAATGGAATGCCAATATCTAAATCAAAAACTTTAGAGATAAAAGCTGATGCAAACAATATATTTGACAGATACTGATGAACTGCCAAAAAGGAATGTAACAAACAATGCAAAACCCAGCATGCTTCAAGACCCCCCAAACCCAAGAGGAATTAGTCTAGGAGACATGCAGCTCCATTCCCCAAGCAGAATAATATCAATATGAATGAGGGGCAGGAGGGAGACAGAAAAAGAAGAAATCAATGGCATGTAATTTAATTACAATGTAATAGGCTTGAGAATAGTTAATGGAAATGTCATTTTGACCAAATGGAACAACTAGTGCATTTTAGTTTAATGTACTTCTCCATCAAATCAGCTCCATGTCCTACTTATGTTGCCACTATAATGTACTAATTGCAAAAGCAGATTAATAAATTGCCAAAACAATTATTATTACATTCATTTCATAAACACATTGCATAATGTTAGTAGTATTATTTTAAGGTGATCTTTAAACACAGGTTCAGATGCTACAAATGACTATGTAGCAATAGTACTGGAGCCAAAATGATGGTACTAGTACAAAAATTCAGGCTATTCCATAAATTTGGTGGATATAGGTAATGAAAACATATGTGTGTGCGCATGCACACGCACACACACGCACACACACATGCGTTTAGCTTTTTGTTTAAATAATACATGTAATAATAAAATCTTAATATAAAATTTCCTTTGATTATGCATATTAAATACAGGCTTATTGTTCTCAAAGATAGAAGTTTAAAATATTTGTAAAATATTCAAATGAAAAATTCTTCCTTTTTTATAGCTCAAAATTAATATCAAAGGTTCAAATCCTTTAAATATTTAAAGTTATATTCTATAAGATTATACTTTTTAAAATGTCTACTTCCTGATTATAAAATGTGAACAAGTATTCTTAAATTTTATCTATTACTTATTTTGAGACAGAAAATTTTAATGTTCCAGAAACTCGCACATTCCAAAAACATCCTTGGCAATTCAATTTTGATGCCTGTAGCCCTTGGTACACTTTTGTATAACCAAAACACCCCTTTCTGAACACTATTTTGCTATTATTGTTGATCCTTTTAATACTGCATCACCTTCTAGAACAAAAATAATCTAAGTACTTTTACAACTATCTTTAAAAACTAGCCGTTTTCATTAGAGATGCTCTGGTTTTTAACATTACAACAAAGCCAAAATAATTAAGTGAAGTGACTGAGAAAACACAGCACATTTAATATCAAGCACCTAGAAATTTCTGCTGTCCTCATCTGAAGAATTAATTGCAACTATTATTAACATTCTCCTCTTTAACAACATAAATTTCAGTAAATAAGTAAAAACACCTGCCAAACTTTTAAAGGTAACTACTTTTTTACCCTGATCTAACATTTTGCTGAAAAACAACTTGTAAAGAGAGAAAACCCTTGGACAAACTTCTTATATTTCAAAGGAACTTGTAAAAGAGAATCTGCTGACATATTAGATCCTTTTTGCATTACTCAAAAGCTTTTCTTCTAAGAACAATTGTGGTAAAGAGACATTTGGCTCCTAGGAAATTCCCAAAGGGTCAACCATATGCATCCTTCCATGGCACCTTCACAGTGCTGCTTTCTAGATCCATGTCTCAAAAGCAGCTTTCATCATTTACTTGTGTGTCAGTCAATATGATTTATGGACTGCATTCAACAAAGTCAAAGCATATAGAATGAGAAATATGACTACAATCTGCTAATTTGTTTTGTATTGAGCCACTTAAGAGTCAAAGACCTAATGTCAGACTGAGACCAGCAACACAATTAACCGGTCGGTGACAGATTCATCCATCCTCCCTGCCAGGCTGTGCCAATCAAAGACAGCATGAGGTGACATTCGGTGAAATCAGTAAGAAAACTCATTCTCTAAGTAACCTATGTGAGACCTTGATTGACACTTTTTGAATTTAGTTTGTGGAACACAGACACTCTTTACCCAATAGTCCCTCACTGCAAGCTGTGAAATAAAGCTTTTAATGCCAATCACAGGAACAATAAACCACAAACCACCAACCCTCAGTTTAAAAGGAATCAAGAAAACACATCTGTTTGTAGGTCAAGCCAAATTTTCAAAATAATTTACTATTATAGATTAGGCTAAAGATACTCTGCTTCCTTTGAAACATCGTAAAATGACATGGTAACAAAAATACAACACATTTTATTAGATTATAGCTCAAAACTGTTTTGGTTTCAAAGTAATGTTTTGATAGATCTACTCTCATATAATAGTAGGAGAAATGTAGAATACTTAAAAACTAATTTGACACATTTAAATTTTCATTTGAAGTTTTCATTTCTGTCTCACCATTCTCTTATTTCAAAGGCCTAATAAAGAAGGAAGGTTTCATTTCAATAGTACTTATTTGAAAGCATTTTTCAATGCTGCTTTCATTCTCTCAAATACATTTAACATAAAAATGTACTCTTGAAATCACAACCATTCTTTCTGCGTTGGTCTACTTTCCTTAATGATCCCCGGAGAATCCACTTTCCTTTATTTATACCCCCACAAAAGATCAACTTGGCACAAAAACCTACTTTTTATTTAAGTTAAAAAAATAAAGACTCAGAAATATTATGTGCTGTATTTATTAATCTTTAAATTGATAACAGGTTTTGTTTTAAAAGGTTATGTAACTCTTGTCAGGAAAAACTGGAAAATAAAATCATGGTCAATTTGAATATTAAATCTAACATTGATAAGAAAATTTATTGATTCTGATTCTATGTGGCTTTTTAAAGTTGTTATTAATTTTTAAAGTTATTTAAATAAAAATAGTAAAATACTGCTATATTATTCAAACTTACTGCCTCTCAGTTTGCTTCATGAATTTCAGTTATGAGACCATGAAATAGCCTTTTCAGAGGGAAGACAAAAGACGAAAGGAAGTATTTTGATGAATTGGTCAGTCTCCTAAAGAGCTACAATTTTTAGCCTTTTAAAACACATAGTCCAAAAGAGTGAAGTCTTTCATCAAATATGGAGTAAACATTAAAATTAGAAATAAATTCTTAATTGAAAAATGATGCCTAGTTGAAAAGTAGACTAAATTTAAGAAATCTATTCTTCTTCTTTCTCTTTTACATAAGAATCACTAATTTAAATTTTACTATATGAAACTACATTTACTCAAATGTAAAGAATGTTATTAAATCAGGAAAAAAATTCCTAAAACATGAAAATTTCTCCAAGGTGATTTCACAAATGCACAAAGATTCCTTTACCTAGTAAGTTACATTTTAAACTATTTTCTGGCTGAACACTCTATATAAAACTGAAATTTCTCCGATTCCCAATACTACAGAATAGATGAGTTATAAAGGTTTAAATATCAAGATGAATTCCTTTAGTGAGTTTTAATAATAACTTTAACACTATCTTGAAGACACAGTTTTGAGATTATGCCCCCAAAATTCACAGGTCTATCAAAATATACTTATTCTAACACCCCTAACATTCTCTAAAGTACCTCCTTTACACCTCTCTATTCCTCTCATACTCTCTCTGTCCTCATCTAAGCAGCTCTAGCTCCCAGAGAACTGGGTATCACATCAGTTAACCACAATTCCCATAGTCAATTATGAATTCCCTTTTTCCCGTCTGAGGCTTTTCTCCTCTAAACAATTCTCAATCATAAGGATACAAGACATAACATAAAGGCTTGCTCTCGGGACACACACACACACACACACACACACACACACACACACACACACACGGATTAAATAAAACAGAAGTATCGCAACGTTGGAAAAAAAATTCCCCAAACTTGGAAAATTTCAGGTCACTTGTAATATATGGCACATTTCTATTTCATGTCTTATCCCAGCTTCCTTATCCCAACCATAGGTCTCATCAAACTTTGGTGGCCTTTTTCTTTTTTTTAAACAATCTTTTGAATGTGGCCTTTGATGACATGTAACACCCAGATTTTTAGCTTTCTGCAAGTATCATTGTTGCTGTCATGGCAGTCCCATGACATCTTCAAACTCCTCCTAACTTTAAAAGGCAGAAAGAGAATGCAAGGACAAGTAGAGCAGTGAAAGTCTAGAAGAGGTCAAGGTTTTGAAGCTACTGATTATACCAGAAATCTGGATAAAACGGTAAAAGCTGCATGCACTCTTGTCCGAAATAGCACAAAGAGGGAGCTAGTTTGTACTATGTAGGAACTGACAGATTTTTCCTACCTCTTAAATCTACTTGATAACAGCAAATTGGGCAATTAGGTACATGTTTAAGTAGGGAAGCAATAAAATATCAAGACCCTATAACTTTCTCACTTGGCAAATGTAAGAAATACAAGAGAAGTTTCCACATGGTGACTGAATACTATGGTCAAGCCACAAGAATTGACTGAAAAGCCGAAGCATCCCAGGAACTGTTACCAAAGCAACATCTCTGTGATAGCAGAGTCATAGTCTCATTTTTTTACATAAGAACCCAGCTTAGAGTATTAGGGCTAATATAATCATTAAAATGTACTATTTCACAACTCCAGTATGACTTAAAATTTACAAAGAAGTTGTCAGAATCACTAACAGGTTAGACAACATAGATTATTTCTGAAACAGGAGGGAAGGGGGCAGGGCACAACCTTTAAAAGAATGACAGAGCCCAAGGACATGACATAAACTGATTAGAGCCAACTAGGTCCAAGATGGTGGACCAGTCGACTTCTACTAGACCTTGAGCCTCAGTATAGCTCACTGTAACACATAAGCAACCTAATTGACACACCCACAGGCGCCATGACAGTTCCAAGGCCTACCATAAGGGTCAAAAAGTGGGTGGTAGCCCAATTCCTAGAAATCCCCACCCCTTCCCCAAAATAGCTGGAATACTCTTCCCACTCATTAGCCTATGAAATTACCCACCTCTATAAAAACTGACAACCCCCATACCCTGGTACCTTTCTTACCTTCTGAGATGGCCCACACTCTGTCTGTGGAGTGTGTTTCTCTCTAATAAATCACTTCCTACCTATCACTTTGTCGCTCACTGAATTCTTTCTGTGATGAGACATCAAGAGCCTGAGCCTCATTAAGTCCTAAGACCAGGCATGTGATCTCAGTTAAAAGATCTTGGGTTCAAGTCCCAATCTGGGTTTTGGCCAAGTTCAAGTCCTGGCCCGTGGGTTCAAGTCCCAACCTGAAGTTACACAGTTTCATTTCCACATGATCATTAGTAAAATGGACAAATGTCACCCAAGCCAAGAGGTGGCTGATATATTATAAACATAGCCAGGTATATATAAACAGCACAGAGCAGGTCTCTGTCATTCAAGGATTTATGTTTAGGTTTCAACCTTTTAAGAATGACTCTGAGAATCCAGTACAAGTAGGGCTTCATTTGCTGAGGCACACATTTGAATTACTTGCTCTGTGAAACAGGTATTGGGTAGGGAGGAACCACTCAGACTGAATGCCAAGTCCCAACCTCCCCAAGTCAATGTGGCTTTGCTGTCTTCTGTTAGCTGACATGGATAAGTAACCCTCGCTAAAGTCTACAGTTTTCAATTATGTTTTATACCATTTCTGAAAGAAATTACATGGCACAGCAGTATTCTCATATTTGGGAATTTTCAAAGGTTTTGGGTATATTCATCCAGAATGTTAAGGGCTTTTTGAACATGTAACTTCACTGGGCTAAATCCTAGATTGTGGGAATGTGGCTGGGGTAAATACTGTTAGAGTCACTTCCAGTTGAGGGGGTACCTGGGATAGGAGTTTAAAAAGACTCAGGGAAATGTATCATGTGAGGGGAGGATACATATTAAAACAAAACAAAACAAAACTCATACAAAGGAGTGATGCCGAAAGCTCAGCTTCTCTGTACACCGGTGCTGAACCAAATCTCGAAGACAGAGTTTTGGGTGAAGGAGAAAAGGATAGCTTTATATGAATATTTTGCCAGGCAAAGGGGGACACAGCAGTCTCCTGCCTTGAAAAACTATGTGTCCCAACCCAGGAGGATTTGATAAGGAGTTTTATAACAATGCTTCCGAAGGGTGGGGTTGCTGACAAGACTAGGGTGTGTGCAGGGTCTCAGGTGGTCTCCTAATCTTGAGGAGCATCTGTGGTCCCTTTAATCCGGCCTCAGGTGGTTTCTTGGCTGCTCCTCCCTTGATTAAAACTGTTCAAGTCTGCCCTTTGGAACTCCGGCAGGGTCATGGAGGCTGGAGTCTTGCCTACAAGAAATGGGGGACTAAAAAAGAGGCCTCCATGCCCGGGAGCCTCACAGGGCCCCGCTCAGTTTCAGGAGGAGGGAGCAAACAAGGTAAGTTACCTACTTACCTTTTTTTTTCTAAAGACAATCTTGCAAATGACATTCAACAATACCCTGAGAGTGAAAAATAAGTAGGTCAACTGCCCCCCTCTTGTTTCCAAACAGACAAAGGCTTTAAATCTCAATGCTACCATCTACCACACCAATTTCCATAAGAGGTAGAAAGATTTAAAACATGACAGCTTCCCTACCAGGCTTAAAGTCTCCTGAATGAAAGAAAATGAAGTGATTAAAATGTTGTTGCTTATCTTCTGAATTCCTCCCCTATGTGCAATATTCATCTAAACATGCACTTTTGTTGGGACTTTACTCTGCAAAGTCTAATCTCTTTACTTTTTATATTACAGTATCTTGCATAAGCTTTTTATGAGTATGTATCAGCATCTTGGCCTGTTGCATTTTGTCTTCTCTACCTGACCTGCAAACATTCTGTAAATATGAATTCACCAAAGCAGTTCTACCTCTCCCATCAGCTCTATCCTCACCCTTATCCATTCCTTTCTGTTCCGTACAGGGAAGAAAAAAAAAAAGTAGGGGCTCTCTAGCCTCACCAGACCCTGGCTTGCACAGGAAACTTCTGACTCCAACATCTTTCCCTACCATCTCCTTTCTTTTTCTCCAGGGGATCTGACCTCCTTTTCGCTATCTTCATCTGCTTACAATAAAACATAAATTCCAACTCAAACAATCTCTTATCCACATATTTTAGTCTCTTTTCCTCCCCCATCTCGACTTTTGCCTATTTAACTCGGGGGGGGGGGGGGTGGGAGGGCGGGGGGATGGTGGGGAGAGAACTATCTTCTATTTTTTTCTTGCTATTGTGTAACACAGGTTAAAGGGAAAGATAACATTTGCATTCCTAGAACTTATTCCTATCTGCAAAAATTCAAGTAACTTTCTAAACATGAATTCTCTGCTGCCATCTGGTAGTGAAACTGATAGTGGTACATTTTCATTTGTTTTTAATACTGAATCTTCCTGTTCAAAATGATCCTTTGCTCATAAAGCATGCATCAATGGTGTAGTTTATTTCATCTACAGCCGTTAAAGAGTAAAGTTATAGGCTATTTGTAAGTGTGCACACGCATGTATGTACTAATACTGTGTGTATTTGTATAGGCTGGGAAGAGTCCACTTTATTTTTTAATTATTATTATTTTAAAATATTTATTTATTTAGGCTCTGCAGGGTCTTAGTTGCTGCATGCGCACTCTTAGTTGCAGCATGTGGACTCTTTGTTGCGGCATGCGAACTCTTAGTTGCAGCATGCAGAATCTAGTTCCCTGACCAGGAATCAAACCCAGGCCCCCTGAACTGGAAGTGCAGAGTCTTACCCACTGGACCACCAGGGAAGTCCCAGAGTCCACTTTACTTATTTCCGTTTATATGTCCCTGTTCTGTTACAGGTCGTTCTTGTAATTCTCTCCTAGTCCACTGGCTTCCTACTAAAACTCCCATGCTGTTTCCTTCTAAAAGCCTTCTATTACCACTACTTCTTCCAACTATGCCCTGATTAAGAGCAATTCAAAATACCATTTTCTACGACCTTTGACAGCAGGGAAATATTTAAGTATGCTATGCTATATACACACATAAGACTTACAAACTTATGAAATTAAATTTCTCACCAAGATTAGTCAGCATTTAGCTAATAGAGACAGCAACTTAATACCTAAAAGGATTAAAGTTATAAAATTCAAGTATGTTCATTTTCAACTAAAAAGCAAGATTCTTTTTTTTTTTTACAATTAACTTCCAGCAGTGAAAATAACTGTTTTATTACAATTATGAAAAAGCTTAAGAAAAAATATAAATTCTATTTCTAATAGTGGGCTTTGACTGTTTTCAACTTTTTCATTTACATTTTCTCGCAAAGTTCTCTCTCTCCAATGTACTGATATACTGTCAATGGTTTGCTCTTGTTGATTTCTGTGTACTTGGAAGTAACTTATTATAAATGTATGGAAATGAATGTCAAAATGTGTCATAGAAATACCTCATTTATCACCACAGAAAGAATTATCTCATATAAGTAATTTTTTCAAAACACTGGACATTCAAGTGCCAAATCTTTCTAAATTTCTCATGAATATTTATCTAAAACTGATCCCAAAATCTATCCCTCCTTCTTAAACACAGGACAAGAAACAATTTGAGGGTTTTTTCTGGATGGCAGGGTTAGTTTCACTTCTGCATTTTGAATATGCATATGGTCTATCTGCAGGAAACCTGTTAGCATGCTTAATAAGTACTTAACAACTACTACATTCATTTAATAAGCAAAAAGGTCAAGTGAAAGCACGAGGGTCTGTCTCTTCCGTGAGTCAAAGTGTTTGTCCTCAGTGTTGGCAATTTGCAAGTTATTTTGGTGCCGTAGGTTCTTTTATTTTATTTTAATCACTCTTCAAAATTTATAGTTGCATCTAGAGAGTTGTGATATGAATTATATTATTCTTTCAAATATTTCTAATCAGTACTGATAACATCTTTACTAAATCACACTCATACTGACATTTTCTAAATTACTGTCTGTAAATAATAGACTGCAAACTTTCTCTTCAAAACTAGAAAGTATTCTATATTTGACAAATAACTTTCTTGATTCAAAAATTCTGATTTTTGCAGTGTACGTTTTTTTTTCTTGTCTGCGCTGCACAGCTTGCAGGATCTCAGTTCCCCGACCAGGGACTGAACCCGGGCCCCGGCAGTGAAAGACCAGAATCTTAACCACTAGGCCACCAGGGAACTCCCTGCAGTATATTTTTCACACTTTTTAACCATATAAGAAAATGACTTTTGGGCTTCCCTGGTAGCGCAGTGGTTAAGAATCCGCCTGCCAATGCAGGGGACACGGGTTTGAGCCCTGGTCCAGGAAGATCCCACATGCCGTGTAGCAACTAAGCCCGTGCACCACAACTACTGAGCCTGCGCTCTAGAGCCCAAGAGCCACAACTACTGAAGCCCGTGCGCCACAACTACTGAAGCCCACGCACCTAGAGCCCGTGCTCCACAACAAGAGAAGTCACCACAATGAGAAGTCCACACACCACAACAAAGAGTAGCCCCCGTTCACCACAACTAAAGAAAAGCCCGCACACAGCAACGAAGACCCAACAGTCAAAAATAAATAAATTTAAAAAAAAAAAAAGAAAATGACTTTTATAGTAGTCCATTTCTTCACTATTTCTCTCATATTAACTTTTAAAAATACTTATCAAGCACTTACTCTATGTAACACACTGCTTAGGTGCTACAGAAGATACAGTGATGAGTAGATATAGTTCCTAACATAAACAGATTAAATTCCAATAGCAGAAAGAAGGCAAGTCTACAACCATAGTACAAGACAAAATATAAATAGTACCATGAAAGTGGCACAAAGTATCAACATATGGTTAAACAGAATTAGCAAAAGCTTAATGAAAGAGGTAACATTAAAGATGTCTTTTGGAAGAGATCCATGATTTTTACAGTTATAAATGAAGACAAGATAGAAAATTGAAGCTAGATCCAGGACACAGTGAACTTTCCACTTTAAATGCCCTTGTTGAATCATGGACAGAAATGTATCAGAAAGAGGCTGAGATCATTTATTTGTTAGCCTGTGGAATTTTTACTTAATTCAGTAGATAAGTGAGAGACCCTGAAGTTTTTGAATACAGAAAATAAGATTAAACTGTGCTTTGGAAAGGATTATCTGGCTTTGATATGTAGGATGAACTGCAATAAAGAGAGACTATTGGCAGAGACTAATTAGAAGACAATTACAATAATCAAAATTTGAACTTCGATAATAGAAATAAGAACAAAACGGACAAAATATAGGTTAGGAACATTTAAATTTCAAATGCTAGATGAGATTTTTTTAAAAATAAGAATAATTTTCGATATCTATACTTAAACAACATTTGAGCTCTTATTTTGGCCGTCAAGAGCTTATAATTGGAGGTGGAAAGGATGAACAAATACAATAAAAAGCAAAATGTGATGAAGCCATTAAAAAAGGGTAGAAGCTAAGGCAATTCAGGAGAACAATACTAGGCTCAGAGTGAAAAAGAAACATTTGCATTGGGTCATGAACCACACTGTGTTATGCACCGAGTTGGATTTTTAGAAGTAGAGTTTGGGTAAGTGTTGTAGAGAAAAAGCATTCAGGAAAAGCATAACTAGTCTTACAAACAAGTAATAATAACAACTAATTTTTTCTGAGTGTTTATTTTATGCCAGGCACTTTTCTAAACATTTCATGGTATACTACCTCATTTAACCCTCACAAAAATCTACAGGCTATACACTCTTATTGAACTCATTTGCAGATAAGGAAAATATCTCCAAAGTGTGGCCTGTCATGCATGAGGTGACCACAAAGAGCTTTCCCAAAGCACTGCCCTCACCACAGACACATCATGATATTAACTTTCACAATCAAGTCCCAGAGAATCTTGACTGCTTCACCAAAACTACTAGTATTATCTTCAAACTTTGGTTTCCATAAAACTACAAATGTAACAAGAACACTGCCAAAACAATTAGAATTTACCATAAACACCTATGCAGAGAAAAATAAGCCTGCAGAAAGTTCATTATTTTCTAATTCGCATGCTAGCTTTAGCTTGTATCTACTTACCGACATGGCTGCGTGATCATTGCTGTTAGTCTGAGAAGGAAGTCAGACAGGCAATCAAATAAAAAAGGAAAATGTATTCCAATAACGACAGAAGCGGTGTTTAAAGTAGCAAAGCAAAATATACTATAAGACAAGCAAGCTGACTGTGTGCTGCTATAATTTAAAGGCATTAATCCATCACATAAATGTGACTATCATTTTATTTCGAAGATTTACAGGTGAGTTTTTACACCCACACTAATCAGATAAATCCTCCTCCAAACTTTTGTCTACCTAATTAAGTTGTCTAGTCAGCATTAAAATACTGAGAACTTTAGCAGTTACTAAATGTCTGCTGAACCAGCAAATATAGAAAACACCAGCCCATTGAAAGAAAGGGTTCTTTCCTGGAGAACAGTTATTCTCAAATTTTAAGCAAAAATAGGTAGATTTCTAAGCTCCAGAAATTTTAGTTCAGTTAGGTCTAGAGGCAAGCACTGGAATCTGAATTTTTAACAAGTATCTCTCCCAAGTGATTTTAATACAAAAAGAAATAAAACGTCTATTTCTTTACACATAGAAAATTATACTGAATAAATGACTCTGAAGATGCTTAGAAAGGATAAGCCACTATGCTTCCACATCCTCTAATGCAGCTTAAAATAAATTACTCAAGGAAAGATGGCACACTAAGTCATCTTACAATTAAGCATTTAAATATATTTTCTCCTCTAAGAAGTGACAAGTCAAAGCAAAAACCAAATCATTGGTCTTAATTTAAATACATATCAGCCCCTGCTGAAGTTTTGTACTAAATACATGGTACTGGCTTATACTTTTAAGATATTAAGAACTAAATTAGTTAAATATTAATTCCTTAAAATAATAATGATTAATAAAATTAAGTTTAAAGAGTCTTAAAATACTGTTTTTTAAATGATCTAATTTACTTTTCAAATTCCAGTAATAAACTATGTAATATTTAAGCACTATTTTTTTTTTTTTTAGAAAAAGGTATTTACCCAGAAACATGGATTTAACCTTATTATATTAGGTCAATGAAACTCAAAATCTATTTATTAGTGGCAGTTGAACATCTGGTATAGCCTACACCAAAGGTGGCCCTCCATATGGGAAGTTGTTCTCTTCGCCAAACATGCAATGAGTAAAGGAGAAACCACAAGCAGAAATGGAGGAAGAAGACACTTAACTAGCCAGGCAGATTACTGCAATTAACCCCAGTAAGCAGTGGGCTGGCAGCTGTGTTAGCCAGACCATTCTTCTAGAAGACTGGACTAGACTCTAGATAATCTCTAAGTCCTTTCTAGATTTAACTTCCAATAAATTTTCTTTGGAATAGTAAAATGATCCCATCACCACAGTTATTTTATTCAACTATTTTTCCCAAAATCTTTCAAATTGTATGTAAAGGTATAAAATTGTATGTGAGATATAAAAGTCATAGAGTCAAGATGAAATTTAGCTAAGATTTAATAACTCAGTCAATAAAAGTCAGTCAACATTTAACACATGAACACCATGTAAGTCATAAGACTTGTGATGTTTTCATCATTGCTCACATTATACAATTTTTGTATGTTATAGTCAATAAATCATCAGATCAATATTATACGTTATCATTATTTAAAAATTAATATACCAATAAGAAAAGACAATTTGTAAGCATATATATATATATATATACAATAAATATGTGGTTATGTTTTCATTTGATAAGGAAAGCACTAAAATGTATTCAACGCTACCTATGTCACAATTTAAAAAATACAACCTTTTTTGTATTTGTTTGTTTGTTTTTTTGTGGTACACGGGCCTCTCACTGTTGTGGCCTCTCCTGTTGCGGAGCACAGGCTCTGGACGCACAGGCTCAGTGGCCATGGCTCACGGGCCCAGCCGCTCCGCAGCATGTGGGATCCTCCCGGACCAGGGCACATACAAGTGTCCCCTGCATCGGCAGGCGGACTCTCATCCACTGCGCCACCAGGAAAGCCCCTTTTTTGTATTTTTAATACAATTCTTTCTTGTGTCACATAAAAGGGTGATTAAAGCCTATGATTGTACTTTGACTATTAAAGTTCTCCTTAGCAGTTTTCAGTGAAGTCAAAGGACATGTACATTTATATACTTAACTCAGGAAAAAAGTATGAACCAAAGAACATAAAAAGGAAGAGCTAAATGAGAAAATAAGGTCAGAATGAATAAATTGAAGTTTAGGTTGGGACTTTACAGCTGTATAACAATAACAAATTTTAGATATGGGGACCTTAGAGATGGACTCATCCAATCACTTTACTTCAAAGAGAAGGAAACAAGTTGTTCAAAATCAAGATGGTAGACTAAGTTTATGTGTTTGCTTCCCATTGATCCTGAGATATAAGTGATACAAAAAGCACAGAATTACAAAAGGAATAAAGTATTTAACAACAGAGAAAATGAAGGTGTATGGAGGAATTCATCAAGGGATATTTTCTAGAAGACAGAAAGCTGATTAAATAGAGAAGAGAAAGCAACTGCCCATTATATGCTACCAGGGAACTACAGCGGAGCTGGGAGTCCGCTGTGCATTAGAGAGAGGTCCAGCTGTGCATATGAGAGAGGACAGAAATAAGAAATGGGATGGAAAACAGGGAAAGTAACTGAAGATTTCTGAAACAACTGTGCCAGTGATCCCCTAACTACAGAGCACAAACATTTTCCATAATGAGAGAACTTTTAAGGGGAGAGCTGAGGCTTCGGGTATAGGTGGAAAGAGAGAGAGCAGGAAGGAGGGAGGGGGGGAAAAGCCCTCCTCATTCTGGCGCAGTGTCATGACAATGGAAAGAGAGGCAGAAAAGGCTACACAATTTGTGGAGCTCAGTGCAAAATGGAAATGTGGGGTCTCTTGTTCAAAAATTATTAAGAATTTCAAGACGCCAGCAGAGGACCAACCCACATGCAGGACCCTTCTAAACTCGAGACCCTGTGCAACAGCACAGGTTACACATCCATGAAGTCAGCCCTGAAGAGAGGAAACCACAATCTCATGGATAGCTCCATACCTGCTCACTCTAAGGTGAAGAATCCTAGGCAAAATGCCTCCCAAATTAAAAAAAAATTCCAGTCAGATTCCTACTAAGGGGAAAAAGAACTATAAAAAAATAGGGTATTTATACAGTAGCAGAGTAAACCTTTATCAGCGTTCCAGGTCCTCTTTGTTAAAAGAGAATGAGAAAAACAAAGAAACAAAAAGCCTATTCGAGAGTAATAGAGATAATTCAAGAAACGGAAAATACCTTCTTTAAAAAACCCTCTAATACCTCAGGGAGGTTTGAAAGATATATCCATTAAAAAAAAGGAGAGAGAACAGTATTCTAGGAAAAAGGAACACTTTTAAAACAGAAGTGATTCCTTAAAAATTAAAAAATACAACTAATAAAATATTCTCTAGAAGTACTGAAAATAAAATTTAGAAATTCTCCCAAAACAGGGAACAAAAAAAGATAAAGAGATAGGAAATGAAGGAAAGGATAATAAATATAGAAGACCAATCTAGTTAATGAGAGTCCAAGAAAGAGAATAGAAAAGTAGGGGGAAGAAAATTATCTAAAAAATAATAAAAGAGAATTTTCCTGTGCTGAATTTCTGCTTTGACAGAAAACGACCACTGAGTAAAGAGCTAAGTGAATGAAATAAAAGCTTACATCTCCACACATCCCGTGACATTTTAGAATATTAAGGAATAAAAAACAGATCCTGAAACCTGGATGCCAGAAGACAATGGAGGAATGCAATAAAAATTGTCAGAGAAAAACCACTCAACCTAGAATTATTATAACCAGCTAAACTATCAATCAAACATGAGGACAGAAGAAGGTATTTCATGATATGCAAGAACTTAAATAGGAGGAAATTACTGAGGCAGTTTAGCAAAACCAACCAGTGAAGCAAAAAAAACCACGCAGAATCCAGGAAACAGTTCCCAACCCCGGACAGCAGAGAAGGAAAGTCCTAGGTTAACAGCTACACAGAAATTCTAGAGAGCAACTGGTACAAAGTAGAGACAGAGGCCTCTGTAGCTGTCAGAAAATAGCAGATGAAGAACTGATAGAGTGAAGGGTAGGGAGGCTAATACCTTTACCTTACATAGAAGAGAATTAAGATACTGACTAAAGAAAAGGAACAAAAAATCAGAGTATAACCATTTTATATAAAGAAATGATAAATAGAAGAAATAAAATAAAATGTAACAATGAATGGAAGAAAAAGGGGTAAGCAAGAGGTTGCTATATGTGCCTTATCTTTCACAGTAGGGACTAACAGACATTCTCTTTTTAAGATAACCACCAGAAGAAATGAAAACGTATGGTGAAATGGTAGCCTGGGGCTTGGGGGGTACAGGGGGAGGAGGTTATTTTCCATCCCAGACTCTTCTGGACTACTTGATTTATTATCATGTACACAAATTAACTGAAATAAAAGTATATTAAAACAAAACAACCTTTATTTTCAGTTCTATGAAATAAAACAGACATTAGCAAATTAATCCAGAGACTGAATGATTTGTCTACTTCCATAATGCTGGTTAATTGGAAGAATCTGGCCTAGACCCCAAATCTCAGAACTTTCAATATAGTGCTGCATCTTCAGAAAAAAATTCTTAAGGAGAATGGTTTTAAAAGTTAGACACTATCCATTTCTGGCTAGATCATGCATCTTCATTTATTGGATATATATATTTGTTTCTCACTTACAGAAAGCATATTTTTTTAACTACTTATGGAAATAAAAAATGCAAATTAAAAATTCAGTGGCACCAGATTCATCATTTAAATATATCCCTTAGTGGTTGTAAATCAATAAAACATCTTTACTGAAACAAATACATAACTAGCATTTATGAAAGAAAGAAATGCTGAGTGTTCTTTCCAGCAGCAGATCAGTGCTGGGTCTTTAGGTGGTACTGTATTCACAGTAAAAGGTTACTGAGTTCCATTTGGCAGTCATGAAGAATTACTAGATAACTTCAACTTGCTCAACAATTTCTTCTATTTATAGACTTGTAAGGGGTGAATGAACGTTGAATGCTTTTAAAGATTCTTCTGGTTTTAAATTTTCTAGCTAATATAAAATCTTATTTAAAAAAACACAAAGCTTACAAATTAGGCTTAAAAATAAGTGTCATAAATGCATAGAAAAAGATGACTTGTAGAATACATGCCAAAATGTTAACAGTGGTTATCTTTTTACAAGATAACAGCAGGGAATTTTTATTTTCTTCTATACTTAGCAATACTTTCTAGTCGTCAGGGAAAAAATTATTAGAAACAAGAAGGGTCACTTACACATTTGAAGGAGTAAAAATTGCTGATTCCAAGAGTACTGATTTGGGGATAAAATAATATTTATTCCATATACTAATCATACTTCACTGGCATTAGCTAGCATCTGACCGTTAGCCACTGTAAGCACTGCAGTCAAGCTATAATAATTATTCTAATAAACATGCTTTATAGTGAGTATCTTTCACAATTAATGAAGTTTTTAAAATGTCTATATAATGCAAAAGTATAGAACTCAAAGCTAAATAATATCAAGCCAAAAATGTAGGCATAAATACAAGGAAAAAAAGCAAAAAGATATTAAAACTAATACTATAAAGGGCCTTAAAACAACAGAGGAGGGCTTCCCTGGTGGTGCAGTGGTTGAGAGTCCGCCTGCCGATGCAGGGGACATGGGTTCGTGCCCCGGTGCGGGAAGATCCCACATGCCGCGGAGTGGCTGGGCCCGTGAGCCATGGCCGCTGAGCCTGCGCGTCCAGAGCTTGTGCTCCGCAACGGGAGAGCCCACAACAGTGAGAGGCCCGCGTACCACCAAAAAAAAAAAAAAAAAACCCCACAAAGGAAGAAAGGAGAAGGAAAGATAAAACTAACATTTATTAACAGTACCTTTATGTCAAGCACCCTGCCAGTCAACTATTTTACACACGGTTTTAATTCAACCTCTGATAGTCCTATGGGAAAAATGGATTCTGCCCATTTTGCAGAAGGAAAGGGGCTCAGAGAGGTTAAGCAGCTTGCCAGGATTCCAGAGCCAAGAAATTAAAAATCTAAGGCTCAAACATAAGTCCTTCTAACTCTAAAGACCACCCTGTGCTCTCCTCCCTTCATCACCTGGTCCCTAAGAACAATAACAGATAAATGGGTCTAGCTCTGAGTCATAAAATGGCAAGTTCCCTTGAGGCAGATAATATATTTAGCAGGGCAGCTTAACATCATTATTATAAATACTGCCTTTTAGCTTGCTGTTAATTCCTATGGCCAGTAGAGAGCCTGGCTTCTCTGCTAGAGCACAGGGAAATGCAGATGAGGAGATAATTTAACATGGAAGCAAGGAAGCTCTTTACTTTTCCGTCCTCTGCATAGGCTTGCACTGGCTGACTCTTAAGAGAAACAGGTGAGGGAAGTAATATACCAATACTCTCATGCATCCAACCCCAGAGACAGGAGGTATTTAAAGGAGACATTACTGGTGATCTTCCAAATCCTGCAGCTTTCTACCACAACCACAGTGTAGTAGAAAAGAGAAAACAATAAAGTTCTTTCTCTGGGCTCCATTAAAACCATTATTATCCATTAACTTCTATTGTTCTCATACCCTGTGAGCAGAGAACAAAATTCTATTAGGTGGATTATAACTTTTCTAGAACCAATGGAACTTTTACTACGCAACGTGGTCAGCAACTACATATCATGACTACGTTTAATGGAGAAAATATTCTTTTGTAACAATGGTAGGGACTGACAAAAAATAAATATGCAATGAAGCTAAGAATGGAGCTTTTAAACTAAAACTCTTAGGTAATTTTTAGGGTTGGGGACAAGAGAGTCATCTTTATCCCACAGAACCTACTTCTCTGTCCAATTATTTGCAGTACTGGCACTATCTGCACTATTTGAAAGAGTGACCCTTGGTTTCATAGCTCCCATTGACTCAAAATCATGGCATTGTTTACTAACACTGCCAAAACCAACAATCATGGAGCCAAAACTAGCTCCCCCATGTAATTCCTCATGTCTATACATGGATAAGCTGATCGACTTGGGACTGACTGTGATAAATAAATATCTTCTGAAGATTCTTTTAGTTTGAAAGAGTCCAAAACTGGCCCCTCTTTCTATTTGGGTACAAAGGTAACCTGAAGACAAGGATTTATTTTCAGCTTAAAACATTATATAATGCCATATGTTGCTTAGAAAAATAATACATGTAATAACATTGCCTCTGTTCTTTGCTTGAAAGAACACAAACTAACTGGATATTTTATACAATTTCAAGATTTCAGAGAATTACTACACTAAGCCATAATATAATTATCAATCTTGCTAAAATTTACCATAGGCAATAATTTAATATTTTTGCTTGGGAATTATACTTTTAGTTCATCCCTTGAATAAGAATATACTGTTGTTAGTACCATTTTTTTCTTTTCCTAGCTGTAAACTATAATTTTCTATTTGGTCATATACTACATTTATTGTTGGTCTACATTGTATAAAAGTGTATTTTCTTTGCAGAAAAACCCATGTTAGATGACATAAACATCCAAAATGGCACACAAAGATTCACCTAAAACTATACAAAATATCATAATAGATCAGATGAGTGACAGGAATCTGTTATTCTCAAAGTCACCAGAGTATGTCCTATGAAAAAGCAGGATTTCCCTCTAGATGTCAGTCTCCTGAGGTGAGCCATTAACCCAAAACATTTCTAACATATAACCTCTCTTAATCTTACCCTAGTTATGCACAAAATCCCTACCCATCATCTCATGTCAACCTGCGAAGCAGATACTGCAACGATAGAAACACGATGTGTGTGTATCTTGTGTATGTGTGCACACATGTGCATGTGTTTATTCTTGAGGATTGGTTTTGGCTGGAAGCACGGAGATTTACATTGACAAGGTGAATTCAAATTAATTCAACAATTATTTAATGCATACTTTTTTGAAATTAATTGATATAAAAATTACACACACACACACACACACACACACACACACACACACACACACACATTCTCTTTTTCAACTCAAGGACAACAGTGAGGAATATAGTATCATCCCTGGGTAAGCTTCTAAAAGTTCTTTGGCACAAATCCACTGTTAAAATCTCTTTAAGAAATTCTTCTATTTATTTTTTAGCAATACCTTCCTTCAACTATTCTAAGTGGCCCTTTGATGGGGAAAGAGTGAAGGGTGAGGAGAATAACTTTTTTTTTTTTTCATTTTAAACAAGGGAGATGGCTGGAAGCAGTTGGGTAGGCTCCATATTAAACTTCGTTGTGTCTAGCTACATCTTATCATGAGATTATAAAAAGGTCAAAATTTCTCCCTATTTTATTTGTACAAAACTATTCCATTCACATTTTAACAGTAGTTCTTTTGTTAAATATACCTAATGAGAGAATGTGCACCCTACCATCATCTCTTTGATCTTTGCCTTCCTTTTTTTTTTCCCTTTGGTCGCACCGTGCGGCTTGTGGGATCTTAGCTCCCCAACCAGGGACTGAACCTGGGCCCTCAGCAGTGAAAGCATGGAGTCCTAACCACTAGACCGCCAGGGAATTCCCTTTGCATCCCTCTTCTGAAGAATCCAGTGTTTCAGCCTATTCACGCTCAAATATCCCTGTTACATTGTTTTTTTTTAATGTTTCATCAACAGATTATTCAAGATATAGATGTACTATGACTATATATTAGTATAGAACAATGTTCCTATTTTACTTTTAATCTCTAGCCTAAAAATATCCAATAATTTCTTGGCCTTTTCTGATAGGAAAAGGCATTGATTATATTGACTTTCATAAAAACTACTCCTATTAGAGTTTATTTCTATTTAAGCCTGTGCTGTCAACTTCAGGGTTTTGTTTTGGGTTTGGTGGAAAGAGAGTTGTAGTTATTTGGGTTAAAAAGTAAAACAAATTAAAATTTCAAATAACTGACTAAAGAGGTATCATGATCCCTGATTTCAAACTATGCTACAAAGCCACAGTAATCAAAACATGGTATTGGTACAAAAACAGACACACTGTTCAGTGGAACATAATAGAGAGTCCAGGAATAAACCCACACATACATGGACAACTAATTTACAACAAAGAGGCCAAGAACATACAGTGGGGAAAGGAGAATCTTTTCAATAAATGGTGTTGGGAAAACTGGGCAGCCACATGCAAAAAAATGAAACTAGACCACTATCTTATACCATACACAAAAATTAACTCAAAATGGATTAAAGACTTGAAACTATAAAATTTCTGTAAGAAAACATAGGAGGTAACCTCCTTGACATTGGTCTTAGCCATGTTTTTTAGATCTGACTCCAAAGGTAAGAGAAACAAAAGCAAAAATAAATGTGCCACATGAAACTAAAAAGCTTCTGCACAGTGAAGGAAACCATCAACAAAATGAAAAGGCAATGGGAGAAGATATTTGCAAATCATATACCCAATAAGGGGTTAATATCCAAGATACATAAAGAACTCACACAACTCAACAACAAAAAAACAAACAGCTGAAAAACTGGACAGAAGATCTGAATAGATATTTTTCTAAAGACGACATACAGATGGCCAACAGGCACATGAAAAGATGTTCAACATCACTAATCATCAGGAAAATGCAAATCAAAACTTCAATGAGATATCACCTCACATTTGTTAGAATGGCTATTATCAAAACAACCAGAAATAATAAGTATTGGAGAAAATGTGGAGAAAAGGGAACCCTCATATGCTGTTGGTGACAATGTAAACTGGTGCAGCCACTATGGAAAACAGTATGGAGAGTCCTCAAAAAATTAAAAGTAGAACTGCCATATGATCCAGCTGTTCTAGTTCTGCATATTTATTTGGAGAAACAGGAAGACACAGATTTGAAAGTATATGCACCCCTATGATCACTGAAGCATAATTAACAATAGCCAAGATATGAGAACAACCTAAGTATCCATCAATGGATGAATAGATAAAGAAAATGTAGCACGTGTATACAACAGAATGCTATACAGCTATAAAAAAGAAAGAAATTTTGCCATTTGTGACAACATGGATGGACCTTGAAAGAAATTTTGCCATTTGTGACAACATGGATGGACCTTGAGAGTATTATGCTAAGTGAAATAAGTCAGATGGAGAAAGACAAATACTGTATATTGCATTTGTATGTGGAATCAAACAAAATAAAAACAAAGACAAACTCAAAGATACAGAGAATAGATTGGTGGTTACCAGAGGGGTAGGGGTCGGGGGGAGGGTGAAGTGGGTGAAGGGGATGGTAACTAGACTTATGGTGGTGGTCACTGTAGTGTATAAAATATTGATTTATAATGTTATACATCTGAAATTTATATAAATGTTATATACCAATTTTTACTCAGTAAAAAATGGCTAAGATTCTTCACAAATTGATTTATAAAAATAGAAAAGAAATATTCAAGCTAGGAAGTTGGTTTAAACAAGTAAGCCTCCAACTAAAATTGAATTCTAAAATATACTTCAGAAAGCAAAATTATAACAATTTTTTGAAATTTTTTTATACTTACGGGCAAATGAGTAAACACTTGAAAGATGCTTCTCAAAAAATTAATAAGATCCATTAAGTAACCACTAGCTCTTCCATCTGGCTCAGACATTGTCCAGTCATAATCAGCAAGCTGAACAAATTCATCAATTTTCTGATTAAGTTTGGTATATATTTCTCCTTCTGCTGCATGTCGGGCATCCTGACAGGAGACAACATAAAAAGTAAGAAACAGTTACAGAAGCAGTTAATAAAACAAGTTTTCTTAAAATTCTAAATTTTGTTTTTTATTTTTCTTTGGTCTAACATTTTAAATATTTATTCAAAGTCCAAGAAAACTGTTGGATTTTTGGCTGGAAGTACTCTATTTATTTGAGTAGATATCACTTTTTTTCCAAACTTACTATCACCTTTTTTGTCTTTATCTGGTAGTAGAACTTATTAGTTATCAATTCTGAATTGTTCTCACAGCTCTAAGAAATGGAAAACGGAAGTTGTCGAGAATGCAGAAGACCACTCCCATCTGTTGACTCACTGAGGGAAATTAAGTTGGACCATCACAGAAGAAATGAAACTTACTGGTGTTTTGAGTCAAATAGCCCCCCACCCCCACCGCTGCCCGTAAAATAGTTAACTTCTCAAAGGAGGAGAAAAGAAACAAAGGGAGTGATGCAAAAATAGCAGAGTAAGGATATACAAACATTTTCTGATCCATAAAAGCATCAAGAAAACTAGCAAAAGTTGTCAAAAATCAATTTTTCTAGAAGTCTGGAAATTAATTCAAAACTTGTAGCAATTCAAGCAGCATTATTCATGAAAAATTTCTGAATTTTGGTAAGGAAACAAGCTTTGTTATGTTTTGATGTGCCCCATTTCCACTCTCCTTGCCCGGGTCCAGCTCCACAGTATCCTTGAAAATTAACATCCCACAACTGTGGTGCAAACCAGCAGCCTGTCAGTGAACAAAGTGGGGCAGAATGGACTGGAGTTCCTTCAAAGCCACATTCCCAGAAAATTATCATTATTTGACCTATCTGGTGGTTCCCTGGAAGACATCACTTGCAGAGATGTCTTTATATGACCTAAACTGGTGATTGTCCAGAGCAGAAAGCCTTTTTCTTGGGGGCATTTGTTAAAAACAATTATAGGCAATTGTTTAACATCACAGATACCTCAGGTGGTAGATAATAGCTAGGGTATACAATAAGCTAACCAAAAAGCTTAAAAGGAAAAACTGGGGAATGAGATGTCCATAGATGGCTTTGAAAAGCTCTGACATATTCCTGGGAACCTAGAAGACTATGTACATGCGTAGGCCTGTTCACCTGCTCAGGAAAGACCTGAGAAAGCTCTAAGCTCTCATTTACAGCTGACCCCGAAGCTCTGGGCAAGCAGGAAGTGAAGGCTAATGCAGAGTTGTCAAATGCCTGATTGCTGAAGGCATGCCCCAATACACACAGAGAGTCCCTTAGCAAAGACTGGGAGACTGATTGGTTCTAGGTTTTTAAGGAAATCTATGTCCAATCATTAGCTGGCCACTAAGCTAACCAAGCAGAGACTTAAGTGGCCACACACAACAAAAAATACAGACTTCACAGAATTAATTCAGAGAAGTCATGAAACAACCAACCAACCACCAAGAAGAAACAACAAACTTTGAGGAGAGAAGAGAATCTGACTTCCAGAATTGCCACATTACATTATTTAATTAATTTATTTATTTAAAAAATATTATTGGAGTATAATTGATTTACAACGTTGTGTTAGTTTCAGGTGTACAGCAAAGTGAATCAGTTATACATATACATATATTCACTCTTTTTTAAGATTCTTTTCCCATATAGGCCATTACAGAGTATTAAGTACAGTCTCCTGTGCTATACAGTAGGTTCTTATCAGTTATCTATTTTACTATTAGTAGTGTGTATATCTCAATCCCAATCTCCCAATTTATCCCTGCCCCCCCATCCCCTGGTAATCATATGTTTGTTTTCTACATCTGTGACTCTACTTCTGTTTTGCAAATAAGTTCATTTGTACCTTTTTTTTAGATTCCACATATAAGCGAAATCATATATTTGTCTTTCTCTGTCTGACTTACTTCACTTAGTATGTCAATCTCTAGGTCCATCCATGTTACATTATTTTAAATGTCCAGTTTTCAACAAAATTTACAAGTTACACAAAGAAACAAGAAACTATGAGACACTGGTCTATAAGACAAAGGTTTAAAATCAGCTATTTAAAATAACCAAAGAACTAAAGGAAAATATGAGAACAATACCTCACAAAATTGACTATAAATTAAGAGACAGAAATTACTTTTAAAAAAGAAGAACCTAATAAAATTTCTGCAGTTGAAAAATACAATAAATGAAATGAAAAAGTCATTACAGGGGTTCAACAGCAAATCTGAGTAGGCAGAAGACAAAGAAGATTAGATCAACAATATCAACCAACTAGACCTAACAGACATCTACTGAACATTCAACTCAACATTAGCAGACCATGCATTATTCTCAAGTGAACGTAGGACACTATCCAGAACAGAGCATACGTTAGGTCATAAAACAAACCTTTAAAGTACTGAAATCATACAAAGTATGCTCTCTGACCACAACGGAATGGAATTAGAAATTAATAACAGAAGGCGCTGGAAAATTCACAAATACATGGAAGTTAAACAAGAGACTCCAATAAATAACTAATGGGTCAAAGAAGAAATCATGATCAAAATCAAAAACTACTTTGAGGGACTTCCCTGGTGGTCCAGTGGTTAAGACTCAGCGCTTCCACTGCAGTGGGCGCAGATTCGATGTGGTCGGGGAAGTTCCACATGCCGCACAGTGAGGCCAAGAAAACAAACAAACAAAAAACAAAAAACACTGCGATAAACAAAAATAAAAGCACACTATCAAAATGTACAGGATACAATGAAAGAGGTGCTTAGAGAGAAATTTAGAGCTATACATGCCTATATTATAAATGAAGAAAGATCTCACATCAATAACCTAAACTTCCAACTTAAGAAGCTAGAAGAAGAAATAAGAGTTGTGGGTTCTTACTTAGACAGCGGCACTCTGACAGAACAGCATGAGGGATGTTGGGGGACTGAAGATTAGGCATTGTGTCTTTTGGAACCAAGGCAAAAGATCTTCACGCCTATGCTTCTCTTTTAAAGGATCACACAGACTTGGACAAAAAGCATTTTGAAAGTTAAAACTAGAACAATCTCTGCCTTTCTCTCAGTTTTTTTTTAGACTGTAAAAGGCCCTGGAATTCCTTTTATCACCTTAAGGAGGGTGGACAACTTGCCACTCTGGCTAGTAGAGCTGAGAGCGAGATTTAATTTGATGGTGGTTGGGGGCAGTGGTGGTGGCAATGTGATATTTCTGGCAAAACTAATACTTATTGGGAATTCCCTGGCAGTCGAGTGGTTGGGACTCTGAGCTTTCACTGCCGAGGGCACAGGTTCAATTCCTGGTCGGGGAACTAAGATCCTGCAAGCCACACATCACGGCCAAAAGGAAAAAAAAAAACAACTATTATTTATTTAGATTCATATCTTGACTAAGAAGAGACCTAAGTATCACTCACCATTATCAGTCCCATAATATATCTGCATACAACTTAACCTAATATATCATTTATATCATGTCTATGAATAACAGCAGTACAAAGACACAGATATCTCCCACCCTCAAGGATCTCACAATCCAGGAAGAGATACAATATTACAAAACATGATTAGTGCTACATTAGAGGTTTAAAACAAAGCATGCTGAGTAAACAAAGGAGGAAATAATCACTTCTTATTTGATAAAAAGCTTTGTAGAAGGGATGTCATTTGAGTTGTAACTTTTAAAAATATAATCAGGAACTCTTACTTTGGTATCTTGGTTTGTGTGCCTTAAGAAATTTTCAAAAAAAGAACAGTGTAAGAGAAGGTAAACATGGACAATCAAAACGTACCATTTTCCCATTTCAATGCTTTTTTGGCTCCCTCTCTAATTTTCACAATGTCTAACCACTTACTACTCACGTTGGGTTGAAGAAAACTAACTACTGGTAGGCATCTTTCCATTTGCATGCTTGCCTACACAGTAGGATTGAAACAGGAATTCCAAGAAAGATTTTTCTGTTCTCCCTACTCAGAGGTCTAACACAAATTTGACACGATAACAAAAACTTTCAACAGTGTCTCTTCTCAACTATAAAGGAAAACAAACATTGTTTTAAATAAACAGGAATTTAAGGTAATGTTATTAACTGAAATTTTAATAATTATTAAATATGACAGTAGCTAAATGAGTTCTGACTCAAAATAAAATTAACTACAGCAACTTAAGCTCTGTTAAAATTTCTAATGCAATGCAACTCTACTCAGAAAAATCTTAAGATTGAGGAGTTTAACATTAGAGTTTATCAATAACACTGTATCAGCCACTATAAATTTGATACTCTTAGGTAATGTAGGTACAAAACACCCACTAAAATGTAAGCTCCATTAAGGCAGAAAGTTTGCATCTGTTCACTGATCAATCCTCAGCACCTAGAACAGTGCTTGCAACAGAGTAGACAGTTGATGAGTACTTGTTAAAAAATTTTTTTTAATCACTCCTGCCTCAAAGAAGTTTATAACCTAGTTGGGATAGAAAAGTATCTCAAATGAAATAATCACAGAATGAATAAATATTAACAAATTAGTAATGACTACATGTGTAGTAAATGTGTAGTGAAAAAGGAGAGATCATGCGGGCTGGAAAGGTTTATGTCACTTGCTGTTCCAGTTACAGTTGCTGAGTAACAAACTACCCCCCAAATCTTAGTGACTTAACATAACAAGCATTTTATTATGCTCACAGATTCCATGGGTTAGGAATGCAGACAAGGAACAGTAAGGATGACTTCATTCCACTCTATCCAGGACCTCAACTGGGATGACTTGAAGGCTGAGAATGAGACTCAACAGCGGGTGATTAGAATCACCTGGAGGTTTCTTCACTCACATGTCTGGATAGGCAGACTCTCCATATGGCTTGGCTTCCCCACAGCATGGTGGCTACAGGGTACCTGGACTTTTTACATGGCAGCTCAGACCTCCAAGCATGTGTGTTCCATGCATTAAGGTGGAAACAACATTGCCTTTTATGTCCTAGCCTCAGAGTCTCACAACATTGTTTTCCCTGTCATCTACTGGTTAAAGCAGTCACAAGCCTGCCCAGATTCCAGGGGAGGGGACATAGATCCCCACTTCTTAAGGACAGAAGTGTCAAGAAATTTGTAGTCATTAAAAGAAATCACCATCTTGCTAATAATGAATAATGGAAAAATTATCTATTAAAAAATACGGGCCAGGGGTTTGAGAAAATAAGAAGAGGTTCGATGGCCACTATTTCACTTATCTTTACATCTTGAGCAAATTACTTAACTTTTGTAAATCCTAGTTTTTCATCTATGAAAAGAGCATCATCATCACTCAGAGAGCTGTTCTGAGCATTACACAAGTTTCTACCATTAATGTAAAACACCTAACAGTACTTGGTACCTAGTAGGTGCTCAAAAAAAGTTAGTTTCCTTGCACCTACTAGTGTTGGGTACTTAGTAATGCTCAATAAATGTTTACAGTTCTTAAGTGAACTGTATTGAGACAATTAGTATAATCTCAAGCCTTTCAAATTGCCCAATTAGCTTAACTTAATTGTAGTTATTTGCATGTAAGGGAGAAAAAAATTGGGTATTAAACATTCACAGAATAATTTTTTAAAACATGAAACAGTGGTGAGATGGAAAGGGGGTCATGTTTAATGTGCAGCAATTAGTCATGGCAATAATATATATCTCTCTTTAGCCTGCTGAACAGCATTAGGGGCAGGTACCCAAGATGGCAAATGCTTATGGCTACAGAACATTACACACATTAATGATACCACTTATATGTCAATTTCTCAAAGCAATATAAGTGTTTATTATTACCACTTTGCATTTTGCCCCAGTGTTCATCATCAGCCCCCTCTGTTTCATGTCTCACTACCTTTACTGAATCTCTGCAATTCTGGAAGGCAGCTGGATAAGGGAGGCTTAAAGCTCAGAACTGTATAAGCATCCCATAATGCTCAACCCACTTCCCTTCTATCACCAGGCAAAGAAAATTTGGAGTCTCACTGCTCCCATCTTCTACTACATTCCCTATCTGCTGCACTCAGACTGCTACATATGATTTCTCTTGCTTTTCTGGGATGCCTCTAACATAGGCAAAAAGGGAACAAGATACCTAACAAAATTTTAAAAACCAGTATCAAGGGACCCCTTTCCTCCAAACTCACAGAGCTAAACAACTTGGTGAAATTCTAGATTTTTTTTTAAAATGGCTATTCTTTTAAAATCCTAATTTAAATCTACCTTTAAAATCAATGGTATACTTAATTTCCCTTTTTACTCTACAGAATTTCATTAAAATAAAGAAGATGTTATTTCGCATTTTCCTAGATTTTTTAAAAAGCAATATGGGACAATTAAAATATTAACCAAAATTTGAGATGGATAGAGGGTCCAAAAATCTAGAAAGTTTGAAGTCATGAAAGAAAACAAATGCTGTATTTATCTGAAGGAAGAAAAATTATAAAAGTGATGATGATGAAACTATTCACATTATAGTCAAATAAAGTCATTATATGCTTTCTGGATAAAGTGATTCAAAACCCACTAATTTTCTAAAAAAAGAACTAAGCAAAAATAAACAGAAAAAACTCAAAATTTATTTATTACGTTTTGCTGTTACTATTTAGAAATTTGCTGATTGATCTACTTTTCTGAGGTGACATCAAGAACAGGTTCCACTTTTCCCATATACTATCCAGATTAAGATAAATTTAAATGAAGTTTGGGAGAGGAGTATTTTTTATTTTTAGAAGCTTATTAATACTTTCAACAGGCTATAATAACAAAGAAATCTAAGGCAGTCACTGGCTGTGCTGTGTGAAAGAAAAATTTCGGACAGCAGTTCTAGGCAGAAACGTGTTTCTTTTTTTTTCTTTTTTTTTTTTTTGGCTGCATTGGGTCTTCGTTCCTCTGTGCAGGCTTTCTCTAGTTGTGGTGAGCGGGGGCTACTCTAGTTGTGGTGCACGGGCTTCTCATTGCAGTGGCTTCTCCTGTTGCACAGTACGGGCTCTAGCCTCGCAGGCTTCAGTAGTTGTGGCATGTGGGCCCTAACGAGCATGGGCTTCAGTAGTTGTGGCGCATGGGGTTAGTTGCATGTGCGATCTTCCCAGACCAGGGATCAAACCTGTGTCCTCTGCATTGGCAGGCGGACTCTTAACCACTGCGCCACCAGGGAAGTCCAGAAACATGTTTTAAAGTTAACACCTGAAAGGACTTTGCTAAGGACTAAGGATTCCGCTTATTTTATAAACCAGACAAATATAATCATTACAAAACAGGTGCATGACCTGACTCACTACATTTTATTTATAAAGAAATAGTAGCAAGGAAAGAAACACAGAAAAAGATTTCATTGTAACTTTTCCTGTATTTATACACAAGGATACACTGAATTATTTGGTAAGATATTTCTAAAAGAGATCATTAATTGTTATTCAGAGGCTGTTAAGAAAATTAGTTTGGACATCTGGGTAGTTATACTACAGGTGAAACTGAAATACTCTTCAATCCTTGTGACCTGACCAGAAAGTCAAGAACATATCAACTAACTCCTAAATTAAATTTTAAAAGATTCAGCTTATAAACAAAGCAATTAAATTCCTCCTTTGCTTGTTAAAGAAACAGTGCCCTCTGGAGACAGAAATGTACGCCACGTAACTTGAGAACTTTTATTTCAATGTACAAGAAGTAAGTGATACCATGCTATCAGTGGTTCTTTTTTTTCTTTTTTTTTCGGTATGCGGGCCTCTCACTGTTGCGGAGCACAGGCTCCGGATGCACAGGCTCAGTGGCCATGGCTCACGAGCCCAGCCGCTCCGCGGCATGTGGGATCCTCCCAGACCGGGGCACGAACCCATGTCCCTTGCATCGGCAGGCGGACTATCAACCACTGCGCCACCAGGGAAGCCCTATCAGTGGTTCTTAACTACAGGTGTGCAACAGAATCACCCTAAGAACTTTTTTAAACAGACATATGCACAAACTCCATGCTAGACCTCACAGACCAATAAGCATGTGTGTTCTGAATAAAAGATAAGTAGTAATATCACTGAGTATTTTAGTAAACATCTATGATTTACTGTCTATCATCCATTCCCCCTTCTTGGAAAAGTCCCCAGATGCATTTTGGAAAAATCACTCTGCTCCCATTCACAGCTCTATTTGGTCTGGATAGGACTGATCTAGTGCCAAGGATGGATCCTGATGAGTTTAAGTCAACTAACCATGGTCATCCTCTTACCCACAGGTAGTTCCTTAGCAGCTAGTAGAGGGACACACTCTTTTAGATGATAGTGCATGAGGATATAAGGTTTGGAACTGTGACCTCGCAGCCATTTTACTACCAGAGGAGAAAGCCTATAGCTGCTGCCCCACCATGTACAGTCTGAAGATGAGGCCAAAACTGCATAAAGTGGAGTTCAAAGATAAAAGGACTCTGGGTCCTTGGTGACATTTCCTGAGTAGCTGGCTCTGCCTTACATGGAATCTGACCTATTCTTGGACTTTCCAGTCATAGTGGCTAATAATTTCCCTCTATTGTTTAAGACGGTTCGAGTTGGGTTTTCTATCAGTTCTTGTCAATTTTCTTTTAGTTTCCTTGATTAATACAAGTGGCTTAAAATATTTTATTGAACATTCTAGAAGAAGAAAGGTTACATTTAATATCACTCATTTGGAGCAAGGGGAACACTTCTATGACATTTTTCTGAGCCTTAAAAATCTAAGCAGGAGATGAAGTTGGAATTGTCAAAATGAAGGTGTCCTCCCTAGCTAATTTCTTCCTGCTCTTAATTCAAGAAGTGATGCTTTGATAACCTATGCTATTGATCTAGAAATTTCTAAATGTTAGTAGCATATAGCATCCAACTCGTTAGTCAACGTCACTAGTGATACTATAGACAGAGGGAAAAAAAGTAGATAAGACTAAACATAGAAACCTAGTAATCAGTTATGATGCGGGAAGGGATATGACAGGAGCAGTTAAAAAGAAATACATCTAAGATAACTCCAGATTTTCCAGGAAAGGAAGCAAGAAAAATGGTGGTACCACCATAAAAAATCAGACAGGCAGAAAGAGGAGCCAATTTTAAAAATTACGATTTTTTTATTTACGTATTTTAGATATCAGTGTGACAATTAAGGAAAGTTGTTGTAGTCTTATATTTGGCAACTAAATCAATTAAAAAAGAAAAATGATTTGCTTCCTTATGCTTCAACTTAATTTAATGAAATAGCTACTTATCACTAGGTTTTTTCATTATACAATATTACTGTGATTCAAAAATAAAAGTTGTAGGTTTTAGGATATGCTTGGTTGCCTTATATACATGCAAATCATATATTACCTCTTGACCAATAACACTCTGGATTAAACAAAGCTCAAGATCTGCTCCACAATGAACTAAGAGGTCAAATGTAAAAAGTGAAAGAAAGTTTATATTAATTATAAGAACTGAAGTTTTCATAAAGTTCTAGAAAACTCTTTGATTTTTTTTTTTTTTGGCCACGCCACGGGGCATGAGGGATCTTAGTTCCACACCGGGAATCAAACCCGTGCCCCCTGCAGTGGAAGTATGGAGTCTTAACCACTGGACTGCCAGGGAAGTCCCTAAAAGATATTTCTTCATAAAAGAACATAGTCAACATGTAGTATAAATCAGGGATGCATAATCTCATAGCTCTAAAGTCAACAGGTCACAAATAGTATACTAACTGTTCCATTAGAGATACAGATTACTGTAGGAGTTACATTTAATTACACCTAAACAATTTCCATGGGGCAAATCCAAAACTCTTCTTAAGATAACTAGAGTTAGATAATAAAAGCTGGGACTTCCCTGGTGTCCAGTGGCTGAGACTCTGTGCTCCCTATGCAGGGGGCCCGAGCTTGATCCCTGGTCAGGGAATTAGATCCTGCATGCCGCAACTAAAAAGATTCCACTTGCTGTAACGAAGACTGAAGATCCCGAGTACCACAATTAAGACCCGAAACAGCCAAATAAATAAATATTAAAAAAAAAAAGATAATAAAAGCTAAAGTAGCACACAGAAAGCTACGGCTCAGATGAGAGAAAAAGAAGCTGAAGACAGAATTTCAGGAAACTGATACCAACTGTCGAGAAAGAATTATATTTTCCCCCAGAAGAAACATTCAAAACACATGTAAACCAAACATGATTTTTAAACAAAATATGCATGTTTATTAACACAAAATAAATAAATATGATTTTATATCCCTTCTGCTGGGTCATTGCATTTTAGGTTCAGGATCTCTGAACTTTCTGATCTTGAGCTTTCTAGCTTCTAAGAACGGGTTTATACCAGTTCTTCCCTTCCCTCATCTCTGCTGATTGCAACCCTACTCATGCTCCAGATTGATGCAATACCCAAATGCCTTCAGGGTCCAGGCAGGGAAACATAAATGAGTGTGACTGGCAAGGTGACTGTGGCAGGCAGGATGACTATGGAGCATAAATCGAATCTAAAGGTGAGATTCCAAATGCTATAAAACCAAATCAAACACGTCTACAGGACCACATTTTTCTATTTGTTATACACTGTGGTTATTTCTTTGTAGTTATCTGCCCTTTTAGATTAAAAAATCCTAGTGGTTAAGAACCATTCCACAACCCTTCCTCAGCAACTAGCACAGTACAATAGAACTAGATTTTTGCTCTATAAATATGATTTAATATATCCTCCCAGTCCAAAACTATCAGTTTAGATGAAAAGTTCCAAGCAATTATTGATTTGTCCCAGAAAAATGTCCTTTGGGGGACTTCCCTGGTGGCGCAGTGGTTAAGAATCCGCCTGCCAATGCACAACTCCTGAAGCTGAAACTAAATAAATAAATATATTTTTTAAAATGTCCTTTGGGACACAATCAAAGCCTCACTTTAGATAGGACAAAGTATTTTTTTTTTTTTTTTTGGCTGCGTTGGGTCTTCATGCTATGCATGGGCTTTCTCTAGCTGTGGCGAGTGGGGGCTACTCTTTGTTGCGGTGAGTGGGCTTCTCATCGCGGTGGCTTCTTGATGCGGAGCACGGGCTCTAGGCACGTGGGCTTCAGTAGTTGCGGCATGTGGACTCTGTAGTTGTGGCACATGGCCTCAGTAGTTGTGACTCATGGGCTCTAGAGCACAGGCTTAGTTGTGGTGCACGGGCTTAGTTGCTCCGCGGCATATGGGATCTTCCCGGAGCAGGGATCGAACCCATGTTCCCTGCATTGGCAGGTGGATTCTTAACCACTGTGCCACCAGGGAAGTCCCAGGACAAAGTATTTCATTTCTTGTTCCTTACCAAAGTAGAAAAACCTAGAAAAACCTAAGAAAACCTAAGAAACCTAAGAAAAACCTAAGTCTACCACAGAGCCACTTACTAAGCTACTCCACTTCTAACAATAGGCCAAAAAGGGCAATATATGTTTTGAACTAGAATCAGAGTCTACACTAATTAAAAATCCAGCTTCTGGATTATCTGGGACTGTTGTAAATCATTATAAATTGAATCATTTTCTAATTCTCAAATTACCAAATTACCTCCTTTTTCTTTTAAAAAGGCAAGTGCTACATATTTACCTTTCCAGTTTTCAGGGACTTCTGTATCTCAAAAGTTTTTAAGAATGTCTAGGGGCTTTGGAGTAGCATCTGCCACTTCTTAGGTAATCTAGGTTGTTTGTGATCAGGTTTGCACATCATCTGATATAAACAGCTTTTTAAAGTATCCTCAGCCATTTTCTTCCCTATTCTGTTTCTGCTTTCCACACCTTTATAAGAGGCATTTGCTGTAAGCAACTGACTACTGATGATAAATTACAGAAAAACAGAAAGCTGAGCACATTCACGTACCAATGGGGTCCATAAATTTTGTGATCTTCCTCTTTTGCTTACAGAGCTGAAAAATACTTTTTTTTTTCTGTTAGCTTTTATATTTTTGGCGAAGTAGCATCCCCATTTTTTACTTTTCTGTATAATTAAACTAATTATTTATTCAATAAATATTTAAGCTTTGGTTTTTTGCTTTTTTCTGATCTATCTTTCAGGACTTTATGTCATTCAAATGTATTAAATCAGCTGCAAGCATGAAACTGCTTTATGCAGCCCTCTCTAATGGGGGGAAGATAAGGAGAAGCTGGTGGTAATGAGTGACAAAAGAAATAAATGTCACATACCTTTTAAAAATGACAACCAAGTTGCATAAATAAAACACGAAGTTGTACAAAGGAACACTCCACCAATAACACAAGACTATGTACAAAGCACATGAGTAATCAGAAGTTGAAATGTAATTAATCAGTCAGGAAATAATATTGCAAGTGTTATAGCAAAGCAGAAATAAATCAACTTTATATGTAAAATAATGTAACAGTTATAACTTAAATGAGAAATTTTTAAACTTCCTAATACCTTACTAGTTTTAAAAGTATGATTATATCAGTTTATGAATTTATATATTTACCACTAAAAATTAAATAAATAAGAATTTTATTTTATTCATACAATAACACCTCAGTTATTCAGAGGTCACATTTGCAGTCAATAATCAAGAAGAAAGCAAAAACAAGTCTCTGAGTAGCTGAAAATAAATTGTAGTAAATTTTATAATGGAATACTACACTGAATTGAAAATAAACTACAGCCACATGCAGCAACACAAATGAAATATTCCAAAATATCACATTGAGTGAAAGAAGTGAGATACACAAAAAGATGCACTATATATGATTCCATATAAATAGTGCCCCAAACAGACAAAACTAATCAGTACTATTAAGAGTCAGTACTGAAAGGCAGAGATAATAACTGGGAAGAGGGATGAGGAAGGCTTCTACAATACTGCTTATCTAATGTTTTATTTCTTGATTTCATAATTACATGGGTGAGCTCACTTTTTTCTATTTAAATATAATTTAGTTTTTAGAGCAGTCTTAGGTGCATAGCAAAATTGAGAGAAAGGTACAGTGATTACCCATATACCTCCTGACCCCACACTGCCACTGTCAAATGCCCCCCCGTGAGGTATATTTGTTACCATAAATGAACCTACATTGAAATATCATTATTATTCAAAGGCCATCGTTTAAATTAAGGTTCACTCTTGGTGCTGTATATTCTATGGGTTTGGACAAATGTATCAAGACATATATCGACCATTACAGTATCATACAGAGTGTCTAAATTATGTTCATGTTTTAGTGTTTCGTGGAAGACAGACTTGTGAGCAATGAAATTGGATATTCAGCTGAGGAGATTTCTAAGCAAAGTATTGAAAGAGCAGCTTGGTTCATACTGACTGCTTATAGTAAAATGAGAAAAGAGAGAAATGAATTGAATAAAAAATTGTTAAGCAAAAAGGAATTAGAACTTAAAGACGTGGAAAATTCTCAACTTGTCCATATTGCAAAAATTGAGAAAGCAGGTTAGCAAGAGAACTCCAAGGGTAAAGCTAAACTATCACTTGGTAAAGAGATTATGGGGGACTTCCCTGGTGGTGCAGTGGTTAAGAATCCACCTGCCAATGCAGGCGACACGGGTTCGATCTCTGGTCTGGGAAGACCCCACATGCCGCGAAGCAACTAAACCCATGTGCTGCAACTACTGAGCCTGCGTTCTAGGGCCCATGAGCCACAACTACTGAGCCCGCATGCCACAACTACTGCAGCCTGCGCGCCTAGAGCCTGTGCTCCGCAACAAGAGAAGCCACTGCAATGAGAAGCCCGCGCACCGCAACGAAGAGTAGCCCCCGCTTGCGGCAACTAGAGAAAGCCCATGCACAGCAACGAAGACCCAACACAGACAAAAATAAATAAATAAATACATACATACATACATAAGAAATTATGGGACTACATGAGCAGAAACTGCCAATTTGAAAATGAAGGGAGGCTATTGGACTTCTTAGATGTTACAGGACAGGACCACAGAGCTAATAGCAACAACAATGTGCTATTCTTCAAGACAAGTGAATAATAACCCCTAAGGTAATTCAGAGATCATCAGAGCTGCCTCCTTGGTTCAAAAAGAGAGGCCACTGCCTCAGATTCAACAGGTCAGAAGGCAGCCACCCAGAGCCTTGTGGGTGGGCTCCCTCCAGGCAGAGCTGCAGAGGCACAACCCCTACCTCAGCAAGGCTAGAAAGCAGAATACTAAACCAAAGAGGATTAGTCTTGAGCCTTATGATCTAATGAAATTCACCGTACTAAATTTTGGACTTGCTTGGGACCTGTCACCCCTTTCCTTATTTTCTCTTTCTCCCTATTGGAATGGAACTTCTATCCTATGCCTGTGCCACAGTTATATCTTAAAAGCATATGACTTGTCTGGTTTCACAGGTTCGCAACTGGAGAGTAATTTTGCCTTAGAATGAATTATATCTGGAGTTTTACCTATATATGATTTAAATGACATTTAGATAAGATTTTGGACGTAAGAACTTAGAGTTAACACTGGAACAAGTTAAGACTTTGGGGGCTCTTGGGATGAAATGAGTGTATTTTGGATGCAAGGACATGAATTTTGGGGATCAGGGCAGAATGTTATGGACTGAATTACGTGCCTCCAAAATTCATATGTTGAAGCCCTAACCCCCAGTGTGATGGTATTTGGAGATGGGGACTTTGGATAATTAGGTTTAGAGGAGGTCATGAGGATCGGGCCCCTCGTGATGGGATTAGCACCCTTATAAGAAAAGGAGGAGCCATCAGAGCTCTTTTGCTGTCTACCATATATGAGGACACAGTGATAAGGTGGCCATCCGTAAGCCAGTACCTACCATGCTGGTACCTTAATCTCTGACTTCCAGCCTCTAGAACTGTGAGAAAATAAATTTTTCTTGTTTAAGCCACATAGTCTATGGCTTTTTGTTTGTTTGTTTTTTATGGCAGCTTGAGCCACTTAATGCACTGATAAATAGGAAAGCTATTAACTTTCATACTTTAACCTTGTGCCTTGAAACTTTGTTATAGTTGCTAATTAGTTTCAGAAGGTTTTTTTAAAAATCCTTTCGGAGTTTCTAAATAAACAGTCATATCATTTGCAAAGAAAAATGGTTTTACTTCTCCCTTCCCAATCGGTATATCTTTTATTTCTTTTTCTTATTGCTTTAGCTAGAACTTCCTGTATGATGTTGAAAAGGAGTGGTGAAAGGGAACATTCTTGCCTAGTTCCTAACGTTAGTGGGAAAGCTTCAAGTTTCTCACCATTAAGTATGATGCTAACTGTAGGTTTTTTGTAGATATTCTTTATCAAGTTGAGGAAGTTCTCCTCTATTACAAGTTTACTGATAGTTTTTATCAAGAATGGGGGTTGAATTTCATCAAATGCTTTTTCTGTATTTATTGATATAACTATGTGATTTTTCTTCTTTAGCTTGCTGATGTGATGGAATATATTAACTGATTTTTGAATGATGAACAAGCTTCGCATAGTAGGATAAATCCCACTTGGTCATGATGTAGAATTCCTTTTATAAATTGTTAGATTCAATCTGATAATATTTTGCTAAGGATTTTTGCATCTCTGTTCATGTCAGATATTGGTCTGTAGTTTTCTTTTCTTATAATGTCTTTGTTTGGTTTTGGTGTTAGGGTAATGCTGGCCTCAGAGAATGAATTGAGAAGTATTCTCTCTGCTTCTATACGAAAGATACTGTAGATAATTGGTGTAATTTCTTCCTTAAATATTTGGTAGAATTCATCAGTAAACCCATCTGGGCCTGGTGCTTTGTTTCAGAAGGTTATTAATTATTGATTCAATTTCTTTAATTGATACAGGCCTATTCAGGTTGTTTATTTCTTCTTGTGTGAGTTTTGGCAGATTGTGTCTTTCAAGGAGTTTGTTCATTTCATCTAGTTTGTCAAATTTGCGAGCACAGAGTTGTTCATAATATTCGTTTTTATGCTTTTCTTTCTTGACCCACATGTTATTTAGAAGTATGTTGTTTAATCTCTAAGTATTTGGAATTTTCCAGTTATCTTTCTGTTACTGATATCTTATTTAACTCCATTGTGGTCTTACAGCAGACACTGTATGATTTCTATTCTTTAAAATGTGTTAAGGTGTGTTTCATGCCCCAAAATGTGGTTTATCTTGGTGAAGGTTGCATGTGAGCTTGAGAAGAATGCATGTTCTGCTGTTGCTGGATAAGTAGTCTATAAATGTTGATCATATCCAGTTGATTGATGGTGTTGTTGAGTTCAACTATGTTCTTACCGATCTTCTGTCTGCTGGATCTGACCATTTCTGGTAAGAGTCGTGTTGAAGTCTCTAACTGTAACAGTGGATCCATCCATTTCTCCTTGAAATTCTATCAGTTTCGGCTTCACATATTTTGACCATCCATTGTCAGGCACACGCACATTAAGAATTGTTATGTCATCTTGGAGAAGTGACCCCTTTGTCATTATGTAATGGCCCACTTTATCCCTGATAATAACTTTCTTTGCTCTGAAGTTTGCTCTGTTTGAAATTAATATAGACACTCCCACTTTTTCATTAGTGTTAACATGGTATATCTTTCTCCATCCACTAATTTTTTTTGAATAATTTTCTAATTTATTTATTTATTTATTTATTTGGCTGCACCAGGTCTTAGTTGCGGCACACGGGATCTTCATTGCTGCATGCAGGATCTTTAGTTGCGGCATGTGGGACCTACTTCTCCGACCAGGGATTGAACCCAGTCCCCCTGCATTGGGAGCACGGAGTCTTAGCCACTGGACCACCAGGGAAGTCTCTCCATCCACTTATTTTTAATGTAGGTGTGTCTTTGTATTTAAAGCGGGTTTTATAAACAACATATAATTGGGTCTTGTTTTATTGATCCACTCTGACAATCTCTGTCTTTCAGTTGGTGTTTTTAGACAGGCGATGTTTAAAGTGACTATTGATGGCTGGATTAATATCTACCATATTTGTTACTGTTTTCTATCTGTTGTGCTTGTTCTTTGTTTCTACTTCTGTGTTCCTCTTTTTCTGTCTTTTGTGTATTAATTGAGCATTTGTATGACTCCATTTTCTCTTCTTTCCTAGCATATTGGTTGTACTTTTTTTTCTTTTTTTTTTTTTAGCTTTTTTTTAGTGGTTGCCCTAGAGTTTCCAATATACATTCACAATTATTCCAAGTCCACTTTCAAATAACACTAACACTACACCATTTCATAGGTAGTGTGAGTACCTTATAATTACAAAATAATCCTAATTTCTCCCTTCCTACCCTGTGTCATTGCTGTCATTCATGTAAACATACATAAGTACACATATATACACACAACTATATATATATATATATATATATATATAAAAGCATACATAATTGAACACGTTGCTATTATTCTTTTGAACAAACTGTTATCTGTTAGATCAATTAAGAATTTTACCTTCACTTGTACTTTCTCTGATGCTCTTCCTTTCTTTATATAGATCCAAGTTTCTAACCTATATCATTTTCTTTACCTCTAAAGAAGTTACTTTAACATTTCTTGCAAGGCAGGTCTACTGGCAACAAATTTCCTCAATTTTTGTTTGTCTGAGAAAGTATTTTTCCTTCACTTTTGAAGGATAATTTCATAGCATATAAAATTTTATGTTGGTGTTTTTCTCTCAACACTTCAAATATTTTCCTCCATTCTCTTCTTGCTTACATGGTTTATGAAGAGACGTAAGATGTAATTCTTATCTTTGTTAGTCTAGGTAAGCTTTTTCCTCTAGATTCTTGAAGGATTTTTTATCTTTAATTTTGGGCAATTTTGAACATGATATGCCTAAGGTGTAATTATTTCGGTATTTATCCTGCTTGGTGTTCTCTAAGCTTTTTGAATCCATGGTTTGTTGTGTGACATAAATTTGGGAGAAATCTCTGTCATTACTGGATCAAATATTGCTTCTGTTCCTTTCTCTCTTTTTTCTCCTTCTAATATTCCCATTGCATGTATGCTACACCTTTTGTAGTCGTCCCACAGTTCTTGGATATTCTTGTTCAGTGTTTTTTTCTTTGCTTTTCTGTTTTGGTTTTGATTGACAGATCCCCAAGCTCAGAGAGTCTTTTTTCAGCCACGCCCAATCTACTGATAGGTCCATCAAAGGCATTATTCATCTCTGTTGCAGTGTTTGTGATCTCTAGCATTTCTTTTTGATTCTTTCTTAAATTCTCCATCTCTCTGCTTACATTACCCATCTGTTCCTGCATGCTGTCTGCTTTATCCATTAAAGTACTTAGCATACTAATCATAGGTTTTTTTTTAAAAAAATTCCTGGTCTGATAATTCCAATAATCCTGACATACCTGAATATGGTTCTAATACCATATCTATCTCTTCAAACTGTATTTTTTGTCTTTTAGTCTACCTTGTAATTTTTTCCTGATAGCTGGACATGGTGTACTGGGTGAAAAGAATTGCAGTAATTAGGCCTTTAGTAATGTGGCAGTAAGACAGTGGGAGAGGGGAAGTGTTCTTTAGTCCTACGATTAGGTCTTCATCTTTAAGTAAGCCTTTGCCCCTTAGCTGTGCACAAGTGCTTTTCATTTCCACCCCTCAAGTTGGACAGGATGGCCAGAGCAGGCTGGAATTGGGTGTTTCCCTTCTCCCATTAGTTTAGGCACCAGTAAATAGTTTATTTTGAGGTTAGGTCTTGTTGAGAAAAACAGAATGCTTAAAGAACAGAATGCTCTGGCATATTTCAAAATGGTTCCTTTTCCCTTGCCCCTGCTGGAAACGTAAGAGGATTTTCCTCAAATCTTCACTGGGAGAACCTGGTGCCCCCTCTAAGACTGGGTTCTCCTGGAGTTTTAACTCTCAAACTTGTCCATACTGATTTTCTAATATTCATTAATTATACTTCACGTTTTCCTACCCCAGTAATGATTCCTATGGGTTTTTACTCCATTAAGTTGTGATTCTCTGTATTTGCCTACTTCTCCAATTTTGGGGGCAGCAGTGTGTCCTGTGATCTCACTTCTCTGAAAGATCAAGGAAGAATTGATTTTTTCAGTTTTCTCAGCTTTTTACTTGTTGGGACAGAATGATAACTTCCCAGCTCTTTACATGCCAGACTAGAAATTGGAAGTCTGTGTTCACTTTTTAATAATTAATTGAGCTATAGCTATTTATAATTATTGCATTTATAAATTGTGTGTGCTTATATATGAATGTTACATTTAAAAAAGAAAGTTTTTTTAGAGTCGACGTACCATGTCCTTGCTCCACAGGAAGAGAATTTCAAGCCCTTAATCAAAGATAATTTACCACTGTCACTTTAGCCATAATCCTAAAAACACTTTGTTACATACTCATCAATAGATTTAAAAAGGCAAACTGAAAAAGAATCGCAAGCATATTCTTTCTAGGCACTTACAGTTGCAATCACTGCCAGGACTCAAAAGGAAAGGACTCTTCGGGGTGGCAGGTTGGAAAAGCTCCAGGGAGCAAAGTTAAAAAGCTCTGATGCCAAAGAAAAAGAACTGGGCCATTTCTCTACACAGATTAAAAAGGGAATGGTATTCCCATTTTCCCCTCTATTCTGATGCAAATCTTTTCAGTTAGAAGTCTTATATTAGCTTCAAGTAGCTCTCAGTGTGGGTCCAGGTTAATTTCAAAAAGCTGTGGTACTGCTTGAGGGCAGGAACTACTTACTTTACCTCTTTTGTACCACTCACAGATTTAGTACAATGACAGGCAAGCTAACAAGGCAGTCTATATAATATTTCATAAAGTAAACAAATATGATATAAAATCTACCACTTTGTATATGCATGTGTGGGATTTTGGAGGGGAAGCAAATGGAGGTATGGGTAAAAGGCTCATGTAAGTGCTTATTTCTATAATCATTAAGCAACTAAATAGAAATATATTTGATCAGGTCACTGGACTGAAAAGAATTAGGCTAAGAGGTTAACTAAGCAATCCTTGCTAATGTCTGTAATCAAGACTGTACTTTAATCATCTACAGATTGACTATTCACTGTGAATGGAAATTCCCCCAATCTCCCTCAGTAATTCACTTTAATGTTGATTTAATGATTCTCCCTGTTGAATTGCTTTCTCATAGTACAGTTTAAGACAAATTCCTCTTGAAACAGATCAAAGGAAGAGTTGAAGAACACTTAACCTTCAAATACTGAGCTTGAAATAACTCTTGTTTGTATATCATAAAACAGTAAGGGTTTCCTGAGTTCTGTGCAAAAATAAAACAAAAAATAAACAACAAGAAATAAGGATGTTCTACTATTTGTACAGGCTGAACTTGATTTCCTAGAAAACCCAAGGGGTATCCTATGGCAGTTGTAGCTTCAACTAAATATCTACAACTTAAGTACCACTGGAATGATGGACCAGAGCTAACATTTCTAAACATTTCCTCTCAACAGGCAGATTTTGAGAAGTGTAGTTCCAAGATTCCTTAATCTGAGGCATCATGTTCCAGTATCTGTGGTTCTTTGACTTACAACTGATAAGAAAAATTGCTTGAAGATCCCTAGATACACCAGATGTCAACGCATTTCATGTTTTAATCAAAGTACAGAGCAAGCCTATTAAATATAATGTTAATAGTTAAATATGCTTACAACTCCATTCCCTAGTAAATCCCTTCTTGACAGCGTATGAGTAACACATGGACATAAGGACAGAGAGCAAGAAAGAAAAAGAAGGATTGTGTAAAATCTAATATTGAAGCAAAGAATCAATCTGTGGATAAATAAATGTCTACAAATTTGTGGAGTCTCCTCCTATATTATGGTACTTATTATATCATATTGTCAAGTGTCTTTTTATAGTTTTTTCTCCCGTGAGCTCCTTGAGGGCAGGGATACATTTCTATATTTTCAGCACCTAACAGAGCGCTCAGAGCACAGATCATGTACAACAAATGGCACTGTGCTAAGTATCCCCTTTAATCCTCAGAATAATTGTATGAGGTAGATAATATATTGCTATTCTAATTTTGTAGATAATAAAACCAGGAATCATTAAAATGAAAGAATGTGGCCAAAGTCACACAGCAGTCTAACTCCAGAGTATATGTGCTTAATTACTGTACTATACTATCTGAATAAATGAACGCCTGTTTTGTCCAGCTTCTGTCTCAGTTTTAATAAATAATTTAATTAATTCATTCACTCAGATATCATCTGCATTTGTGTCTTATGGATTAGGATGACAACATGGGCTCAAGAATCATCAGAGGAGCATAAGATTTGGGGGCCAGGCAGATAACTTTAGGAACCAAGGGTCTTTTCTGGACTTCACACTTTCAAAGTCTGGTTATTCTTTTTTGTTTTTGTTTTTGGGGGTTTTCTGGTTGCACCACGTGGCACGTGGGATCTTATGAGTTCTCCAACCAGGGATCAAACCTGCGTCCCCTGCATTGGAAGTGCAGAGTCTTAACCACTAGACTGCAAAGTCTGGTTACTGTTAACATTAAATTAGTTATATCTAAATACAAGTATACTGAATTTTTTAACTGTAAATGATTATACTATAATTTTAGGAGATAAATTGGATAATTTATAATATAGCAAGAGTAGGGAAGATGATAATTCTTTTTAATAGAAAACTTAGAAAGGGCTACGAGGTTAAACTAGCAAGCCTATTTTATAGATAAGGGATCAGCAAATGGTTTATATTAGTTTAACAAATTATTCAATGCAAAAGGATTTATTTTGCTAGACTATGCCAGTGTCTCATTTACATGATTCCCAAATCAATAAAATAATAAAAGTTTATATAACAAATTTATGAAATTATTTAATTCATAATGCTTAAAACAACCATTAATTAATGTTTTGTTATATCCCATGGTATTATAAAAACAAAAATCTGTCCATTCAGAAAAGAGTAGGACTTGAATAACATGTAATAAGGAAATATTATCAGAGGCAATAAAGGATGTAAAGCAAATCTTACACTTGTCTAATTCTTCTTACAATTTTAATTTCCAAACATACACACACTTATATATATTACATAAACAATTAACTATTAAACTGTGAGACATGAAAGAAAATCAAGTTAGACTGATTCAGCACTACTCTTAAGTCTTCAAAACATGAAGAAAATGTAATATACTATAGAAAATCAATATACTTTTCTTCATTTTAACAAGATGTTTAATGCCAAAAAGGAACTGACATTTATTTGCTCATTGTTGACATTGATTACCACTAATTTTCAATTGTTAGAAATATAATGGAATCATGTGTATAACAAAAATTGTCTTTACTTTTTAAAAGTTTGCTTACAGTAACTGAAATAAAAACTTTTAGTCAGATTTTTACATACCTTAAAAGTAGAGAGCCCATAAAGTCTTGTGGTATGAACAGTTTCTTGAGAAATATTTGTAATGTTAGTTATAAAGTCCTCAAGGTATTTGCAAGCTTGTTCCAGGTGTGTGGTGTTTATAATGATTTGCACTAGCTAGAAAATAGAAAATGCCTCCAGTGAAATGCAGGTTACATATATACAAAGCCATTCGATTTTTAAAATCAGGATTATTACTTCCAGCAAGTGTACAACTTCTGCATAATTATAGCATTATAGGATACAACTGATTATCTGATTTCAAAAGCCTGCTGTAAATACTGCTTATGAATGCTATCATCTAAAAAAAATAACCAAGAGTCTAACTAGCAACTTTTCAAAGCATTTTTTCAAATTTTATACATTCACCAAGTAAAAAAAATGAGTATTTTCACTTTTCATGTACAGTCTGGCAAACATGAATCTCCATATATCTTCTAACATCATCAGCTATCCACTATTCCCCATGTAAACCCTTTTCCCTCACATCACTGGAATTTACAATGACGCTTTTATTTTAAAACAAACCCACTTCTATTAATAAATTTAAAATGGAAAGCTAGTTTTATAGGATGATGTTCAGCAATAAATTAATTTATAATAATTGTTTCATATAATGAAACATTTAGCTATAAATATCTTTTTAACCTACCTCTGTCAAACCTATGTGAGGTTTTTTAATAAGATTCAGTAAACAGCTACTCAAAGTTCTGGTCAGCAGCAGATTTGTTGATTTTCTAAGCATATCATCTACTTCTGTTGAGCTAAAAACAAAGGTTGATATTATTAAGGTTTCCACAAGGGTTACAATTAGTTAGCTTCCTAAATAATTTAATGCAATTTACTCTAATTCCTTTATATCTTTAAATAAATTACAATCATTCATATCTATTAAATCACATATTTCAATTCAATTTAGTTTCACAAAAGGGATACTTTCCATAAAGTAGAATGTTCATTTATAGAATAATTTAAATGTATTCAATTAACCATTACAGTAAAACCATGGAGTACTTAGTATAAGGAAATAAAACTATTCTTAAATTATGACTCCATTATGGTACAGCCACTTTCAAAGACACTTTATATACAACTATAGCTAAAATTACTTTTAAAATACAAATTGATGTGAACCCTCTGGATACAATTGCTAGATTTGATTTTAATATAACTAAGCTATCCATTTCCATTGAGAATTTTTTTTAAAAAGATTCAAAGAAATTAACTGCCTTACACTAGTTTTAATTTGGGAGAGGAACTAACCCTATGATGTTTCTTAACATCCTAAAAATTACTAGCCTAGCACTAAAAAGCTTATTATTTTCTTCTAACCACTAGGCCTTCAATCTAAGTAAGTCATGATGTTTTGTATATAGCCTCATTATCAAAACGGTTAAGCTGTCCTTAGACCAAGTTTTCTCAGTCTCAGCACTATTGACATTTAGGCTAGATAATTCTTTGTTGTGGAGCTGTCTTGTACCATTGAAAGATGTTTAGCAGCATCCCTGTCCTCCAGCCGCCTGATGCAAGTAGCACTCTTCCCCTTAGTTGTGACAACCCAAAATGTCTCTAGACAGTGTCAAATATACCCTGGGGGGCAAAACTGCCCCAGATGAGACTCACTGCCTTAAACACAGTCTAACATTTTAATTTTAGAACCCTTTCACTTTTTACTTTATTAAAACATTACTCTTAAAAATCTATGAGGTACAAATATTTACTAGTTTACATTTATTTTAAATATGCAAATAGAACAAGATTTTACAAAACACAGGTAATTTTCACTACTATTCCAATGTTCTCCATTTTAATGCAGGTGCTCTTCAATTTCTGCTAACCCTAATTCTGGCAGACCTGAGGAGAATATGCCTCACTGATTTCGTATCTAAAGTCAGGACTTCCCAGGGAATAGCATATATATACCAATAGGGGTTCAAGGTTACACAGTAGCAAACTCTCTGACAGAAATCAGTAGTGCCCCTAGAACAAGCAACGTACTCACACCAATATAAAGGAGGTGGTTGCCAACTCCTCTGGTTTCCTTTCTGACACACTCAAATTATGCTTAAAGACACCCTGTATAGCATTCTTTTCAGATGAAAAGTTATGCATGACAGATAATGTCTTTTGTTTAATTCCCCTGAACTTCCTTGAATGCTGAATCAATGCATAAGTAAAAGCAGAGAAAGAAAACCTATCAGCACCTACGTCCTATTCCTGCCAGCAAGATTTACCCAACAATGACCAGGATTTTCTCCAAGAGGTTTTTATCCTAACTGAGCAATTTTTTTTCCTTAACTCCTTCTCTTTTGAGCTTATAACCTGTACTCTTCCCAATTTTTAAATAACAAATAACACAGTAATTAAATCTCAATATACAATAAATCTCCTAGATTATTTGAGAGCTTAGCCTCTTATGAAAACTGAAAATTTCTTAAAGATCATATTAGATTCAGATGTTTTCTCTGCAACCAAATAACTGAGACTTTAGAGTCTCATCATGAAATCACTTAATTCTCTGGCCCTGCTCTTATTCACATATAAAAAGAACCCCAAACATTTTTACTATAAGAGCTCCAAAGCATCTTTTTGGTCTAAAAATCTAACTGCAAAATATGTTTAAACATAATAAAAGAGCTTTAAACCCAGAAAGTTATTTTTCCATAATTCTTTAATGACAAATTAAAAAAAAAATGACTCAGCTCAATTTTAGGCCACAGATGTAAATTTTTAAAACAAAAATATGTCAGAAAGCTGATAATCTAGAATAAATTTAAATTTACATATTTTAATACTAACTATGCTTTCTGTATTCTGAACTACAAAATGAAAATAGCCAATATTATTTAGTAAAGCTAATTTTTAAAAATGTAAGTATAAAAAGCCTTGCTAAATGAAAAACAGTATCATAGTTAAATAGAATGACTGGATATTGAACTAACAAAGATGACAAATATTTTTATCAAAGACAGAAGGAAAAAATAGATAATCTTTTCTGCTGTAGCATTAGTATACAACATTTACCTTTTAGAATGCTAGGAGTTCATGCACAAAAAGAGCCAGAACTGAGGGGACAATTCTAGTTCTAGTCAGTCAGTAGGGAAGCTTTAGGGATAATTACACATAATATTATGACTAAGGGCTTTTAACTTTGGTGTTATAAATGTGGTAAAAAATCAAATAACAGGACTTCCCTGGTGGCACAGTGGTTAAGAATCCACCTGCCAGTGCAGGGGACACAGGTTCAAGCCCTGGTCCGGGAAGATCCCACATGCCGCAGAGCAACTAAGCCCGTGCACCGCAACTACTGGGCCTGCGCTCTAGAGCTCACAAACCACAACTACTGAGCCCCCGCATGCCACAACTACTGAAGCCTGCGTGCCTAGAGCCTGTGCTCCACAACAAAGACAAGCCACCACTATGAGAAGCCCGTGCACCGCAACAGAGAGCAGCCCCTGCTTGCCACAACTAGAGAAAGCCTGCACATAGCAACGAAGACCCAATGCAGCCAAAAATAAATAAATAAATAAATTTACTTATTTAAAAAAATCGAATAACAATTAGAGATCCACTGTCTCTTCTCTGTAAATAAACAAAAGTTAATTCCAAACTGCTAAATTTCTATACTTTCTACAGTTTACTTCCAATCTACCATCCACATTGTGGCCAGAGTAAACTTTCTAAAATATTACTCCAGTCATGTCGTTTCTTAGTTAAAAATTCTTCAACAGTTCCCCAATGCCTGCAAATGAAATATAAAAACTCCAAGCTCTAGTCTCACATCTTTTTTTTTTTTTTTTTTTTTTGCGGTATGCGGGCCTCTCCCGTTGCGGAGCACAGGCTCTGGACGCACAGGATCAGCGGCCATGGCTCACGGGCCCAGCTGCTCCGCGGCATGTGGGATCCTCCCGGCCCGGGGCACGAACCCGTGTCCCCTGCATCGGCAGGCGGACTCTCAACCACTGCGCCACCAGGGAAGCCCCAGTCTCACATCTTATATTGTAGTATCTCATCTGCTCCTACGTCTTATGTGCCTACCATGTGCCAGGCTACACGGAGTGCTTTATACACACTCACTACCTCATTTAATTCTTAAAACCACCCTATGAGTTATTGCTCTCATTTTACAGATGAGGGAACTGCAATTTAAACAGATTAAGTGACTTGCCCTAAGTCCTACTGCAGCTAGTGAGTGTCAACATCAAGAATCAAGCTCAGGTGTAAGTCTGAAGCTTATGTTCTTAACTACTGCATTATACTGCTCTGCTTTAGATCGGAACTTTAGAATGTTCAATGAAAAAAAAGATAGGCATAAATTATTGGTAGCTCTTGGACCATTAGAGCTCTGCTAATGAAAACTACCACTGTAATAGTCTGTCATTCCTTTTCAATGAATACTCATTTGTATCCACTGTTTTTCCAATGCTGAATGATATTGTGTGTTATGTTATAAGCTAATGTCTTTAAAATACATGTTTAGAAACTTTGGTATAAGAGACTAATAGAGTATGATGAAGCTTAAGGCAGTGGTTCTTAAACTTGGAGTGCATCAGAATCACCCAGAGTACTTGGTAAAGCCAAGGGCTCCATCCTCAGTTTCTAATTCAGTAGGTGTGAGGTTGCATTTCTAGTTAACCCCAAATGCCACTAAGATATGTAAGCCTTCCAACGAGATAATAGTCCACTGAAGAGTCATGGCCTAAAAATCACATGTTAATGTTTCACAAAAATAGCTATGATAAAGATACATTTCTTATTAATAAACTTACCTCCGGTGTAACGACTCTGAAAATTTAAGGCTGGCATAAATAAATTCTTTAACTTGAATATAAATATGAGGCACTGATTGAGACATGGGCAGTTTCTTTGGGAAAGATTGCTGTTGAAAGAAAAATAAAGTTGAAACTGTTGCTGAAATTTTAGAAAAAGATATTCTAATCACCTCAAAAATGTAAAAATTAAATTGATTTCACATTTGAATTAGTAGTTAATACTTGCATTTTAAAGTCTACTGTTATCCCATTATTTTTAAGATTTTAAAAAGAATTAAAATATTTCTGAAGAAAATAATGTGGCAATTTACCTGTTTCTTAAATCATGTTATCAGACTTCTAACAAGCAGAGAAAGTATATAAGTGTGTGTCCTGATGATAAGTATCCTGCAGAAGATGCTTAACTCTTTGCTTCCTTGCAGCCGTAATACAGAGTCAGGTTGGCATGAAAGTTATGGGCCAGCTTCCTGGCTCAGTGTCATCAAATAATTCTAAGACTCCCTTCACTTGCTTGAATGCTAATTTAAGAAAGTATCCACTTCATTCCAAAACTCCTAGAATACCTTACAGCAGCTTTCTGAGCTAATATGAAGCTAATGGTTTGCAGTGTGCTTCTTGGCTAAAATGCATTACCAGCCAACATCCATGAGCAAATTCTCAGTCTCCAAAAGGTAAACTCTCCCGAAGATTGTTACCAAAAGCCCCCTCTTTACGCTTCATGAAGCCTAATCTACTTCAATCTTCACATTCATTGCAACTTAGTTTACATCATTGAAAACACCCTCACGAAGGTCACCAATGACCTCACAGGTGTTAAATCCAATAACTTTTCATGTTACCTGATTCACCTGAACAATCTGACACAATGGGCCTCCTGCTTTTTTTTTTTTCCCCCCTAAATAAACCCCCATGTTATTTATTTACTTCTGGCCACTCCACGGGGCATGTGGGATCTTAGTTTCCCAACCAGTGATCAAACCCGTGCCCCCTGCATTGGAAAAACAGTGTCTTAACCACTGGACCACCAGGGAAGTCTCGCCTCCTGCTTCTTAAAGGATCTCTCCTTCCTTGGAATCCATGACCCACACTGGTTTTCCTTTGTTTCTCTACCTTCTCTATATCTCCTCCTCTAGCCATCCCTTAATTGCTACTCCTTAGGGTTCTATCCTACACTTTCTTCCCTTCTTACCACACATACTGTCCTTAGAGAATCTCACCTACTCTCACCATGCAAGTGCCAATATCTCTCAAATCTAAAACTCTAGGCCAAATCTTTCTCCTGAAGTCCAAATCTGTATATCTAACTAACATTTGAACACCTCCATTTAGCTGTAACATTTGAGACATTCTCAACAGAACCAAAAGTGAAATGATCATCCCTTCTTTCTAAATCTGCTCCTCTTGCGTTTCCTATCTTAGTGAATGCTACCACCAGCCAAGGCAGAAATGTGGCTATCACACTTGTGCCTCTATCTTCATCATCCCTCATATGCAAGTGATAATCAACTCCTGTCATTCCTACTTCCTAAATATCTCAAATCATATTCCACAGCCATAACTCCCATTCAGGTCACCAATCTCTCTTGCCAAAATAACTGCAACAATCCCCAAGCTAGTATCCCAGCCTTACTCTTCTCCAATCCATTCCCCACACACTAGCCAGAGAGATCTTTCTAAAGCACAAATCTGATTATGTTTTTACTGCTTGAAATCTGGTGGTGACTTATTCGAGCCATCAGGCTAAGCTCCCTAACATTGTTTACAAGGCCTATTATAGCCTGCCACTTTCTACTTCATCTTCATTTTTTGATCTTCGTCTCCTGCACTTCATCAACCTTGTACTTTATACTGCAGAATTACAGCCTTTCTCCATGCTGCTTCTTCTATCTTGAGCAGGGCCAACTTCTGTGAATTGTAATTTCCTGTTTATTTAATCTATCCCTCACTTGACTACAAGTTCCTTGACAGCAGAGACTGAAAAACTAGCACATAGCACAGTGTCTACTAGATAGCAGGTGAATGATAAATATATGAATTAACATATGTACTCTTAGGTACCTCCAGCAGAAAGAAACTTACAATAAGCTGGTAGTGAAAACATTTGCAGAGAGCAGTCTCTCTCCAAAACTGGTAGGTTCAACCTTTCCAAATTTAGGAACTGAATTAGGAGTACTACAAAAATCAACTAAAGAGTTGCTATTCTTTAAAATCACCTTATAATAATGTAAGCGCTAACTCACCTCCAAAATAATGAAACCAATATTAACTATTTGAAAGATATTTCAACTTTAAGAATTGATTTTAAAGACAATATGAACATGTTCTTATTTTAGCCAAAGGATCCTAGTTAAATTAGCAAAGCTATCTGCAAAAAGACAGATGTTAGCATATATGTTCAGTCTTATTCCTTTCTCACTTGTAATTTCTGCTGAAAAGAACTCATGTTATTTGAAAGACAATTTCACATCTTTTTCAATCATTTTAATTGAAAATTATACTTAAAATAGGAAAAAATTAAATATGTAAACACACAACCAAGAGATTATTACTAAATAACTTATGGGATTTCTAAGCTATCACATTTAAATTTTCCATGTGCCTTTTGCCTTAATGATAGTTCTTTTTAATGATGAATAATACACAAACCAATGAATACAATTCCTAACAAGCTTAATCCTCAGATGCCGTATATTTTGGAAGTACCCTACAAGCAAAGTCAAATATCCTTTTAACTATAAATCTATTTAGAATAGTTTAGCGTAATTAGAAGAGACATTAGAGATTATTTAGTTCAACCTCCTTATTTGACAGATGAGGCAAAATGCCCAAATAGGGTAAGTCACTTGCCCATAATAAGCCACAGACAGAGCTGGCACATGAATCCAGACCAAATCCAGCGCTCTTTTTGCAGATGCTATATCCTGAACACATTTATTACCAGTAACCAAAACAAAACAAAGCCAAGCTGTGAGACAGAGAATATTCTCATAATATTTCTTTTTTAAAAAATACATTTATTGGGCTTCCCTGGTGGCACAGTGGTTGAGAGTCTGCCTGCCGATGCAGGGGACACGGGTTCGTGCCCCGGTCCGGGAAGATCCTACATGCCATGGAGTGGCTGGGCCCGTGAGCCATGGCCTCTGAGTCTGCATGTCCGGAGCCTGTGCTCCGCAACGGGAGAGGCCACAGCAGTGAGAGGCCCGCGTACTGCAAAAAACCCCCACAACATTTATTTATTTATTTGTTTGTTTGTCTATGTATTTATTTTTGGCTGCATTGGGTCTTCATTGCTGCATGCGGGCTTTCTCTGGTTGCGGTGAGCGGGGGCTACTCTTCGTTGCAGTGCGCATGTTTCTCATTGCCATGGCTTCCCTTGTTGTGGAGCACGGGCTCTAGGCACGCGGGCTTCAGTAGTTGTGGCCTGCGGGATTAGGTGCTCTGTGGCATGTGGTATCTTCCCGGACCAGGGATCGAACCCGTGTCCCCTGCATTGGCAGGCGGATTCCTTTTTTTTTTTTTTTTTAGTATTTATTTATTTAATTTTTAGCTGCGTCGGGTCTTAGATGTGGCATGTAGGATCTTCACTAAGGCACGCAGGCTCTTCATTGCACCGTGTGGGCTTCTCTCTAGTTGTGGTGTGCAGGTTTTCTCCTCTCTAGTTGTAGTGCACAGGCTCCAGGGCGCGTGGGCTCTGTAGCTGTGGCGCGTGTGTTCCAGAGCACGCAGCTCTAGTTGAGGCGCACAAGCTCAGTAGCTGTGGCATGCAGGCTTAGTTGCCCCGTGGCATGTGGGATCTTAGTTCCCTGACCAGGGATCGAACCCTCATCCCCTGCATTATAAGGTGGATTCTTTACCACTGGACCACCAGGGAAGTCCCGGCAAGCAGATTCTTAACCACTGCGCCACGAGGGAAGTCCCTCGTAATATTTCGTGACAGGGAAACTTTGATTGGGGTTTCAAAAATACAGAACTAGAGGGCTTCCCTGGTGGCGCAGTGGCTGAGAGTCTGCCTGCCGATGCAGGGGACACAGGTTCGTGCCCCAGTCCGGGAAGATCCCACATGCCGCAGAGCGGCTGGGCCCGTGAGCCACGGCCGCTGAGCCTGCGCGTCCGGAGCCTGTGCTCCGCAACAGGAGAGGCCACAACAGTGAGAGGCCCGCGTACCACACACACACAAAAAAAAACCAGAACTAGAATAATTATTCTGGTCTTTTGTGTGTATTAGAATACAATTAGGTATATGCAATGGCAGTGTTAGCTATAACCTAAAAGCTATGCATTAAATTACTTGGTCCTGTATTTAGTGACTATTACACGTAATATGCTTAGTTTATGTATATACAAATGTAACATAAAAATTTACAGTCACAATTCACACAACTCATTCAGAATTCACTCTTGTTCATTATTAAGGGATAAAAATGTAGAAAAGGACTAAATTATTAAGTGTTGAAAAAATAAAAAAGATTAAGGGAAAAAAATGAAGAGAATGAAAAAGGTGATAATAACAGGAAATATGATATCCTTTTCTCATAAGATCTAATTCTACCCAGGGATACTGGATTGGTACAAGTGTGTGTGTTTCTGTGTGCATGCACGCATATGGGCAATCAGGTGTATTTCCAGAATACTCTACGTGCTGGTCTATTTCCTTTCTCTAGCCTGTCTTTTGTTCAGACATCTTGACTCCAAAAATAGACATTCTTACTTCAGGAAAAAATCTACAGGTGGCTATTGCTTTCATACACCTCTTACTTAACCAAGATAAACTTTTTTTTAAAAAATAAATTTATTTATTTTATTTTTGGCTGCGTTCAGTCTTCGTTGCTGCGTGCAGGCTTTCTCTACTTGCAGTGAGCAGGGGTTACTCTTAGTTGCGGTGCATGGGCTTCTTATTGCGGTGGCTTCTCTTGTTACAGAGCACAGGCTCCCAGTGCATGGGCTTCAGTAGTTGTGGCGCATAGGCTCAGTAGTTGTGGATCGTGGGCTCTAGAGCGCAGGCTCAGTAGTTGTGGTGCATGGGCTTAGTTGCTCCACGGCATGTGGGACCTTCCCAGACCAGGGATCAAACCCGTGTCCCCTGCATTGGCAAGCAGATTCTTAACCACTGCGCCACCAGGGAAGTCCCCAAGATAAACTTTTTATACAAATATATTTCTAGAAAAAAAGCCACAAAATAAGATCTTCCACAGTGATGGAAATTTCAAAGAAATTCTCTCTTTCCTTACAATATTCTCTTATTCCTATAATCTACTCAACATTTAGTATATCTAATTTGGAATCCACCCAATGATAGTAACACCTGCCCTGGGAATCCACCTAATATTTGGGACAAGGGCTCCTAGTAGCCCCAAGAAAGTCCTTTCTTAACCTCACCAAAACAGTAGTAGTAGTAGTAACATAATCTTTAAAAGTTAACAAAACATAATTAATTTTCTCAAATAACACAACAATAACAACAAAGGCCTCAAAAGAAGCTATTCTCACTTACAATATCAGATTAATATAATGTAGCAATAAAAATGATTAATTTATTTTTAAGAAAATTCTTGAATTAAATACTAGCTTGTACCTTTTCAATGTCTGGATCTTGAAAGGGAAATTTACTGATGACTGTTTTATATTCTTCTTCATTAACAATAGGGATGGGACTATAATTATCTTCTTCAAAAATGTCCCTGTTAAGAAAGAAGACAGAATTGAAATTTAATATTAGAAAACATATCAATAGAGTGCTATAGGACAATACTTTTAAAAAACCCCAACTATTACAAAATCATTTATTGTGTGTCAGTTAAAGTTCTAAACAGGAAAACAGTGCCTAATCACTTAGAATTCTGAAATTCAATAGCAAATAAGTCTGTCCCTCAAAATTAATGTGCAATCTCTTCTTTCCACTTGTTTATTTTACATCCTCTCGCACTTTAGTTTTTATTTTCTAGTCTAGAACAATTCTCAACATGATATAGTCTGAATGAACTCATTACAACTAAAAATGAGGTGAAGAGTATCCCAGACACACTTCTTGATAGGAATAACTCTCAAGTTGTATGTTTTTTGTCTTCTCTTTCCAACTAGACCATCAGCTCCTTGAAGATAAAAACAATGTCTTCCGTTTGTTTGTCTCTCATAATGTTGTACTTAGAAAAGGACCTTTTATACTTAGTAAGTCAGACACATTTACTACTCACCAAATAGGCAAAGTCATATGACTAGTTTTAGCCATTGGACTGTGAATACAAGTTACATGTGTTGCTTTAAGTCTAAAGCATTTATGAACTAACTGTGCGACCCTTAGTCCCACAGTGATAGGGGAGACCACCATGTTGAGAAAGTAGAATTACAGATGTCAAAAGCTCAAATCTTGGACTACTAGACCCACTATGGACATCAGTGCAAGTGAGAAATAAAATGCCAGTGTTCATCCAATGAGATTTTGGGCATTTTTGTTATCGTAGCATAACTCAGCCTGTCCTAATATACCTGCTGTCCAATCAACTTGCTTTTAATCAATAATTCAGTTTGATTTTTATGTACTGAGCACCTATTATGTGCTAGTCTGGGCTAACTCTGATGAAAACTCCCTACCCTCATGAAAATAAAAGCAAGATCACTGTTCTCAAGCCTAACAGGAGAGATAGATATGCAAACAAATTATAATGTTTATAATGATGTGTTATACGTACAATAAAAGAGGCGCAAGTTTCAGAAATAGGACAAAGGAGGAAGTGATTAACTTTATCAGAGTAGGTGGGGGACATCTCATGAAAAGTTTTACAGAGAAGCTACGGGCTCTGTAGGGTCTTCAGAGATGAAAAGAAACACTTCTAATGAGATTATGGGAGAACAGCATTTCAGAAAGATGGAACATAACATGCAAAAACATAAGGGGAGAAAAAGTATGAGTGTGGGGAGAAGTTGAGTAAAACCACAAGTAGTGCAGTACTACTGGAGTATAAAGTATTCAAGGGACATGGTTTAAAATGAGCCTGGGCAGATGGACAAACTGAGGCACCCAGATTTTATCCTGTAGACAGTGGAATACCATAGTAGGTTTTAGGCAGAGGAATGTCATAGAAAGACTTTCACAGAGTGGAGGAAAAACTAGGAAAAGGACAATAATGAACAGAGAAAGGCCAGTTAGAAAGACTGAATAATCCAAATAAAGAGTGACGAGAATTTGAATTAAAGCTGTATTTGTGTAGGAAGAGAGGAAGTGGCAGAAACAAGAGTTTTTAAGAAGTAAAATACATGGGATTTAGAAACTCAATGAGGATTATGAGGGAAAGTATTATATAATCCTGATGAATCCGTGGTTTCTAGACAGGGCAAATGATGTATACCTTACCTCATCAGAGACATTTGCTGAGGCAAGGAACATAAGAGAAGGATATGGTTTGGGCAGTGGATGATGAATACCTAATTGATAAATGGCTCTGGCATCTTAATGAGAGGCTGGAAATAAAGTCATATGCTTGTAAATCACTGAGGTGCACAAGGTAGTTAAAATACGACTCTGTTTGGAGCTAGGCAATCAAGAATATAAATAAAACACTAGTGCTCTCAATATAGGTGGAGAGAACCACACATGGATAAACAAAGTATGACAGTAGTCAGATCATAAATTCTATCATGGATGTCATCAAGTTTTAATTATTCAGTACTGATAACTTACTTTTTCCCCATTTAATTGTTAGGTTGTCAATTCACTACTTGTACAGTCTTTGAAGATACAGATCAAGGACAAAAAGTGCTTAAAATCTGCTACTTCTTAAAAATCTAAGCAAAAAGCATGACCTAGAACAGTACTGAAAGTAGAAGTCAAAATATATTTCGTAATTACAATTGACATGCTATCATTTGCTCTCATCCATGATGATAATGGAGGATAATGTTAATCCTATCTCTTTTTGAAAGAACCCATTAGCTTTTCAGAGAGAAGACAATACCTCACAGTTTCCCCAATCTTGAGGAACAATCTCACTACTAGAAGTCTTAAGATAGATAAGAGAGAATAGCTGGTTCAATACAGATCTATCAGCAACTGTAAAAACTTAAACACTCTTCTGAAAAGGGTAAGTTAATAACAGAAATCCTATAAGTAAAGATTTTTATATACAAATATATATAAATAAAGATATATCACATTAGATCATGGCATATATATTATATATTACCATCCCTATCAATAAGCACTACCTCTATTTCTAAAATACTAAATATCAAAAATTGTTAATATTTATACATGACTCATCTAAGACTGTCAATTATTCATTTGGGACAACATCCTGACAAGATCACTCCTATGGAATGTTAATACAAAAAAGCTTAAATAAGGATTGATTTAGTTCATCTTAATAGAAGTGTATAACCTTGTAAACCACTTCGGTATTTTAAAAGATTTCTATCACAGTATTCAGAAGGTCAGCCCTCCATAGGTTTTGAAAACTGATGGGGTAAATGCCAAGCTAGTGTTAAATCATTTAACATATTTTCTATTTTAATAACATCAACTATTATTGCCACATTGTTTCTATCATATTTTGGCTAACCTAGACGTAAGCTCTCAAGATTGACTTTTTGTTGAAACAAAGAAAAAAAGAAAGGAAGGAAGGGAGAAAGGCAGAAAGGGAGAGGAAAGTTTTTTTAGAATTTAAAAAGGAGGGAGTTGATACTTCTTTTCATGGCAATACAAAATTATATAGTTATTAAAATACTTTGTGCCCTGAAGGCAAGTGGTTAAAGTGAAAATAATTGTCCTAATTAGATACTTTAAGATTTTTAATTTAACAATTATGTTGTTTGTAAAAATAGCACTTTCCCCAAACAAAATTTATAAGCCATAAATTTTTGTCTCTAGTACTAAATACCACTGAATATTTACAGCCTCATATCTGGGGAAAAAAACTACAGAGATTAGGACTAAAAGTAGAACAATTCAAAATTGATTATAAGTGGTACAGTCACTGTGGAAAGCAGTATGGAGGTCTTCAAAATATTTAACATATATTAACCATACAATCCAGCAATTCCACTTCTGGGTATATGCCCAAAAGAACTGAAAACAGGGACCCAAACAGATAACTGTTCGCCAAGGTTCATAGTGGCACCATCCACAATTGCTAAAAGGTGAAAACAACCCAAATATCCGTAAGTGGATGAATGGATAAATAAAATGTGATATACATAATGAAATACTATTTAGCCTTAAAAAGGAATGAAATTTTGACACATACTACAATATGGATGAAGCTTGAAGACATTATGCTAAGTAAAATAATCCAGACACACAAAAAACAGACAAATCCAGACACAAAAACCAAACATTGTATGATTCTACTTATATGAAGTACCTAGAGTAGTCGAATTCATAGAGACAAAGCAGAATGGTGATTGCCAGGGACTAGAAGAAGAGAATGGGGGTTACTGTTTAACTGGTACAGAGTTTCAGCTTAGGAAGATAAAAAAGTTCTGGAGATGGATAGTGGTGATGGTTGCAACAATGTGAATATACTTAATGCCACTGAACTGTACATTCATAAAAGGTTAAAACTGTAAGTTTTATGTTATGTATATTTTACCACAATAAAAAATATTATAAGCATTTTTTATTGCTAAATGCAAAAACCAATTACTTTAGCATCTGACAAACTTTTTCATTACATTAAGGCACCATGGCTTAGACTAACCTGAAAACTCCAGCCCATTTTTTAAGCAGTGTTTCATTGTATTGATCTCTTATTTCAAATAAAAGGTCAAAAAGTCGGTTCACTGGAAAACCATAACCCTAAAACACACACAAAAAAGCAGATAAACAAGTAAAATAAATAAGGATAATCACTTTTTAAAGTTCAGAATACTAGAGAACTGTTTGAAGTGATCACTGTATCACATTGTATGCCATCCTAACAGTATGAAAAAAAGATATCCTTTTGACTTTCTACTAAGTTGTACTAGGTAAAAAAGAGTCTAGAAAGAGTTTTATGAACTGGAATAATTTTTCTATTTCTTCTCTCTCTTTTTTGTCTGGATTACACTGTTAACCTTAAAAAGTATTAGAAGTCAGAATTGGAGAAAAAGTTCAAGATTAGTGATCTATATATCTGTGTCTTGGGAAGTTGCCTCTAAATAAGATACAAGAAGAAAAGAGAATACATTCTGTCCGAAACATGATGGTTTCCTTTTGTACCTTCAATTTAACACTGACTTTGTTGTACAGGGAAAAGTTATCAAACGTAACACTCCAAAACTTTATTCCTTTGCAACTCCAAATCCATTTGAAATGCTACCCATATCAGGACCTAACATTTCTGCTCGCCTCAAAGTTGTCCCTATTCCCCTTCAAGGCTTACGTCTTCATCTTTGGTCTTGATCCTATCTCCTCTTGCAGGAACTGCTCCATGGATTATCTACTTTGCTGTGTCTTTAACTTCCACTAGCTCCTTTCTCTTCACTAAATAAACATGCTAAATTGCCTCCCATCTTTAAACCAAGAACAACTAAAGAAAACAAAAAAGCCTTCCCTCAGTTTCCTGTGTCACTCCTTCCATAGCCAAACCTACTACAATCTAACTCTCTCACGCCTATTCCTTTATTGAAACTGCTCTTAGCAATGTCACAGAGAATCTCCTGAATATAAAATTCCATGATCTCTCACTCCATCTTACCTCTGTTTCTTGAAACTCTTCTGTTTTGAATTCTGTAACACCACTCTCTCTCCTTGTTCTCCTTTTATCTATGAGTAATCCTTCTGGATTCCTTTTTCCTTCTATCTCTATCCTTCAATCTTTTCTTCTAGCTCTCTAGGGCAATTTCAAGTTGATTGACTTCAAACACTACTTACTCTGATTATTCTCAATCTGTATCTCTAGCTAGACCTCTATAAATTCTAAATATTTAATTCCAACAGCAATTAGACATCTCTAGTCAGTCTGCCAACAGGCACATTAACTTATCTCTTCCCTTTCAGACTAAACCACGTGTTCTTCCTATTTCCTATCCCTGTTAATAGTTCTATCATCAATCCAATTTATCAGGAAAGAAACCTGAAAGTCATCTAAATGCCCTCAAAACAAACACATCTAATCAGTCATCAAATTCTTTTGATTTTACCTCCTTTACAAATTTCATTCAAACCTATCATTCTCTATCGTTTACTACCTTTCTTTCTTCCAGAAATCTTCCCAGTATCACTGTTTTACTTCAGGTCCTTAACATCTCTTGCCTAGACCACTGTAAGAGCTTCCTAAACTGAAATTCCAACCATCCTGTCTCTTTCAACTCAATCTATTGCCCAACTCTTAAAATTATCATCTGAAAGTGCACATCTGATCACACCATTTCCCTACAGAAAGCTTACTAAAGCCTCACAAGACATGCCACAATCTGGCTCAAACTACCTTATCAGTTTCATTACCACTCTCTGCCCTTCTTTGCTTACACTCAAACACTACAGTTTCTAACGCCATTAAGCTGCTCAGCCAGTCTCATGCTCACCATACCATACCTCTACCTGTAATTAACACATGCTATTTTGTCTGCCATTAATGCCTCTTCCTTCATATCTACTTGCTGAACTCACATTTCCTTCAAAATCCAGCTCACATTTCAACTTTCTGTGTAGCCTTTCCCAACTCCTGGAATCAAAGTTATCATTCTATCTTCTATGAGCCCAAAGCTCTTTAACATATTACTAAATTAGCATGTCTTATCGGGGCTCTCACTGTTGTGGCCTCTCCCGTTGCGGAGCACAGGCTCCGGAAGCGCAGGCTCAGTGGCCATGGCTCGTGGGCCCAGCCGCTCCGCGGCATGTGGGATCTTCCTGGACCGAGGCACGAACCCGTGTCCCCTGCATCGGCAGGCGGACTCTCAACCACTGCGCCACCAGGGAAGCCCATAAAGTGTGAATTTCTTGAAGCCAAGAATCTTTATGTCCCTACTGTTCTACTGATTTTTATATCTATCATTGTATATATCATCTAGCTGCTAGCACATAGTGGGTGCTCAAAAAAATGTTAATGAACGAATCAATAAATGCTTGCTTTTTATTTGCTTAATAGGCAGTAAGCAGAACTATGAACATGCTGGTGTTTTTTATTTTTAATTTATTGTTTAGTCAGCTTTCTTTTAAATGGTGGAATAATTACATTTTTAAAAGAAAAAAAATTCCTTAAGTTGGCAAAGTGCCAATTTTAAAAGCTAAATATTGTGCAATATTCTTTAATTAGTTAAAGGTTAATTAGAAAAGACCCTCCTCAGGATTCCCCTGGTGGTCCAGTGGTAAGAATCTGCCTTCCAATGCAGGGGATGTGGGTTCGATCCCTGATTGGGGAACTAAGATCCCACATGCCACAGGGCAACTAAGCCGGCATGCTCTCAAGCCTGCGTGCCACAACTAGAGAGCCCGCATGCAGCAACTGCTGAGCCCGCATGCCACAACTAGAGAGCCCATGTGCTGCAACTACTGAGCCCACATGCTCTGGAGCCCGTACACCACAACTGGAGAGGCCCCATGCCGCAACTAGAGAGCCCTCGTGCTGCAACTACTGAGCTGCGTGCCACAACTAGACAGAAGCCTGCACGCCGCAACGAAAGATCCTGCATGCCACAACGAAGATCCCGTGTGCCGCAACTAAGGCCAGACACAGCCAAATAAATAAATAAAAATAATTTTTTTAAAAAAAGAAAAGACCTTCCTCAATTCTTCAATTATTAAGTATAACTTGAAAAGCCAGTATTTATTAATTCAGTATGAGATTTACCTAATAATCAGCCTGTCAGTATTCAGTGAAATGAAAATACTGCAGGATTTCTGAATAAGTAAGGAGAACTGGTTCGTTTTCCTTAACTTTATTTCAAAGTAGTAGGATGAGAGAGGTATATTTACAAGGGTTTATGCACTCATCACTGTTGCTTTTTTATGCTTCTATTATTTGAATGTTGTCTATTACTCCTTGATTCTCTGCAGAGTTCCTTGGAAACACATCAAATACTCAGTCTACAACTGAATCTACAGTTGTACTCAAAGTGCCAACTCAAGAACAGTTTGTATGGTTTTTAAAAAAGAGGTAAGGAGCTTGTACCAGAATATAAATCAATGCTATACTGATATCAAGAAAGTCTTGTTACCAAAAAAAAAAAAAAAAAAAAAGCCAACTGAGCTAAATTTTGTACTTAGTGACATAGTTGATTTACATTCTGACAAAAGTTTCTTTTCATTATGGATCCATAACAAATGATTTGTAGACCTGTGATCTCTGGACCATATTTTGAGTAGCAATGCTTTAAGTCATTAAGGATAGCAAAGCTCCCTCAAGTTACTTAGACATAGGCCCCAGATATTAAGGCAGCCTTTAATAAAACTTCCTAAGTTTTCTTACAGAGAGATCAGTATTACAGGTACATTAGTCACAAAATTTATGAAAGCAAAAAAACCCCAAATTATTTTGGTATTATAGTATAAGCCATACAAACTAATAAAGATGTAAGGCAATAAAATAATTTACTAAGGAGCTTGTGGTATCTTCTCCTTAGGTTTAAGAATAAAATAGACAACTATTATTCTAGGATGGAAAGACTCCTGTGATAAAGCCAACAATTTAGCATTTGCCAAAGCACTTTTTATGAAGCTCTAGATCTAAAAGATTCTCTAAGGGGAAAAAAGATTTACGTGTCAAATATGTTGGGAAAATGCTGCATAATCACCTTCCTTTTGGAAACGTATAGTGTAAATTTGCTCTGAGATAGGCTTTTAGTGGAAAAATCTGTTTTACTTCACTCAGCATTTTCTAAACATTTTTGACCACAGAACTTTTTAAGTAACATCTATTATCACACTTTGGAAAATGCTGGTCTATATTTCACAAAAAAGTTATTCCAACCATAAAAATCCCATAAATATAAGCATGAAAAACAAATGCAATCAATTCTTTATTATCTGTGATCAAGGAGGAGGGACAAGTTTAAAACTTTGATACTGAAAACCACAAAGACATTGAGTTTTAAGATAATTCAGTTTTAACCTTATTTTAAAAAGAAAAACAAAACCCAAAACTCAAAGAAGTAAAGTGATTTGCTCACAGTCACAGTACACCTGAAATTAGGAAGACAATAAGTACACACAGCTTTCAAACTAGTATGTGTTTTCATATACAGTATCACATTTAAAACTCAAAACAATTCTGAAAACTAGTAATTAACAAACTCATTTTCACAAATGAGGATCTAAAGTTTAGAAAAGTTGTAGACATACAATTAGTCAATAGCAAAGGTTGAATATAAACTCCGGGTCTTTGTGATTCCACAGTTCATGTTCATTATCCTCAGGCAGAACTTTAATCTTCTAATTTCTAGTTCAGGGTTCTTTCCACTACACCGTGTATTTTTTTTTTAACTGCAAAAATATTTTATCTACTCTAACAGAATGACCAATATTTTAAAAGATGGTAATATTCCCTGAGCTCTGTCCAAGCTTCATAATCAGGAAGGAGGTGGTATTAAAAGTCCTGAGTAATAGGAGAATATCAATATATAAGTAAACATTTGATTACTACTAATTTACTACCATTAAGCCACAATAAAATAAATGAGTGTGGTCTATGTTTTGAATAGCTTTAAGTGCTCAAATAGCCATTAATTGAATATTAGATTATCACCCACCTGCAAAGTATCTGCAAATATTACAATGAGATTCTTCAGTTCCAGAACAAGATCAGGATCAGTGCAATAAGACTGCGAGAATGAAGGGTAAGTGGGGGTGGAAACACAAACAAACAAACACACACCAGAGTTATTTGGTTAAAAACTAAGAAATAAAACTTAAAAATTTCTCCCTTAATTTGCCTGATTTACAATAAATTTGAAGTCTTGGTTATTAGATCCACAGCTGGCTTCCACTATTCATGAAAAATTTCATAGGGAAAGATCATAACATGACATAACTAAAGTATCTGTATTATATGAAAAGAAATTTTTCTGAAATTTGTACACACTAAACTTTGGTCAAAGCAATGATGCTTATATTTCTAAAAGTCTTTAGATTTTAAGGAACTAGTTATTTCAAATTGAAAAAATGGTTTATATATAGACCATATATTTCTACTTTTCAATTATTTATTCTATTATAAAAGAGATACAATCAATATATTTCTCCAATATAAGAAATGACAATTTAAGTATTTTCTTAGTAATGCACCAAAGAAAAATAATTAATTTCAAAGGGATAGTGAAATTCATTCTTGTTCCCTTAATAGCATGTCATAAGATTTTAAATGTGATATGTTGCATTTAATATATTATGATCTCATACGTGATGCCATGGAATTAATAGGAAGCACACTATCATATTACATATTCATAGCTGGCCTGAATATAAACCATGATAAAATGTATTGTTCTTTATTATAATATGTTAGAAAAAGTTGTAGTTCATTGGACAAATACTGTATCCAGAATCTATGTCCCTGATAAATAAAAATATAATGTATTTATAATCTAAATATCACTTAAACTAATAATCTTCCTGCAAAATACTTTCAATCTCTATTCTCAATAATAAAATTTTAAATAATAGATTATAAAACTTTAAGTTTGGGGAAATTTCACTGAAGTTAAACTCCCAAAATTGTCTTAAGAAAAAGTCCACACTAAAAAATTATTAATTTCAATAGTCTTTATAACACATATTTTTATTTCTACAAAAGGCATATTATAAAAATATTTTATCATTTTACCTTCATTCATAAAAATAATTCTCATTACTTAAAGGGTCATTATTCTAAATGAGTTCAAATTCTGAGAACTGCATATTTTTAAGAAATTTATAACTGTATTACTGCAAACAAATTATAAACATCGAAGAACAAGTTCTACTGAGTTTTAATCGTGGAGTTTACTTTGGAAACAAAGAATCTGGACTGATAATTAAAAACCCTTTCTTCATGGTGCTTTTCAGTGATCTAATGAAGAGGTCAGTTGAGACTAATGAGACCAGCTTAATTCTTCATCTTCTATAATGCTGGACTAAAAGTGTCTTCAGAAGCCCCACTCAGTTGCAATATTACCAGACAAACAAAGGCCTGTCATTACTACTTCCAAATCTGAGCAATTACCAAAAAAAACTGCAGAACTGATGGAGGTATAGTTTCCTTCTGACATTATGCATTTCAGAAGTTCTAGAAGTAACTGAATTAAAAATTTAGTAACATAAATTGTCTGACTTACTGAATGAGCTCTAAGGACAGCAATTATCTTTGAGAGGGCCATGTTCCAAAGTTCATCAGTGTATGCCCTGGTTACTAATCCTTGGGTCACATGTAAAATGTGATCTTCCACCACGAAGAACCTAAGAACAGTAATTACCAAAATAACATGAGTTAAAAAAAAATTAAAACCTAAATAGGAGATCATTAGTTCTGACACATAACACAATATCAAAATAATACTTATTGCCATATTAGATACATACCCTACAATTTGAGTGAAATATCTTCTATAGCCATCAACTGTTTCATGCTTTAAATGAAAAATAAAAATCAATTTAAAACAATAAATATCAGTAACATAAAAGTAAGTTCCAAATCAGTGCAACATTTATTAACAAATATTTATTGAGAGTCTACTATATGCTGCATACATTTATAAGGCACCAAGGATACACTGGTAAATAACAAAAAGTCCTTACCCCTCATGGAACTTGCATTCAAAAGGAAATGAACAATAAACAAATTAAAAAGTCAGTATGATTTCAGAACCTCCTTCTCAGCAGGCTAGTTCAAGCTACCATCATCTCTCACTTGGACAATTACATCATTCTCCTACCTAGTCTTCCAAGCTTTCAGGCTTGATCCCTACAGCCTATTCTCCAGAGAGCTGCCAGAATGATAGTTTTCAAACAGTAATCATATAATTATATCATTTGCTAAAAACCCTCCAATGACTTTTCATGTGATTCATAATAAAAGTCAAATTCCTTTAAAATGGTCTACGATTTCCTACTGTTTATAATTTTAACAAAAGGTATACAGGAAAATATTTGATCATTTGAATTTCATAAAAGTTTATTACATGAAATATAACAATTAAGTTCCAGTATTATATTTTATATATTTCATAAAAGTGATCAAAAATTTCAAATATCTGGATTTTTTCAGAGAGGGGACTGTTATTACTATTTGGCTTAAAAATACTGTGATCAGAGAATACAGTCTCCATGACACAAATGTTTGATATTTCTCGATATCTGCTTTATAACACAGTATGTAGTCACATTTTATGTTCCATGTGTACTTAAAAAAATGTTTCTACAGGTGTTGAAACAGAATTCCTTTTTTTTTGGCTGAACTGTGTGGCTTTTGGGATCTCAGTTCCCCGACCAGGGACTGAACCTGGGCCCATGGCAGTGAAAGCACTGAGTCTTAACCACTGGACCCTCAAGGAATTCCCAAACAGAATTCTATACAGTTTATTAGACAAGCCTATTAAGCATGTTCTGTATTCTTACTAATATTCTGTCTACTGGCTGATAAGATACTGAAGTATCCACTATGCTTATGGATGTTTTTGTTTATCCGTTAAGCTGTGGCAATTTTGCTTTAAATATTTTGAGTCAATGTTATCAAGTACTTATAGATTTAAATCACCATTTTTATCAACTCTAAGACATAATTTTTTTTTATCATTCTAGCTTTTTGAAATTATATTTAAGTAGAGAAGCAAGAAGAACAGAAGCAAGAAGAAGGACAGAAGCAAGGAGACAGCAGAAGCAAGAAGAACTACAATCCTGCAGCCTGTGGAACAAAAACCACATCCGCAGAAAGACAGACAAGATGAAAAGGCAGAGGGCTATGTACCAGATGAAGGAACAAGATAAAACCCCAGAAAAACAACTAAATGAAGTGGAGATAGGCAACCTTCCAGAAAAAGAATTCAGAATAATGATAGTTAAGATGATCCAGGACCTCGGAAAAAGAATGGAGACAAAGATCGAGAAGATGCAAAAAATGTTTAACAAAGACCCAGAAGAATTAAAGAACAAACGAACAGAGATGAACAATACAATAACTGAAATGAAAAATACACGAGAAGGAATCAATAGCAGAATAACTGAGGCAGACGAACGGATAAGTGACCTGGAAGACAGAATGGTGGAATTTGCTGCTGCGGAACAGAATAAAGAAAAATGAATGAAAAGAAATGAAGACAGCCTAAGAGACCTCTGGGACAACATTAACCGCAACAACATTCACATTATAGGGGTCCCAGAAGAAGAAGAGAAAAAGAAAGAACCCGAGAAAATATTTGAAGAGATTATAGTCAAAATCTTCCCTAACATGGGAAAGGAAATAGCCACCCAAGTCCAGGAAGCGCAGACAGTCCCATACAGAATAAACCCAAGGAGAAACACGCTGAGACACATAGTAATCAAACTGGCAAAAATTAAAGACAAAGAAAAATTATTGAAAGCATCAAGAGAAAAACAACAAATAACATACAAGGGAACTCCCATACGGTTAACAGTTGATTTCTCAGCAGAAACTCTACAAGCCAGAAGGGAGTGGCATGATATACTTAAAGTGATGAAAGGGAAGAACCTACAACAAGATTACCTCTACCTGGCAAGGATCTCATTCAGATTTGATGGAGAAATCAAAAGCTTTACAGACAACCAAAAGCTAAGAGAATTCAGCACCACCAAACCAGCTCTATAACAAATGCTAAAGGAACTTCTCTAAGTGGGAAACACAAGAGAAGAAAAGGACCTACAAAAACAAACCCAAAACAATTAAGAAAATGGTACTAGGAACATACATATCAATAATTACCCTAAACATGAATGGATTAAATGCTCCAACCAAAAGACACAGGCTTGCTGAATGGATACAAAAACAAGACCCATATATAGGGTGTCTACAAGAGACCCACTTCAGACCTAGGGACACATACAGACTGAAAGTGAGGGAATGGAAAAAGATATTCCATGCAAATGGAAATCAAAAGAAAGCTGGAGTAGCAATACTCATATCAGATAAAATAGACTTTAAAATAAAGAATGTTACAAGACACAAGGAAGGACACTACATAATGATCAAGGGATCAGTCCAAGAAGAAGAGATAACAATTATAAATATATATGCACCCAACACAGGAGCACCTGAATACATAAGGCACCTGCTAACAGCTATAAAAGAGGAAATTGACAGTAACACAATAATAGTGGGGGACTTTAACACCTCACTTACACCAATGGACAGCTCATCCAAAATGAAAATAAATAAGGAAACAGAAGCTTTAAATGACACAATAGACCAGATAGATTTAATTGATATTTATAGGACATTCCATCCAAAAACAGCAGATTATACTTTCTTCTCAAGTACACACAGAATATTCTCCAGGATAGATCACATCTTGGGTCACAAATCAAGCCTCAGTAAATTTAAGAAAATTGAAATCATACCAAGCATCTTTTCTGACCACAACGCTATGAGATTAGAAATCAATTACAGGGAAAAAAAAAACGTAAAAAACACGAACACATGGAGGCTAAACAATACGTTACTAAATAACCAAGAGATCACTGAAGAAATCAAAGAGGAAATCAAAAAATACCTAAAGACAAATGACAATGAAAACACGACGATCCAAAACCTATGGGATGCAGCAAAAGCAGTTCTAAGAGGGAAGTTGATAGCTATACAAGCCTACCTCAAGAAACAAGAAAAAGCTCAAATAAACAATCTAACCTTACACCTAAAGGAACTAGAGAAAGAAGAACAAACAAAACCCAAAGTTAGCAGAAGGAAAGAAATCATAAAGAGCAGAGCAGAAATAAATGCAATAGAAACAAAGAAAACAATAGTAAAGATCAATAAAACTAAAAGCTGGTTCTTTGAGAAGATAAACCAAACTGATAACCCATCAGCCAGACTCATCAAGAAAAAGAGGGAGAGGACTCAAATCAATAAAATTAGAAATGAAAAAGAAGAAGTTACAACAGACACCACAGAAATACAAAGCATCCTAAGAGACTACTACAAGCAACTCTATGCCAATCAAATGGACAACCTGGAAGAAATGGACAAATTCTTAGAAAGGTATAACCTTCCAAGACTGAACCAGGAAGAAATAGAAAATATGAACAGACCAATCACAAGTAATGAAATTGAAACTGTGATTAAAAATCTTCCAACTGGGCTTCCCTGGTGGCGCAGGGGTTGAGAGTTCGCCTGCCGATGCACGGGACACAGGTTCGTGCCCCGGTCCAGGGGGATCCCACGTGCCATGGAGTGGCTGGGCCCGTGAGCCATGGCCACTGAGCCTGCGCGTCCAGAGCCTGTGCTCTGCAACAGGAGAGGCCACAACAGTGAGAGGCCCGCGTACCGCAAAAAAAAAAAAAAAAAAATCTTCTAACAAACGAAAGTCCAGGACCAGATGGCTTCACAGGTGAATTCTATCAAACATTTAGAGAAGAGCTAACACCCATCCTTCTCAAACTCTTCCAAAAATTGCAGATGAAGGAACACTCCCAAATTCATTCCATGAGGCCACCATCACCCTGATACCAAAACTAGACAAAGATACTACAAAAAAAGAAAATTACAGACCAATATCACTGATGAATATAGATGCAAAAATCCTCAACAAAATACTAGCAAACAGAATCCAACAACACCTTAAAAGGATCATATACCATGAACAAGTGGGATTTATCCCAGGGATGCAAGGATTCTTCAATATATGCAAATCAATCAATGTGATACACCATATTAACAAACTGAAGAATAAAAACCATATGATCATCTCAATAGATGCAGAAAAAGCTTTTGACAAAATTCAACACCTATTTATGATAAAAACTCTCCAGAAAGTGGTCACAGAGGGAACCTACCTCAACATAATAAAGGCCATATACAACAAACCCACAGCAAACATCATTCTCAATGGTGAAAAACTGCAAGCATTTCCTCTAAGATCAGGAACAAGACAAGGATGTCCACTCTCACCACTATTATTCAACATAGTTTTGGAAGTCCTAGCCACGGCAATCAGAGAAGAAAAAGAAATAAGAGGAATACAAATTGGAAAAGAAGAAGTAAAACTGTCACTGTTTGCAGATGACATGATACTATACATAGAGAATCCTAAAGATGCCACCAGAAAACTACTAGAGCTAATCAATGAATTTAGTAAAGTTGCAGGATACAAAATTAATGCACAGAAATCTCTTGCTTTCCTATACACTAATGAAGAAAAATCCGAAAGAGAAATTAAGGAAACTCTCCCATTTACCATTGCAACAAAAAGAATAAAATACCTGGGAATGAACCTACCTAGGGAGACAAAAGACCTGTATGCAGAAAACTATAAAACACTGATGAAAGAAATTAAAGATGATACCAACAGATGAAGAGTTACACCATGTTCTTGGATTGGAAGAATCAATATTGTAAAAATGACTATACTACCCAAAGCAATCTACAAATTCAATGCAATCCCTATCAAATTACCAATGGCAGTTTTTATAGAACTAGAACTAAAAAATCTTAAAATTTGTATGGAGACACAAAAGACCCAAAATAGCCAAAGCAGTGTTGAGAGAAAAAAACGGAGCTGGAGGAATCAGACTCCCTTACTTCAGACTATACTACAAAGCTACAGTAATCAAGACAACATGGTAGTGGCACAAAAACAGAAATATAGATCAATGGAACAAGATAGAAAGCCCAGAGATAAACCCACACACCTATGGTCAACTAATCTATGACAAAGGAGGCAAGGATATATACAATGGAGAAAAGACAGTCTCTTCAATAAGTGGTGCTGGGAAAACCTGACAGCTACATGTAAAAGAATGAAGTTAGAACATTCCTAACACCATACAGAAAAATAAACTCAAAATGGATTAGAGACCTAAATGTAAGTCCAGACACTGTAAAACTCTTAGAGGAAAACATAGGAAGAACACTCTTTGACATAAATCACAGCAAGATCTCTTTTGATCCACCTCCTAGAGTAATGGAAATAAAAACAAAAATAAACAAATGGGACCTAATGAAACTTAAAAGCTTTTGCACAGCAAAGAAAACCATAAACAAGACGAAAATACAACCTTCAGAATGGGAGAGAATATTCGCAAACGAATCAACGGACAGAGGATTAATCTCCAAAACATATAAGTAGCTCATGCAGCTCAATATTAAAAAAACAAACAACCCAATCCAAAAATGGGCAGACCTAAATAGACATTTCTCCAAAGAAGACATACAGATGGCCAAGAAGAACATGAAAAGTTGCTCAACATCACTAATTATTAGAGAAATGCAAATCAAAAGTACAATTAGGTATCACCTCACACCAGTTAGAATGGGCATCATCAGAAATTCTACAAACAACAAATGCTGGACAGGGTGTGGAGGAAAGGGAACCCTCTTGCACTGCTGGTGGGAAGGTAAATTGATACAGCCACTATGGAGAACAGTATGGAGGTTCCTTAAAAAACTAAAAATAGAATTACCATATGACCCAGCAATCCCACTACTGGGCATATACCCAGAGAAAACTGTAATTGAAAAAGACACATGCACCCCAATGTTCATTGCTGCACTACTTACAGTAGCCAGTTCATGGAAGCAACCTAAATGCCCATCGACAGACAAATGGGTAAAGAAGATGTGGTACATATATACAATGGAATATTACTCAGACATAAAAAGGAACGAAATTGGGTCATTTGTAGAGATGTGGACGGATCTAGAGACTGTCATACAGAGTGAAGTAAGTCAGAAAAACAAATATCGTATATTAACACATATATGTGGAACCTAGAAAAATGGTACAGATGAACTGGTTTGCAGGGCAGAAATTGAGACACAGATGTAGAGAAAAAATAAAAATTATATTTAAGTATATATTGTTTCTATTCTTCTAGTGGTTACAGAAATTACATTATGCATATTTAAGTAATCAAACTCTAAAATTAATCAATAATTTTACTCTTTTCTGGACAATTCCAAAACTGCAGAACAGTTTCACTTCATTAACTTCCATCTCACTCTAATGTTTATGTTATTGTTTCTGTGCATTTCAACTCTATCTTGTTTTAACGTCCATAATATTTTATTAATATTATTTTCTACAGTCAACACAGATTTGTCCACATATTTATACTTTCCTTGCTATTCATTCATTCTAGCATCTCCTATCTTCCAGTTGGCATCACTTTCCTTTTGACTGCAGTATATCCTTTCTTTAGTAAGGGTGTCTTGGTAACAAACTCTCCTCTTCTTTGCCTGAAAATGTCTATCTTTGCCCTTGTTCCGCTGAATATAGAATCCCAGGTAGACAGCTATTTTCCTTCAGCACTGAAAATATTCCACTGTCTTGTTTATTTGAAAATAATCTCTTCTCTCTGGGTATTTCTGAGGTCTTCTCTTTATCTTTGTTTTTAAAGTCAAATTTACTGAGGCATAATTTACATAAAGCAAAATTAAAACGCTTTTTACATACAGAGTCCAATGAGTTTTGATGAACGTAGACATTTGTGTCACCACAACCAAAATCAAGATATAGAATATATCCATCGCATAAAAAGTTCCCTTTATGCCCCTCTATAGTAAATCACTCTGCCCAACCCTGGCCCGTTGTCACAGATCCATTCTATCCCATAGTTTTGCCTTTTCGAAAATGTCATGTAACACGAATCGTACTATACATAACTTCGCTGTATCTGAATTTTTCACCTAGAATAGTGTTTCTAAGATTTATCCATGTCACTGCATGTATCAGTTCCTTTTCTACTGCTGAGTAGTATTCCATTATGTCAAGGTACAACTTTTTTTTTTTTTTTTGGTACACGGGCCTCTCACTGTTGTGGCCTCTCCTGTTGCGGAGCACAGGCTCCGGACGTGCAGTCTCAGTGGCCATGGCTCACGGGCCTAGCTGCTCCACGGCATGTGGGATCTTCCTGGACCGGGGCATGAACCCATGTCCCCTGCATTGGCAGGCGGACTCTCAACCACTGCGCCACCAGGGAAGCCCGAGATACAACAATCTGTTTAACTATTCACTAGCTCATAGACATTTAAGATGTTTCCAGTTTCTGGCATTTATGAATAAAGCTACTATAAACATTCACATATGAGCCACTATGTGGATAAATTTTCATCTCTCACAGGTAAAAACCTAGGAGTAGAAGTGCTGGGTCATATGGCAAGTGTATGCTTAACATTATAACAAACTGTCAAACTATTTTCCAAAGTGGCAGTACAATATTTATACCTATCAGAAGTTTATGAGAGTTCTACCTGCTCCAAATCCTCACCAGCACTTGCTATTATCGATCTTTTTAATTTTAGCCATTCTAGTAGGTATGTAGAGGTGTCTCATTGTGGTTTTAATTTGCATTTCCCTGATGAAAAATGATATTTAACATCTTTTCATGTGCTTACTTGCCATCTGTGTATCTTTGGTAAAATGTCTATTTGAATCTTTTTAGTCTGTCTTTAGCTAGTTATACAAGTTCTTTATATATTCTGGATACAAGCCTTTCATTAGACATGAGTTTTGCAAATGTTCTCTCCATCTATGTCTTGTCTTTTCATTTTCTTGATACTGCCTTTTGAAGGGTAGAAGTTTTCCATTTTGATGTTCAATCTATCAATTTCTTTCTTTTATGGTTCATGCTTTATGTATCTCACCTAAGAAAATACTGCCTAACCCAAAGTCACAAAAATTTTAACCTTTGTTTTTTCTAAAAGTTTTACAATTTTAGCTCTTATATTTGGGTCCATGATCCATTTCTTGAAATGTTGAATGAGGTAAGCATCAACATTCATTTTTTTGCATATGGGTAATTTCATTCTCTTGTAGTAAAAAGACACACTTTGTACAATTTCAAGTTTTTTAATATTTATTGAGATTTATTTTATTACCCAGAATATGATCTATCTTGGTGAAACTTCCAGGTACACTTGGAAAAGCACGTGTATTCTGCTGTTTTGGGTGAATTATTCGATAAATGTCAATTAGTTCACTTAGCTCATAATGTTTTTCAGGTCTTCTATTTTCTCTTTATCTTTGGTGTTCTACATTTTCATTTTAAGTTCTCTAAAAGTGTACTTCTTTTTATTTAACCTACTTGGATTCCTTGGACTTGACTGTAGGTTTCTGTTTCTCATCTGTCTTAGTAAGTTCTCAGGTATTACCTCAAATATTCCTCTGTCGCTCTTGTTCTATCCTCTCTTTCTAAAACTGCAACTAAATATGTTAGACCTCTCTGTATCTCCCCTTTCTTCTGTATTTTTATTCTTTTGTCACTCTATGATGTAGTCTAGCAATTTCTTCAGATCAACTAAGAGAATTCATCAACCTGTTCACAAAATTTTTCATGTTGGCTAGTATATCTTTTTTTTTTTTTTTTTTTTGCGGTACGCCGCGCCCATCTCACTGTTGTGGCCTCTCCCGTTGCAGAACACAGGCTCCGGACGCGCAGGCTCAGCGGCCATGGCTCACGGGCCCAGCCGCTCTGCGGCATGTGGGATCTTCCTGGACCAGGGCACGAACCCATGTCCCCTGCATCGGCAGGCGGACTCTCAACCACTGCGCCACCAGGGAAGCCCATCTTTTTTTTTATTTTTTATTTTTTTGTGGTACGCGGGCCTCTCACTGCTGTGGCCTCTCCTGTTGAGGAGAACAGGCTCCGGACGCGCAGGCTCAGCGGCCATGGCTCACAGGCCCAGCCACTCCGCTGCATGTGGGATCTTCCTGGACCGGGGCACGAACCCGTGTCCCCTGCATCGGCAGGCGGACTCTCAACCACTGCGCCACCAGGGTAGCCCTGGCTAATATATCTTTAATTACTAGGTATTCTACTTGATTTTTTTTCCACATTTTTTTGGTAATTCCTTTAGAGTTTCTTGTTGCCTAATGGTATCAGCAAGCTTGCCTTTTATTTCTTTAAATATAATAGTGTTATTTTATATTCTATGCCTAATAACTCAAACATTGAACGTCTTTTACAATTGATTTCTGTTGTCAATATTTCTAATGATTCTCACTTGTTTGATAGCTAATTCTGAGTATGAGTTGCTAATTTTCCTTGAAACCTCAACTATGGATATCCTTTATTTGGTATGAAGGTTCGGAGAAGAACTGCATTTGCTTCTACTAGGCACCTGGAGACAATATCAAAATGGAACCACTTTAAATTTTCAGCTTGAGATTTTTTTGATTATCCAAGTAGAATGAATTTGGATTGCAAACACATTTGAGGAACTGCTTGTTATGAATTCTCAGAGATTTTTTCTCTTTGTTCACTCAGCACCAGGATTTGGGATAGGCAATTTTCTTTAGTGTATTTGGCAAAAGGACCAGAGAGCTTTTGCTAGATGGTTTTATCTCTAGGTCATACTAATAACGGGCTATAATTCTTTGGAGTCTCAGCCTTACAAAGGAGACAGTCTCTTATCACCCACTTTGGGTGACTCTATGCTTAGCCCCCTGTACCCCTATGTCCTCAAAACTTATGCTTTCCCATTCAGCCCATGCCCCTAGGATAAAAGCTACATTCAGTTCTTCATTATGCCTGTCTGAATTTCTTTCCTCATTTAGGTTTTCCTGTTTTTTTTTTCTTATATTTAGGTGTATTGAGGTATAAGTTACATGAACAAAACTCTTTTTCATGTGCTGTTTCTATGTGTTTTCACAAATACATCTAGTCACATACCTATCACCGTAACCAACATATAGAACAGTTCCATATTGACTTAGTTTGGCTTTTTTTTTACATTATGGATTATTTTATTTCAATTTTTCCTTATTTTTTTACAGTGAATACATCACAATTTTATAACCAAAAAAAATACATATATTCTTGAGAATGGCTAATAAAAATCCCACAAACAAAGCCCTTTCAGATTACTTATTTCGTCTTTGTCAGGACTATACTTTCCTACCTGATACTCAGTACATTTAAAAAGAACTTAAGATTTTAAAAAATGTTTTATCCAGCACCGTTAGTTGTTTTTTCAGTAGAACAATTAATCAAGATACACAGTCTACCACATCGTCAGAAACTAATTATCACTCCCTGACATTTTATATATTTACTTATTTATCTTTTTATGTATTCATTGTCTTATTTATTCACTTACAGTATATCTTCCCTAATAGAATGTAAGTTCATGAGAGAAGGGACTTAGCCATAGTCATTTTGTTCACTGCTGTAACCTTCACACCTAAACCAATGATTGGAAATGGTAGGTATTCAATAAATATTTGTAGTTGAATGCATGCCTTGAAGAAATTAAAGAGGATAAAAACTTCAACATAACCAATTCAAAATTTTCACATACTTACCATATTTGATTGGGGTTGCAATACCAGTCTTGCCTGTTTCTTTCTTTGTTTTCGGTAATAATTTTCAAATGTTTCCTCATCACCCTAAAATAAAATCAGAAGAGTAATGAAAAACACACATACACAAACACACTGCTAAACAGAAAACTTTACCCCGTAAGAGTCATTTTTCAGTTTTTAACAACTGGATTTAAATGCGGAATGGTATTTCATATTGAATACCAAGAACAAGTTTTGGCATTATGGTTCATAGATAGTAACCTTGTTTGGTATCATGACAATTAAGAAGACTAAAGGTAAGTTCAAATAATTTGACTGTTGCCCAACTTGTCACTTAGCCTTTATACATTTTTGACTGACAAAAGAAAATATCGCTGTCAGTGAAGGAAATTAAGAAAATTAGTTGGCAAGCCTCAACTTCTGAATATGTTGTACAAGAACTAAGAAAGTCTGACCACAGGACAAAATACACTATTTCTAACATGGTTTACTATTAATCTGCACAGCAAGAGAAGGGAGGAACCCTTTGTGAATACTGTCCCTTGATTAATCATTAAAGAAGACTTCTCCTTTATTTGGCACCTTGGAAGTTTTTACACATCAAGACAATGCACAATGGTACCACCAGGTATCAGTGAAGGATATGTCTTTCTTTTATAAAGTAAGTGTGGTAGCCTCCAAGACACCCCCCAAAGATCCCTTGTGTAGTCTCCTCCCACATTGTACCAAGGTTGGTCTATGTGACCAATAGGATGCAGGAGAAGTAAAAGTATGTCACTTCTGAGATTAAGTTATAAAAGGCATCATGGTTTTCATTTGGTCTCTCTCAGATCACTCACTTCTGGGGAAAGCCAGTTGCCACGTCATGAAGACTATCAGGCAGACTTGCAGACAGCCCATGCGGCAAGAAACTGAGACCTGCCAACAGCCACATCTGTTACACAGGTATAAAGATACAGTCTTTCCCAGAGGACTTAGTGCCTGTTGACATAAACTCCCAGATAAAGTATATAATGTGTCTGTATTAAAAACTGAGTGTTGTGTTAAAGAGTCAATTACTAAATGCAGCAAATCTTTATGAAATATCAGGTAAAATGGAAGGCACTGGGGAAAGAACAACAAACAACACTCATGGTCTCTTGCAGATCATACACATACAGAACAGGAATAATACAAAGTAACAGAAGTGCCTACTGGAACTCACTGTAGCACGCTGCCATAAAAGACAGAAAAATTGTGCACTATCAAAGCAAAAAATCATTCCATTACACCAAACTCAAAAACTTATAGGAGAACATCCAATTTGAAAGGAGTTGTGAAAGAATAAAACTTCATGTGGGGCTTCCCTGGTGGCGCAGTGGTTAAGAATTCACCTGTCAATGCAGGGGACACAGGTTCGAGCCCTTGTCCGGGAAGATCCCACATGCTGCGGAGCAACTAAGCCCATGCGCCACAACTACTGAAGCCCGTGTGCCTAGAGCCCGTGCTCCGCAACAAGAGAAGCCACCACAATGAGAAGCCCGTGCACTGCAACAAAGAGTAGCCCCTGCTTGCCACAACTAGAGAAAGCCCGCACACAGCAGCGAAGACCCAACACAGCCAAAAAATAAATAAATAAAATAAATTTATAAAAACAAAACAAAACAAAACAAAAAAACAACTTCATGTGATTAGACAAAAGGAAGCCTAGTTTTCAATGTTACTACAGATAGCAGTGTAATCGTGATGGAACCTACCCTCTGTTTGCCTCAGGTATGAATGCAGTTAAATGTATATACTACCACCTCACATTGAAAAGAATCTATGAAGTTAAGGTAGTTTATACTCACACACACTGAAAGAACTATTTTATCAGAGACTAGACTAAAAGTATTATTGTTTTGATACTACACTATGATTTATTATAGCTTTAAAAAGAGAAATTCTTTTTAAAGGTCTATTCAATAAAGTTCAACACACTTGAAACGTCACTTACTTATCTGTAAAACAGCAAGTTTACATTGATATTGTGCTGTTAGATCACTTTCATCTCAGCTAGGAAGTGCAGAACTAGTCCTGTCTTTTTTTTTTTTTTAACATCTTTATTGGAGTATAATTGCTTTACAATGGTATGTTAGTTTCAGCTTCACAACAAAATGAATCAGTTATATATATACATATATTCCCATATCTCTTCCCGCTTGCGTCTCCCTCCCTCCCACCCTCCCTATCCCACCCCTCCAGGCAGTCACAAAGCACCGAGCTGATCTCCCTGTGCTATGCGGCTGCTTCCCACTAGCTATCTACCTTACGTTTGGTAGTGTATATACTTTTAATAGAGGACTAAAAGAAAACAGTTAACAAATAAAGATAGTTCTATTTGCTCTAATTAACATAATTACCATTCTTTTTTCAATTACATAAATAATCCAAACCTCAAAACTCCTTAAAAGTAAATGGCTTAAGAAGGCAGTGGGATGACATATTCAAAGCGCTGAAAGAAAAACCAAGAATTCTATATCCAACAAAACTACTCTTAAAAAGCAAAGGAGAGGGAATTCCCTGGTGGTCTAGTGGTTAGGACTCTGTGCTTTCACTGCCGAGGGCCCAGGTTCAATCCCTGGTTGGGGAACTAAGATCCCGCAAGCTGCACAGTGTGGCCAAAAAAAAAGCAAAAGAGAAATTAAGACACTCCCAGATAAACAAAATTGAGAGAATTTGACACTACCAGAACCTTCCCTAAAAGAAACACTAACAGGAGTACTTCAGGCAGAAACGCAAGGACACTAGACAGTAACTCTAATTCACATGAAGAAATAAAAAGTACCAGTAAAAGTAAATACAGAGGAAAATATAAAGACAGTATATGTGTATTTTTGTTTGTAACTCTTTTTTTTTCTAATTTAAAAAAACAACTGCATAAAGAATTATAAAACTGTGTCAATGGCTAATGTGTAAATATATAATTAGTATGAGAAAAATAACACAAAGGAGAGGGATTATTGAGAACTAATTATACTGTTTTAAGATAAAGATGTTACTTGTAATTCCCAGGGCAAACACTAAGAAAATACTAAATATATAAATGTGTGTGTGTGTATGTGTGTGTGTGTGTGTGTGCATATAAATAAATGACAAGGGAATTAAAATGGTACATGAGAAAATATCTATTTGATGCAAAAGAAGGCAATAATGGAGAAAGAGAGGAACAAAAAAAGACATCAGACATATTAAAACAACCAGTAGATGTAAATCCTACCTTATCAGCAATTACATTAAATATAAATGAACTAAACAATCCAATCAAAAGGAAGAAATCAGCAGACTGAACTGAAAACAGATCCATCTATATGCTATCCTACAAGAGACACACTTTAGATTCAAAGACACAAAAAGGTCAAAAATAACATAATAAAAAAATATACCATGCCAAGAGTAACCAAAAGAGCCTGAGTGCCTATACTAATATCAGCCAAAATAGAATTTAAGACAAAAAATATTACAAAGAAACACATTTTATAGTGAAAAAAGGTCTTACTACAGAGACATAACAATTATAAACATATACACACATAACAACAAAGCCTCAAAAATATATGAAGCAAAAAGTGGCAGAACTAAGGAAGAACAGACAATTCAACAGTTATAGCTGGAGGCTTCAATAATCCCATTTTTAATAACAGACAAAACAAGCAAAAGATCAACAAGGATAAAGAAGATCTGAACACTATAATCAACTAAACCTAACTGATGGCTATAGAAAACACCACCCAACAACAGCCAGATACACATTATTCTCAAGTATACATGAAACATTCTCCAGGATAAAGCATGTTATGCCATAAAACAAGCCTCAATAAATTTAAAAGGACTGGAATCATACAAAGTATGATCTGTGACTACAGTGGGATTAAATTAGGAATCAATGACAGAAGAACTTTTGTTTGTGAACAGAAATTCACAAACATGGAGATTAAACACATTTCTAAATAACTAATGGGTTAAAGAAGAAATCACAGGAAATTAGAAAATATTTTGAGATAAATGGAAACAAAAACACAACACACCAAAACTCATGGAATGCAGCTAAAGCAGTGGTTAGAAGGAAATTTATAGCTTTAAATGTCTGTATTAAAAAAGAAGAAAGGGGGCTTCCCTGGTGGCCCACTGGTTGGGAGTCCACCTGCCGATGCAGGGGACACAGGTTCGTGCCCCAGTCCGGGAAGACCCCACATGCCATGGAGCGGCTGGGCCCGTGAGCTATGGCCGCTGAGCCTGCGCGTCCGGAGCAACAGTGAGAGGCCCGCGTACCACAAAAAAAAAAAAAAAGAAGAAAGGGACTTGCCTGGTGGCATAGTGGTTAAGAATATATCTGCCAGGACTTCCCTGGTGGCTCAGTGATTAAGAATCTGCCTGCCAATGCAGGGGACACGGGTTCAAGCCCTGATCCGGGAAGATCCCACATGACGCGGAGCAACTAAGCCCATGTGCCACAACTGAGCCTGCACTCTAGAGCCCGTGAGCCACAACTACTGATCCCATGCACCTAGAGCCCATGCTCTGCAACAAGAGAAGCCACTGCAATAAGAAGCCCGCACACCGCAACGAAGAGTAGCCCTCGCTCGCCGCAACTAGAGAAAGCCCGCGTGCAGCAATGAAGACCCAATGCAGCCAAAAATAAATAAATAAATAAAATTAAAAAAAAAAAAAGACTCCACCTGCTAATGCAGGGGACATGGGTTAAATCCCCAATCCAGGAAGATCCCACATGCCACAGAGCAACTAAGCCCGTGTGCTGCAACTACTGAGCCTGCGTGCCACAAATACCAAAGCCAACACACCTAGAGCCCGTGCTCCACAACAAGAGAAGCCACCGCAATGAGAAGCCCACACACCACAACAAAGAGTAGCCCCCACTTGTCACTAGAGAAAGCCCGTGAGCAGCAACAAAGATCCAACACTGCCAAAAATAAAATCAATAAAAAAGAAGACAGATCTCAATCAATAACTTAAACTTCTACCTATATGAAAGAAGTTGGACACAAAAGGCCACATATAGTATGATTCCATTTATATGAAATACCCAGAACAGGCAAATCCATAGAGACAGAAAGTAAATTAATGGTTGTCAGGGACTGGGGGGAGGGGAGAATAAGGAGTGACTGCTAACAGGTAAGAGGTTTCTTTTTGTAGTAATAAAATGTTCTGGAATTAGTTGTAATGGTTGCACATCCTTGTGAATTATACTAAAATCACTGAACTGTATACTTTAAAAGGGTAAAATTTTGGGTATATGAATTATATCAGAATAGTGCAATTATGTTTTTTAAAAAGATAATTGTTTAACCAAAACTAAAAACAATGTAGTGTGGGGTAAACAAATGTAGAAGTAACATACTTAAAAGTAACTGTGATACAACAGTACAAAGGCAAGAAGGGAGAAATGTAAGGTTCTTTTAACATACATGAAAAGCATACTTGAAAGTGTACCATGATTAAGTTAAAGAAAAAAGTAAATGCCTTACACACAGTGGATATTTCACAAATAAATATTGCATGAAGGTTTAGAGCTCAATGAGCTTGTGGTCAGCCTTTAGAAAAGCAGGCCTAAAATGCATACCTGTCTTTTTAATAATACAAATATACACACACAAATGTGCATACACACATATGTATACACACACAGACATATATATACATATATATATATATATATATATATATATATATATATATATATACCCATGCACATATACAAAAGATACTTACCAGAACAGAATAAATGTGCAAACATCGGTAAACAGGGGAAAAATCAACAAGATCCTGAACAGTTAAGACCTGAAAAATAAAACCATTTTTTAAAAATTATAGGTCAAACTACTAGTCTACTGTTGAATAATATAAAGTTAGACAAGGAGATTCATGGACTTCGTATTATAACATTTATCAACTATAAAAAGCACACACTATAAACACAATGCCTATTTTGTTTTGGCATTTGTTTAGTAATTCATTCTGCATATATTTATCATCATTGTTGACTATTTTAGATTATAAGGTAATAAAGGGGAGAGACTATATCTTTATCATGCTTTATAGATTGCCAGAAAATTGCTATGGATAACTAGATACATCATTATTGCTTCTGGTAAAGATGGTGCACAAATGTATGATTTACCTATAGATGAAGTTCCTTCTCTTATGCATGACTTATAATTATTTCATCAAATTAAAGAAATCATCATTATTATTTTATGGAACACTAACGAAGAAAAAAAAACACTACCACTTGAAACTGTAGTATCATCAATTTTAAAATGTTTCCTGATTCTGAGATGTTAATAATATTTTTTAAAGTACATCTTACAATTAAAGAAACAGTACTATAAAGTTCCCCAAACTTGAGAAATAAACTCTTTTTAAAGGAACACATTTCTATTCTCATGAATCCTCTGAGTGAACTTGAATTATTTTTATTATAGAGTTACTTATTTGGGAAAATGATAGAAACAAAATGTAGTAATAATTAAATAGATCGGAAAGAACAGGGAAACAACCAAATTTCTCTTAGAGTATGGATTTGGGTGTCGGGCCTGACGGCAATGTTCCCAGCAATTAAAGATATACAAAACAGACTACGGAAAATTGAGACACGAAGACTAGATGGTCCATTTTTACCATTCTGAATCTCAAGGGAGAAAAGACTTACAGAGATTCTCTGAATATTGATTAAGAAAGAGCAAAAAAGTAGATTTCAAAAACATTTATTTCATTTCAAGGGACTAATCAGGCCACATTAATTCCACATTAGAAAGACATTAAACTATTTAAGGCTATTTATCTGTATATCAGACATCTACTATATATGCAAACATAAATGTATATACATACATATATACATATTAACATACATATATGTACACACACATATATATACACACACACACTCACAAATACATACAGACTCACTCATCCTCAGGCATATAATGCAAATGTACATACTGAACACTCAGTGGTTCCCCCAAACACAGAGAAGCCATGGACACATATTTATATGGTTCCTTTTTAATCAATCAATTAAAAGATCTTACTATACCCCAACAGTGTCCTTAGAAAAAGAATTTAAACTCTCACTGACAAGGCAAAACTTATAAACAATTGGGAATACTAGACTCCTTATGGTATTAACTAAATTCAAAAGGAATTCAACAGAAAAGATAAAAAGTAGGCTCAACAGAAGACTTCATGGAGGGAAGAAAAGAAGCACTAGGACTAGGAATGAATTTGAATGAAGAGGATAAAAGAAAGCAAATATTTAGGACAATTTCAAGGTTTCTAGACTTATTAAAACTTTTTTAAGAAATTGAAAACTTAACTTTAATCATATTAAAATTATTTTGTAGTATCTCAGCACCAGCCGAAGGAAAAAAAGGTAGGCTATCCAGAATTAGTCTAAATGGCAAGGTTAAGCCATCATGCAATTAAATGTCTGCCACAGGTAATTAAATTATCAGTGATCACTACAAAAATAGCATTAAATTTACACTTTTACTGCTAATTATGGCAGAAAACCTAGGTTCAACTATCTGCAGCTTACAAATATAATCTACAATATATCTTGTTTATCTGTCAGTTATTCAGTCTAACATTTCAGACGACTCCTTTGCCCTAATAGCTCATTACAAACTGATCTACGTAAATTCAGTTTCCACATGGCAAGACTGAGTGTCACACAGACAACATTACAACTCAAGAGAAAAAAGACATCCAATAATAGATGAGGGAGGGAGGAAGGAAAGAAAGGAAAAAAGGAAGAAAAGAAAGGAAGGAAGGAAGAAACAAAGATAGAAACAAAAAAAGATACAAAGAAAGAAAGAGAAAGAAACAAATTTCCCATCACCTCCTCTTCATTCTCATCCTCTTCCTCAAATACAGGTTTCAATACAATTTCATTCCTTTCTTCTGGAATTCTATCATTTATATATATAGTCTTCCCAAATTTTACATTATTTTGCTTCTGTAGAATAACACTGAAGAGTTTCTGCTGCTGTGCCTATTTGGGAAAAAGAAAAATTAAGTTTATTTGAAAAATTATTGTAGTCAAAATTGGTTCAAGAAGTTATTCATATTTCCTCATATTTTTAATGTCTGTAGGTATAGGATCTGGAATGATGTCCCATTTTTGTTCATGATTTACACCCTCCTTTTTTCAACAGTCTTGCAGAGGTTATCAATTTTATCTGAAAAGACTAAGAACCAACTTTTGTCTTTGCTGATACTCCCTTTTGTATTTTGTTTTCTATTATATTGATTTCTACTCTTGATTATCTCCTTCCAGTTTCTTTTCTTCAATTTTATTTTATTGTGGTAAGCACTAACATGAGATCTACCCTCAAATTTTTAAGTGTACATACATATTACATTATTAATATGTATATCAATAATTTAATACATTATTGTTGATAGGTATAATACTGATATTTATAGAAGACCTCTAGAGTTTGTTCATCATTTTTTTTTTTTTTTTTGGCCGCACTGTGCAGCTTGTGTGATCTTAGTTCCCCGACCAGGGACAGAACTGGGCCCACGGCAGTGAAAGCTCAGAGTTCTAACTGAGACAGGCCTAGGACCTGGGACCCTTTGCTTCAATGCTGCAAAACTTGCACCTGGACGAACCTCTCCTCCAGCAACAAAATACAAAGATACTATAAGGGACTAAAAATAACTGCATGCATGCACAGTTGGGGCAAACTGTGGACAAAAGATACAAAGGGACCAAAAAACCCCACTGCCACTTTTTAAGAGCCCAGAGCAAAAGCAGGGTACTGCGCATGCCCTCTACACATGAGGCCACCTAAAGGGTGGGCAAAACACCTAAGTCACCCCTCCGGCCTGACCCATGGACACACCCCTACCCTCACCCCATATAAGGAACAAGCTCGCCCCTCCTCAGGGAGTAAGCAAGCAAGGGAACCTGTTGTCTGTTCTCACTCCCCCCCTGCTGCAGCAGGGGCCCCAGTAAAGCCTTGGCTGAATTTCTTGTCTGGCCTCTAGTCAATTTCTACTGATTAGGGAAGGCCAAGAACCCTGGTAGGTATCACTAACCACTGGACTGCCAAGGAATTCCCTAGAGCTTGTTCATCTATACTTAAACTTTATGTCTGTTGATTAGTAACTCCTCATTTCCCCCTGGTAACCACCAACCCACTCTTTGATTCTATGAATTTGACTAACTTAGGAATTCCCTAGAGCTTGTTCATCTATACTTAAACTTTATGTCTGTTGATTAGTAACTCCTCATTTCCCCCTGGTAACCACCAACCCACTCTTTGATTCTATGAATTTGACTAACTTAGATAGCTGATAATTTCCTTTTTAAAGACTGGATAGTATTCCATTACAGGTACATACCACATTTTCTTAATCCATTCGTCAATGGACATTTACATTGTTTCCACATCTTAGATATTGTGAATAATGCTGCAAAGAGCATGGGAGTGCTAATATTCGTCAAGACCCCTATTTCAGGTTTTTTGGATAAATACCCATAGTAGAACATATGATAGCTCCATTGTTAACTTTTTTTTTTAATTAGTTGATTTATTTTAATTTTTTTTTGGCTGTGTTGGGTCTTCATTGCTGCGCATGGACTTGCTCTAGTTGTGGCGAGCAGTGCTCTTGGATGCGGTGCTCGGGCTTCTCATTGTGGTGGCCTCTCTTGTTGTGGAGCGCAGGCTCTAGGCACGTGGGCTTCAGTCGTTGTGGCATGCAGGCTCAGTAGTTGTGGTTCGTGAGCTCTAGAGCGCAGGCTTAGCAGTTGTGGCACCCGGGCTTAGTTGCTTTGTGGCATGTGGGATCTTCCCGGACCAGGGATCAAACCCATGTCCCCTGCATTGGCAGGCAGATTCTTAACCACTGCGCCACCAGGGAAGTCCCCATTGTTAACTTTTTGACGAACCTCCATACTGTTTTCCATAGCAGCTACACCATTATGCATTCCCACCAACATTTTGCAAGAGTTCTAATTTCTCTACATCCTTACCAACACTTGCTATCTTTTGTTTTTTTGATAATAGCCATCTCGAGAGGTGTAAAGTGACATCCCATTGTGATTTTGATTTGCATTTCCCTAATGGTTAATAAAGTTTAGCATCTTTTCATATATCTGTTGGCCACTTTTATGTCTCCTTTGGAGAAATGTCTTTTCAAATCCCTAGCTCACTTTTTAATCAGGTGATTAGTTTTGTTTTGTTTTGTTTTTTGCTATTAAGTTGTATGATTTTCTTACATATTTTGGAGACTAACCCCTAATCAGATATACAGTTTGCAAGTATTTTCTTCCATTCCGTAGGTTGTCTTTTCACTCTGTTTCCTTTGCTATGCAGAAGCTTTTGAGTTAGATGTAATTCTACTTATTTTTGTTTATGTTGCCTGTGCTTTTTGTGTCACATCAATACTTCTACTTTCATTGAGTTTAACATGCTACTGTTTCTCTAATTTCTTGAAATGGATACTTAGGATCATTGATTTCTGCCTTTCTTTCCTAATTTATAAATTTAAGCCTACAAATTTCCCTTAAACTTGACTTTTATCATATCATACAAGTTTTTCATATATCACATTTTCATTATAATTCAAAATATTTTCTGGTTTCAAATGAGTTTCTTCTTTGACCCATGGGCTATTTAGAATTTTATTTCTTAATTTCCAAATATATAGGGATTTTCTACTTATCTATTTATTACCAGTTTCAGGAATAATTCCAATGTGGCCAGATAATATGTTCTGTATTATTTCAATCCTTTGAAATGTATTGACATTTCCTCTATGGACCAAAACAATCAATTTTGATAAATGTTCTTTAAAAATGTATATTCTGGGGCTTCCCTGGTGGTGCAGTGGTTGAGAGTCCGCCTGCCAATGCAGGGGACACGGGTTCGTGCCCCGGTCCGGGAAGATCCCACATGATGCGGGGCGGCTGGGCCCGTGAGCCGTGGCCGCTGAGCCTGCGCATCCAGAGCCCGTGCTCCGCAACGGGAGAGGCCACAACAGTGAGAGGCCCGCGTGCCGCAAAAAAAAAAAAAAATGTATATTCTGAAATCAAGAGATACAGTGTTACATGTGTCAATTAGGTCAGGGTTGCTAATCATTATTTTAAAGGACTAAATCCTTACTATATCTATTGGCTCTAGTAGTTACTGAGAGGAGTGTTGAAATCTATTATGATTGTCAAGATGTCTATTTCTCCTTTTAATTCTGACAATTTTTGCCTTTATATATTTTGTGACTATGTTATTAGATAGAAATAAATTTAGAATTGTTTATTTTCCTAATGAACTGAACCTTTTATCACTATGAAATGTTACTCTTTCTTAAGCTTTTTGTCTTAAAGCCTACTTTAATATTAATGTACATACATCAGCTTTCTCTTGGTTAATCTTTTCACGATACAACTCTTCCATCCTTTTGCTTTCAACCTCTCTATATGTTTATATGTAAGATATGTCTTCTGAAAGGAGCATACATTAAAATATACAGATCTTAACTATACAATTTTGACAAGCGGATATACTTTGTCACGGTATAGAACACTTCCATCTCCCCAGAAAGTTCCCTTGTGTCCCTTCCCAGGCAATCTCCCCACCCAGAGGCAGCTACTGTGTTGATTTTTTTTTTTAACCTTAAATTAGTTTTGCCTGCTTTAGAATTGCATGCAAATAGATATAAGTGTGTGCTTTTCTGTGTCCAGCTTCTGTAGCTCAGCATAATGTCTGGGAGAAATTCATTCCTTCTTATTGCTAAGTAATATCCTATTGCATGAGTATAGCACAATTTGTGTATCCATTCTCCTTTTGATGTCCCTTTGGCTTGTTTCCAGTTTTTGGCTAGTTGTGAACGAAGCTGCTGAGCATCGAGCATCGTGAGGATGCGCTTTCATTTCTCACTGGTCAATACCTAGGGGAGTAACTGCTGACTCAAAAGGTAGGTACATTAATTTTATAACTGCCTTTTTGTTACTGAGCTGTAGGAGTTAATTCAAAGATAATATTTTCAAGTTGCTTTAAAAAGAGAACAATTTATAACCTTAGCATAAAAGGGCTCCCACTTGCCTCTGTGGCTGCCTCTGTTTAGCTAATTTTATACCAAATTTGCTGAAAAAAGTTAATGTGATACTACATACATGGGGAAGATTGCTGAGAGATCAGTTGGTGAATCAAGTTAGATCAACTTTACTTAATTAAATAAGGAATAACTGCAAACAAAAGAAGAAATGCTGATGAAATCCATTCTAAACAAGAATTAGGAAAGCTAAGAAAAGGCTAAAACTAAACAAAAACAAGTATTTTATGTAAGTAAGAAAAGTAAACTTTGATTATTAACTAACATTAAATTATTAACTAACATTAAATTATTATTTAATTTATTAACTAGATTATTATTAACTAACATTAAATTAAAAGTCTCCTTTTTAAGAATGTATGTGTAAAACTGAGTCACTCTGCTGTACAGCAGAGATTGGCACAACACTGTAAATCAATTATACTTCAATAAATAAATAAAATTCTACTTTTTAGTCTCACCTGTTTCATTGCTGTTTCACCTATTTTGTCAGAATGTTTGCGAATGCTTTCCAAAAAGTCTTTGAGATCAGACATGGAGATTTCTTTAATATCTTCACGGAGTTTAGGAAGATTTTCTATCATTAGCTGACAAAACCGGTATTGACTAACCCGGGGAAAATACACATTCTCTAATTGTTCCATAGTTTTTAGAGCAGAATAATACCTGTGAGAAGTTAAAAAGAACACTCTATAAAAAGTTCTTATTACATTTATTTTACAAGTAAGTCCAAATAATCAGTCCAACACTCCCAACAAAAAGGATATTGTTATAGTAAAAATAAAATAAATAAAATTAACATTTATTTCTATTTACTAAGCACAAACAAAAACCATATGAAAAAGTTGCAGGATGAAAATTCACTAACAAACAACTTCTTTACTTCATTTCATCGAAATCTATAACATGACAAGCATTATCACAGTCATCACAATACCTTAAATGTATATATGTATAATAGTTCCAAAATTTTTAATCAGAATATTTAGTTATTTGATATATGATTTCATGATATCTCTCCCATCCACATCCCCTACCTTCAAAAAAGTACACGGCACCGGTTTAAATCAAATCAAAGTAAAATATATTTTAAGAAAAATATTTTGGAAAATGTTACACTCTTTAAGGCAATTAGAAATAATATTGTGTCACAAAAACCATTTAAAAAGCCATTAATAGGGCTTCCCTGGTGGCGCAGTGGTTGAGAGTCCACCTGCCGATGCAGGGTACACGGGTTCGTCCCCCGGTCCGGGAGGATCCCACATGCCGCGGAGCGGCTGGGCCCGTGAGCCACGGCCGTTGAGTCTGTGCGTCTGGAGCCTGTGCTCCGCAGCGGGAGAGGTCACACACACACAAAAAGCATTGGTGAAGATGGCAGTGTGGGAAGACGCGGAGTTAGCATCTCCCCACAACTAGGGCGCCTGCCAGCCACTGGTGCGGGGCTGTGACGCCCAAGGACATGGGAGTGAACCAGTTGGAGGTAGGGGGACCTAGCGGGGAGGAGAAGTGGAGGCCAGACAGGATCGGTGCCCCTGAGGACAGGGAGATCAGGAGAGGCAGGTGGGAGGGACTCTCCAGAAGGAGTGGGAGAGGGGCAGAGGGCGATCGCCTGGCCCACTGGGCCCGGGGAGCCTGCTGAGCTCCCAAGCCTGTCCCCCACCTCCAAAACCCCATCCAGGCCACGCCGGTCCTGGGGGCATAGGAGGGAGGCTGGGGAGATCAGGAGAGGCAGCTGGGAGGGGCCCTCCAGGACGGAGGAGCAGGAGAGGAGAGGAGGGTGTTTGTGCCGACCACTGGAGCCCAGGAAGCCTGCTGGGCTCCCAGGTGAGGTCCCCCGCCCTCTGAGACCAGGGGTGGGGGGCACGCCTGGTAACCTTCTGTTCCTTGAGCCTAAGCCCCACCCCCCACAGCCCCCAGGGCCTTTTCCAGACCTGTGGGTCCAGAGCATTGGCCCCACCCACCGCCCATCGCCCTTGCTTAGGCCCCGCCCTCCACATCCCAGGCCTCACTCCCCCCCCCCTTTTTTTTCCTTTTCCCTCCTCTTTTTTACTATTGTGGTACTGATGTACCTTCCGGTTGTTGATTCATCTATATTTTTATTTTTACATTCTTTCTAACATATCTGTTAGTTTCCTAGTCTTATTTTATTTTTTACTTTGTTATTGTTCTTTTTTTTTTGCCACCCCACGGGGCTTGCAGGATCTTGGTTTGCGAGCCCGGGGTTGGGAAGAAGCTCCTGCAGTGGGAGCTCCGAGTCCCAACCACTGGACTAACAGAGACCTTGGTACATCCAACCTGACTTAAAACACTGATATCTGTGTGACAAAAAATAATTTTTTTAAAGAAGAAAAAGAGGGACTTCCCTGGTGGTGCAGTGGTTAAGAGTCCGCCTGCCAATGCAGGGGACACGGGTTCGATCCCTGATCCAGGAAGATCCCACATGCCAGGGAGTAACTGAGCCCATGTGCCACGACTACTGAGCCTGCGCTGTAGAGCCCACGAGCCACAACTACTGAGCCCACATGCCACAACTGCTGAAGCCCGTGTGCCTAGAGCCCGTGCTCCACAAGAGAAGCCACCACAATGAGAAGCCCGCGCACTGCAACAAAGAGTAGCCCCAGCTCGCTGCAACTAGAGAAAGTCCGCACACAGCAACGAAGACCCAATGCAGCCAAAAATAAATAAATTTATAAAACTAAAAAAAAGTTTTAAAAATAAACTCACTTAAAAACAAAAGTAGGTTCACGTAGTACCCAGCACAATGGAAGTAAACAGACCCACCCACATCAAAGCTCACACCAGGAAATTACAGACCACAGATGACAAAGAGAAGATGCTAAAAGAGAGAAAATGTGAGTCACAAACTATGGATGAGAAATCAGAATGACTTCAAACTTGTCAATGGCAAACGTGGAAGCTGGAGGGCATGAAAGATAGGGTGTGTGTGTGTGTGTGTGTGTGTGTGTGTGTGTGTGTGTGTGTGTGTGTGTGTGTGTGTGTGTGTGTGTTATATAATAAGCCTACCTAGCATGCAGATGCAGATCTTAGTTTCTAAATACCATTACTCACTAAAAGGAGGTGTACTTTGGAGGACGGCTCCAGATCTAGGGCAAGAAAAGCACAACATGAGTCTGGAACATCTTACTCATTGTATGATAAGCAAGAAAGCACTCAAAGACAAATGAGGACACAGGAACTGGCTTAAGGGGTTCCCCTAGCCAAACTGGGGGCAATTTGTGCATCAAAAAGAATAAAGAGAATTACAGATTATAACTCATTTATTTTTTAAAAATCTGTGAGTCCATAGTGATAATCAGAAAAACAAAGAGCTAAAAAGAGGAAAATTTCTTTACATAAAAAAGTCAGCTAATAAATGTTAAAGGAATGATAGAAGTATAAAAATCACCATTTTGTAACCCCAATGTGATACATGACTAAAATAAAAATCCTAAAACCACTGGGTGAAAGATTGTCAAGAAACAGGACTCAAAATATCACCCACCACAGATTACATATTAATTGCAAAGAGAAAAATATACCTTAAGAGATCTGATAGCCATCCCCTTAAATAAATGATCAAATTTAGGATAACCTAGAGATAATCTGATAGCATATACCTTCTGATGTCATACACAATACCACTTATGTTGTACTCATGCCAAAAACATGTAATCTGCATCTAATCATGAGAGAATGATCAAACAAATCCAAAATGCCCTGGTGTACAAGACAACTAACCTTTTCTTTGTTTTTCATGAAAAACAAAGAAAAGTGGGAAGACTATTCTAGATTACAGGGACAAAAAAATACATACTAACCAATATTTCAGGAAGGAAAAGAAGATATAAGACATTTTGGGGACAACTGGGTAAATTTAGATATAAATATTAGATTATGAAATATCTGAAGAAATATATAATGCTCCAAGCTTAAAAATAGAGAATAGTAAAAGTTAGTTATTTAATGACATAAATGTAAATACCAAAATAATTTCTTAAAAGAAGTAAAGATTTTTGCCCCTAGGAAGGAGGAATGGTGAATGGCAAAAAGGGAAGGTGATGTCTGTTTTTTTTTTTTGCAACAAACACACAGAACTATTAACTATTATTGTACTTAAAATATGAGGATGTACAACTTTGATAGATAAAATACAATAAATTAATAATATACACATAAAATAAAAGACGCCTTCAGAATAGATTATGCCTCATGTATTAGTTAGGAACAAAATCATTCTACTAATTAGTACCAATTGGTAAAGACCAATAAAATTCAATGTAAAGCACTATGAAGCAGGACATACACAAATCTGAGTATAGATTTGCATATACTGCAATGTGATAATTAAGCAGTTATTAATAAACAAGAAGAAATGATTATTTCCCTATTTCAAACACATCTCGTTCTGATTTTTCTATGTAATTTAAAAGGGTTCATCTTTAAAACATTTTAAACATAATTACATCTAATGCTCCTACAGCAATTCATAAACTACTTTAAATCACTTTATCTTTCATCTGTCATGTATTCATATGTATTATAAAAGAGAACATGAACTACACTAGCCCAGATTGTCAAAATGTAACTACCCACGCTTTGCTTTCACAAAGTACACACTTAGCCTTTGACTGTGTGCAACGTTAACGTGTTGTTAAGTTAATCAATATTTTTTCATTCCTGTTCAGTTGTCTATTTGTTCTTCATCAATATTATCAATCTCTGATATCAATTACAAAGGACAAGGATCCACAAATAAATGGCTAAGAACTGCTTTACTGAATGATCCTGATGGGCAAATTGCATTAACAAAGAATAGTTAAACACAGAAAAGCAAAACTTCAGATGATTCACTATAATTTACAGTAATTTTATCTATGCTCTCAGTAATAGGAAAAAAAACTCTTATTAAAAATAATTAGGAAAGAAAACAACTCACCTTTTTGCACTCATCTGTTCTTTCAGCTTACTGTACATTTCCAGCACTGCATTAAAAAATATAACTTATTTTAGCTTTCAAAATAAAAAAAATTTTTGAGAGATGAAAATAAAGCAGGGAAGAACATATAAATTCAGTAATTTTCTCCATACCTTGATTTAGGCTTATATTTTCAAATAAAATTTTATACTTCAATTAAATTAAAACATTTTAATTTCTACATATATTGGACATTATATTATATAAATTAATACATTATATTGAACTGGGAACACTTGTACATGCTGACAACTATAACTGAGACATCAACCTAGTAACAATTATCCTAATCAGAAACTTACTACTATCTCTTCCTGCAGTGGAAGTGGAAGTTTGGATTTTAGTTATTTGAGAGAGAAAGTTGAGCAACAGTGAGATTAATTGATTTTGATTCAATATACCAAATAAAATAATGCAACTGTGTTACAGCTCATTAAACAAAATTTTACACCAAACGCACAGAGAAAGAAAAAACTCAAAAGTTTACAGCGGAGAGTAAATTATAATAAAGGCATAAATAAACATAAAGTATCTATATTTGTTTTATCATTTCCATCAAAGGCTCAGAAATACAATTATTCAATAAAATTGTTATAAGCTTCAGCAAGAAGACAAACTGCCACCAAAAAGGTTTTAATGCAACAATGTAGATTACCATTCATCCTTAGTAAAATTTCAAAGTATAAAGTAGGTAAATTACTGTTAGATCATCAAGTCAGCTCGTATTTTCCTAGACAAGAGAGATAGACACATTTTTTTTTTTCAGATTTTTTACAGTCTTATGGCTACTCCCTAGGGGTCTTCAGGTTCACAAAAGATATTGTTTAACTGCCTGAAAAACCATAAAAACTGCAATGGTGGCTATAATGAACCAGTCCTAACTCTGCAGACCCTATATATATCTCTATCAAAGTCCCTTTATTGCAGTGCAATATATCTCACATTTTCCAATCAAAGCATTACAGTGAACACATAACCTAGGAAAGAGCCTAAAAAACTGCTGCTACAAGTATAAACTTTCTTTGAAGTCTCCTGTTTTATCTCAACAATTCGTGTAAATTTCACAACTACCTTATATTATTTCCATATTGTTTTCATATAAAAATAATGCTTTCCTCAGAAATAATTAACTAACTAATACACCAGGAAAATGCATTGTTTACCCTGTGACTTCTTATATCCTCTCATACTCCTCTTAACCTAAGGAGGAGTTAGGCAGTTGTACAGTAATGGCTTTCTTGTCTTTATTCACATTAGACGGTGGGACCCTTCAGAGCTGGGACTATATCATTTTCAACTTCTTATTTCCAATATCTACCATAATGCCTGACACAAAAAAGTAGGTATGGGGCTTCCCTGGTGGCGCAGTGGTTGAGAGTCTGCCTGCCGATGCAGGGGACACGGGTTCGTGCCCCGGTCTGGGAAGATCCCACAGGCCGCGGAGCGGCTGGGCCCGTGAGCCATGGCCGCTGAGCCTGCGCGTCCGGAGCCTGTGCTCCGCAACGGGAGAGGCCACAACAGTGAGAGGCCCGCGTACAGCAAACAAACAAACAAAAAAAGTAGGTATGAGTGTATAATTAGATAGAAGGATAGATGGAGGAAAGGAGGTAGTAGTTCTGGATGTGGCTGTTAAGAACACAATGTCGACATGAACTCAGATTTCCTGTCCAGCCTTGACAGCAAAGACAGTAGCAGTAAAAAAAAAATCTAGCTTCTACTTCCCTTTATTTCTCTATTTCAAATAGCCCACTAGGGCTGAATAAGCTGAATTTACTCTTTCTTATTCCATCAGTACCCAATTTTTTAGGCTTATTACCATTCAGGGACAAAGCATTCAAACCTAGAGTGTGTTCATGACTATTTCAGTGTATCTGATGGTGACAAAGAAGTATTATTAAGCATTACTATAAGGAAATAGGTTTCTCAACCCTAAAACCTAACATAATAAGCAGACATTTTATTTACTCAAAGTTAATGTGCACATATCCCTGGTCCATTAGAAATTAAGATGAGCAGAATTTCAGTGATTCTAAAACAAAAAAGAAAAGCTTTATTCTCACAAGTCAGAAAACAATTTTTTTAGCTAATAAAATATGCTAACAGTTTATGTAATTTGTAGTCTAAGCTAAATTTACATTATATAAATATTATACAAAGCACCTTATTCTATTGCCCTGGATATGGAGGTTCAGGTTCCTTCCAAAAAAAAAAATAAGTTAAAAATGGGACACTGAGATTTAGCTTACTATATTAAAAAAGGATGTCATATACCTGTTTCCTTTTGTTTGAACAGGGTATATCCAGGTAAAGAAAGTATTGGTTAGTTTCTTCAGAATTTATTTGATGTCCCAGGAATATGTGAGCCCTAACAGAGACACCAGAAACTCAGAAACCTAAAAAGTCAGTCTTCCCAAAATATAAGAGGAAAGGCAAGACCGAAAAAGGGAAAAGATCTAGCACTTTTGGATGTTTTCTTATTAGCAAAATGAAATTGTGACCAAAGGCAAACCTGCTTAAGTGACAAAAAGAAAACAATGGAAAACTAAAGGTAAAAATATTAGGCAAATTAGGAAAATGAAAGAAAATGTAATCAAAAGACACTCTCTCCATGGGAAAGTATTCTGAGGGGAAAAAAGGCAGGGAGTGGGTTGGGGAGGGACAAAGGGCAAACTAGGCAGAAAGGAAATGGAAAGGTAGAGGTTGTTCTAGGAGACTGATGTGACAGATCATCAAATAGGGGCCTTATAATAAGGAAAACCATGAAAATTCAGGGAATAAAGTAGATAAGAAAGAATACCATGGGCTCTGGCAGGGGGGGAGACAATCATCAAGTAATCTGTAATACCTATAATGAATAATGACTATACACTACCATTAAATTACAATTTCACCAAGCTGAATGTTACATTATAGACAAGTTTAACTTACCTGGAAGGCATAACTGCAATTTTTCTATTACAGTTGTAATATTCCTCTGCTGAATTCTACATCGAATAATATCTTCTGTTTGGACTATCACCTTAAAAAGAAGAAATGTCCATATTTTAAAATGAACAGTTAAATTGCATCCACATATTGAATACTCAAAAAAATGTATCATTTTCTCACCTCCTTTCCAGCATCTTGAAATCTTCGGTTGGTATCAGTAACTTGCACCTTAAAAATAATTTCACCTTAGTTAGACAAATACGCATAAAACTGCCCTGATGTAACTGCTCACCCTTGTAATCAGATCATGCTTCATGAGAAACTTAGAACAAAGAAATGCAAATTCAAATTAACTCTACAGCTTGAACTTGAACTTTTGATTGAAAAGGGCTTTTGTTAACTTCAATTACTTATGACAGTTCTTTTTAACAGATTCTGTGGCAAACTTCTCAAATTTAATCCAGATTTTTGAACTTTACTTGCTTCTCTAAGTCTGTAAAACAATTCAAATCACTGACCCAGTTGACCACTGGTCCCTTTTTGATAACTTCAATGAGGTCTATGTGCCATTCATTGTCTGTAGGAAATAGTGATTGCATTTTATGGTAATTAAACATTCATACTTTGCTGAATGCAAACACTGGGTGGTTGATTAACATCAAACACGGAAATCTCAATCCACAGCAACATTTTAATGCTGCAGGTGCAGGCAAAGCTCAACCTCAAATTTTCCCACATATTAAGTGACTCATTAGGTCATCATAGTAAGGAAGCACATTCTGGTTTATTAAAAATCTCATTAATTTCTGAACAAAGATGCTCAGTGACCTCATTGATGCTGTATTTGGTCTCTTGTTATCTGAATATCCTTTATATAATGGTTTTCTAATCATAACCTCTGGTGAACCAGGGTCTTTCTGTCTGCTAAGCTCTCCAAATGTAAAGAAAGATAAATAGGACAATTCTTATAACTAAATATTTTGTATTCTGACAGAACAAATCCAGGTCTCATTTAATAAATAATGTTTTTGCTGTGTGGCAGAAAATGTAGACCAACTTTCCTTAAGAAAACTACACATTGCTATTAAACTAAGAAAAAAAACAGTTTCACTATAATTAAATAACTTTGAGAACACAATCATTTATAGTAAGTTTTTAGAAGTTTTCAGAAGATAGCTTTTTATCAATATTGTACTAATCGTCACTTTAGAACTCTAAAACTCCAAATGAGGCCTTTCATTGTGTGAATTTTTTGAGTTCAATTCCCTGCATGGAAAGAAATCCTGTTAAGTCAATGCATTACTTGGTTTACAAAAAAAAAAGAGATTACTCCTGTCATTAGCATGACAACTGTATTAATAGAGCATTCCCAAATATGTACACTAATCCACTTCTTAAAAATAGTGCATTTAATAATGATTTGTAAATATGCACTATAAACTAATACTTGAGTAATTTGAGAGCAAAGGTAAATAGAATTTTAACTATTTCTTACCTTCAGTTTTTCTGCATCAGTCCTTACTTTAAGGAGTTCTGTAATAGCATCTACAAAACCCTGATGATGAAAATTACACATCTTTTCAATTTCCTTGTCATGATTACGGATACAAGCATCTAACTTTTCCATAAACTTCTTGTGTGCATTCGGTTGGTCATCATACACAGACCTGTATATATACAAACAGAAAGCTAACATTAACTTCCCAGTTCATCAAAATTTACTCTTTATTAAGCCCAATCTCTGCAAGAGCTGATATCTTAAAATAAAATCTCTGAAGAAACTAGGTTGATAGTACTGACATTAATAGAAATAATTTGGGTGGAAAATACTTAATTTCTTTTTGAACATGTTAATATTTAAAGAGCCACAGCCCTCTAGATATATCACTAGGCATCTGGACATAAAAGTCTGAGATTCAGGAGATGAGTCTTCAAACATACTAGTGCTCAAAAAAGAATCACTAAGTGAATGATGAAGGAATGAATGAACAAACTCCTGATTTCTACAGCATTTACTATGTGTCAGGACATATTCTGAGTGCTTTATATATTAACTCTTTAATCCTCATAACAAGCCTGTAACGTAGTACTGTTATTACCCTTGCTAATTTACAGATAAGTTACAGATTATGTAACTGTCATAAATTCCACAACTAGCAAGTGACAGCTGGTTGCTAGTTGTGGAATGAACATGAATATGGGATATGAATCCTGGTAATCTGGCTCCAGAGTTCATATTCCCAAGTACAAGGCCATACTGCAGTCACCCCAATGTTCTCTAAACATGACGTTTGCACTCCTACTGTATCTTAGCTCCTGCTGGCTCCACACTGAGGGACTTCCCCATCCACCATGAAGGAAAGGATTAACCTTGCCCAAAAACAGGTTTGGCCCTTGCTCCCAACTCCTGGGCGGTTCGCCTTTGGAATGTCCTGCCTGATAGATGCCTTTGTTTACTTGGGAGCCTTGGGCAATGCCAAATAGTCTAAGCTAACAATGTGACTTACAATGTGATTTACAGTTGATGGGGGCATGGGACCACATGGTATGAGCTCTGGAGGGGCTGAAGATTAAGGTCAGCAACTCAGGCAGTCAGCTGTGCCTATGGGACCAACCCCCAGTAAAAGACACCATGGCTTGGGAGAGCTTCCCTGCTTAGTAATACTCCATGACTGTTACCATGCATCATTGCTGGGGGAAATAAGTGCTGTCCACATGACTCCAGTAGGAAAGGACAATTGGAAGCTCCCTGCTGGAACTCTCCTAGATCCTGCCTGATGTGCCTTCTCCTGTTGTTAATTTTAATCTGTATCTTTTTAAAAATTATTATTTTATTTATTTATTTAGGCTACACTGGGCTTTTGTTGCAGCGCGTGGGCTTCTCTAGTTGCGGCACACAGGCTTAGTTGCAGTATGTGGGATCTTAGTTCCCCAACCAGGGATCAAATCCTGGGCCCCCTGAGTTGGGAGCACAGAGTGTGAACCACTGGACCATACTGAACCTGAAAGCAGTCTTGGGGGCCTCCCAAAAGTGTGCGCCCCCATCTGTTGCCCATGGTTTGAGGTTCAGTTCAAGTCCCATTTCCTCCAGCCGGCCTTTTTCAATCATTTCCATGCCAAGTAATCTTTTCATCTGTAGGACAGACAAAAAGTCAGTCTGCTCACTCTGACACATTATATACAAATATTTCTTTACATTGTAACTTAAATGTTTCAAGTATATGTCATATATTGTGTTTCTCCACAAAGACCATAAGCTTCTTGAGGGCAGCCTCCATGTGGCAGATTTTTAGTGAGTACCTATTATAACACTAGACACAGCAATATAAGGTTGCAATCATTAAGAACTTGGGCCTTCAAGAGCTAAGCTAGAACTAGGCTCTGATCTTGGATATCTTCTCTTTTCTACCTATACTGTCTCTAGATCTCATCTAGACTTGGAGTTTTAAATTTCATAAACACTCTGACGCGTCCCAAATTTATATTTCTAGGCCTGACCTCTCCCTTGAACTTCAAACTCATGCATCACTCCAACTGGATATCTGATAAGCATCTCAAATATGTCCAAAATGAATTCCTATCTTCTTCCCCAAACCCTGGTCCTCCCACAGCCTTCCCTCATCTTAGTAAACTCCATTATTCTAGTTGTTCAGGCAAAAAAACCTTGAAATCATCCCTGGCTATTCTCTTCTCTCACCTCCCCAACAAAACAATCCAGCCACATCTCACTACCTCCACTGGTATCACCCTGCACTAAGCCAACAACGTGTCTTGCCTAGATTATTGCCAACAGCTCCCTAACCAGTCTCCTTGATTCCACCCTTGTTTCCCTTCAGTCTGTTCTCAACAAAGTAGACAAAATAATCCCACTAAAATATAAGTCAGACCCCATGTCTCTCTTCTGCTCAAAACCCTATTTTTCTTACAGCAGCCTATAAAGCCCTACATAATTCTGCCCCATATTATCACAATTACCTCACTTCCTAATACTTTACTTATTCCACGCCAGCAACACTGGCCTCCTTGTGGTTCCTGAAACCCACCAAGCACATTCCTGTCCTATGCTTCGCACATGCTGTTTCCTCTAGCTGGATCACATTTCTCACACATGGCTGTCTCCCTCTCCTCCTTCAGGTTTTTGGGTCTCCTTCTTGATGAAGCCCTTTCTGGCCACAATATCCACATTACAAACACACACACACACACACACACACACACACACACAATTCCCTTTCCTGCTTTTTTTTTTTTTTCTAAAATAAAGGAATTTACTTTGTCACTGCATCACTCTTACCACTATTGAATATACTCTCTATTTCACACTTTTATTTTCTGTCTTTGCTCACTGGAATGTAAGTTGCAGGAGGGCAGAGAGTTTTTGTCTGTTTTGTTCCCTGTTGTACACCCAGCCCTAGAATACAGCCTACCATGTAGCAGGTGGTCAGTAAATAATTGATAGATGGACAGATGGATGATGGATGGAATCAAAAAGGACACTTCCTAGCTGTTCAACCTCAGCTAAGCCATCCAACTTCTCTAAAACCAAATTCTCTCAACAATAAAATAGGGATTTAAAAAAGTATCTACATCAGTGTTATGAGGATTAAGTTATAGTAAACATACGAAAAACTCTTAGCACAGTAACTGACACATAGTAAGTGCTCAATATACACTGGCTACTATCATAGTATGTACATAAGAGACATCCAAATCCTTGTTAAATAAGTGAACCATCTGCTGAATAATTAAGTACTGGCTGCAAATATCAAGTAGCTAACACTCAATTACCCATGATGTAGGAGTTGACTACCCCTAATACCTGACAATTGTATAGCGACTTTTATAATCTTTACAACTAATGTTTCATTTATTTCTTACACCACACCAGAGAAAATATCATTGCCTCCTTTTTACAAATGAGGAAACAGGCATAGAAATGGTAAATGAGTTAGCTGCCCAGCGTCGCCTAGTTAGTGAGTGACTGAGGCAGTACCAGAATTCCCATCTCATGCTTTTCCTATAATTAACACATATAGCTAACAAGAACTCTTAGTTAAACAAACAACATTATACCAAAGGAAAATTTGTGTGCAAGAGGAAATTTATTTAACTGACCCTGGTGTGCTATAAACAAATTTTTATTTCATAATTGTGAACAAGTGTTATATTTCTTTAAGTAATGTATATATATGCATTTCTAAGATCATTTTTTACATATTTTAATAAAAGTTTGATATTTATCTGGCTCTTAAAATACCAGGTAGTAAACAGAAAATACCAAAAGAACCGGCTCTTTTTTTTTCTATTACTCTTGTAGCATTGTAGCAAAAAACTAGCAAGAGGTATTTCAGGACTGCCCTACTACAGTGTCACTCCAAAGGAAAGTTTGACTCCTTTTGTGAGTGCAAAGGCAATACTGTTATCTCTTTAAAAAATAACACTGACATATAAATAAAAAGAAGAGAAACAATAGTTATTTCCCAGAAGTCTATTTTATTTTAGAAAGTTCTTAAAGTCCAAACCTTAGTGTGCCTTTCCAATTTATTCTCTAGAGCTTTAAAAACTACTCCTGCATTATAGCGCTTCAGAACACTGCCAGTGCAGCTATCATAGCATCTATTTATATATATACACACATATATAAGGATATAATACATATATTACAGCATATATATTAAAACATATAATAGCAGTGTAACTATTATAGCAGGTGAACACCTTTTTTCCTATTGATGTTATTAGTATGGAGAAAAACAATATCATGACATACGTATTTCCCACCATCCATTAACAGAAAACCAAAGCCTGAAATGGGTGAACTACTTACATTCCATGCCTTCTGCTATTAAAATAGAAAGGTAAGTCCCAATATAGGAAATAAAAATAACATTAAAGAATTAGTACTGTGAATGAGAAGGAAAAGTAGGTCTTGATCTGCCTAATGATAAGTCTCTCCTGACCCTTGGTAACCATCTGCCATTCCAGTCCTGAGTACAAGTTGCACTCCAAGCTGATACAACCACTTGTCAACCACAATCCATATCAACGAGATCATTCTGAGCAGAGTACACAGAAATGAAGTTGAGATAAAGAAATGTTCTAAATCACAGAAATGAATTACATTTAAACAAAGTATTGAAGGATGACCTGGCAAGTGCCAGAATCCAAAATTCACCAACTGATAGAATATTCTAGGGTCCTGAAAAGAACCCTAGAAAGTACATAGTTCTGCCTTTCTTAATTTAATAGATGCAACACAAATCTAAAAGCCAAATCCAAGTACTCAAAAAAGGCATTAATCACGACATGTAGTTGATTTAACCCTCTACCCACTCTTATGAAAAGTAAAGTAAAAAATAATTACTCTAAAAATTTGCCAATAAAGCCAATAACAAATAGCTAAGTGAATAGAGAGAGGCAGGAAGGGATAAAAGGTGGGTATGTATAGAACACTGGAAAAAGGAAGAAAAGAAGAGCAATTCTTATCCCAAGAATTTTTGCATAGCAAGAATTATCAATCTTCTCTCTGAAGGGATCTATGCTTAATTATAGAGATGATCTGGTGACAAGGTGGAGGGAGACGTTCATGGAGAGAAGCAGAGAAGATGTGCACTCCCTGTCAACAATTCCCCAGCGACTTAGTGGACTAAAGAGGAGTCATATTCTGCTGCTTCTGGCTTAATGTAATAAAGACCACAAAAAAAACAGTAACACACTACCAAGTACTCACTATTAGGTGATTTACATGCATTATCTCATTAGTATTCACTACAGCTTAATGATGTAGATACTGTTAGCATCCCAATCTACAAATGTAGTTTGGGAAGATTAAGACTTTAAGTCCAAAGTCACAGAGTAGTGGGACCAAGATTTAACCCCAGGTCTACCTAGCTCCAAAGCCAGTGCTCTTAACCATTATTTTAGACAGCCTCTCCAATCAGAAATGGTGATAAGCAGCATGAGAATGCAGAGAAGTTACCAGCATAGCAACTAACCAGATCACCTTTGAAGATCAACAATTGAGAATGACTCAGTAGGGAATCCCTGATGTGCACTGTTGCACCCATCAGGTGAAATCATCCAACGAACAGAAAAAGGGGATGAGAACTGAGGCATAGCTAATTGTTAGGCAGTATTAAATTACAAACGCAAGAAAATAAGGAGGAACAAAGTATGAAGCAGAGAAAACTGAGGGCCCGGTACTCAGCTAACCTCAGCTGAAGGGACTCTCAAAAATCTATTTTTCTTTTTCCTTTTTATGTCTTTGAATGATAATCATTATTCTTTGAAATTCTGACTTGCACGGCAAGAAAGGAAATACCATTCAGCACTATTCATTCCTTGAATCCTAAGTTGGTTAACAGTTGTATCCATCTAATTAGTGTGCCAGATATATTGCTGTTCTAAATGTTCAAGCAATATACAATGTTAATGAAAATAATTTTTTCTTCTTTCAAAATGTCCCCAGGATTTTATAATGTCTGTTGGCAAGCCTAATCAAGTTTCTATAAATAAATACACACAGATATGACAAAACCAGAAAGAGTGAACATTAGAAAGTCGGTAAATTTTCCACTACCCACATCCACTATGGGTGCAACTTAGTGCTCCATATATAGATAATGACTTCAATATAAGAGTCCAGTTAGCACTTCCAAAAGCTTAGCACAATAAAACCTTACTTCTGGCAAAATTTAATGCTAATCAGACAAAACTCAGATGCAAATCAATTTTAAAAGAAGAGATGACTTTAAAACTTCGTGAAGAAAAACAAAGATGGACTACGCTACACTATGATTTTATTTACATATTTTAACTTTAGGAATGCATAAAAGCATTCCTGTATTTGTCTTAAAAAATGTTTATGTCTTAAAAGCATAGCAAAAAAAAATTTTAGGTACACACTTTCTATCTTCATTATATCTAATCTTCCACAGCAATGCAAAGTACGGAAATATGAGTTATCTCACAGTATATGATCGTCTGATATATCAGGCTTATAGGATGTAAACAAGTAAATGTGCTTTCTGAAATGCCTCTTGAATTGTAGGCACAGGGCTCCACCTAGTGGTAATAAAGTAAATATAAGAAAACTAAGATGTCATTTAAATGTTAAAATTGGTTCTTTGAAAATTTATGCTTTTATCAGCAAATCAAATGTCTTAATGGAGGCACTCAGGCTACTTCGATATTTTAGACAGATGCTATGTTCTGTTAATAATATTAATAATTTACTAATCTTAGGAAAACATCTTTCTGAAGGAAAACAAACATTCACAAGATACTATGTGAAAAAGAACTCTCTTATTACTGGCAACATTAGGATTTTTTTGTCAAAAAGCATATAATACCCGTACACTATTTTCAGTATCTTTTTCTTTCATTGTATCTTCATTGTAAAAAAAAAATTCCATCATAATAACTCTAAAGAAAATAAAATCTGTTTCCTGAGAAATTATTTTTTAAATTTTCTTTTACTAAAATAATTGTATCAGCTACTTCTGACTTCCACTGTATGCTTTTTAATATCATTTTCTACTTTTTCAAACATTAACCACATTTTTTCACCAGTTCCTCAAATGACACATTTGCCTTAATTCTGTACTTCTAGTAATAAAAAATTGTGTTTGCATCCATTTAAGCATTCTATATTCTTCCAGTCCACAGGCATTTTTCTATTCTCTCACCAAAGTTTCAAATGGCTTATCAAACTTAATTTCTAAAATATTAATTTTATATTTCCAATAATTAGTATTCAAGATTTGGTATTTCATATTAATGAGATTATTTATGATACTTTTTCAGCAATTTCATACTTGTATTGAATGCTTTTCATGTTCTAAGTACCAATCATACTGATTAGTACTAAAATTTTGGTTACTAACTATAAAAATATACTTTTCTAATATTAAACATATTTATGACAATTAACCACCCTAGGATTATCAGCTTTTGACAAATTTAACATTCCTAAAAATGCTGCTATGAAAACAATGTTAAACGTAACACAGAAAAAGTGATCAGAAGTTTTCAAAAAGCTATGAAAACCATCGTATCCAATACAAATTACTTGCTATCAATCTCAAAAATAGTTTTTAAAACAGGTTTTCGGTATATCAATAAATTTGGTAAATTCAGCAAACTGGTCATGCAACAAACCAGTCATTTGGCAAGTAATTTAAGACCAAGATTTGAAAATATTTCCTTAAATAGAAGCACATGAATTGCTAGTTTAAGTTCTTTCAGAACAGGATATATGTAAGCCCCAAGTATAAAAGGGCAGTTACACACCAGTGAGATGCTACTTTGTCTCATCAGCAGTTCTCTGTGCCTACTGTATGGATCCTGGAAACTAGGAGAAGCTACACTGAGATACTCTAACTGCTCCTACCCTAAGTGACCACTTGGTTTTTGTATCCTAGGCTATGTAAATTGGTAATGTAATCTAATTTTTCAGTGGAGCACTGTCTTTAATACCAGTTTATAACCCACTTGAAAACCTGCAGCTAGAGTCAGAAATGGGACTTGAAACACTGCAACTCTCTTCAGCAGCCTTTAGATACATTTAAGGTGTCCCAAATTCCAGTAACATCCATATGAGAAACAATAAGCTAAAATATTCAAAGACAGCAAATGAGTTCTCATTGGGGAGAAAAGCCCCTTTTACATAAGGTCACATGATTTGGAATTCTTTTTTTTTTAAACAATGAATAGTAAAGACACCATTTCCCTTCCTTAAATACACAAAAGGACTGCTCAAAGTACCACTCCATCTTGGGGAAAAAAATAAATTTATATTACAGTAATTTAGCAATTTAGAACAGCAAGAAAGAAAATAGTCAATCATAAGGTGTCATGTTAAATGTTAGTATTCCTAACATTTTCCATTTCATCAAACATGAATAACAAATTCCATAACTTTCCCTGCTTCTCTGTAATCCAGGTGCAAATAAGAAGTGAAATAGCTCCAAAGCTCCAAAGCAGGATAAAGAGAAAGGAGAATTCTTTCCAACAATATTCATTAAGTACCAACCATGTACAACAGAAACTGAAAATTAAGCACAAAAGACAGGCATATGCACAGGTAACTTTAATACAGAGGATGGCTGCTCCCTAAATCATTAAAATTTATCTGTGCTGAGCCTAACTCTTCAAGGAGGCAGGAAAGTAAATGAAGTTTTATAACACAGGTCCAAAATTCTCTGACACACCTTCCCTTTCCTTTGAATTTGTACAGGCTTATGACTGCTTCAACCAATGGAATATAACTTAAGTAATAGTATGTGACTTCAGAAGCTAGAAAAAAAAGCCATGCAGCTTCCACACAGAGGTCTTTAGATATTCATTCTGGGGAAAACCATCCATCACGTAAGAAATCTAACAATCCTAAAAATGACATGCTGAAGAGGCCACATGTGGGCACTCCCACATGACAGCACATCATCTGCCAGCAATGTGAGTGAGCCACCGTGGCTGTCTAGTCCAGTAGAGCCTCAGCTGATTTTAGCCCAAGCAGCAACCAATATCTGACTGCAGCCGCATGAAAGACCCCAAGCCACAACTGTCCAGCAGAATCCTTCCCAAACCTCTGAAAAAGGTTTCTAAGTACATGAACAAATTGTTTGGACATTTGCTTAAAATATTTAAAATCAAATTAAATTTAAATCTTTTCCAGAATAATTCTTTTTTTCGCTATTTCTTTTTCCCTTTTGGCACTAATCCTTTTTGGCACTGTCCTTAACTTCCTTTTTGACCCCAGGATGCTCTTCCCCACAATATGCCTCAATCTTAAACTTCCTTCAGAATTCACCTCAAGATAGTTCCTTTGGGATACTTTCATGAATAGCTATATTGAATAATGAATTCCCCATTACCTAGAATTTTCCCAGCTCTTTTACATACAGTCTATAGTACACTATCTTTTTTTTTTTTTTTTTTTTTTGCGGTATGTGGGCCTGTCACTGTTGTGGCCTCTCCCGTTGTGGAGCACAGGCTCCAGATGCGCAGGCTCAACGGCTCATGGGCCTAGCCGCTCCGTGGCATGTGGGATCTTCCCAGACCAGGGCACGAACCTGTGTCCCCTGCATCGGCAGGCGGACTCTCAACCACTGCGCCACCAGGGAAGCCCAATAATACACTATCTTTTATTTATTTGTATAACACATCAAATTTATTCTCCAATTACTTAGTGTATGTTTTATCTTCTAAATTCCTTGAGAACTGAAGGTGTCTTCAGTCCACAAATGCTGTGAGGATGCAAAGAACTGTAAATCTTAATAAAGAGAAAAGGTTCACTAGAGGGCACTCTTCACCAAAAAGTAATCTCTAGAAATCCAAATATTTTTCTTTTATGATTGTATCAAAATATGGTGTGCATCTATCTCATACTCAACCTAATTAACAACTAAGTACTGTGAAATCAAAATAAAAATATTTCCTCCTTTTTTAAATCTGCTTTATGATGTTATCTACTGCTTTAATATAATGGTTAAAAACAGCAGAACAACAAAAACAGACATACAAATCAATGGAACAAAATAGAGAGGCAAAAAATAAACCCACACACCTACAGTCAATTAATCTACGATAAAGGAGGCAAGAATATACAATGGAGAAAAGACAAGCAAGTAGTGTTGGGAAAGCTGGACAGCTGCATGTAAATCAATGAAATTAAAACACTCCCTCACACCATATATAAAAATAAACTCCAAATGGTTTAAAGATCTAACTATAAGACATGATACCATAAATCTCCTAGAAGAGAACATAGGCAAAACATTCTCAGACTTAAAACGTAGCAATACTTTCTTGGATCAATCTCTCAAGTCAAAAGAAATAAGAGTAAATATAAACAAGTGGGACCTAATCAAACTTAAAAGCTTCTGCACAGCCAAGGAAACCATTAACAAAATGAAAAGACAGGGCTTCCCTGGCGGCGCAGTGGTTGATGCAGGGGACACGGGTTCGTGCCCCAGTCCAGGAAGATCCCACTTGCTGTGGAGCGGCTGGGCCCGTGAGCCATGGCTGCTGAGCCTGCGCATCTGGAGCCTATGCTACGCAACGGGAGAGGCCACAACAGTGAGAGGCCCGCATACAGCAAAAAAAAAAAAAAAAAAAATTAAAGTCAGCTGTAAATGCATTTCATTCTAACTCTGAAAGAAAGGATTCCAAAATTAATTCATTTAAAAAATAAATATACATTAATACATATTAATTTAATTTTTATAATGTGTTTTTTAAAAGACACTTTGCCAAATAAGTATAATTCAGAAATAGTGTGGAAGAAAAACGAAAGATGGTTACCCTGATACAAGGCTGATCCTAACTCCCACTATTCATCCTGACCACACAGTCCACTTCTGCTGGTCATTTCACAGCTCAGCAGAAAAAACGGACAAAAAACAAGAAGTTGAGAAGAGCAATTCTGTGTCCATTCAAAAGCAGAATATAATTAACAAAATAAAAATAATCTTTTACATTTGTACTGGTGCTTTGCAATCCACAAAGCAATTCTGCATACATCATTGCATCTGATACCAAGAACCCTAGGGAAGTGGACAGGGCAACTGGTTTTATCTCTGCCTCACAGATGAAGGAAATGAGGCTCAGAGAAGTTAAAGGATTTGCTCAACAGCACGTGTCTACAAAAGGCCAGAGCCAGGTCTACAATCCAAGTCTTGAACTCACACGGAGTGTTAGAGAATATTGCATGAAAAAAGGTAAAAGGAACTCACTGCAAAAAATCACCAAACACTCAGCTGCTGAAATTCTTTACCTTAAATATGTCAGTAACGTGTTCATTACTCAATTCCAGAGCATCTTTCTTATTACTATGGCAATGCCTCCATTAATGAATTCTCTCAAAATTAAGCTCCTTTAAAATGAAGTTGGCAATACTCAAACATCAACAACACACACACACTCTCTCACAAACCACACAAAGAATAGTTGCCTGCCTTCACATTCAGGCATGACAAAAACAGAAAACAAGACAACAAACAAACCATTGTACATGGATTCTATTAGGCCCCGTCTACCAAACTGAAAATAACTAGTCCTTCTAGTAAGAAAGGCTAAAAGCAAATCTGATTTATGTTCTTTTTAACACAGGAATGAATGAATGAAGATAGGAATGATGAAAAAGAGAAGGCAGGGAAAGATGGTATCTTGTTTTTTCCATCATTTAGAATTGAAAAAGGGCCTGAAGAGGGTACAAAGGTCAGTGATTTTTCTTGCATCAAGCAACCCCCAGTCCTGGAGAGAATAAACCAGAGACTGGCCTTACTAAAACTACTGGAGGCCTGTATCTTGTAACTGCAGAGCTGCAGAGGAATAAGGGACCTATATCTGACCTAGTACAAGTTCAAGATACAGGACCCTCCCTCCCTGAGTATAATTCTGGTCACATTCCTCACTGTTTCCAATCTTAATGTAAACCTTCCCACCTTTTTAAGTTAAAATTTAATAATGTTTTTATATTGCAGCTTTCATTATCTGATACTCTAAATCAGAAGGCAAAGCATCATGACTAAGAGTACAGGCTCAGAAGCCAAATGGCCTATGTTCATATCTAGCTCACCACTTACTGACTGCCTAGGGCAAATGACCTAATCTATCTCTACCTCAGTTTCTTCATCTGCAAAATGAGTACCTCATTTGCTTCTTATGAAGATTAAATAAAATAACACACATAAGTGTTTAAAACAGTGGCATATAGTAAATATTCAACAGATGTTAGCTATTACCTATTATTTCCTACATGATTATTTTCACTTCCAGGAACCAAGATTCTAAGAAATTATTTTAGAGTTAATATCACCGTTCACAGAATTTCACAAAAAATAAGAACCACCTAAATGTGCAACAACAGGAAATAATCAAATAGAGAAAATAGGTTGAAAACTATATATAATGTAATTTAACTTCATTTAACAAATATTTAACAAAGTTCAACATTTAAAATGTTGAATATCATAACTTCAATAAATATTTGTTGTTTCTAACATAAAAAATGACTAGAATTTTGATTATCCGTAAGCAGTAGGGAAAAAAGTGATTTTTTCCCTCCTCTCTATTCTATATATTCTTCAAGTTTTCTATAATGAAGGTTCTTGTTTTTCATTAATTCAGTTCAAAAAGTATTTAATATGAGTCTGTTGTACCCATGGCATTATGCTACGTAACACAGTTGGAACTAATCAGAGATGCATGACAATAATAAGCTTCATGGACTATTACATTAGGCCTGCATTTAAGATATTTATTTAAAATATACAGGGAATTCCCTGGTGGTCCAGTGGTTAGGACTCAGCACTTTCATTGCATGGCCCAGGTTCAATCCCTGGTTGAAGAACTAAGATCCTGCAAGCCGCACAGTACAACCAAAGAAAGAAAGAAAAGAAAATATATATCCTAAGTCATACAACTAAATAACACTGTGTAGCATTTTTTAAAATCCATGCTATAAGATTTCAGACACAGAAAATACACATATATGTATATGTGTGCATATATTTATTTATCCACATAGAATGCAGTCTTCTAAGATGCCAAGATTTCATAGAGGAAATAGGACCTAAGAAAGGAATTCAGTGACAGGTAATACTTGAGTAGGTGGAGAAATAAGGAGGAGGGAATTCAATCATGGTAAACACAGCCAGGAAGGAACATAGTATTGTGAAAAAGACAATTAAACTGTCTAACTGACATGAAGGATACCTGTTGTAAGTAGAGAGAATTCTATCATAACTCTTAGAGTAGTTATTCTTAACCTTTATCTGAGCAGTGGCCAGGGAGTGGCAAGACTCTTCTCTGTGATTTTAATAAAAGTTATAGATCTTCTCCCCAGAAAAGTGCACAAACACAACGGTAATGTATTCTTTGTCTCTGAAAACTGTTCACAAGGCTGAACGAGTAGTACAGCCCCTTCCAATCACAGTACGTTGCACCAGAGATGTACAACTGACCCGAGCTGGTTCAATTAGACACATTCTTTCAGGAATTTTGAAGTGGAATTCAGAAATAGCCAGCTCTATGTACCTGACTGACATATAGAAGCTGTAGGTAGTCATCCTCAAGTGCAGAGAGAAGCAGAGAAAGCCAGACCTCAGAAAATGAAGACAGAATGAAGCATGGAGAAACAGAAAGAAATATGGTCTTCTACTTCTTTGTTCCAGTCTTTTGAGAAGTATGATTTTTGTGAGATACCCAGTAACTTTCATTTTTTTCCTTAAGTTAATTCAAGTTGGTTTGGTACTTACAACTAAAACAAACGAACAAACAATCCTTAACTAAGACATACATGCACGCAGGCACACACGCACACACACAATTTTACAATTATAAGGAGTTGACAAACTCCCTTATCTGATCAATACATTAAAGTACGTCTTCCCAAATGAATAAGTTATAGGTATACCACAACAGTGATCAGCTCAACCCTCATTCTAACTTTCTGTTTGTGCCATGATATAAAAAATGCTGGGAAGAATTACCACAAAATAATCCAGAAATAAAGGCATAGTTTAAACAGACGCTTGAGGAAAAGAAAATGTCAAACAGGTCTCTAGAATAATAATAATAAACAGTAATAATATAATGCCATCTAGCTTTTACACAACACTTTTAACTTCTTCAAAACAACCACAATATTGTACAGCCAAGTAAAGAACTCAGGATAAGTTAAGTGTCCTAAAATACCAGTGTCGGGTATCTAAACCAAGTAGATATCTTGTAGCTGCAGAGTAACTGAGAGTGTCTAGCAACTCTAGGAATGTATAAACACAGAAATGTATAAACACAACATTTAATTTCTTTCATTACAAAATGCTGAAAAAGATTTCTTGTTAACAAAATATTCACTCTTTTCCCATGAAATATTTCATCTAGTTTGCCACATGCATTCTTAGAATGCTTTAGTAAATAATGCCCAGGTGTTTCCTCTAATTCAATTGAAGATATTCTGTCAAACAATATTTCAATGATAGAGTTGACATGCCCTAATTTTTAAAAAAATGGATATGATCATACCTTAAAGGATCATACAACCTATCAAAGCATCAAGATCAAGCAAAGGCAAAAAAGCAAAGGATGATTTTCTCCACATTTCTGATGTTATATTTTACTTGCCTTGTTTTCCTCTATGTACAATTTCTCAGCCTCGTTCTCAAGAATAGTATCCTATTTCCATGCATAGGAAAGAGCCTAGTGCAGTCTGTTAGTTAACATTACTTCCTATAACTAGGATTGACATTCTGTAATACCAACATTAACACTCACTGAAATTCTGGTTAACAACACAGCACAAAGATGACCGTTAATGGACATCCTCTTATGGTGAAATGTGAATTAATAATCAGCTAACAGAGATTTGCAATAGACTTCCTCCTTCCTGTTTTTACACTCCTGACCAAGGAGATGTCTCTTCCTGTTGACTTTTGTGCTACTTGGTAAAAAGCTAAAGATGAGGAATAGAAACACCTAATACACAGAAATTTAATTTCTCCTCTAGGATAACAAATTGAATTGTTAAATAAATTTTAATTCAAAAACCTTAAACAATTAAGCAGATTAATGAATGCAGACATAGACTGCTTCCCTAGAAGAATTTAGAAAATTCAACAAAAATATCAAATTGTCTACAGCAGATCTAATGTGCGGTTTGCCTAATAGCTTAAGAGATGATCTATATATGCTACCAAAGTCCTTTACAGGAGTATTAATCTATAATTAAGGAGAAATTCTCTTAAGATTGACTTCTCAGCAAAACAACCAAAAACAACAACAACAAAAACCACCATTCTCCATGGAAAAGAGAAAATTATTTGAGCTTTACACTTATAATCTGTGCACTTTATGCTAAAAACTACAGTTCAAAATATAAATATAACATTAGTATTTATATACCCAAAACTTTAGCAACAAACTTTCATAAAACAGAAACTATAAGAGATGTGAGAAGAGACAGTAACAAATTAATAAAATGGGACAGTAACACACCTCTCTCAATTCAAGAAAGATCAGATGAAAAACAATATGAGACCTTAGAAGATATAACCAATTTATTTAATAAGGAGTCTGTGTGTAAAACTGAGAACCCAAATAAAAAATATGCTTTCTTTTCAAGAGTACATGAAACACTCATGAAAACTAACCATATATTAAGCCACAAATAAAAACCTCAGTGAATTCCAAAGAATAGAATTACTGCAAACAGATTTATCTTAACTGTAGTGTAATAAAACTAAAGATTAAAAGCAAATTTTTAAAAATAAAAAAATTACACATCTAGAAAAATTTTTAAGACATAACTATTTAAAAAACTGTTGGATCAAAGGGAAAATACAAAAATAAAACAGCAGAATTTCTTTAAGATAGCAATAAGGAGGGCTTCCCTGGTGGCGCAGTGGTTGAGAGTCCGCCTGCCGATGCAGGGGACACGGGTTCATGCCCCGGTCTGGGAAGATCCCACAGGCCGCGGAGCGGCTGGGCCCGTGAGCCATGGCCGCTGAGCCTGCGCGTCCGGAGCCTGTGCTCCGCAACGGGAGAGGCCACAACAGTGAGAGGCCCGCGTACCGCAAAAAAAAAAAAAAAGATAGCAATAAGGAAAACATCAGAATATGAGAGATACAGCTTGATCAGTCATCAGAGAAAAATTAATAGCATTAAATAATTACCTCAATAAAATAAAGTAAATGCAAAATACAAAAAGCTATAAAAAATAAATCAAAAGAAACAGAAGAAATAAATTGTTAAATATAAAAGCAGAAAGGAATAAGTTAGAAAACAGAAATTACTAGAATGAATAAATTCCAAGACAGATTTTTTAAAAAAATCAACAAAACAGACCAACCACCAGCAAACCTAATCAAGGAAAAAGTGAGTGAAATCACAAATATCTACATTAGAACTGACAAGGGGGATAAAACAAGCCATCAAAATTGAAGAAATTTTAGCATAAGACTACATTTGCACAATCCTACTGAAATAAATTTGAAGAAATGGATAATTTTTCAAAAGAATAAAACTTACTGACCCTGTATAGACAGAAAGTGTAACACAGACCAACTGTCACAGAAGAAATAAAGAAAGGAATCAAGACTCTCCTACAAGAAAAAAAGAAAGAAAAAGAAAGGCACCAGACCCAGCTGATCTCATCGGTAATCCTAACAAAACTTTAAAGATTAGATAATAATCAATGCTAATTATATTATTCCAAAGAAAACTTCGAATTTTATTTAATGAAATAAGCACAACATTGATTCAAAGACCTGAGAAAGACTGCACCGAAGAAGAAAACTACAGACCATCTCATTTATGAGTATCAATGCAAAAAAATTTTGAAAAGCATATGCACAAACAGAATCCAATGGCACACTAAAAGAGCAATTCATCATGACACAAATGGGATTTATTCTATGAAGACAGGACTATTTCAAAATAGGAAATACATTAATAAATTCAATCATATTAATGGAGCAAAAGGAAAACAAATCATATGACCATCTCCATAGACACAGGAAAGACAAAATTCAGCAGTGTTTCATGTTAAAAACACTAAATAAAATGGGTATTTTTCCTCAGCATAATAAAATATAAATACCTCGGCTCAAAAGCCAGAGTTCTCCTTAATGAGGAAACACTAAAGGCTTCCCTGCTAAAGTCAAGATAAAGATAAAGATGCCCACTATCTCTACTGTGTTGCAATTATTAGGCTATGAAGTTTGACTACATAGCAATCTAAGGTTTAAGGCCTGGAATGGAAGAAGTAAGATTATTTCTATATACAAATTATATAATTACATTCCTAGAAAACCCAGAAGGAATCAATGGGGAAAAAATTACTACAAACAGTAAGAAAATTTAATAAAGTTTAGAGGTTAAAAATTAACATACAAAGATTACCAGCATTCACATATATAAACAAAAATGAGAAGGTAAGAAAAGACCCAACTAAAATAACTACACGTAACCTTAAAGAATTCTAAAATTTATTTGTGCAAAACTTCTAACTCTCCTGAAAGACATAACATGTTCATAGATATGAAGACTAAACATCAGCAAGATGTCTGTTCTCACTATTTAATTTATAAATTTAACTCATTCTCAATAAAATACTTTGAGGACTTTTCTAGAATGAGACAAGTTTATTAAGTTCATTTGGAAGAATAAACAAGGAAGAGTCACTAGGAAACCCCTGAAAAAGATGAGCAATAAGGTGAGGGAAGCCCTACCAGATATTATAACAATAGAGTCTCTATAATTGTATGATGATATATAGCACATGAACAGACATATAGACAATGAACAGGATAAAAACCAGAGATAGACCCACCACATAAGAAAATTCAGTAAATGATAATGGCAGCATCTCAAATCAATGTGAAAAAGATATACTTTTTAATAAGAAGTGTTAAGATAGCTGGCTTGCCATATAAAAAAAGATAAAATCAGGGAATTCCCTGGTGATCCAGTGGTTATGACTCCGTGCTTCCACTGCAGGGGCAGGGGGCCAGCCAAAAAAAAAAAAAGATAAAATCACATCATACCCCAGGCAAATTCAAGAGGATCAGAAACGTAAATGTAAAAAATAAAACCATACAAGTACCAAAAGAAAACATGAGTCGATTTCCCTATAACCCAGTAGCATGGAACACTTTCCTATAATTCAAAAATCAAGCAAAAAGGCCAAAGATTGATGAATTTCCTTTTCTTTTTTTTTTTTTTGTCCATGCTGCACGGCTTGTGGGACCTTAGCTCCCCTTCCCCGACAAGGGATCAAACCTGGGCCCTTGGCAGTGACAGCATGGAGTCCTAATCACTGGACTGCCAGGGAATTCCCTGAATTTTATTTTCATAAAAACTTCTGCATGGCAAAAAAGGGATAAGCATAGTAAAAGACAAAATGAAAAAAAAAATGTTTCCAACTAATGGCAAGAAAAATTGTGAAAGATTTTGAAATGGACAAAAATAATTACTGAATGTCCTATCTAGCGCACCCTTCTATATTATCTGTGGCTTTCACTGTCTTGGGCTATTTTACATTTCTGTAAATTGCTGAAAGCTGATAGTAATGCAAGTTACTCTTGCCCATAGAAATGCAAAACACTTTTACCAGTGGAATGCAACTGATTATTGCCCTGCAGATACTGACCAGTAATTTGTCTACTGACAAATCTATTTCAGCATTCCCAAATGCCTATATCATTTTTTTTGCCATTGCCTTTAAAACAATTGTAACATCTTACTGGTTCTCTCATTAATTATTAAGTTAAATAAAATTCCCTGGCACGCATTAATTTTTATTTAATGATAGCTGTGACTTTCTCACTCAGTCATCACAGCTCTGTTTTTAGGGGTTTTTTTTTGGGGGGGGGGGACGGTTCTTGGTTGGGTTTTTTTTTCGCCATTCCGATCAGTTTGTGGGATCTTAGTTCCCTGACCAGGGATTGAACATCCCCCACCCCGCCCTTGGCAGTAAAAGCGCGGAGTCCTAACCGCTGGACGGCCGGGAATTCCCTAATTTTATATCTGTATAATTTTATCATTTTTGAAAATTATCTTTTAATAGTTTTGGAGGTTTCACCAGGATGCCCAGTGGATTCACCCAGCAGAACCAGGAAACTGCATTACCAGAGAACTGCACCTCATGGGCTGCTTTAGCTTTTCAAGGGCTTCTAGGAGGAAAACTCAAGTGGCAACATACATTTAACTTTGCTGACTCTCTGTTTCTGTAAATTTTGTTTTGCTTCTTTTCCCTCTCTACAGACTGTATATTTTCATCTGGTTTCTAGTTACTACATGGCCAATAAGTTATTACCCCTAAGTGGTAGCAATGACTGAGAATTTGGTTTCATAGTTTGACATTTATTTGGTGATCCCTATACAAGGATGACAAATCTCTTGGGTACAAGATGCAAGACACTCTGGTTTGTCTATTTGTCTATTTTGAGCTCAAATTTTTTAAGAATTTCGTTTTCAGTTCTTTGATAACTAGACCAGGGAGGTTTTCTCTCTACAACTCATGTCTCTTGACCTGGGGGTGAAATTATAGAATCAAAGTTATAAAGCTCTGTATCTGTAATTCAGAAAGGTTTTTACCTCTCATTGTGTGTGATAAATCAAACAGTTTATCTCCAGAGGTTATTCAGTATTTAGATTTTAAAGTCTCTTAAGTTAAAGGAACTCTGTTTTGACTGGCTTATTGATAAAAACAAAACAACAACAACAACAAAAAAAACAAGGACTTATACAAATGGAATATTTGTAAAATTCCCAGAAAACAAAAGAAATTGAATTTCTAACACTTTAAATGTGCTAGACTTCTTTAAAAATTTCTTCCTACATGAATTAACTTAGAAACATTTTAAAAATCTAAGTTCAGGGCTTCCCTGGGGGCGCAGTGGTTGAGAGTCCGCCTGCTGATGCAGGGGACACGGGTTCGGGCCCCGGTCCGGGAGGATCCCACATGCCGCGGAGCAGCTAGGCCCGTGAGCCATGGCCGCTGAGCCTGAGCGTCCGGAGCCTGTGCCCCGCAACGGGAGGGGCCACAACAGTGAGAGGCCCGCGTATCGCAAAAAAAAAAAAAAAAAAATCTAAGTTCAAATAATTCACGTACAGTTGATCCTTGAACAACTCAAGAGTTAGGGGCACCCACCCTCCACACTGTTGAAAATCCACATATCACTTTATAGTTATTCCTCCATAACCAAGGTTCCTCTGTATCGGCATTCTGCATCCGCCGATTCAACCAACCTCGGACCCTGTAGTACTGTTGTATTTACTACTGAAAAAAAATCTGTGTATAACTGCGCAGTTCAAACCCCTGTTGTTCAAGAGTTAACTGTACAACTTCAGCAAACAAGCCTAGTTGGATCATTTTGGTTTATAAAAATAGCTATTTATTTTTTATGATTAATCATTTTATTCCACTTGGGTTTGTTTTTCCCTGAACGCACACAGGTTTACTAATCAAACAAGCTAACATTACCCTACAAAAATATTCAAGATGATTAAAAATGTAAACTTGTGCTCAACTAAGCAGAATCATTACTCTGACAAACTTTTTATTTCAACACATATTAAAGATTAATTTCTAAGATCTTTAGGTAACTTAAAACCTTAATATTAAGTTAATTAAGAGACAATCACTGGATAGCAGTTAATTTTTAAGTATAATGGAATCCTAGCAGACTGATTACTAAGCATAACTAAGTTTATATACTTTTGCTTCTTATTTTTATATGCTATTGAAAAGCTGTCGTTTCCGGATGCGTCCATGAAAGTGTTCATTTTTGCCACTTTAAGGTATAAAAGTGACGTTTGTATCTATAAGAAGTTGTATTCAGAGATTTGCTCTTATTCAGACAATTCTCAATGTTCCACTTCCGTGTTTCAATGTGAAATATAAATTAGTTACTTTGGTTAAAAGTTAGAACCATTAGCAGTACTTAAGATACTAGGAACAGTGACAGAGAAATACAACTGTGTATGTACTTCTGTTCTATCAAGGAAAAAGAGCAGCTTTCTCCTACAGCAGTAGTTTTCAAATTTGGGGGTCTCTTTTACATAACTCTCAAAACTTACTGAGAAATCGAAAAAGCTTTTGTTTATGTGGATTCTAACTATTGATATTTACCGCATTAAAAACTAAAACTGACATTTTGTGTGTGTGTGTATGGGGGGTGCTGCATAGCGCAGCTTGCAGGATCTTAGTACCCGGACCAGGGATGGAACCCAGGCCCCCAGCAGTGGAAGCGCCAAGTCATAACGACTGGATTGCCAGGGAATTCCCAAAACTGAGAATTTTTTTTTAAATTGACTGATTCATTTGAAAGTAGCAATGATGAATGCACTGCATTTTAATGTAAATAACCTCTTAGCATTATTTGAAAATAGTTTTGACCTCACAGATCCCAAAAAAAGAACAAGTGCTCTAAAGCAAACTGTTTAAGAACACAGAAGAGCACAATGAAGGACAAAACATGGAAAATGAATTTTATTTGCCTTCATTTACAATATAAGACTGAAAATACACTATGATATATGTTTAAAATTCAGCAACATTTGTTCAGTTTTGTTGGGCTTGCTTCCTTGGTTTACTGGTTAATGACCTGCCTAAAATATGAAAGGTTACTCTTTACCTTCTATGTAATCTGCCTAGATGACTGTTTTGCCAGAATAATGTCTGTACTTCATGTGGACTTTATTATATTCTTGATTATTCAATAAAACACAGAAAAGGTTTCCTCTCACTTATGAAAGAACTAAGTTTCTTTACAATCAAGTTATCTATGTTTATTTTTTAAATGCTTTACTTTCACTTTAATTAACCAAGTTTTGCTTCTCAGGCAACCTCTGACAACTGTTTTGATTTTGCCTTTCCAAATTTGGATCCTAACTATAGAAAAAATAAAATAAAACTTTCAAGATATCTTTCACACCAAAACTGTCTTGGAGATTTCCCAGAAGAACCCAGAAGAGCACAGTTATTTATTTTCATCTTATAGAAAGACTATAAATAATGAGGTTTGTTTGATATATTACTATAGTAAATATTGCACGGGAAGAGCTGTCAAATTAGAGAGATGCTCACCCTTCCTAGGTTAAATGTGTAAGTAAAAAATGTTATAATACAAACATTCTTGAAATTGTACTCTTCATGGGAAGCCCTTGAATGTCAATTTCTGGGACAAAAATTGCTAGCTATAACTATGTTTTCACTAATCAAAACTTTTAAGTAGTAATGTATTGTACCTGACAGAAAATTTTACTCTTCTCCATTCTAATATTAGTTACAGGAATAAATTAACCATAGCCGTTAAGCCTCTGTCATCTACAGATAGTCTTTGTTTCACTCTTCCGCTTGCCCGAAAGCTCTGCTATAAGCTGTAAGTCTGAGTTTATGGCTTCAACAATGGACAGTTTCAGAGCCCTGCGGCACTTCAAACTATTGACACTTCACAAAATAGACTCTTTTTAAAGTTAAACATAGAATAGCCATATGACTCAGCAATTCCACTCTTAGATATATACCTAAAAAAACTGAAAATAGACATTCAAACAAAAGCTTATACGTGAATGTTCATAGCAGCACATTCACAACAACCAAAAGGTAGAAACAACCCAAATGTTCACCAACTGATGGATGAATAAAACGTGGAATATCCACACAGTGGAATATTATTCAGCCATAAAAAAGAAAGAAGTACTGATACATTGCTACAATATAAATGAATCTCAAAACATTATGCTGGGCTTCCCTGGTGGTGCAGTGGTTGAGAGTCTGCCTGCCGATGCAGGGGACACGGGTTCGTGCCCCAGTCCAGGAAGATCCCACATGCGGCAGAGCGGCTGGGCCCGTGAGCCATGGCCGCTGAGCCTGCGCGTCCGGAGCCTGTGCTCCGCACCGGGAGAGGCCACAACAGTGAGAGGCCCGTGTACCGCAAGAAAACAAAACCATTATGCTGAAATGAAAAAAGACACAAAAAGTCATATACTGTATGCTTCTATCAATATTTTAATGAAAAATCAAAAAAAGGTAAATCCATAGAGACAGAAAACAAAGTAGTAGCTGCCAGCAGCTGGGAGAAGAGGGGGAATGGAGAGTAGCTACTTAACGAGTACAGGGTTTCCTTTTGTAACGATGAAAATGTTTTGCAGCTAGATAGAGGTAATGGTTATACAACATTGTGAATGTACTAAATGTCACTGAATTATACCTTTAAAATGGCATATTTTATGTTTTGTGAATTCTACTTCTATTTAAACGAAAAACAAGATGAAGCTTCCCAGAATTCATGAACCTACTTCCTTGTGAAACAACCATAACCAATGAAAATTACTTAAAAACAAAAAACACCATTTGAAATCTCTGAAAATTGTCCCAAGAGCATACAGCAAATGAAGAGACATTTATTCAAGAAAATCTACTAAGAACAGTAAGAGCTTATGGCCCCTGAACCACAACTAACACTCTTCCTCCAGCTTAGCATGATAGAAGCTCCATCCTGGCTGGGTGTGGCTAAGTAGTCAGGGCTTCCTCTCCCCCAGGTTTCAGTTAAGGGTCAGAAAAAGGGCAGGTATACAGCATTTCTCATCCTCCCTCCCCCACAGTTCTGTGTTACAGAAGCTAAATTCCAGGTAAGTGTGGCTGAAAGGTTGGGGGCCTCCTTCTTCCACCCAGCCCTCCTTCCTTCACCCAGCCCCATGAAGGATGTCATAGGACAGAGGCTTTCCCAAAGATGGAGTAGCCAGGAATACTGGGATCCCAACTGCCCCACCTCAGCTTGAGACAGACTGGGACCTGGGACCTGGGACCCTTTGCTGCAGTGTCTGAACCTGCGCAAGTGTCTCCTCCAGCAACAAAATACAAAGAAACTATAAGGGACTAAAAATAATTGCCTGCATGTGCAGATGGGACAAATTATGGACAAGAAGACACAAAAAGACCAAAAAAAACCCCCAACTGCCACTTCTGAAGAGCCAGGAGCAAAAATAGGGTGTCAAGAGCAAAAGCAGGGTACTATGCATGCCCCCTGCACTCAACACCACCAAAGGGGTGGGCAAACCACCTAAGCCACCCCTCCAGCCTGACCCCTGGACACACCCCTACCTTCACCCCATTTAAGGAACCAGCTGGCCCCCACCTTGAGGAGCGAGCAAAGGAAATTGTTACCTGTTTTCGCTCCCCCCCCCCGCTGTAGCAGGGGCCCCAATAAAGCCTCGCCTGAATTTCTTGTCTGGTCTCTTATCAATTTCTATTGATTAAGGAAGGCCAAGAACCCTGGTCTGTAACAAGCTCATAGGACAGAGGCTGTACACTTTAAGGGGCAGGCCAAGAAGAACAGAGATTACTGCCCCACACAGAGTCCTACTCCTCTGCCCCATCCAGAGTGCTGCTCTTTAAGAATAGTGTCACTTGAAACAGGCCATTGTTCCTGCCCCAAGCTCTGGTGCAGTGGCGCAGAGATTATCCCCACTGGAAGAAGCAGGAGAAAATTGCAAAGTTCTCCCCCAAAAAGCTGACTTTATTTAGAACAGAATGTAAGGAAGTCCAAACATTATGGTACTCTTGAAAACAATGGAGATTTTGGTAGTAAGCAATTGAGAGGAGGCTGGTACCTCCATGTGATCAACAAGTTAAATCATAGGTCAGCCAGTTTACCAAAAAGAACCAGAGAAAGAAAATGTGAAGAGCCCTCCTATGATCAGAACAAACCTCAGAGATTGGCCTGAAAAACTAACCCTGCACTCAAACACGTATTTGTACATCATGTTCACTGCAGCATTCACAACAGCCAAAAGATGGAAGCAATCTGAGCGTCCATCAACAAATAATGGATAAACAGAAAGTAGTATATACGTACAATAGTATATTATCCAGCCTCAAAAAGGAGGGAAATTCTGACACATGCTACAACATGGATAAACCTTGATGACATAATGTTAAGTGAGATAAGCCAGTCACAAAAGAACAACTATATGATTCCACTTATATGAGGTCTCTAAAGTAATCATATTCATAGAAACAGAAAGTATGATAGTAGTTACCGGGGGCTGCTGGGACAATGGGGAGTTACCATTTAATGAGTACAGTTTCAGTTTGGAAAGATGAAAAAGTTCTGGAGATGGATGGTGGTTATGGCTGCAGAGCAATGTTAATGTACTTAATGAAACGAACTGCACATTTAAAATGGTAAACTTTATGTTACATGTATTTTATCACAATTCTCTAAGTAATATTTAAAAATCAAGATTGGGAAGATTAGGGGACTTAATCCACTAGAAAAATCATTAAGCCAGGAATGAATATAAAGTAGAGAAATAAATGAAAAAGTCTATCATTTATTCCTTCAAACTTACTAAGCGTGATCTAGTTGGATGTGTTCTAGCTGCTGGGGTGTGTAGTAGATCCCTGTTACCTGGTGGTGCATTCTCCTCCCAGCTACTAAGGACCCAGAGCTGCACCCTTCTCTGGAGACCAGCGAGTAGGAGGCACTCTGCCCAGTAATGCCTGGGAAGGTATGCACCCCCCCAGCAGTCACACACTCTGGGGGGTAGCCTATAGCCAATGAGAGGTTGTTGGAGGTGGGAGTAAAAGTTCAGCCCCACTGCCTCAAAGTGGAACAACTCTGTGATATCATTCTTTTATTTCTTTTATTTTTTTAATTTTTGGCTGCACTGGGTCTTCATTGCTGCACATGGGCTTTCTCTAGTTGCGGCGAGCGGGGGCTACTCTTTGTTGCAGTGCACAGGCTTCTCATTGTGGTGGCTTCTCTTGTTGCAGAGCATGGGCTCTAGGGGCACAGGCTCAGTAGTTGTGGCACACGGGCTTAGTTGCTCCACAGCATATGGGATCTTCCCAGACCAGGGATTGAACCTGTGTCCCCTGCATTGGCAGGCGGGAATCTCAACCACTGTGCCACCAGAGAAGTCCCTGTGATAGCACTCTAACTCCAGAGCTCCTCCTGGAATCAGGCTGAGGCTAGACTTAAAATGAACCCACAGTTTTAGATCTCCTCTACTCTATCCTATTTCCCTCACTCCTACAGGTTTCATCTGAAAGTACTGCCTCAACAAATTACTTGCATAAGGGGGGAAAAAAAACTACCACTGCAAAGGGGACCAGATTTAATTGGATTAGACTGTGAAACAACTTATGCCCCTGAATACTGTTGAAAACAATAAAGCAACCAGCCAGCAATTACTGGACTCTAACATCTCAGTGTGATATCAAGATAAGCAGGCAGGGACTTCCCTGGTGGTCCAGTGGTTAAGGCTCCATGCTGTCAATGCAGAGGGCATGGGTTCAATCCCTGGTCAGGGAACTAAGATCCCACATGCCATGGGGCGTGGCCAAAATATTTAAAAAAACAAAAGATAAGCAGACAGCTTAACAGAGAGATCAGGGAAAGACATAAAGAGAATTCTGCTAAAACCACTGTCATTCCAGAGTGACTGTGTACATGCCAAGATTGTGCCCTCTGAGGAGCCGCAGCAGAGGCTTCACACTGTGAGGGAAATACACTTGACTGAAATAGTCCAGCCTAGCCACTAAACAAACAAACACAAACATAAACAAGCTCCAGGGACTTCCCTGGTGGTCCAGTGGCTAAGACTCAGTGCTCCCAATACAGGGGGCCCAGGTTCAATCCCTGGTCAGGGAACTAGATCCCACATGCATGCTGCAAGTAAGAAGTCTGCATGCCACAACAAAGATCCCGCATGCCACAGCTGAGACCTGGCACAACCAAAATAAATTAATTAATTAATTAAATAAATATTAGGGGAAAAAAAAAAAGCCCCAGAAGGTGGTTGGGGGGTGGGGGTGGGAATCAGTATCAAGGGTTGATAAAATATACTGTCTAAACAATTTAGTTTTCAACCACAACAACGAATTATGAGATAGGCAAAGACATAGGAGACTATGACCCACACACAGGAAAAGAAACAGGCCCTGTGAGAGGGCTTAGATGGTGGAGTTAACAAAGACTTCAAAGTACTAGGTTCATAGTACTAAAAACAAAACATGCTTAAAGAAGTGAAAGAAGGTATGATGACAATGTCTAATAAAATAAGAGACTATTGACAAAGAAAGAGAAATCATAAAAAAGAACCAAGTTAAAATCCTGTAGTTGAAAAGTCAACAACAGAAAAGAAACACTCATCAGAAGATCTCAACAGTAGACATAAATTAGCAGAAGAAAGACTACTTAAACATAGACTAATACAGAATATGTAATCCAAACAGAGAGAAAAAAGAATGAAGAAAATGCAGAGCTTCAGAGAAACGTGAACAGTGTTAAGCACACCAACATACACATGATGGGAGTACCAAAGTAAGGAAGAAAATGGAGCAAAAAGAGTATCTGAAGAAATAATGGCTGAAATTTCCCAAATTTGATGAAAAACATTAAACTAAACATCTAAGATGATCGACAAACTACAAGAAGGATAAATACAAAGAACTCCATACCCAGACACATCACAGTAAAAATAACGAAAGACAAAGGAAAAACCTTGAAAATAAGGGGGAAAAAACCACATATAAGGGAGTCCCACTGAGATTAACAGCTGACTTATCATCAGAAGAAATGGAGGCCAAAAGGCAGTGGGATAATATATTCAAAGTGTTAAAAGAAAAAACTGTCAACTAAGAATCTTATAATCAACAAAACTATCTTTCAAATAATGAAGGCGAAATAAAGACACTTGCAGATAAACAAAGACTGAGGGAATTAGTTACCAGCAGACCAGCCTTACAAGAAATACTAAGAGAAGTTCTTCATAATTAAAAGAGTGAACCCAGATGGCAATATGAACACATGCACACACACACACACACACAAGAACACCAGCAAAGGTAACTATGTAATTCTAAAAGACAGTATAAATGCATCTTTCTTCTCTTAACTAATTTAAAAAGCAACTGCATAGGACAATATGTACATAACTGTATTGACAACATATAGAAACATATTTGAAAATAACAGCACAAATTAAGTATGTGGGAACAAAGCTGTAATGGAATAAGAAAATGACACAACTAAAAACTCAGCAACAAATAAAGAGAATTAGAAATGGTAAATAAGGCTAATGTAACAAACTCTATAAATATACTTGCTCTCTTTCTCTCAGCTTCTTTGAAAAATAAAAAGTTATATATAGCAACAAATGTAACACCATATTGTTGTGTTTGTAACATACATAGATGTAAGATATTACAATAATAGCACAAAAAAGGGAAAGAGGAAACAGAGTTAGATAGAAGTAATGTTTCGGTACTTCACTGGAATTAATTTAGAATTAATCTGAAGCTGATTCTGAGAGCAACCACTAAGAAATAAATTTCTTTTAGACACTGGAAAAAAATCACTTAAGTAATTAAAATGTTACACTAGAAAATATTCACTTAACAAAAAATAGTAAAAAAAAAAAAAAGTCTGGGGGGACAGAGGAGCAAAAAGAAATGAGACATACAGAAAACAAAAAGTAAAATGACAGCTATAAATCCAACTATATAAATATTAACATTCAATATGAATGGATTAAACAGTCTAGTCAAAAGTCAGAGATTATCAAACTGGATAAAAAACAGAAACATCACACTTTAGATTCAAGGATAAAAATAGGTTGGGGCTTCCCTGGTGGTGCAGTGGTTGAGGGTCCGCTTGCTGATGCAGGGGACACGGGTTCGTGCCCCGGTCCAGGAGGATCCCACGTGCCATGGAGCAGCTGGGCCCGTGGGCCATGGCCGCTGGGCCTGCGCATCCGGAGCCTGTGCTCCGCAGCGGGAGAGGCCACAACAGTGAGAGGCTCACGTACCACAAAAAAAAAAAAAAAAAAAAAAAAGGGTTGAAAGTAAAAGGATAGAAAAAGAGTCAATCAATCAAGAATATGTAACAAGTATACACATTTATACACCTAACAACAGAGCCCAAAACACGAAGCAAAAACTATCCAATACCCAATAATGGATAGAACTAAGCATTATATCAAAAAGGAAGTAGAAGACTTTGAACAACTATTATCTAATGAGATCTAACAGACATCTATAGAATCTTCCACCCAGCATCAGGATACATGTTCTTCTCAATTGCACATGGAACATTCTCCAGGATAGACCACATGTGAGGCCATAAAACAAGCCTCAATGAATTAAAAGGACTGAAGTCATACAAAGTATGATCTCTGACCAAATGCAATGAAATTAGAAATTAACCATGGAAGGCCATTTGAGAAATTCACAAATACATAGAAATTAAACAACACACGTCTAAATAACCAATGACTCAAAGAAGAAATCACAAAGGAATTTTTTTTTTTTTGCAGTACGCGGGCCTCTCACTGTTGTGGCCTCTCCCGTTGTGGAGCACAGGCTCCGGGCGCGCAGGCTCAGCGGCCATGGCTCATGGGCCCAGCCGCTCCGCAGCACGTGGGATCTTCCCGGACCAGGGCACGAACCCGTGTCCCCTGCATCGGCAGGTGGACTCTCAACCACTGTGACACCAGGGAAGCCCCCACAAAGGAAATTTTAAAAATACTTTGAGATGAATGAAAATGAAAAAACACAATACCAAAACTTACGGGATGATGCTAAAGCAGTGCTTAGAGGATTATTTATAGCTGCAAAAACCTATATTTAAAAATAAGAAAGATCTCAAATCAATAGCCTACCCTTCCATCCCAAAACACTAATAAAAAGGAGAGCAAATTAACCTAAAACAAGCAAAGAAAAGAAATAAAGATTAGCTACAAAGGAAATAGATGATAGAAAAACAATAGAGAAATATCAATGAAGCGAAAAGATGGTTCTTTGAAAAGATCAATAAAATTGACATTTAGCTAAATTGACCAAGAAAAAAACTCAAATTACTAAAAGTCAAGAATAAAAGAAGTCAGTATTACCAATCATACAGGAATAAACAAGGTTACAAAGGAATGCTATGAACAATTTTATACCAACAACCTGGTAACCTAGAAGAAATGGACAAATTTCTAGAACAACACAAACTACCGAAACTGGTGCAATAAGAATAGAAAATCAGAACAGACCTATAACAAGAGATTGAATCAATAATCAAAAACCTTCCAAGAAAGAAAAGCTTTGGTGACAAATTCTACCATCTATTTACAGAAAAATTTACACTATTCCTTCACAAACTCTTCCAAAAAGCAGAAGAGTAGGGACACTCCCTAATTCATTCTATGAGGCCAGCATTACTGATAACAAATCCATATAAAGACATCATAAAAAAGAAAACTACACACCAATATCCCCTATGAATATATATGTAAAAATACTCAGTAAAATATTAGCAAACTGAATCCAACGTGTTAAAAGGCCAAATGGAATTTATCCCAGGAATCTAAGTTATTCAACATTAAAAAAAAAAATGTGATACACCACAAAAATAAAGCAAAGGGAGAAATAAAAACACATTCATCTCAATTGAGGAACACTAATCAACTCATTCTATGAGGTATTATTCTCATGCCAAAACCAAAGACATCACCAGAAAATAAAAGACCAATATCTCGTGAATATACATGCAAAAATCCTATACAAAATACTAACAAATGGAATCCAGCAACATATAAAAATGATTACACACTATGACCAAGTGGGATTTATTCTGCAAACCCAAGGTTGGTTTACATCTGAAAATTAATTAATGTAAAACACCACTTTGATACAATAAGGGACAAAATCTACATGATCATCTCAACAGAGGCAGAAAAAGCAACTGAAAAATTCAATGTTCCTTCATAATAAAAACACTCAACAAACTAGGACTAGAAGGGAACTTCCTCAACCTGAAAAACAGCATCTATGAAATTCCCATAGCAATATATGAGAGTGCCAGTTGTTCTACAACTTCACCAATACATGGTATGGTCAGTCTTTTATTAGACAAGCCAATAGTGTGGTGGTTTACCCCGTAGTTTTCATTTGCATTTTTCTAACAACTAATGATGTTAATCTTCTTTCCATGTGCTTATTTGCTCTCTACATACCTCCTTTTGTGAAGTATCCATTCAAATCACTTACCCATTTTTTTAACATATTTATTGGACTATAATTACTTTACAATGGTGTGTTAGTTTCTGCTTTACAACAAAGTGAATCAGCTAAACATATACATATATCCCCATATCTCCTCCCTCTTTCGTCTCCCTCCCACCCTCCCTATCTCACCACTCTAGGTGGTCACAAAGCACTGAGCTGATCTCCCTGTGCTATGTGGCTGCTTCCCACTAGCTATCTATTTTACATTTGGATTTACCCATTTTTTAAATGAGTTGTTTGCTTTCTTATCCGTCAGTCTCAAAGACTTCTTTTATACATTCTGGATGCAATTTTTTTTTTTTAATCAGAGATGTGACTTGCAAATATTTTCTCCGTGTCTGTGGCCTGTCTTTTCATTAACAGTGTGTTTGAAGACCAGATGTTCTCAATTTTGATAAAGTCCAATTTATCAATTTTTTCTTTTATGTATTATGCTTTTGTAATAGTATCTAAGAAATCTTTGCCTAACCCAAAGTCACAAAAATTTTCCCCTGTAGTTTTTAGGAGTTTTATAGTTTCGCATTTAACGTTTAGGTTTACGATCCATTTTGAGTTAACTTTTAAATATGATGCAAAATACATTTAAAAGTTCATTATTTTCCATATAGATATCTGACGTTCCACTACTGTTATTTAAAAAGACTATCTTTTCCAATGAATTGCCTTTACATCTTTGCCAAAAATTAACTGACCATGTGTGTAAACCTATTTATGGAGTCTTCTCAGTTTCACTGATCTATTTGTCTAGCTTGATGCTAGTACCACACTGTCTTGATTACTGTAGCTTTATAATAAATCTTAAAACCAGGTAATGTAAATTCTCCAACTTTTCATGTTTTTCTAAGTTACTTTGGCTATTCTAGGTCTTTTGCATTTCCATATGAACTTTAGAATCAGTTTGTCAATTTCTACCAAAAAAATTGCTGGATTTTTATTGGGATTGTCTTAAATCTAAAGACCAGTTTGGGGGAAATGACATCTTAACATTATTGAATCTTCTGATTCATGGATACAGCATATGTGTACATTTATTTAGGTCCTCTTTAATTTCTATTAGCAATGTTTTATAGTTTTCAGGTAAAAATCTTTCACATTGTTTGCCATATTTATCCCTATGAATTTCATATTTTTTGATGCTATTAATTTTTATTTCAATTTTTGATTGTTCATTGCTAGCACACAGAAATACAATTGATTTTTGCATACTGATTTGGTGTCCTATACACTTGCTAAACCCACTTAACAGTTCTAGTAGCTTTTCTATGCATTCCATAGGATTTTCTCTACAGATAATTACATTATCTGTAAATAAAGATGATTTTCCAATCAAGATTTTTTTCCTTATCTTATTATACTGGCTAGGACCTCTAGTACAGTGTTGAATAGAAGTTATGAGAATGAACATCCTTGCTTTATTCCTGATTTTAGGAGAAAAGCATTCAGCCTTTCACCGTTAAGTTTAATGTTAGCTACAGGTTTTTCATAGATGCCTTTTTTCAGGCTGAGGAATTTCCATTCCTCGTTTCTGAGGGTTTTTATCAGGAATGAATGTTAGATTTGTCAATGCTTTCTCTGCATCTATTAAGATGATCATATAATTTTTTTTAGTTTAATATGAATTACGTCAGTTGGTTTTTCAAGTGTTAACCAGCATGCATTCTTGAAATAAATCCCATTTATTATTTTTATATATTGTGGATTTAATTTGCTAAAATTCTGTTTAAAGTGTTTTAATGCGTGTATTAATAATACTGGTGTATAGTTTCCTTTTCTAGAAATGTCTTTGTTTAGTTTTGGTATCAGGTTAATGTTGACCTCAAAAATTGAAGTTTATCAATTTTACTGATCTCAAAGAACCAGGTTTCAGTTTCACTGATTTTCTCAACTGTTTTTCTATTTCCTATTTCACTGATGTCCACTCTGATCATTATCATCTTTCTTTGGCTCTTTTGGATTTCATTTGCTCTTTTTTTTTCTAGTTTCTTAACTTAGAAGATGAGGCCATTATTTTAAACCATTCTTTTCCAGTAAAGGTGTTTAGTGTATTTCTCTCTAATTATAGATTTAGCTGTATCCCACAAATTTTGATATGTTGTGTTTTCATTTCATTCGTTCAAAATACTTTCTAATTTCTCTTTCCATTTCTTCTTTCATCCATGGGTTATCTAGATGTGCGTTGTTCAGTGTTCAAATATTTGGGAATTTTCCAGATACTTTTCTACTGACTTCTAATTTAATTCCATTGTGGCCAAAGAACCACATCATATGCCAGGCCCTGTGAAAAGTGTATAATATGCTTCTCATTTAATCACCTGGCTTCCTCCAGGAAGACTGATCTGATAAAAAGTGAGTCAGGAAAAGGTCAGGCTGAAAAAAATCTGCCACTAAGAAAAATAATATTAATAATAACTATAACAACATAAGCCTACATGCCAGCTAAAACTTAATTGAGAAATAACAACAAAAATTAATCTTAATGCTGAAATATTTATGGATGAACTGCTGTCTGGGATTTGCTTCAAAATAACCCAGGGTGAGGAAGAGTGGAAATGGGAAGAGATCAAATGAGACTGGCCAGGGGTTGAAATGAAGCTAGACGATAAATTCATGTGGTCCATTAGACTTTTCTACTTTTTAAAACACTTAAATTTTCCCATAATTAAAGTTTTTTTTAAATTTAGTATTAGCATGTCACTCAGTGAAACCTTGGGAAAAGATAACAGTAGCTTAAATTGTTCAAGAGAAAAAACCACTAATAGTGCCTTCTACATGTGTGTGCAAAGAGTCTGCTTATAAATGAGAGATGACAAGTGTATATATAGGATAAGTATGAGTCAACGTAGTTCGCTAAAAAGAAGAGTGTGGGTTTCAACAAAGTGAGCAGGTTACAAAAATGTCCAGCAAAATAGAACAGAATGATAACACCATGAATACATATATTCTATTTGTGTCACAAGAATCTCTCAATATACAGTTGACTGTTGAACAATGAGGGGTTAGGGCCTCGGACCCTTCATGCAGTGACAAATCCACATATAACCTATAGTCAGCTGTCCATACACTGGTTTCCTCCATATCCCAGGTTCCACCCAACTGTGGATCATGTAGTACCACGGTATTTGCTATTTAAAAAATTCCAGGTATAAGTGGATCGACAGTTTAAATACATATTGTTCAAGAGCCAACTGTATTTCAAATTTTTCTTCTAAGTCAATTTCATCTGCTATCAAGGATACTGCCTAGCACATTTTCTCAAGAAGAAGCATCTCCTTCATAACCAATACTATTTTCAAAAATGGACTGTTCTGATAACTATACCACATACTGTACTCTTTCAGTTTCACCACGCAGTGAGGAAAACAAAGCTTCCTTTTAGTCTATGATTTCTACTTTCATTACCAAATGCAGAGTTTTATGAAAAGAATTACATTGAAAAATTAAGAAAATGCACTAATTATTCTTATCATATCATAAATGGAACTTCATTTGACAAAAATATATCAGATGCCTACCACATGCTCCGTGTTAGGCATACAGCAGTAAACAAATAGGCAAGGTCTCTAAGGTCCTGAGCTTTCTGGGCATCTAAACACCCACCCCTCCCCTGTCTACAAATAAAGAATCAAGGTCCAGAGAAGTTAAATGATTTTTGCCCATGACCTCACACTTCATCAGTGGTTAGACTACGGTAAACCAAGAACCCAGGTCTCCGGATTATCAGAGCAAGGTGGATTTACATCATAACTTGAACTGGCTTCACTTTATACTACATCCTCAGTCCACAAAATATCCAGCGCTCCATTTCTAGGTATGTATCCTGAAGAAATGATAATGATTAAAGCCCAACGAGTCCCAAGTTCCCTAAGTGAATAATAATTTCATTATCATCACAGCGAAAAATGAAACCTTATGCTTAAAAGGCACTCATCCTTGAAGAAAGTGCCTAACGCTGTAATGGATCACTATAGTACCCGGCTAATATTCTATTAGGGCAGCAGGTATTCAGTCTGGAATATTCATTGTTCTTGTACTATTTTTAAAGGGTGGAGATTCTTTTTAAAATAAACTGCGAAATGCATGCAAAATTAATGAAACGTTCGTAAATAAGTAAAAGCTCCCCAGGCTTGCCGAGCGAGCGCACGGTCACATCAGCGCGTTCCCGAGCGTCAGCTCCTCCCCTCCAGCCCACGCTCCCTCCTCGCCCACTCTGGCCGCGCGGGAGGGGCGATAATGGTGCCGGCGTCTCCCGCTCAATTTCAATTCTCCCACGCCCTCGGCAGCCCAGCTCGCCAGGGTTTCCACCTGCGCGAGCGTCGGTACCTCGGTTACGCCGGCTGTCGGCACTTAACCTTCGCCTCCGCCACGTCCGCAGCCAAGCCGCCCCCGGCCCCTGCACGATCCGAGAGCCAGGAAGCCCCAGGCGCGTCCTCGAGACCCCAGGCCAGGGCCGGGACTGGACTGCGAAGGCGGGGCGGCGCCGCGGCTCCCGGGGTCAGAGGCGCCTTGGCAGCCACACCCTCCAGCTGCGCTGTGACAGCTCCCGCGGCTGCGGCGGGCCGCGCCGACAGGTGTAGCCTCCCGTGCCGCCCCGCCCCGGTCCCGGCTCAGGTCCCGGCCAGCCGCCCTGAAGCGCCCCCACCTGCCCGCCCGCCCCCTCGCGCACCACCTGTCTGGCCGCTCCGCGCGCCACCGGCGGCGGACGACCCGCCCGGCTCCCGACGAGCGGCCGGAGGGGGCAGCCCGACACCCCGGGAGGATGAGAGCTTTACCGGAGGGTGGGCCCCACGCAGGCGGTGTCGGTGCTCTGGATCTCCTGCAAGATCCGCTCGTGCTCCGGAACGGTGCCCAGACCTTCGCCGCTCTCCGCCATCTTGGCTGGAAGCTGAGAAGCCAGCGAGGCGCGGCGCCGCGAGAACCGCGGGGGCGAGCGGCCTGTGGCGCGAGCGCGAGGGGCGGGGAAAGGGGCGGGGCGGGCGGGGCGGGGCGGGCAGCGCAGGGGCGCGCGGGTGGCGTGGGAGGCAGCGCGCGGGCCCGCGACCAGGTGTCGGGTCTCCACACCTGCGGGGAGGCCAAGGTACTGCCGGGGGCGGCGGGGAGTGGAGACGCATCACCTCCAGCTCTCGCTCGGCACTTGTCCCTAGTTGCTGTCTATTAACTGGCTGGGCTTTAACATAGATCCCTGTATTCTGTGTGCCCGACCCTCTGCTACTCGCTGGGGATACTTTAGTAATGAGGGAGGTCGACAATCTGTAATAAAAGCTACGGGAACGTTTAACAGGGAGGCCTGATGTACTACTCTGGGTGGTGGAGAGTCAGAGAAAGGAAACCGTGTACTCAAGAAAAGCAAAATGGTGTGTGGGAGTAAGATTTATTTTAGGAATGAGCCAGGAAGATCCCAGCTGGCGACTGCTCTGAATGGATTCCTGTCCCTGCCCGCGGGAAGTCCACAGAGGCCAGTCAACTTGGAAATAAATTATAAGCGCCAGAAAAAGTAAATGACGTAAAACTATGACACCTTATGGCAAAGATAAAAGTGCAATGTGTGATTTCATGCCAAAGTCCTAGAACCCAAGTGCCCCCAAGTTGCTGTGGCTGGGATAAGGCATGGAAGCTCTAGACAGCAGTGGGCATCAGCGAGATGGGAAAGAAAGGCAGGTGGCTTGGGCAAAGGTACTAGTGTAGAAGAGTTCTGTTTAGTGAAGTGTTTGTGGGACGCTGAGTAAAGCAGTTTGTCATGGTCAAAGCAGCGACTGAGAAGGTTAATCAGGAAGAGAGTACATACCTAGCCCTGAGGGACAAATATTTTCTGGTCTCCATTAATCCAGGGCTCTGAATGTCCCTTTGAGTCAACCAAGCTCTTTACTATACAGCTGTGTAACTCACTCCTTCAGTGAGCTTTTTCTAGAAGCTTTATACTACTTCCATCCTCCTCCCACAAAAATCCTGGGAGATGATATTGCATAATAATTAAGAGCATGAGCTCTGAAGACTGGTGTCTTCAAGTTAATTCCCTGGTCCTTCACTCCACAGCTGGGTGACATTGTGCAAGAACCTAGTCCCTTTATAATTCAGTTTCCCCATCTGTAAATGACCATATAGTACTGTCTACTTCATTTTGCTGTCCCATGTTGTGTTAGCTTTCTATTATTGCTGGAACAAATCATCACAAACTTAGCTTAAAACAACTCAAATTTATTATGTTATAGTTCTGTAGGCTAGATGTCTAATACGGGTCTCACTGGGCTAAAATCAAGGTGTCAGCACAACTGTGCCCTTTCCAGAGGCTCTAGGGTAGAATTCATTTCCTTACCTATTTCAGCTTCTAGAGGCCTTCCACATTCCTTGGCCCATGGCCCCCTTCCTCAGTCTTTCAAGCCAGCAATATTGCATCTCTCTGACCATTCTTCTGTAGTCACATCTCCCTTTGACTCTGACCTAGGCCAGAAAAGATTCTCTGCTTTTAAGGACCCATGGCATTAGGTTTGACACAACCCCGTAATTCTGGATAATCTTCTATCTCAAGGTCTTAACGTTAATCACATCTGCAATATCCCTTTTGTCATGTGAGGTAATATATTTGCAGATTCCAGGGATTAGGACATGAACATTGTGGGGGAACCATTATTCTGCCTGCCACACTTAGTAAGGGCCCAATAAACATTACTAACATATATAAATGTCCTCCTTCCTATTGTGAAATTTCTGCCCTCCTTGGAAACTTCAACTCAGATTTATCTCCTTCATAAAGATTTCCCTAATGAATCACAACCTTCTCCACTGACACTAGATTCAATGTAGCACATTCCACCAACATATCCATTCCACCAACAACTGTTTTAAGAGTTTGCACTTGTTTTGATTAGTTCCTTTTTATAATTTGAATTTTGTTTGTTCTGTACAGTTGACCCCCAGGGAACTGAAACACGGCTGACCTCAGTGCACACTGGCTTGGAAGACTAAGGAAGCTCTGCTACATCCAAATACTTATTCTACCAAGAAACCCTATCACAAGCTTGTTTCCACTGTCTTGATGGTACAAGAGAATCCAGATCTTCTCTGGGTAATCTCACTTCCACAAGCTGTGAAAATATACAGAAAAAAAAAAAAGAAATCCCTTCCCAAGTCCACCAGCATTTTCACACCATGTTAAGGTCCTTAAGTTCAGAGATGACTTTTTTTTTTTATTTTGCAATTTCTTATAGTTCCTCATAGAGTCCTGCACATGGCTGAGAGAAAGTTGGAAGGTCTTCAGACAATGCTGAAGTTCTGAAGCCATTGGAAAGAGTTCAGGATGAGTTAGAAAGGAGCATTCCAAACAGGTCTGAGTAGGTAGGAGTTTAATTAATCCATTATTGGTAACAATTAGGAATTAAAACAATATCAAATTGTAAAAAGTTTCTTCAAACTTGCTCTTTATATGTTGACATTAAATATAACATCTTATTGTGTATTCAGTTGCCTTAATAGAAATCTGCAGCACAAACAAAACGTTACCTCAAACTCCCTGATGTTCACTTTTATCAGGAGCTTCAATGCAAGAAATGATATTTATGGACTTTTGTCAGAGGATATAAACTTCATCCATTTCTCTGGTTATTTAAAATTTTATCCTTGGATGGAGCCGAAGACCTGTACCTAGACCCTAGTGTTTTGGCCCTTCATACCACTGTTTTTCACTGAGTAGTAAAAAATTGCATTTTTTTCTTAGCAGACTGTGTCCTCAATTGCTGAGGCACCACCACCTGGTGTTAGCACATCTGAAATGCAGGTTCAGCTCTTGAGAGGGGAAAATAAGTCTTTTGAAAATTGAACCTGAAACCCTAGCATAAGATCCGAGAACAAATTTTTACTGTCCTACAAAGTGAACAGAAAGCCAGTTCTCTCTGCAGGAAATGGCAGGCTATCTTAGCTCAGACGATGAGCAGGACCAGAATGCACTATTCTGAAGAGTAAAGCAAGGTGAGACATATGGCACAAGCCAGCTTCTTATTTGGCAATGCCCCATACTCGTGGGGCATTCCTTTCTGGAGTGTTCATTACCAGACCTTTTCCCCTTCTCTTCTCCAACCCTGGTGCCATCTATCTAAACCCAGCTCCAAATGCCCATGCCCTGGGAAGCCAGCCCTGCTTACATACTCCTCACTCCTGGCCTGTTTCAACACCTGCCCATAGAGATTACCTCAACGTTAAGTGGCAGTATCTTCCCCTCAAGTCAAGATGGAAGGAAGTCCATATACCACTTCTCCTTCTGAAACAGCTCTTGCTGGTTCCCTCTGTGGCTTCTGACAGTTCCGTTAGTACCTGAAGTTTTTGCTAAGAATTTAAAGCTAAATGTCCTCAATAACTAACTATGTAAATTTAAATTATGGACGTAGCTATAACAAACACATTTATGTGAAAAAAGGCCTAAAGTGCTACATTTCTAAAAGGCTCCAAAACGAAGAATTTCAGCTATAGGCCAAAATAAAAACCATAATAGCTATTTACTGAGCACTATTTGCTAAGCCCTTTATATTATCTAATTTAATCTTTAATAATTTAATTCATAATTTTTTTGGTAATTAAATTAATACTAATTTTACTAAAATCTAATTTCACCCTCTAGGGTACTTTTGCTGTCTCCAATTTAATTTGAAGAAACTGAGACTTAGAGAGATTAGGTCACTTGTCCAAAGCCACACAGCTAGTGAGTTGGAGAAGATGGAGCTAGTAAGCTGTTCCTGTTTTTCCTGTTAATAAAATCAGATAAGAAGACTGTTCCGATGTTGTTTTACCCAGGGAATAAATGACTTAGTCTGGTCTGAAGAGGTTGGGGGCAGTAGGGCACACTGGAAGACTGCACATGCATGTTGAGTTCTTTTGGGGGCAGTGGATATTGACTTCCAGAGATCCACCCAAAATGTCTCATCAGGACTCCCGGGAGGGAAAAGATGTATCAGGAAGACTGACAGAGCAGGAGACTGGCAGAGCAAGAGACGCGCTCTGTGTCTGGCAGGAAACTAACCAGCAAAGTAAGGGTTTAACCTGTAGATAAAATCTTAACCATTGACGACTTATACTTTGAGCCGCTTGTCTACAGACTAATAAACAATCTTGGGAAAGCCCCTCCGTCAGAAGGAGGCTGTAGAATGCAGCTGCCCAGGTCTGGCATTTAAATGTTTGGGTTCAAATTCCAATTCATCTCTTACTAGATGTGGGGCCTCGGTAGAGTGACTTAACTTGTCTAAGCCTCCGTTTCTTCAAGTGTGAATTGGGAGCAATAATAGTCCCTAGCTCACCAAGTGATTAAAGGAGATAATATATGTATAATGTTGCATGAGCTTTGGAGACGAGGATTATCCAACATTTGTTATTAAATCAGGAAGCCCAGAATTTAGCTTCCTCTTTGGTAAAATAAAAACCAGACACAATATTGTTCTTTTTTTCTAACTATTAACAAAATAGCCTAATTTTTTATCAGAGTTCTCTGAACCTGAACCTCATTTTTTTTTTCTGAATGCTCGATGGGAGGAAACTGCCTGAAAGTTGTTCCTGTTGTGGCTGGGGAACCAGGGCCCTGTCTTTGGGTTAGACCCTTGGTTCTGGATCCACTTTAGTGAGCCCTCCGGATCTTGCTTTAAGTCAAGGGTCTCTTCATTGTCCTTGGAGGCACACACATCATGGTGCCGAACAATCAGCGAGTCTGTCTCCATTTCCAGGCATGGGACAATGTCTGTATAGTTTACTACCAGCCCAGTTACTATTTGTTAAATAAATAATCCACATGCAAATACTTCTCATGTTAAGCTTAATGTTGTAAAAGCATGTTTCATGAGGTAGGGTACAGCCCTACAGAAAGATTCCCTTTCTCACTCCTAGGAACCCTATAGCAGACTTCCGGATCTTTATCCTCTCAAGACTTTGCTAATATCATTCAGATGTTTCTTAAAGAGTTTAAGAGCCTTTGTTATATAATTGCAGAACTTTATCAAAATGTAGAGTACAGGCAGCCTTTATATATTGGCTCTTATCAACTAACCCTTCCCTGTGCCTTTTAGCCACTCTTTGGGGCTGTCTTGTCAGCGGCTTTCCTCCAGCTTCTACCTTGTTGGTGCAGTGACCCCAGGTGGCCATAGTCTGTAAGTGCAAGAGAACGTGAACAAAGCCCAGCCAGGCCTGGGAGGATTCCTGCTGCAAAACTGTGTCCAGGAATCTGTTCCATATCCCACAGGGGAGAACAATAGAAGGAAATCTGAAATTGAAGCCAAATAAAATCAGTTTTTCTGAAATATGGGCCAGTCCTCAAAGAAGTTCAAAAGTAATTAGCCCCAGGTTCTCTTCATTCAACAACTGCTTTTATTGAACGCCTGCTGTGTGCCAGGTTCTGTGCTGAGCTCTCAGAGCTGGCTCATCCATGTGGGGCCTAAGTTGCTCTTGGGTTAATGCTCTGCCATCACCATCTTGTAATTCTTAATAATTTTTTGAACAAGGAGGCCTGCATTTTCATTTTGCATTGGTCCTGTAAATTGTATCACTGGTCCTGCCCTCAGAACAATGTCCTGAAAGCACCATTACATTGCTCATCCCAAAGCTAAACATTTTAAAGTCCACTGAGCAATTAAAGAGCAACAGTATTTTCTCTGAATTCCATCGTCTCCTTCCTCTCCCCACGGCACCCCAGCGCCAGCTTATGACACCATTTTCTCTTCTCTTTCCTCCTCATTGTTGGCTTTTTATTCCTCACTCTTTCCCCACTTAGCTTTTCTTTATTGCCTTTCGCCCTCTCTTCTCACTCGTCCTGTTTTTTTTTCTTCTCTCAGCAAAAAAGGATTTAGAAATGTAACTAATGTAATGTAATGAAATGTTAATGAAGATAATAATAGCTGACATTTACTCCCTGGCCCTCCCTTTTGTAAAATAGGATCCCTGGACCTCCCTATCCTTCACCCTGATTTGTTATCCTTCATAGCACTTATTACCGCTTTTTAATTTATTTTTAGCTCTTCACTAAAATGCCAGCTGCCTGTGAGCAGGGAGTTTCCAGGTCTCTTGATGTTGCTATATCAACAAGACCATTGCCCATCCTCCACCACTGCCTGCCACATTGGAGATGCTCCATAAATATTTACTTAATGAATGAATGAGCATTTGCTATGTATGAGCCACTACATTAAATACACATAACACCTAATTCATATAAACCTTTCAGTAGTTCTATTAGTAAGTTGTATAGAGGCAAAATTTGAACACATGTCCTTCTGTGTTTCCAGAAGGCCATTCATTTAACCACTCATTCATTTAACCACTAAATAAACAGAACTGTCTCCCTGCTTGGAATACTTAGTTCCCAACATAAAAAAAATGGTTTTTTTAACTTCTCTCTACTGTTCCACTGAAGATCAAGCAGCTAATGGTATTGTTTAAGTGTTCAGTGCAAATGAGGCAACTACACAGCCCACCGTCATCAGGGACCCCAGGCTTTCCTGAGGTGCTGCAGACGTGGCAGGCCTCAGTCATGATTAGGCCCACAGTTATTCCTGGATTCCATTTTATATCCACAGCAGGCTGCACACTACACCACTCCCATTAGAGATTAAATGAGGTCATGATATTACATTAGCATCAAATATAAGAATTAGTAAATAGGATTTTGAAAAGGGATACCTCTCTCCCCTGACTATTAGGCAACCAAAATAAAATTTACATTACTCAATCTTTTCCCCCTGCTCAGAATTTCAAGATGTTGTGAGTGCTTGTTTACGTCAACACTCTAAAGTGTATCTTATATTATGCTGGAAGATATATCTCGGATGTAAATTAGACATAATAATAGCTAAAATATTGAACATTTACCATGTGCTAGGCCAGCATTGTGCTAAGCACTTCAAATACATTTGAGATAGGTTTTATTATAATTCCCATTTTATAGTTTCAGAAAGTATGGCCAAAATCAAATACCTAATAAATGCTAGAGCTTTGATCTTAACATACTTAATGAAATAAGATTTAATAGAAACCTTACATTTCTGAAGATAAAAACAGCAAGAGCATCCTAGAATGTCTACAGCTGAATTTAACTAGTTATATTTTTTAGTATGTCATTCTAAGATTTTACTGTGTTTACAGTTTAGGTGGTTGTTTTTTGTTGTTGTTGTTTTAATGTTTTCTGTTCTTTCCTAAAAGCATGTTATCTTCATTCTTAAAAACATTAAAGTCAAAGAAATAATAATATCCTGTTTGCTCTTAAACTGTTAAAACTTCATGGTCAGCTTTTGGAAAAGAGCCCGAGAGAGTCTGTGAGTACAAGTGTAAAACAATTATGTTATCATAAAACAATTACAAAAATTTCTTCTGGTACGTCATCATGTACAATTCCCTTTTCCTCCTATTTTTCCCAGCCCTCGGCAGGGCTTTCTTTGGATATGTCCTCTTTTTCTTCCTCCCACTAACACTGCACTGCCCTTCAATCTCTTTATCTCAGTCTCAGCTCTAGCAATAAGACACACTGTAATTTCTGAATTCAAATTGGTTCAGACATGTTATGATTTCAAGACCTGTTCTAAGAGGCTAACAACACACCTGCAGGAACCTAAGAGGCGTGATGAGCCCAGGCTATATCCAGGTATGAGAGGGGATCCATTGGGGCCCAGGTCTAATGAGCAAGGCCTGGCAGCAGGACGTTCTAGTGTGCATATGACCAATGTAAGGATGCTGCTCTACTGTGTTATCCTAAGACCATAGCTACCATTGCTATTTTATCAGAACCACTCTCAACATAAGGATTCAGAAAACCACTACCAATGCATTGGAATTGATATACTACTAGTTGAAAGCTATTAACTATCCTTGTTCAAGGAAGTTGGTAATGCTGAATAAGGCTGAATAAGGTACGAGTGTTGTCGTTTCTTTTCTTTTCTTTTCTTTTTTTGGCTGCACCATGGGGCATGTGGGACCATAGTTCCCTGACCAGGGATCAAACCCGTGCCCCCTGCAGTGGAAGCATGGATTCTTAACCACTGGACCACCAGGGAAGTCCCTGTAGTTTCTTTAAGCGTGGCTCCAGACAGCCGGTAAGCCTCCCAGGGAGAGGCACGCCCCCTAGAGGCAGCAGCTGGCAAGGAGTTGGGCATATCTAGGCCAACTGGAGGGACTGGAGTAAAAATAAGAAAACCTAATAAGGATGAGAAAATCTAGTGGAAATTACCATATGGTGGTAACATGATAAAAACAGTGATGCCCAGGGCAAAAGGATTAGGGTAGCAAAACTAATTCCAGACCCCACCTGCTCATGAGTTTTAGCCTACCAAGCATCTGCCAGCCAGGTGATTTTGAACGCCCAAAGCAAAGCCATGCTAGGACAACACAGGCACTAGCAGTAGGCCTTTCTTCACATTTCTCCCTTTTCTTTGAAATTCAGTCACTGTCTGCATGGCTAACATCAAATTCCAATTTGCCACCCTGGAAATTTATTCCCCAATTCAATTGTTAGAGCCGCCTGAGATGTCTTTATTGGGTATTTCATTGGCAACACAAATAAACCATGGAAAAACCATAATGTCTCAACTCTCCCCTAAAACTATCTCTCCTTTAAAATTAGTACTTTGGGCAGTGGTCCCATTTCACACATAGATGACAACAAACACAGGACCTCAGAATCATCTGATTCTTGTCCACTTTTCCAGCAAAATAGAAAGAAGACCAAAGGAGTTGACTCAAGGGGCCCACTGGGAGAGTCAGGCAGGAGACAGGATGGGAGCAGCCTTGTATGAAGTCAGGAGGTAGGCGGAAGGCAGCCCGGGCAGGTGAATGAGACTATGGCCATCGACAACATGAGTCCCGGTCCCAGCAACCCCCTCACGACTCCTAGGTGGAGGAGACCCATTCTCTCAGAGGATGGTGGGGCTACGTGTGCCAGGAAGCCTTGCACACCCTGTTAAAGAAGGGCCGTTGAGCCATCCTTAAAGGACACTAGCAGAAATCATCTCTGGGTTTTGAGTTCCTGAGCTCTCTGAGCTCACCTTGCTAGAGAAACAAACCCCACCTGACCCTGGTCTGAACACTGACCTTGAGCAGGGCACCTCAAAAACAAGGTGGGGTGGGCTTCCCTGGTGGCGCAGTGGTTGAGAGTCCGCCTGCCGATGCAGGGGACGCGGGTTCATGTCCCAGTCCGGGAAGATCCCACATGCCGCGGAGCGGCTGGGCCTGTGGGCCATGGCTGCTGAGCCTGTGCATCCAGAGCCTGTGCTCCGCAATGGGAGAGGCCACAACAGTGAGAGGCCCACATAACGCAAAAAAAAAAAAAAAAAACAAGGTGGGCGGGGAGAGGAAGCTAACAGTTTAGGATTTTACAACAGAAAACGTCTGTAGGAGTAATGCCTTTCTTCTGTGACAGGGAAGGACAACTAGGAGAATTCTTGGATATTTTCTCTACCTCAATTCCCAGGTGCAGGGCTTTCCCTGAGAATGTTTCTCCGCTGTATTCCCAGCCCCATCCTCTCAATGTCCTAACCCTCCCCTCACTGTCCGTTCCAGCCCTTGGGCCAATCTCCCTCCAGCCAAACTTCTTTTCCACCCTCTCTGCCTTTAGAACTTGTAACTATTCAAATACTTCAGCCTTCTCTTCTTCCCCAAAAGGATGACTTTCTCTCTGGACTACCTTCTTTCTTTTGCCTCGCAAGGTCGTCATTAGTTCAGAAGCTCATACAAGTCAGTTCAACGAATACTTACCTAGCTACTGTGTGCCGGGCATGGTAGAAGCTTCTGCGGAGGATGCTAAGGTATAAGTAAGACACAGGTTGTGCCCTCAGGAGTCTTTAGCCTGAGAATGGTTATAGTATAAAATACACACACACACACACACACACACACACACACGCACACACACACACATCCAAGTGAGTCAGAATAAATGCCCTGGATTCTTAGGGGCTTCAAAGGACGAAACGCTCACCTGTGGTTGATGGATCAGAACATTTGAGCTGTGCCTTGCCAGATGGGCTGGATTTGGGCAGGCAGAAATAAGAGTGAAGGATAATAAAGGAAAGGAACCATGAGCACGAGAAGGAAGAAAATCTCAGGGCATATTATCAAATAGTAAACACTCCAGTTTGGCCAAAATGGAAGTCCTGTCTTTATTTTCCAACCCTCATATTTGGCCACATGAGCTGATTATGGTCCATAAGAGCAGTGAACCAGAATAGGTGACATTGGAATATCAATGACATGCACAGGGATGTGTAGAAAGGCGTCGAATGCTAGCCTAAGAGGTCTTCATCTAATCAATGATTACAGCAACAGTTTAGGAAAACTAATTTTGGTGAATATTGTCCCAATTAAAGGCTTGTTAGGAGCTCTGTTCTATCTTCCAAAATAACATCGAGGTGTTTTAACAGTAGCCTTTGGAAAAGACTGCTCTTACTCCTCATTCAATAACCTAAATACAGGGCTTCCCTGGGGGCGCAGTGGTTGAGAGTCCGCCTGCCAATGCTGGGGACATGGGTTCGTGCCCCGGTCCGGGAGGATCCCACATGCCGCGGACCAGCTAGGCCCGTGAGCCATGGCCGCTGAGCCTGTGCGTCCGGAGCCTGTGCTCCGCAACGGGAGAGGCCACAATAGTGAGAGGTCTGTGTACCGCAAAAAAAAAATAACCTAAATACAAAGCTAACAGTGGACATTCCAGGTCCACCGGTGGTGATGACAGGCAGCACCTGGAGAAAATATTTGTGCTGTGTCTACTCTTGTGATGCTGGAAGAGTGCTGTGACTGCCAGATCTAAACCAATTCTTTTCTTTAGGAAGACCAAGTACAAGACTGGGGATATTTGCCCTCAGAACAGAGGGTAGGACAAGAACCAAAGCAGGAAGTCAGGTCCGGTACCAGAGCAAGACTAGCTGATAGTTCCAAGGATGGATGAAACCTGTAGATGTTGGCCAGGGTTGTGAGACCAGGAGAGAAGTAGAGGGGGTCAGGGGTGAAGACCAAGGGCTCTAAGGCAGCAGTAGCAGCAGAGACCACAGTAATTAACACACATCCAGGCTCCCTTTATCCCCCTCTCATGTTTCCCTTTAGACTTCTGACCTAGCCACCAGGGAGATGCACAAGTTTTGAGAAGACGCTAGTACGGTATAAAGTATGTTCCATTTGGAAAAAATTACCAAGTTTCCTATTAGTGAAAAGTTTTAGTTTCTTCTACCTATTGAATAGGGTAAAAATCACCTGCCCTTCTTCAAGGATGTTCATGATGCTCAGATAAAATGAAGGTGTAAGGAACAGTTATAATGGAGCTGTAATTATTTCTCAACTGCACCTACATATTGACAGCCCAAGAATCAACAAATAAATATCAACATCTTCCCATACCCCCAACACTACCCTGGGCCGTTTGAAAAGATTCAGAATTTATTTAATGCAAAATCAAATTTAAACATTTGGGAAAAATTTATTCAGATTTAAACTGTAGGATTTCAAAGCATTTTGTCCTGGATCTTTCTGAGACTGAAAAGACAAGAGCAAAAAAAAAAAAAATCCTTTCACTTAATCTACAAATATTAGTCAACAAATATTTATTGTCTATCACTGTCACATTCAGTGATTGTCATCCTGTTCCCACACTGATAAGTGTCAGGTACAGGCAGACAGTCAAAAAGACTTAAAATTTTAAAACTGCCCGTTTAACACAGAGATACATGGTCTTTCATTTTAATCCTGTCCTTGAACTATGCAAATTAATCCCCATCTTAGCACAGAAGCTATTTTTAAATCTTGTATAGAAATAAAAAATACATATCCGAAAGGTCACTATATACCCAAGGGCAGCAACAATACAAGTAAGCATTGTACGTTTTTTTCCTACAACTCACATCCACTCACATATAAATGAGTCTCAATCTATTTGGAGTTGGCATGAGGTCCTTTTTGATCACTTGAAAGTCAGTTCTATTTTTTAACCTTGTGGTGATGAATCATGAAACAAATACAATGCAAAAAAAGTGGATTATTTATTTACTGTCATTCCTCTAAGGATAAAATTTTGAGATTAGGTATGTACAGAGTTGTAACCATTTTTCAAAATTTATTTTTTATTCTGTTTTAGAGAAAAGGATAAAAAGAAGTGAATAAGACTACCTTATGACCACTAAAGAAGAAACAACAAAATATAAAGGAGCCGTACCTTAAAGTAGCTTCAATGGGCAGCTCAAAAGATTGAATCTCAGCCAGGACATTCTCATAGGTTTGATCTGGGTCTTCCACCAACATTGCTCCTGATTTTCCAGCCGCAGACATCAGATTTTAAGTGCCAAACAGTTGTAATTTATAAGAGAAATGCAGTTTTCCTTATAATTATGACAAGGATTCTGTGTTCACCCAGAGTAGCAGCAAAAACTGAGCTCACTGTCTGACTTCATGCTATCAAAATCCTTGCTTCCAAGAATGTTGCACAGCTGTTGCTGTCCTGTCTCTACTTATAACATTTTATTTATTATTAACCTTGACACAGTTCAGAAAGTTCCTGCCTGATGCCTGCTGTATTTTGTTTCTCAAAGACAGTAACTGCAAACTTTGGTAGGAATTAGAAGAATTATACTATAAAAAGTTATTAAGTACAATCGACTTGTTAGGGAACATATTATAATGTTATTTATGCTAATTACACCATTGAAGCTATGCTCCTAGTTATTCCTGCAACTATACCCTTGCCCACAACCCTAAAATATATAACAATCAGAGAAAAACATAACAATCCTATAGGATATAATTTTGAGGTCACTGGGCAAGCACCTTGGTTCCCCATCTGTTTCACTTCTCCACACTACTCACTGCTGTGTGAAGTTCCACCATTATTGAGCCATTCCTTTTTTTGTCTCCTGTTCAAATACAAATGCTTCTGGAAGTAAATTTTAATCCTTATCAGTCATTTATGCCTTACTGTGAGTGAGTTTGCTAGACCCTTTCTGCAGGATAGATTTTGATGGGGAGGGCGAAAGCATGAAGGTGCCAGGACGTTAAGGGGCCTGGTTGCCACTGAGAGGAAGAAAGTGTGCAAGAACTAGAGGCCTAAAATATCAAGGAAAAATGTGGCCGACAGCCAGCCCCAAGCAGGCCTAAAAAATTAAATGGGTACATATTTCCCATTACCATTTGTACTAGATCTTCCTCAATTCTGAGTTTAACCTCATGCTTTCTTGCCCAGTACAAGAAAGTGGTTATTTAAGGGATAAGTAGGGACTTTCCTGGTGATCTAGCGGTTAGGACTCCGTGCTTCCACTGCAGGGGGCATGGGATCCATCTCTGGTCGGGGAACTAAGATCCCGCATCTCACATGCCTCGCAGCCAAAGAAAATAAAAAATAAAGGGATGAGTAGTGACATTCTTCCATATGAATCTACTTTTTTAAAGTTTTTACCAGATTGGTTAATAATGCTCCAAAAAGAAGTTGAAGTTCTTTCTCCTCAAAATGTACTATTCATGTAACCACAAGGCATATGTCATAAATTGCATCCACTTTTCACTTTTCCCTGCATCCATACCCTTGCCAGTGCCTCACTGATTGTCCCCCCATGCCCCAGGACTTTGGGCTTAGCCCATGAGTTCTGCTGGCCAATGATATATGAGCTGAAGTGACAGTATGTGAGCTCCAAGCCTGGGCTTTGTAAGGCCTCACATACTTCTCTTTGCCCTCCTGCACCTCTGCCATCACCTGAGAAAAACATGCCCTGGCTAGCTTACTGGTCCAAGGAGGATGAGAGATGTATGAAGCAGAGTCATCCAGACTGATCCACAGAACTGCAGGGAGAAGCTTATTTTCCCAACCAGCTGCAGCATTCTGATGCAGAGCTGCTCACCCTAGCCCCAGCCAGATCAGCCATGCCCCAAATACCCACAGACACAGGAGCAATAATGAATGATGGTTCTTCGCAGCCACTGAGTAATGGGTTATACGCAGCAATAGCAAACCAATGCAGCATTCTCCACATCAATTCCACCAATAGGCTCAACTCTTAGCCCTAGTTTTCCTCCATGGCAGAATGGAAGAAATGCATTAGGAATATGTCTAACACCATTTCCCCTTCTCCAAGACCTGACACAAAACAGTAACTTTCTATCTTGTATTAAAGTCATTTATGTGCAGGGTTTTTAATTTATACCAAATTATCAGATTATTTAAGAGCAGAATGTCTATTTGATTTGTATTTGTATTCCCTGTAACACAACACACGGTCCTGTGTAACAGTAGGTGCTCAAGAAATGCTTATTGAATGAATAAATGACTGACAGCAAAGCTACAAGCTAAGAGTTACTTCTGCCTTATGCCCAAGTGTTGGTCCAAATGATGCCAAAAATATGAGACTTCCAGATTGAATTTATCAGACTATGAGAATACATAAATTCATGATGGGAAATCAGTCTGGTCATAAGAGAGTATTGGTCATCACTTTATTATATAGTAGAGAACAACTTCATAGGTAATGCCACATACACATGAACATATATCTGTGATGACCCACCGAGCCTTAAATATAACATAGTTTAAAAATTGATTTTTCTCCCCACATACCCCAAATTTTTATTTTTAAAAATTTCATACTGGGCTTCCCTGGTGGCACAGTGGTTGAGAGTCCGCCTGCTGATGCAGGGATCACGGGTTCGTGCCCCGGTCCGGGGAGATCCCACATGCCGCGGAGTGGCTGGGCCCGTGAGCCATGGCCACCGAGCCTGCGCGTCCGGAGCCTGTGCTCCGCAACGGGAGAGGCCACAACAGTGAGAGGCCCGCGTACCAACAAAAAAAAAAAAAAAAAAAAAAAAAATTTCATACTTACAGAAGAATTACAAGAACAGTCACATAACCTTCATCTGATTCATCAATTGTTAACATTTTGTTACATTTGCTTTCTCTTTCTCTCTTTATTCAAGGGGATTTTATAATGTAGGCATATGCTTTTAATACATAGAGTGATAAAACTGTGTTAATTTAAATAGAGTATTTTTAGAACAGTATAATGCTATAAAGTAGTATAATTAATGAACCACAATAGCTTTGACTCATAGTTCTGCCCTAACCTGTTCCTACTACACAGTGCTGTTATCCTCTTCCTGTACAGCCAGCTCCACCAGGAGACTCAAAGTTTTCCATCCTGTTGCTTGATTGCCTCCCTCCACCCCTTAGCTCTCCCCGTACCTCCTCTACTCCCACCCCGTCTCCTCCCACTTCTGTTAAGTGAATTTTCTCTCTGCTTCTTACTTTCTTCTAAGCCGTGTAAGACAGGCTACAACTTCCTGTTTCCACTGACTAAACCAGCATCTTCCTTTTATTCAAAACTTTCCTTGAGGGTTTCCCTGGTGGTGCAGTGGTTGAGAGTCCGCCTGCCGATGCAAGGGACACGGGTTCGTGCCCCGGTCCGGGAAGATCCCACATGCCGCGGAGCAGCTGGGCCCGTGAGCCATGGCCGCTGAGCCTGCGCGTCCGGAGCCTGTGCTCCGCAACGGGAGAGGCCACAACAGTGAGAGGCCCACGTACCGCAAAAAAAGAAAAAAAAAAAACTTTCCTTGAGTGCCATTTCCTGCCGGAAGTCAGCACAGATTGAATGAACAGGAGAGGATCTCCTCCCAAAAGTAACAGTCAGAAAAACAACCTCCCCTATCCCATAGCGCTGACAACAAATTCACCAAATAAGGAAAAGAAAAGGAGGTAATGGAAAAATTTTAAACAGCCATATTCCAAGATGCCCATAAAAGAGAATGGGGAGTAAGACTGGAATGTTCCCAGTCTCAACCCTTAACCTCGCCTCCCAGCTGCAGCTCAAACTCTTTTATAGTACTACTTTCTGGAATCGAGCCTGACCACTGACAGGGGATGATTAAGTAGCTCTAGGCCAGTGGTTCCCAATGGGTGATCTTGTCTCCTCCCACCCCTAGGGCAATGCCTGGAGACATTTTTGATTGTCTCAGCTGGAGGTGGGTGCTACTGACATCCAGTGGGCAGAGGCCAGAGGTGCTGCTAAATGATGCACAGTGCACAGCACAATCCCCCACAACAAATTATTAACTGGCCCCAAATGCCAGTAGTGCTGAGATTGGGAAATCCTGCCCTAAGCAGATCTTTGGGACACATCATCAGGCTATGTGTGGTGTTGTTGTGGCCATGGTCCTGGGTCCCTTTCTAGGCATTATTTTCCTGCTCTGTAACTAAGCCTTTGTTCTATTAATCTGCTAGGAACCCTCTAGAACTAGAAACTGACCCTTTAGAAAAAGTAAGTTTATTATTCAAATAAAACCTGGTTGGGTTTTTGCATTCCTCCCTCACCAAAACTGGAATCCCAGCCTCCTTACTCTATACTGGAACCACCAATGGGAAACATTATGCTCATGGGTTTCATTGGCACAGGTGCCCCTTCTGCAATTTGCAGTCTCTAGGAAACAACTGGGAGCCTGGGGGCAAGGCAGGGGTGGCTAGAAGGTAGAAGGATACCAAAAGAGGTGGACTAGCCTGACAATTCTCACCTGGTGTTTAGTTCTGTTAAGAGGCTTGGTTCCACCCTTCCACCCCTACAGCATACCTTCCTGTAGAGGTAGTTTCCTCACCTTTATAGGTAATTCTCACACCTATATATCTCTTGATGGGTCCAGGAAATTAAAAAAACTGTTACCTAGGAATAAAAGAGAATTTCTTAGTATAATAAAAGGAGTCTATCCAAACAAACAAAACAAAACAAAACAAAAAAAACCTCATTAACATCTTACTTGGTGACAAAATGTTAAAGGTTGGCCTCCTCAGTTCAGGGAAAAAACAATCCTTAACTCTATTTGAAATTGACCTGTAAGTCCTAGCCAATGCAATGAGGCAAGATAAAGAAATAAAAGATATAAAGGTTGGTAATAAGGAAGAAAAACTGACATTTGCAGAATACATGATTGTATTAAATGAATATAATAAGTATCTAGGAAGTTGATGTGCTGACTAACTAGTACTTGAGGGTCTATTGGGCCACAACTGAAAGTGCTAACAAAATTTTAAAACATTAAGGAATGACAAGGTCCAAGATTTCAGAAAGGCAGAATGAGGATTACAAACCCAGTATAACACTGTCCAGGTATAATATATGTGCACAGGAGTTTTCCACTTCCTCCCCCATAAAACTCAACGTGTGAGCTTCTAACCCCCACAATGGTGACTTGTGTTTCTCTGGTCCTACCTTCCCCTACCTGGTATCTTCTCTGGCCAGCAACTGAGCTCTCCTAGGCCAGACTTGTCTCTGGTAGCTGGCACAGGAAACCATCTTTTTCAGCATCTCTCCACCTCTTCCTTTCTTCCTCTCTGTCTTCTGTTTTAATCTTCAGAGACATCAGGTACTTGTCATTCCTAACCCCCTTGTCATTCTCATCCAAATAATCACTTTGTTACACATGCACACACATTCAAGCATGTACATACACACACAACTTCTCTAAAACCATAGTATTTTTAAATGGAAGGATCATCTTCAAGCTCTAAAATTGAAGGTCAAGGAGATTTTTTTTTTAATTGCCTAAGATTTTTATGTGTTGGTAACAGAACACAGAAAACAGTGTAAACCTCCTGACTTGTAGTCCAGTGTTCCTCCGCTGTGCTATTCTGACTTTTTTTCCCTCTAACTCTACCCCACCATGACTAGCATCTTTGGTAAGCAAAGAAATTTATCTCAATCAGAAATAATAAACATATTTTTTAACAAACACCTACATAGCAATTAACATATGCCAGACATTGTTCTAAGCATTTTACAAATATTAATTCATTTAATCCACACAACTTCCTATGAGGCTGATTATTATTATCTTCATAAATGTATAAGTCAATCATGTAATCCAACTGCTAAAAGTCTAGTGCAATTTTAGGCTGTGCTAATAACAGTACAGAGTTCAGTGCAAAGAAGGCTAAAATTCAATTGTATTCTGTGCTCTCCTTCTGATATTCACTTGGCTCACTCCTTCACTTCCTTCAGACCTTTATTCAAAAATCACCACCTCAGTGATGCCTTCACTGGAAACAAAATCCAACATTTTAACTTTGATCCAGGACTCTCTATCCCCACTACTTCCTCCAATGTATGTATTTATTTTTGTTGTTGTTGTTATTTTTTGGCCACGCCCCATGGTATGTGGGATCTTAGTTCCCCAACCAGGGATCCAACCCGCGCCCCCTGCAGTGGAAGCACGGAGTCTTAACCACTGGACCACCAAGGAAGTCACCCTCTGCTTTATTTTTATCTCTCAATATTTATCATCTTTGAACATACCATACACTTCACCTGTTTTATTACCTGTCTCTCCTCTTAAAAATAAGATTAATGATGACAGGGAATTTTTTTCTGTTTTGTTCACTGAGGTATCTCCAGAGCCTAGAACTGTGCCTGGCAAAGAGGGGACACTCAATAGTGTTTGTTGAATGGATGATGAATGAATAAATGAGAGAACGTACAGATGAGAAAGGAGAAAAATAAATACCTGAATAATTATATTATATGAAGGCAAGAGATGAGTACCAGAAAAGAAGAAGGAATAAAAATGCCAGGAAGGGCAACCCAAGTGTCCACTGAAAGATGAATGGATAAACAAAATATAGTACAAACATACAGTGGAATATTATTCAGTCTTAAAAAGGAAGGATATCCTGTCACATGCTCCAACATGGGTGAATTTGGAGGACATTATACTAAGTGAAATAAGCCAATCACAAAAAGACAAATACTGTATGATTCCACTTATATGAGGTGTCTAAAATAGTCAAATTCATAGCAACAGAAAATAGAATGGTGGTTGCCAGGGGATGGGAGGAGTGGGAAACGGGGAGTTGTTGTTTAGTGGGTATAGAATTTCAATTTTGCAAGATGAAAAATTTCTGGAGATCTTGATACACAACAATGGGAATATACTTAACACCACTGAACTGAACACTTAAAAATAGTTAAGATGGTTTTTAAAAAAAATAAAGGGAAAGCTCAAGAGAGAACAAAAATAGCCATGTAGGAGGGACATTGGTACTGAAAATTGAAGAATGGGTGCTATTTGGATATTCTAGGGTGGTGGGGGGACTCACAGCCCATTCATATGCAAAGCAGTTGGTGGGAACACGGACTTCTGATGTAGAGAGAGGGCATGGCCAGGGAATTGAGTGAGGCCAGGGTGGTAAACAAGGGTTGCCTGCTGGAGACAGGTGTGGAGAAGGAGAAGTAAACAAAGATTGTTCCCTTGTTGTTGTTTGCTGCTACTGTTACTATACCCACAGCAACTAACAGGATGGCTGGCACTAGTGAGGTGTTCAATAAATAGTTGTTCAATAAATAACCTGGACGCAGCAGCACAGTGCTTTGTAAGTAATAGGCAACCAATAAATATTTAATCGCGATATCACAGTTTGTCTTACAAAGGCTATCTAAAATAAAATAGTTAAAAGTTGTTTTAGTTATATTAGCATTCTTATTTCAACATTAGGAAATTTTTCAAGACGCTCAATTAATTTTAAAACTTTAGCTTTTTTTTTTTTTTTTTTTGCGGTACGCGGACCTCTCACTGTTGCGGCCTCTCCCGTTGCGGAGCACAGGCTCTGGACGCGCAGGCTCAGCAGCCATGGCTCATGGGCCCAGCCGCTCCGCGGCATGTGGGATCTTCCTGGACCGGGGCACGAACCCGTGTCCCCTGCATCGGCAGGCGGACTCTCAACCACTGCGCCACCAGGGAAGTCCAAAACTTTAGCATTTTTATTTTCAGGAGACTCTCAGCAATATGGTAAGTTATCTGAGAGTTAGTTTTTTCAGAAAAATCTCTGGTATCCAAAATTGTGCTTCCAGAGGGCCATTCTATATATTTTTCCTATCACCTTCAAAATTCAGGATGTAGAATTTCATTACAAAAAGCATTTTGGTCTTTTAATGAATCAGTGTTTTCTCAATAAACTATATTCCTACCATTCTTTTTTTTTTTTTTCCTACTGTTCTTTAAAGAATACATTTTTTTTTTCTGGCTGTGCTGCATGGCTTGTGGGATTTTACTTCCCTGACCAGGGATTGAACCTGAGCCCTCAGCAGTGAGAGCATGGAGTCCTAACCACTGGACCACCAGAGAATTCCTAAGAATAAAGTTTTTAGGTAATTAAAAAAAATTTTTTTTAAATCTGTTCTAAATTTCTTTCTTTCTTTTTTATTGGCCACACTGCACAGCATGTGGGATCTTGGTTCCCCCACCAGGGATCGAATCTGCCCCCCCTGCGGTGGAAGCTCAGAGTCCTAACCACTGGACCGGCAGGGAAGCCCCTGTTCTAACTTCTGATACAACTCACCACATTTTTCTGTTTATAAACACATTTTCTGTTTATAAACTCATTCTGTTTATAAACACATTTTCTGTTTATAAACTCATAGAGGACATGGTGTTTCCATGAATATTATATCATTACTGTTATCTGAGCTTCTACTCCCAGGAACATGCCATGGTTCTGTACACCTTGGAAACTTTATACATGCTACTTCCTTTGTCTAGAGTACCCTCCCAAAACTTGTTTTCTTGTATGGAACATGGAGATAATAACAGTATCACCTACCTCATATGGTCATTGTGAAGATTACATGACTTTTGAACATTTATTAGGTAGAGCACTCTGGAGAGTTTGGCACATGGACATCAGTGTCGGCTGTTACTGTTACTTATTTTTCAAGGCCTTGTTCAAATGCCTGGCTGTGTAGAATGACTTGCTACTATCTCCGCTAACTCTCAAACATGTCTATCAAAGCTCTTACCCCTTAGTATTACTGTTTTTCTGTTAGATATTCATCTACCTTACTGGACTGTGAGCTACACAAAAGCAAGGAATGTGCCTTATGCTTCTTTATATCGCAAGCATCTAGCATGATGCATGGTGGGCATGTTCTGAATGAATGGAAGACTTCAGTGGGAATGATGAAGACAATATGACTCCAAAACAACCGCGAGTAGTGTTTACTGCTTAATTAAATAGACATTTTTCTATTTTGCCAAGGAAATTCTGAATTAGTTGTTTTAATCAATCGTGATTATTGCTTTTCCTTATCTTCGTGCAAATCTGGGGTTTCATTAAGAGAAGGGGAAAGTAAAATCTCTTCCACTCACTGTTTTTCTGAGTTCTCAATAAACATAATTGCCCTGGTAGAAATAGCTTCCCCAAGTAAATACTTGAAACTTATACCTCTTACGTTTGCTATGCTAGGGTGTTCTGCTGGAAAATTTTTAGGGCGCCCTTGTTGATCTTTTTCCAAGTGTAAATCTTAAACATGTTCATCCTGGCGATAATCAACAGCGTCAGTCCTATTGTCACAGAGCTAGATTATGGCGCTACCTAGTGGTCAACTTTGGTCACAGGGTTCATTGAAACTGGCTCAGGCCCTTCTAGGTTTTAATTTTATTTTTTACATTGGCAATTGTAAAACGTCATCAGAAATCACTAAATATCTTGCTCTCTTTTTTCTAGTGTTTCTGTTCTATGTATCTTTTATGCTCCATTCATCTAGTTCAGATCTCTTCAGCAGAACTGAGAAGACGTTATGCAAAGCCTATTACCAAGCTACCAAAAAAAAAAAAAAGCTACCCTTTTCTCCCACAGGAAAACCTGGATCTTTACTGTCAGAATTCAGGACACTAACTTCTTTGGGTCACGACATGAGAGGATAGGTTACCTTGTGCCCCATCTGAGTCTACGCATGTCTGGCAGGCAGCCCTTGGCAAGTACATCCTTCTTTGCACACATTCTTCTAAACAATCATCTCTTTTCCCTCTTTTGAAACCAAACAATTCCTTCAAAAATATGGTTTCAGGCATAAAATAGGAAATAGTACTAAACAAAAGGAAATGTTTTGCTTTAAATACTGAAGCCATTTGTTTACATTAAGAAACAGTTTGCATTCAAAGCCCATAATTGAAAAGAAACATGAATCATCAATCACAAGGGGACTTTATAGATAAGAAATCGGTGCTGGCCTGAACAATTGTGTTAAACACGAACAACTCTTCTTGGGAGCTTTTGCTGAGTCATTTTTCAGGAAGTGGGCTGTCCAGGGAGATTTCTACAGGAGGAACAATTGACAATATTTTCGTATTAATAACCTCCAGTTACTTTATTGTTCTCAAAACTTTTGTTAATGAGTACTTTCCTGTTCAGTGAAAAAAAAAATTAATCAAAAGACAAAGCCTAATCTGATTTATTTTTATATGTTTGAGGTTCTTTTCTTCTGTGATACTAAATATATTTAAGTAAGAGTTATAAAACATCCTCATTCCTGAGCATAATATCAGGAAATATTTTGCTCTGAATCTTTTTTTTTTTTTAATATGTGCTATAGTATATACTGGACACGTTTCTTAGAGTGATTCCAAGTAATCATTTTGGATTCAAATTCCTTTCAAGGCAGCGGCAATGTTTCCACTTGGTTTGGAGCCTCTTCTGCCCAACTCTTTCTGAGATTTCTCTCAGTTAACCTCCTCAGATAAGTGACAATCAGTGTAGGCTCCTGGACACCAACTAAAAGATTAGGCCATTCATACAAAGTCCCCTCAGAAAACTCTCCAGTAAGAGCGTAGAGGACAGACAGGGTCAGTGAGTTCCCCCGAGACTCCCAAGTAGACACACATTTTGGTCCTGTCCACAAGCACTGAGCCTCTTTCTCTCTTAGTCTGTGACAAGGGACTGAGACCATCTGCCTATGGAATTGGGGATAGTCAACTGCAAAATAAGATCATTGTGTGATTCTGATTTCTGTTAGTATAGGTAATTATCATGCTTGTGGTCCTGATTTAACACAAATATATCTCCCACAAAGTGCCCCTGCTCCACCTGTCCCCACAGAAGCCCTGCTGAGAAATTCCCACTTCACATGCACAGTGTAGCTTTCCTTCCATGCTAGGTGATAAACAAAGTGGTCCAGCTATGCAGGCAAGTAGCAGAATCAAAGTAGGTTTCTGTGTAGTGTAGCAGTTACATGCATAGACTCCAGAACTGGACTTCCTGGGTTCAAATCCTATCTCTGCTAATTATTAGCTATGTGACCTTGGGAACACTTCTGTGTCTGGAGTTTCCTTATGTACATAATAGACAAGCTCCTACTCATAGATTTGTGGGGGAAATTAAATTAATTAATGCAAATAAGTTCTTCAGAACAGTGCCGGGAAAGTAAAAACAAAAGCACCGTGGAAGAGTTAGGATGACGCCATTGCTCCATCTAAGGAGACACATTATGAACCATTGAGGATAATTTTTTGTTTTTTCAAATCAACTGCTTTATAATTTTGTTATATTAAGTAGTATTGTTCTCCTATATCCTTTAAAAGGGACATAGGCAGATGTTTCTCTGATGCTCAATGTTTTGAAATGTTTTGAAAATAGTGACCCATAAAAATGTTAGGAGACTACAATACTCATATGCTTATTATAAAGTTATTTCCTATGTACCAATCTTTAACTTCTGTTTGTTTACGCATCGTTGAGAAAAGAAGCTACACATTTAAGTACCTTCTATGTACTAAGCCCTTGAGAAATCCACAGGTCAGTGGAGAAATTTCTCCTTTATTCCAACCAGCCTGAGAATAGGGGTCTGCGAGTGAGACACCTACAGTCTACACCCAGGATGGCGTGCACACCTGCTGAGAGAATTACCCTCTGGGCCTCAGCGTCAGGCTTTGAGTGCAGATCTGTCTACTTCCAGAGCTGATAACCACTATGTCTCCCTGGCTCATTGAAGCTTCACAACCCAGGACAGTCCCTTTTACCTGAATCCTAGAACCTTCCATTCCATGTGCAACCCCAGCATTAATCACCTATTTGGTCTACCCTACGCTCCTAGAGTTTATTTTATAGGGCTAAAGAGATGAATCAAGATTCTAATCTAAAGAGGGAATTCCCTGGCAGTCCAGTGGTTAGGACTCTGCGCTTTCACTGCCAAAGGCACGGGTTCAATCCCCGGTCGGGAAACTAAGATCCTTCAAGCCGCATGGTGCAGTCCAAAAAAAGATTAGAAAAAGAACCCCAAATCCCAGGAAGGAGCCTCAAAAGAGAAAGGATCTGACTAAATGCAATTTTAGTGTTTCATTTTCTGCTTTGACATTCCCCAATGATAACTAAAGGACTGTACTGCGGAGAAGGGGGAAAGCTGCCGTTTTCTTGTGGTTTTCCTTCACATCTCCCTGGCTTCTCCTTCTCAGCCTTCTTCTTAGGCTTCTTTTCATCAGTCTGTCCTTTACTATTAGTTTATATATATATAACTTTATTTATTTATTTATTTATGGTTGCATTGGGTCTTCGTTGTTGCGTGCAGGCTTTCTCTGGTTGCGGCGAGTGGGCTTCTCATTGCAGTGGCTTCTCTTGTTGCAGACCACACGCTCTATGTGTGTGGGCTTCAGTATTTGTGGCACGCAGGCTCTAGAGCGCAGGCTCAGTAGTTGTGGCTCACGGGCTTAGTTGCTCCGTGGCATGTGGGATCTTCCTGGACCAGGGCTTGAACCTGTGTCCCCTGCACTGGCAGGCGGATTCTTAACCACTGCACTACCAGAGAAGTCCCAGTCTGTCCTTTAAATGTAGTTGTTTTCCAGAAATCTGTCCTCAACTACCTTTTCTTCTTACACTAGACTCTATGCGTTCATCTTCCACTTGTATATTGATGAGTCCTAAATCCAGATCTTCAATTGCACGTCTCTCCTAAGCTCCAGACTTCATTTCTAACAACCTACATAACATCTCCACCAGAATATCCTGTCTCATCAGCACCTGACATTCAGCATGTCCCAAGCTGAACACATTAAATTTCTTCTCCATCTTAGTCTGTTTGGGCTGTTATAACAGAATATCATAGAGTGGGTGGTTTAAACAACAAACACTTATTTCTTATGGTTCTAAAAGGCTGAGAAGTCCAAAATGAAGGCAGCAGCATATTTCGTGTTTGGTGAGAGCCTATTTCCTTGTCCATTATGGCCATCTTCTCACTGTGTCCTCACACGGTGGAAGGGGCAATAGAGCTCTCTGGAGTCTCTTTTATAAGGATACTAATCCCATTCACGTGGGCTCTGCTTTCATGACCTAATCACCTCCCCAAACCATCACACTGGGGATTAGGTTTCAACATATGAATTCTGAGGGAACACAAACATTTAGTCTACAGCACTCTCCTCCCACTGTAAGCCAATTTCCATACGCCAAACACCCATCTACTAATAAGGATGATATTCCCAACACAGATATTCTCAACCCGCCCTTGCTCTCCAAATCAATCTCTGCCTATCTCTGATCCATTAGCTCTGAGCCTGGTCACCTCAGTGCCTTTGCAGATGCTGTTTCTTCTGTCTGGAATGTCTTTCCATCTGTTTACCTGGTGAAAAAATTTCTATGTATTCTTCAAGACTCAACATAGGGGACTTTCCTCGTTGCACAGTGGTTAAGAATCCACCTGCCAATGCAGGGGACACAGGTTTGAGCCCTGGTCTGGGAAGATCCCACATGCCGCAGAGCAACTAAGCCCGTGTGCCACAACTACTGAGTCCGCATGCCAAAACTACTGAAGCCTGCAGGCCTAGAGCCTGTTCTCTGCAACAAGAGAAGCCACTGCAATGAGAAGCCTGTGCACCGCAATGAAGAGTAGCCCGGGCTCGCCGCAACTAGAGACAGCCCGCGCGCAACAAAGACCCAGTGCAGCCAAAAATAAATAAATTTATAAAAAAAACAAAAAAGACTCAACATAGACAGCCCCCTCCTCAAAGCCGCCCTGGGTCTTGGATTGTACTCCACATGGGACACAATTTGGACAGGGGACATATATACTTTATTTCCAATATAAACTATAAATTCAACTAAAATTCTTTGAAGACCACTTCTGGGCCTTGGCCCTATTCACGTTTGTGGTTCTCAGAGCACTTAGTTACAGGACCTCACACATAGAATCCTCAACAAATGTGTGGTAGAATAATCAATCAATTAATGCAGTAAAGTGACTTCGCTGTTGGTGCAGTGGTTAAGAATCCGCCTGCCAATGCAGGGGACATGGGTTCATTCCCTGGTCCGGGAAGATCCCACATGCCGCGGAACAACTAAGCCTGTGCGCCACAACTACTGAGCCTGCGCTCTAGAGCCCACAAGTCACAACTACTGACTCTGCGTGCGTAGAGCCTGTGCTCCGAAACAAGAGAAGCTACGATAATGGGAAGCCTGCACACTGCAATGCAGAGTAGCCCCCGCTTGCTGCAACTAGAGAAAGCCCGGGCACAGCAACGAAGACCCAACACAGCCAAAAATAAATAAAATAAAATAAAATAAATTTTTTTAATGCAGTGAAAAGGAATCATTGTATTTTAGAGTGGTGAGTTACTTCCTTCTCCACTCATTCTTTGTCTTCAAATTTCCCATTACTTACTGTCACTTTTCTGGATTGGTCACCACTCAGAAATTTGTAATGTTGTAAACAGTCTAACTCACAAAACATTTTGGAGTATATTTGGTTTATAAGACCTGACACAATCTGGCCCCTTACAAGGACACCTATTGTAGAGTAAAAACCGAGTGAATGACTAATGTGAATTCCTTCACTTCAAACACACTATGATAAAAAGAAAAGTTTCCATTTATACCAGGTTTTGCAGGGTTGTGGTTCAATAGGTGATCTGTATGCTTCCTTTTTACTTCCAAACACATGTGTTCCTTTGTTTCTCAGGAAGTAATCATCGTGTAGCCATGGAAATCAACGACTGCAGAGGAAATGTTGCAGGGGAATAATGAAGCCAACTAACTCAACTCCACAAAAGTTGGTCACATCCTAAAATAATTAAAGTACAACCATCCAAATGCTCTTAGAGGAAGTGTTAATCGGTGCTTGGTATTTTTTTTTTTTATTGGAGTATAGTTGCTTTACAATGTTGTGTTAGTTTCTACTGTACAGCAAAGTGAATCAGCTATATGTATACATATGTCCCCTCTTTTTTGGATTTCCTACCCATTTAGGTCATGACAGAGCATTGAGTAGAGTTCCTTGTGCTATACAGTAGGTTCTCATTAGTTATCCATTTTATACTTGGTATTTTGACAATAACCTGTACAGTATGTGAAAGCATTTCAAAAATTCTAAAGAATTTATGAAGTGTAATATATTATCAAGACAAATGTACAAATATTTATTGAGTGACTACTATGAACTAGGCCCTTTCACAATATTCCCTCATTTTATCATCTCAACAGCCCTATGAAATAGCTATTTTGGGTATTATTTCCAACTGCAGATTAAAAAAAAAAAAAAAAAAAAAGTAGACTCTGAGAGGCTGAATGACTTGCCCAGAGACAAGTAAGTGAGAGACAACACTTGAAGAAGAATGCTCTTTCCGCCAATCAGAATTCATCTTAGAGATGACCAATCAGAATTCATCTTAGAGATGAATGCTGCCCACATCCCATGGCCTGAATCCTAAGAGGGACTCAGCACAAAAGAAACTGCCTCCCGATCAACTTTCCACACTTGGAAGTAATATTCAACTGTTTCTTTCTCTGCTTAACTCGATCTGCAATTCATAGCCTTGGAGGTGGATTGTGATTTGGAGGTTTAAGACCTCTCACTAACAGGAAAGAGCACGACCATAAATTGTTTCTTTTAAGTCATTTATAAGCCATCAACATCTCATCAGTAACATTCTCTCACAATGGACAATTCTACAGTTTTCTTCTTAGAGTAGATTTTGTTATGTCAAAATCTTTGTAAAGATCCACAGTTTGTGTTATACAGAAATTTGTCTTGTAATGATGTTTCAGAAGAAGGCATTGAGAATGGTAACAGTATTTTATTTTTATTTATTTTTTATTTTTTTGCGGTACGCGGGCCTCTCACTGCTGTGGCCTCTCCCGCCGCTGAGCACAGGCTCCGGACGCACAGGCTCAGCAGCCATGGCCCACGGGCCCAGCCACTCGGCGGCATGTGGGATCCTCCCGGACCGGGGCATGAACCCATGTCTCCTGCATCGGCAGGCGGACTCTCAACCACTGTGCCACCAGGGAAGCCCAGTAACACTATTTTAATCTTTATTTAGAATCTTAAAGTAATGGAGCTTATGTTATGGAAAACTTATGGGCACAGTCTCGTTACTTTATAAGCTGTACCTGGCACAGTGGTTAAGAATCCACCTGCCAATGCAGGGGGACATGGGTTCGAGCCCTGGTCCAGGAAGATCCCACATGCAGTGGAGCAACTAAGCCCGTGCGCCACAACTACTGAGCCCACGCGCCGCAACTACTAGAGCCCGTGCTCTGCAACAAGACACGCCACCGCGGTGAGAAGCCCATGCACCTGAATGAAGAGTAGCCCCCGCTCGCCGCAGCTAGAGAAAGCTGTGGGCAGCAATGAAGACCCAACGCAGCCAAAAATAAATAAAAATAAAGAAATTCCCTTAGAAGTGCCAGAGTTATATACAAACTCTATTCCAAAGCTTTAGTCATGTCATTACTGATAGTGGTAGAAATGAATGTGTCAGACTCATTCAGATTCATTTGCTTTATCATAAGCAACCAACCACTGTCATTTACTAAGGACCAGTTATGTGCTTAGCTCTATGCTAGGTTCTGTAAAAGATCCAGAAGAAATATGTGGTTGCCTTTATGACAAGGTGAATTGGTAGAAATTATGCTAGGCTTCAAGTCACAGAGAAGAGACTACAAGTGGCCTTTGTTCTCTTGTGTAAAAGAGTCCAGATAGGACTAGGACTGGTCCAGGGCTGGTGTGTGCACTTATCTGCATGAGGCTGGGAAAGACAGACCAAAAGATATTTGGTCACAGTGCCATTTTGAATGTAGTTAGGATTCCATTAGAAAGGATGGAAAGAATGGGAATGGATAGAGAGAAGATACCTACATTTGCAACCACCAAAGGTGAAGAAACAGAAGGACAGTAGAGCCCAGACAAAAAGATCAAGGTCTTCAAAATGAAAGAACAATTGGGATTAAATCTCAGCTCTGCTACTTACCAGAAACAGTGGGATCAGCTAAAAGGTGCTTTGGACCAGGGTGGTAGAATGGAGATAATGAGAAGTGGTCAGATTTTGAATATGTTTGAAGGTAGAACACACAGGATTTGTTAACGGATTAGAATGAGAGGTATTAGATAAAGAGGAGTTAAGGGTGACGCCAAGATGATTTTTGTTTAAGCAGCTGGGAGAATGGAGTTGGCACTTACCGAGAAGGGGAACACTGTGGGAGGAGCAGGTTCAGGAAGGCAGTGGAAGGAGATCAGATGCTCAGATGTTTATTGGACATCCTAGTAGAGATGTTAAGTTGCAAGTTGGACATATGGTCTGGAGCACAGACTGGAGATATAAATTTAGAAGTAATCAACATATAGATAATATTTAAAGCCCCGAGATTGGGTGAGATCATCAAGGTAGTAAGTGTAGATGGAAAACAGAAGAGATTCTAGGACAGAGTCCTGGGGCACTCCAACATAGAAAGATCAACACTGGAGATCTAGAGATCTCCAACATAGAGATATCTAGGAAACGAAATGAACCAGACAAAAAGAATTAGAAGCAATGTGGTAATTGGGAAACCAGGAGTGTAGTGGAAACCGTGTGAAGGTAATATTTATTTGAGAAGGGAGTGACTGTTTTAGGTGCTGCGGATAGGTCAAGTAAGATGAGGACTGAAAATCAACCACTTCATTTGCTGGGGTTGCCTTATAAGAGTAGTTTCAGTGCCTAGTGGGTATAAGAGAAGAAGAAACGAGGAGAAGAATTAGAGACAAGTACAACTTTTTTGAGGAATTTTGCTGTAAAGGGAAGGAGAAAGGGGATCAAGAGAGGGTTTTTTTGGTTTGGTTTAGTCTTTGATGAGAGAATGCTTATATGGTACTGGAACAGAGAGCGGCAAATTGATGATGCAGGAGAGGAGAGGATGTCTTGCAGCAAGCACTGTGACTGACTAGGCAAGGGAGGTGGAATGTAGTTTGTAAGTAGAGATGTTTCCTTTGTAAAGAGTGTGGAGAGTTCATCAACAAGAACAGGAGGGAAGGCAGAGTCTGTGAGCCCATATGCTGGTAGGTGGGTACATGTGGTTGTGGGAGCTTGTGAAAGTTCTCTTCTGGTGGCTTCCATTTTCACAGTATATAGGGAGCAGGTCACCATGACAGTCAGGATGTGAAATGAGTGGTTGATGATTTGAGAAAAGAAGAAAAGGTATAAAACCATCCCCTTCCAGTAGAGTGACCGAATGAATGGCCTCGGGAAATATAGTATGATTGCTGGGCAGCTTGAAGGGTCCACAAGAGATAAGTGATCAGAAATTTAAAATGAGACCAGTCAGCTTGGTTGTGTGTTTTTCTCTGGCTTCATTCAACTGTGCGAATGGAGTAGGGAAGGTTAAATTTAACAAAGGTTGTAGATTAGTCAAGTTAGTTCAACAAAGTAAGAGAAGGACAAGGGAGTTGAGAGTATATTCAAGGGACTGATTATAACATCTGACCACAAATTTAAGCTGAGTAAGGGGAAAAGTGAGGACATGAAAGGAATGAGGGGCCATGAAAATATAGTTGAATCAATGGATTTTAGGTTCCATTGGAGTTGAAGGATTGTTGGAGTTCACAGAGTGTTTGTATGTCTGCTAACAAAAAAAGCCTGAAATCCTCAAATCTAAGCCTCATTGATGTCCAAAGATGCTAGAACTTAGGGGCTTGCCAGTGAGCTTCCCCATTCACCCACCCCAAATAAACCAACCAGCCTTCTTCCCTATCTATCACTGACCTGATACAGAGAGTGACCTCATAATGTGGCGTGATTAAATCCTGGTCCTAGATTCCAGACTTCCATACACTTCCAGCTGTTTCCTGCAAATGGCAAAGTAGACACTCTAGTGGGCTCTCCGACATGGCAGAATGCCAGGTCAACCAAAGAATGTCTCCTTTCTATAGCCTGGAGAGAACTGAACATCAGCTCTCAGGCAGTCTCTTGCGTTCATCAGTTTTCCAGGCTAAGCCACGTGTTTTTGGAAAACGTCTCATTAAAGCTGTCCCACAAGCAGCAAGGCTGCTCTTTCTTGAGTCCCACTCTTACCTCGGGTGGAATGGAATGATCTGTCAGAACCTCTCCGGCCAGGCTCTTTAAACAAGAGCAATGAAGAACCTAGTATTTTGGACCGTACAAGAAATGAAAAAAAAAAAAAGCCCCAAATCGAACATCTCAAGAAAACCATTCTTTCCGAGTGGGGTACCAGGGTCCACTTTTCCCAGCCAGTATTTGACAAATGCACCCCCAAGCATCTTCATATCATTGACTAACTTCACAAAAACATCATAGAATCAAAAGAGCATTTATACAAGTCCTGCTGAAATTCCTCGTGCTCTTTCCTTGCTGGCCACTGAAAACCCAAGGCTTCTTTTAGTATCTAAATTGATGACTCCATAGTCAGGCATCTTCAATTTCCCTTATACAAGTCTCTTGTGAGGATTTTAGAATTTTTAAACCTTTATCTTCATTGAGTGACACAGGCCTGGAAGAGAGGAAATGCTCAATTAATAGCCTTTTCTTTTTTTTCTTTCAGCTTCTTTTAAAAAATCTCCCTGCAATAAACATAGGATCAACCATACAGGAGTTCTAAGTAAATGTGAGTTTACTTGATTTTAACAAAAAAACCCAGCAAGTAATGTTTCTTTCTTGAAACATTTTTTTCTTTCTTGAAACTTTTTTTTAGTCATTGAAAAAGTTCAAAATAAACATTAAACGTTACTCCTTTTTCCCTTTTAAGTCAAGTCCTACAATACTTACAATATTTGCCACCCTTCACAAATCCCAGATCCTATAAAAGGTTGAACTTAGATTATAAGGTAAAGACTTGCCATCAGAGAATGGAACTAAAATCAGAATGTCCTGCTTCTGAGAGTTTAAGAAAAAGCCTTAATGGTTCTTTTTTAGTGGGGGGTTTGGGGTTGAGTAGTATTTAAAGCACTAAACAGTCTCTCCAGTATTTGAGGGGATTAGGTTTAGAGTTCATTGTGTTGACTGTCTTTTGAAAGATTAGATAGTTTAGTTAGGCTCCTACTGACCATGTAAATGTCTCAGTGTTTATTGACTGTCTGCAGTCATTATCAAAGACTCTGAACACAATCGACACCTTGTAAACAGAAATCCCATTATTTTGTGGTCCCGATAAGATTTACTGAGGATTTAATTTTTTTATGATTCACTGGCCAGTTAAAGATATTAATACAGTACAGAAGAGTGTGATAAATGAGTATGAATTCAGTCAACAAACTTGCCCTTTTATTTTGTTTGGAAACTAAAATCTCATTTTACTTGTAGATTATAGAAATAATTATCTGTACAGTGCTCTGTTTAAAACTACTTAAGTACATTTGAATGTATTATATGCATTTCCACTAATCCTTCAATGATCAACAAAGGGATTTATGTTTTTTAGAAAGATGCCTCAAATCATCCAGTACATAGAAGAATTCCACGGATGGTGTACTAATTTAGTTCAGGAACATTATAAAGACTTATTTGTTGGGATGGTTTGGACCTGCTTTTTAAAATGCTTTAATCAAAATAAAATTCAAAAAATCAGGCAATAGATATGTTGCATTTGACCACAGGTAAAAATCCATGGAATCAACATTATTTTGATTCTGAATCTGGTGATCTCTGATGGGGAGGGTGGATTTGCTATTCAAGCTTCCCTCCCTGCCCTCCAGTAAGGTATGTGAAAGGTGGGAGAGAGTAAGGGAAGTAGGGCCTCCCTGGGGACCTCTATGGCAAGACTTCAAGAAAAGATGACTTCTACAACATTCGAAGTTTAATGAGAGCGAGAAGGAGCCCGGCTTCAGGAAGCATTGGCAGGGGGCTAAAGTTCAAAAAGAAAACAGAAAGACAATTGGGACAACGGTTTTGCCTGAGAGAAGTGGAGTCCCCATCACCGCCTTTGATTGCCTCAGAATGAAACATCAATTACTGAACGCAGGACACAAAACCCCCATAATGAAACTGCAACACATCTCAGCAGCCTCAGCTCCCGGCCTTTGATCCCAGCCTTCATGCCCCCCGGCCTTTCCTTCCTCACCTCTTCACTCTGAACATCCAAATGTCAGCTCTCCTGCGACGCCTTTACAAACTCCCTCGGACACATACCTCACTTGCTCCGCTGTATTCATGGATTTCTCGTCATTTCTTTGTGTGCCCAGCTTTCCCACATCTGTAAGCTCTGAGAGGGCAGGATTCAATCTTACTCTTTCTTTTTACAACCCCAGAGTTTAGCATATAATATGTGCTTAATAGACGTGTAAAGAAGGAAGAAAGAAGACACATATCTAGGTCTTTGCTTACGCACCCGCCCCATTCTCCTCTCCAGTATGAAGCTCACCCATCAGTCAAAAACCAAGTGCTTTTTGAAGAGTCCCCCGACCAATGATCTCCCACTTCTTTAAACTCTCAAAGCACCTAGGTGAGAATTACACAATTGACACTTAACAGACTTGTGTCCTCAGCTTAGTTGTGTTTTTATGTCTATGTGCCATTTCCCCAACCACAATGAAGAGCTCTTCACAAGTCTTTAACCGCTTTGCGTTATCCACAGTGCCTAGTGGTACTCTGCTTAGAGTTGCTTCCTACTTAGTGTTGAATAAGGAGGAGACGGGGAAGGTCTGAAAGGTAGCCCAGGAAGGTTATGTTAAGAGGCTCAGTGAAGGAGGGGCGTATACAGGACAACCCAGGCCAAGACAGAGGTCAAGCATAAGGAGCAGCACCTCAAAAGGAGACAAAGAAAATCTACCGAGTCCTTAACAAGGGGCAGGGGGGTTACTACAGGAGGGCAGGTATGCACTGAAGCTAATGCAAAAGCCAGGGCAATCATTGCAAGTAGGAACAAATGCTCATCATCGGTTGCTGGAGACAAACCAGGCAAGGAGGGGAACGTCAGAACAGTGAGAACTTGTTGAGCACCAATTATGTGCTAAGCGTCTGACATACATTCTTTTTTTCAAAAAAATCTTTATTGATATATACTTCGCATAGCATATAACCCACCCATTTAAAGTGTACAATTCAATGGGTTTTAGTGTATCCACAGAGTTGTGCAACAAATAGCAAAATCAATTTTAGAAAATTCTCATCACCCCAAAAGGAAAGGCTGTTCCTATTAGCGGTCACTCCCCATTTCCCTTATACCATCACCCTCCCCTCCCACCTCCAGCCCTCAGCAACCACTAATCTACATTCTATTTCTATAGATTTGCCTATTCTGGACATTGCATGTATATGGATCATACTACATATGGTCTTTTATTTATTTATTTTTATTTATTTATTTTTTTTGCGGTACGCGGGCCGCTCACTGTTGTGGCCTCTCCCGTTGCAGAGCACAGGCTCCGGACGCGCAGGCTCAGCAGCCATGGCTCACGGGCCCAGCCACTCCGCGGCACGTGGGATCCTCCCAGACCGGGGCACGAACCCGTGTCCCCTGCATCGGCAGGCGGACTCTCAACCACTGTGCCACCAGGGAAGCCCTACATATGGTCTTTTATGACTGACTTCTTTCACTAGCCTAATGTTTTCAAGGTTCATCCATGTTGTAGAGTATATAGAACTTCATTGCTTTTAATTGCCAAATAGTAATCCATTGTGCGGATTTATGACATTTTATTTATCTATTCATCAGTTGATGGGTATTTCGGTTGATTCTTAACACACTTTCTTTCATTTATTCTTCCCAGTACTCCTGGGAGGTAGGTATTAATGTCCTCATTTCACAGATGAGTAAACTGAGGCTCAGAGAGATCAACTACCCTGCCCCTTCATGTAAATGAAGGCACTGAGATTGAACTGGGTCTGCCTGAGTCCAAAGCCTCTATGCTTAATCACCACCTGTTATGTGGCAGACATTGTCAATGGAGGCATGCAAACCACACCAAATTCCAGAGACTCATAGAGATCATTCATGTTCCCCATCTTTCAAGGAATCTAGCTATAAATTTTAAAATGTGAAAAAAAAAAAAAGGAAATTCCCTGGCGGTCCAGTGGTTAGGACTCCACGTTCTCACTGCTGAGGGCCCAGGTTCAATCCCTGGTCAGGGAACTAAGATCCCACAAGCCACATGGCACGGCCAAAAATAAAAAATTTAAATTTAAAATAAAATAAAATGTGATCATTGGGTGAAATAGCAGAAAGAACATGAGTTTGGGAGCTAGAAACCTTGATATTGAATCCCACATACTAGCTTTGTGATCTGGAGCAGACTGTTTAAATTCTCTGAGCCTCAGTTTCCTTACCCCTAAAAATGCAGAAAATTCCTACCGTGCAGGGTTGTTGTGAGGATTAGATGAGCTGACAAATATAAAGTTCCTGACATATAGTAGGTAATCAAAATATGGTAGCTATTATCATTATCATTACTCTTTGCAATGATGCCAAAAGTAAAATACACACCACACACACACACACACACACACACACACACACACACACACACACACACACTTCCTTCATAGAGAGGAATCTGAGGAGGTTGGTTTGGGATATTTAGTAGTGAGAAATCTAGGCAGGAGTCTCCAGTGGTAGGCAGACAAAGATAAAGGAAAGGACCTCAGGTGAGAGGTCAGGGCTACAGATTTGGGGGTTATCAGTATGGTGGTGAGTGTTGAAGCTGTGACAACTACTCAGGTAGAACCAGGCAGAAAATAAAGAAATGAGTCTAGTGTCTGACCCTTGAGATGTCCACAATTATCACCAGGAAAAGGAAGAAGAAGCAGTATTGGGTATAGAACTAAGTATTTGGAAGGGTTGTGACTACACCAGAATAGCATTTAGTTTTGAGAGCCAAAGGAGAAAGTATATTTGAGGAAGGCATAAGAGGTAGAGGGGAGAAAATTGAGAAGGTTGTGTTGTAGAAAGATTTGCAATAATGAGATTTGGCAGTCAGGAAGTCAATGATGACCTTAAATGCTGAGCATCTATCAATCTGTTCACTCATTCAGTCATTCATTTCTTCATTCAGAATTCGTTGAACACCTCTAGTTCACTAGGCACTGTGCTACACCTTTAGGAAACACATGGATATAACACAATCCTTGCTGCATTGAGCATGACATAAATAGAAGGAAAGTTCAATGTTCTGTGACCCCTTTTGTCTATGAGTTGGGCCCAGCAGCAGAAACTCTGTCTTCAGGGGACAAAGGTGATGGATGGATAGAGAATTAGCAAACCAGGAGGAAAGTGAAGGGCATGTCAAAGGCAGGCTGAATGAGGGAGGGGCTTTTTAATTTTAAAAGGGGAATTCAAGGTGAAAAGAGAAGGCAGAAGGCTTTGGGTTTACATAATTGACAAAAATGTTATCGGGAGGCTTCTCCTTCTCTCATTGGTTTACAATTGAGATTTTGCTACATTGAGTCTATCAATTTTTGAAACTTGGAGTGAATTTTTTAAAGTTGACATCACATTTCAAGTGCATATGTTAATAATTTTTCTCCAAAGATCTTTAAGGATCCAGATTTTTTTTCGTCTCAGAACTTTGAGTAAAATGGATCCTTCAAGAAAATGCACCATGTTTTTCTTTCAGTTCCAGGACCTTTTGATCCAGTACAGAAACCACAGACTCCTCCCCTCTCCCCATCCTCCAGCACCCAGTCAGGGTACCCTCATCTGTGGCCATTCTTCTTTTTTTTTTTTGCGGTACGCAGGCCTCTCACTGTTGTGGCCTCTCCCGTTGTGGAGCACAGGCTCCGGACGCACAGGTTCAGCGGCCATGGCTCACGGGCCCAGCCGCTCCGCGGCGTGTGGGATCTTCCCGGACCGGGGCACGAACCCGTGTCCCCTGCATCGGCAGGCGGACTCTCAACCACTACGCCACCAGGGGAGCCCCCATACTTCTTATTTACCATTAAAACAAATAAAGAGGGCTTCCCTGGTGGCGCAGTGGTTAAGAATCTGCCTCCCGATGCAGGGGACACCGGTTCGAGCCCTGGCCCGGGAAGATCCCACAGCCGCAGAGCAACTAAGCCTGTGCGCCACAACTACTGAGCCTGCGCTCTAGAGCCTACGAGCCACAATTACTGAAGCCCACGCACGTAGAGCCTATGCTCTGCAACAAGAAGCCACTGCAATGAGAAGCCTGCACACCTCAGCGAAGAGTAGCCCTCACTCACCGCAACTAGAGAAAGCTCGCTTGCAGCAACAAAGACCCAACACAGCCAAAAATAAATTAATTAAATAAATAAATAAGTTAAAAAAAAACAAATTAAGAACAGTGGATAAAAATCAATTCAGGAAGGGCTTCCCTGGTGGCGCAGTGGTTGAGAGTCCGCCTGCCAAGGCAGGGTACGCGGGTTCGTGCCCCGGTCTGGGAAGATCCCACATGCCGCGGAGCGGCTGGGCCCGTGAGCCATGGCCGCTGAGCCTGCGCGTCCGGAGCCTGCGCTCCGCAACGGGCGAGACCACAACAGTGAGAGGCCCGCATACCGCAAAAAAAAAAAAAAAAAAAAAAAAAAAAAAAAAATCAATTCAGAAGTTACAGATAGGAAACAAAAAACAAGCATAATAGAAATGGAAATACTTAAGAAATAATACCAGAAGCCCAAAAATCAAAAGCAGAAAATCATGACACACTTATTATTAAAGAGTAAAACAAGTTAATACTGAAAGAGTTAAATTTAAAGGAAGAACTTAAATTTTAAAAAATGGAACAAACCAATACCACAAGAATCAAGATTAATCACTGACAAGCTAAAGTAACACTACAACTTAAAACTGGATGATAAGAAAATGTTAGTAATATTAAGACAAAAAAAAGACAACAGAAATAGATTTCTAAAAATCTAATCAAAAACGAAAATAAAATGATAAGAATAAAAATAGAAAATGAGTGTAAATAAATTAAAATAGCAAAGAAGAGACCAAATTAAGAACCAAAAACAGACACAAAAGAATAAAATCATATCAAAGCTAAAATAGGTAAAATTAGTGAAAATTAAGTAAAGAGAAATATAAATCAGAGCAAAAAAAACCACATTGTAACACAAAAATACAAATATTTTTAAGGCTAAAGTGTTAAAAATAAATGTCTAATAAGAATGAAACACACATCTACAGGGGGAAATTTGCAAGTAGTGTTCAATCCTAATGTGATGCTCTGGGTTAAATGAAGCCACCCCTCCCTGGTTCCTGTTGAAGGGTGAGGGCAGAACCAACAGAATAAGAGAACAGGTCTTTCTCCTCCGTCTTGATAGTAACACAATGCCATGCCCTCGGTGCCACGGCAGCTGGAAGAGGTCAGGCCCCCAAGGACTCTCCAAGAAAGCACTACTGCCTCATTGCTGCTCCACAGTGTACCTCATAAGCCCAGACTGAGATGGTAATTCTGTTCCATGAAGTCCTCAGAGTCTTAGGCTCTTACCAGCTTTCTGCTCACCATTCCCTGCTCACGTAAGACCCTACCCTAAGGCTTGTTCTCATGGCCCATGATGGAGCTCCAGTCATCTCTCTCTGGGAGAAAATAAATATGCAAGGGCAAAGGGCATACACCAGTTAGCGCTTCACGTAGGTTCCCAGACCTTCCTCCCAGAACTTCCACTCACATCTCATTGGCCAGAACTAAGTATCACTTAGTAGCAAGGGATGCTGGAAAATGTCGTTTTAATTCTGGGGGCTATGTGCATAGCTGTAAATTCTGTTATGATGGAACGTGAGAATGGATACTGAGGGTCAACTAACGGTCTCTGTCCCGGTAGGATGCAACATCAGCACGCTTCTCCCTTCCCCTCCTGAGGAATGCACCTTTATTTCAGTTGAGAGCCAATATTAAAAGTCTTTGGTTCCCCTGGTCTTGCTAGAGGAAAGAAGACTCCAGTAAAACCATATGAACAAATATGACATAAATATGAATGTTTCCACACACTGAGAGAGGGGCCACCATTTGATCATAAGATGCCAATGTCTCACTCTGGTCTAATGTGTCGAGAATCTGAAAACTAAAGTTATTACCCAGTTGTGAAGACCTAGAGTTGCCTCTTTATAAAAGGGAAGGCAATGGCTTTCTGGTTTGGTTTCTGCCTCCTGTTTGGTTCCATAAAAATCTTGCCCTGAACAAGTTGCCCACTTGGATAAGCAGGATTTCTCCTCATTTTCCCCTTTGGAATAGGCCCGAAGAAATTTACAGAGGAATTTAAAGGAATGTATAGGTCTCCCATTATGCTTCCAGCACTGTATTAGTCACCAAGAAGAATGACAAAAGGAAAGCCTTTGGGGCCCTGTGACTTGAGGATGCATTTATGGGGCCTCAGTTTATCTCTGTGTAATGAAGTGGTTCTAAACTATGGTTTGTATAAGCATCATACTAAGCAGCTGGTTTAAAAAAGGCAGATTCCAGACAGATGAATAAATTTTAATGTAACAGTATGAAAAACTTCACTGATATGATTTCAGATTCCACATTGTAATTACCCTTTAAGAAACTGTTACTTGTCCAGCTTTGGTGAAATATCAAAAAATATATATATTCACAATTAGCTGAGAATGCTATTAATATATCCTTCTTTTTTCCATACCTATATAATGCCAGACTTCAACCAAAACAACATATCACAACAGATTCAATGCAGAAGCAGAAAAGAGAATCCATCTGTCCTTAATTAAAGCCAGATATTGCAAAACTATAAAGTAATACCACTCTTCTTACTAAATTATTTGTAGTTTTGGAAAATACATTTATTTTTCATGAGATATGTATGTTAACGTATAATGGCTTTATTATTGTTATTTTAAATAGATTAATAAATATTTTAAATTTTAAAACAAAAAAAAAACTTCAGAATCCAAGCCTTCCAAACCTCCCACCCCACCATTACTGCCACCATCACCACCACCAAGATTATTTCTGGTTCAGCAGGAATGAGGCTGGGCCTAAGAGTGTTCATTCTTGATAATTCCCTCAGAGTGATTCTGATGCATGTGGTCCTCAGACTACACTTTGGATGGGAGCTCTCTATAGTCTCCCATACCCCAAACTATAAATAGGAAAGAAGGGAAGAGAAATACATTAATACAGGGTCAATGGAGAGATTTCCAAATGGTATTTTATTTTCCTCTGAGTAGACTTCAAGGCCAGTCATGTCTCCTCTCCAAAGACAAGTTTTTCGAGTTAATGCCTCAATGTGTCATGGCTTCCTCACCTGTCCTTAAACCTGCCTCTCTGGCCAGTGCATTTAGCTATGTTTGAACTCAGTGTTTCCTTTGGTAAAGCTTTCCCCCATTACAGTCATTTCTCAGAGGATTTATAACCTTCAAGGTAAAGGTCCCTGAAACAAGACCCAGAGGATGATCCCCACCATAGACTCATTAAGAGCACTTCAGGTACATTAATGTCCCCTATCCCTGGATTTATTACAACATGATAAAGCCTCTTTTTAGAAAAACATACTCTTAGTTCCATTTATCCAGCAGGCTTTTCCAGAAAAGAGATTAGAAGTAAAATGATTTGAGACAGAATCAAAGAATTCTACCTTTTTAATTAGTCTGTTAAACACAGGAACACCTAATACAAATATTTGACTCTGTGGTTGAGCGTTGGCTCTGAGGTCAACAGGGGAAATTTATAGGGAACTCTAAAGGCCCTCATAATAACTGTCTTGGGTTATGACTTCTCGAATTGCTCTTCATTGCCAATAGTGCTGCATTTGGACATAAATTAAATTTGCTGAATTAGGGCACTGTTCTGGTTAAAATGTTTAATCTTCACTTTAAATGAGTTGTGGTCATTGAAGCCTTTTTGTTTTGTGGAAGAGGGTACCTTTACACAAGGTAAGCTCTTTTTACACAGCCTAATGACTCACTAATTTAAAATCCTTTCTGGATAGATGCCAGGCTGGTCTGGTCAACATGGGGAGGGAAGAAAGCAGAAATCTTTTTCAAAAATATCTTAGGTTGGTAACTATACTCAGTATATTGTAATAACCTATAAGGAAAAAGAATCTGAAAAAGAATTTATATATATATATATATATCTGAATCACTTGGCTGTACACCTGAAACTAATACAACATTGTAAATTAACTATACTTCAATAAAAATTAATTTAATTAAAAATATTTTAAAAGATTTTTTTAAAAGACAAAACAAAATTTTAGGTTAGTGTAATTCTACAATGCATAATTTATCATTAAACATATTATGCAAATGATTTACTAAGTACTTCAGTGGGGAAGAGGTTACTAATCACATACTTAAACTGTATCTGCTTTGCACGTAAATCTGTCTCAAAAATGAAATTTAATATTTCATCACGTGATGCTTTACACCATGGGCTCTGGACTGTCTGCCTCTGATGTCCCAGATTTGTTCCTTACCTGAAATGAGAGGCAGCGGTGTTGTGGAGAGAGAGGACGTAAAGGAACTTCCACAGCCAGGACAGGAAAAGGGGACAAAAAAGAGGAGAGAGGAAAAAACCCCAGGGACAAGGGTGGAAGAGTGTATGTTCCATTTTAGAACACCTTTAAATGGACACCTTTCTACTAAGATTCTGCTCAGGGCTATCTTTAAATACTGTGTTGGGTAGAACCCTGAAACGACTCCCTTTACAACACACTCCTCCCCACCACCCCAAAGATTACTGCCCCCCACACGGTACCTGAAAGCCTTTATTTCATCTTTGCAGCTCCAAGCCTTAACCCAGTGCCTGGCACATGGTCAATATTCATTAAATGTTTGTTGAATGAATGGATGGATGGATGGAGAGAATAGAGAATCATCGATTTAACACATCTTTTAAAGTACAGATCTCCTTATGAAAGTTAGAGGACTATTGATCACTGTCATTAATGTCATTAATGTGTAATTAATGAAATTCCTTGGGTGGAATTAAAGTGACAAAGAATTTGAGCAGAGAAGAGAGGAGAAAGCAGGCTCAGCACATCAAAGAGTAGTCAGAAGCAATGTGAGGATTTTGTGCACCTGGAGGATGGGGGTGAGGATGTGAAGAATCCCAGTGAATTTTCCAAACTGGGATCACACCACTGTTCTGGCTGGAGGCTTTATCTCTCTTGAACTTTAGGGAAATAATTTTCTTTCTATTCATCCTCCACTTCAGTTTCAAGACCCTGAAAAGCCGAGGTATCTTCTAGCAAAGAAACGCTTGTCACAACTTATTTTGAGCATATTAGTGGGTGGGTGTGGGGTAGGGGGTGGAGGCTGGGAGGTGGATGGCATAGCTCTAAGACAGGGCTGGGGAAACACAGGCATCAGCAGTGGCCCTCAGCCATACAATATGAACAACTTACTTGATTTCCCAATCTCTGATAGAATTGCCATCTTCCTCTCTGAAAATGATGCTATTTTCACCATCAAAAAAGAGGCCGTGGGCTTCCCTGGTGGCGCAGTGGTTGAGAATCTGCCTGCTAATGCAGGGGACACGGGTTCGAGCCCTGATCTGGGAGGATCCCACATGCCGCAGAGCAACTGGGCCGTGAGCCACAACTACTGAGCCTGCGCGTCTGGAGCTTGTGCTCCGCAACAAGAGAGGCCGCGATAGTGAGAGGCCCGCGCACCACGATGTAGAGTGGCCCCCGCTTGCCACAACTAGAGAAAGCCCTCGCACAGAAACGAAGACCCAACACAGCAATAATTAATTAATTAATTAATAAACTCCTACCCCCAACATCTTTAAAAAAAAAAAAAAAAAGGCCATTGTGAGACTTCCCTGGCCGTCCAGTGGTTAGGACTCCTCGCTTCCACTGTAGTGGGGGATGGGTTAAATCCCTGGTCGGGAAACTAAGATCCTGCATGCTGCGAGGCGTAGCCAAAAAAAAAAAAAAAAAAAGAGGCCATTGCATTTATTGTTGTTCTAATAATAACTGCAGTAAATTAGAAAGAGCCTGTCCATTGATGGGGAAATGGTTAAATAAATTATAGACTACTATGCAACAGTTTAAAAGAATGAGGTTGATAAATCTACCAACATGAAGAGTTCTCAAAGCCATATTGTTAAATGAGAAAGGCAAATTGGGAAAAAATATGCTATTTCACCAATTTTTAAAAAAACACATATGTGAATAATATATTTCTGGATGTATGCATATTTGTAGAGTCACACAGATAGACCTAGAAGCACCACACTGCTAACAGTAGCTGCTCCTGGAGAGAGGATTAGGACCAGTCAGAGGCAAATGGATCAAAGGTGACTTTGGCCTTATCTGTATAGTTGCTGTGTACAAAAGAAAAAAATCAAATTATAGCCTTTCCTCTGGAAAAACAAAAGAGGAAGTATTCACCAGTCACTCATTTACATTCTGGTGGGCCTCTCATATTCTTGGCCTACTGGGTCATTATCTCCAAAGGCTAGAACCAGCATGTTCGCACTTTACGGAGCCTAAGTCTTTGTTGTCCAATATAGTAGCTATTGAGCACTTGAAATGTGGCTAGTCCAAATTGAAATAGGCTGTAAGTCTAAAAATACACACCAGAATTCAGACTTAGTACAGAAAAAAAAAGTAAAATAGCTCATTAATAATTTTGTATGTTGATTACTTGTTGAAATTATATATTAATAAATATATAATTTAAATTAAGTTTCTTTTACTTTTAAAAATGTGACTACTAGAAAATTTTAAATTACATTATATGGCTTAATGTTACATTTCTACTGGACAGTGCTGGTCTAGGTGATTAAAATTTTTAATTTGCCAATTACATGAATAAATTTATACGTAAACAAGTTTTTTTCCTTTCAAAGAAAATTTAGATGAACACTTCAAGAACTTTGGACCCATTTTGGGTGGTTTACATTCAAAAAGTACACTGAGGAGGTATCGCCAGGATTTCATACTGAGTTTCTGCTTCTCCATTTGTAATATAATCCACTTTGTAGGATTATAGTGAGAATGAGAAGGGATCCCTTATTTAAGATCCTTCATCTGGAATTGTCTACATGTGAGGTCATCTTTGGGAGGAGGCCTAAACCAAATTACCCTTTTACTCCTCCCAGCTCTTCAATGACCCTTGTAAGGCCTAATAAATGTGAGTGCCCTTCTCCCCCTTCCTCAATTCAGGACTAAAAAGACACCCATTCAACTATCAATTGCTCCATGCAGATTTTTTAAATGATTTTTTTCAAGTTAACTCCACTTAATACATTATCTATTTCAGGTTTTTCTTTTCCTTCTGGATTTGTTTAAGCTTCTCAAAGCTCCTCATTCTCCAAGAAACCTCCCCCAGGTGCCTTTCTCCTCCCCTCTGCCCACCCATGGTGTTCGCTGCAAATACAGGCTTCCTAGAAAACCATTTTATCCAGCCTTAGTGATTTGGACATAACTGTTTGTATCTGAATCAACCATTTCCTTATATGTTCTAATTTCACTTTCCAGTTCTATTTCCTTGGTTATTTGGTTCTCAAATTACAGATCGCTTTTTCCAGAAAGGTGGTGAAAGTAATTTTAGCATATGTTGTAGCACTGAAGTATTTCTCCCAGTCCTTTGTTATACAAGTAGTTGAGCTTAAACTGTACACTCAAGATCTGTTTAATTCCCTTCAGGCAAATTAAGCTTCTTTTTTTTTTTTTTTTTTTGAAGTAATTGAGCCAGACATTTTTTTCTCTAAAGTAAACAAAAGTTTCTCGGTAGTCCTCAGTTGATATTTCCAATAGGAGACCTTAACAAAATAACAATAGCTAACATTTATTGAGTCCTTATTATAAGCCAAGCACTGTTCTACACACTTGACATTTAATATTTTTAACAATGATTCCCCAGCCTGCTCAAGAGGAAATTGCTGAGCAAAAGTACTAGTTCATTATCTTGTCTTCTATTTGTTCTTTTTTCTGTTGTGTACCCAGGAAAAACTCTGTCCCAGGTTTCACAATCCCTGGTTTTGAATATTCACACCCAAAGTCACTAATCTTTCTTGTTAACACCTTGTAGTTTGGCCCTTGATTAATTCAATCAGTGATTAGCACTTCTACAATAAGTGTTAATCTCTCTTTTAAAATACCTCAGAGCTTGGCCCTTTATTGAGGCTTTCTACCCCAATCACAGTATACAGGACAGGATTTCCCTATTGTGAGCCATATCTACAAGGCATTTCCCATGCACACCACCAGCTTGGGAAAGGCCTGCTTCAAAATCCGCTTGTACAATTAAAGCATGGAATTATAGGCTCAGGTTTGCACCCACCACATGCAATAAACTCCAACTGTGTATGACTCTCAATTCTGTTAAAAGCAGGCGGCCAGATACTTCAACACCAAAAGTGAATAAACCTCCAGAGGGCACCCTCAGCAGTTCAGTCTGCGAGGAGGGGATTCCGGGCCTGACAGAGCCCTGCTAGGCACTGCTCTCTGGTTCCCAGCCGCCCAGATGGCTAAGTTGCTCAAGCATGAGAAATAGGGCCTCCTCAGAAGCAGCCAGCGCAGCCTCAAGTGCCTGAGCTGGCAGGTGCGAAGGCCTCCAGCTCTCCAAGAGCAGTTTTCTCCCTGACAGTGAGTGGATGTGAACTAACAAATAATTTCAGGGATGCACCCTACCAGTGTCCTTTCTACCAGGGCATGGGTTTACCTTAAAAGCATTTGTCTGGGCTCACACTCTCAAAGTAGCAAGCCCTGGGAAGGCACCCCACGTGAAGAAGGACAAACAGAACAAGCTCACTGTTTCTTTTCCTTTTAAAAGAGAACAGCTTTGATCATGGTTTCATGGTAGGTGGTCAGCTTCATTGGAGCACTGTAGTTTCAACACTTTAAAAAGTTCGTATAAAGGCAAACTTCTCCATGCTCCCTACCACTTATAGAACGCCGGGGGGTTTCTCTCAACATAAAAGAGTGTCCTGAGAGATCTTTCCAACGAATTTGGATATTTTCCTATAGAGCACAACAGTATTGTCACAACGTTACCTTTAGGATACAGTCGTACATCATTAGCCCAGTCTTCCTACTCATCAATTCTTTGACATAGGTGCAGCAAATATCCTCATTCCATTTCACAGATAAGAAAACGGAACCCCAAAGGGATCCACTGTCTGATCTAAATCACATAGCCACGTCACTGAGTGGAGCTGAGACTTAATTAAATTCAGGTCCTCCCAGCTTGCGCGGACAAGCACATAATCACTGTGCGTTATTGGGACCTTTCTCAATCAGTGGGATCAGAACTTGGGGTGAGCTAGTTATTAGCAACAGACCAATGGCTAGAAAAAAAAATCGGTAAGCATCACAGCTGCACTGGGATGAAAGGAACATGTATTTCTCCATGGTCAAGCCAAGGGGCTGAGGGAGACCCAAAGCCAGGAATGGTGGTAGCAGCCAGTTATGCAAAGACCCATGGAACTGGTGTAGAGAGAGGTGAGAACTCCAAAGAAGGAACCAAGGGCAATCATGAATAGTTCTTGAGCTATAACTCTGGGGTAAGGAAGGGCTTAATAAAACAGATTCCTTGTTCTACCTATTCTTATGAATCAAAATCCCTGAGAGTGAGACCAGGAAATGTGCATTTAAATGAGCTTCCCAGGGATTCTGACCACGCTTAGAGAAGCAAGGGCAGACTGCAGGGGCAGATCTGCAGGTGTGTGTGGCTTCCTGCAGCAAAGACAGCTCGGCTTGCTCCTGCATTGAATGAGAGCAGATGAGCAAGTGAAAGCTTTCTCATGAGCTGAAACAAGAAAAGACAGGAATAAGAAATATGAAAGTGCAAGGAACAATTGCCCTGAGTTCTCCCAGAGAGGGCTCCAGCACTACAGAGGTGCAGGTGTGGTGTGGTCAGAGGGAGGACTTGGCTACCTGGGCATCCACTATCAAACCAAAACTGTGGACTGACCAACCATGTCCTACTGTAGTGGGGAGGGGAAGTGGACAAGAGGGAACAACATCAACGAAGAGACTTTTTATATATTTTATATCAAAGCTTTCATTCTAACTGCTACTCACTCACACAGACACACAAAACATCAAAAAAATATTTTAACAGGAACAACAGATGTCTTCACACTCTAGGAAAGAATAAGCAACTTAAGAAAGGATGTGCATGTATTATCATTTGTTGAGACAAGTAAGAGGTGACAAGGCTCAGCCGTAGGCACTAAAGGAAGACATTTGTCAGAAGCAGGGTGGAGATACTGGGGATTATTTAGGAGAATTACTAGGAAGACAAGACTACAGTTGATACCTTACATGCCCTCACTAAACCTCAGATCCCTTGTCTGTAAAGTGGGGATAGTAACCTTACCTTTGACATGGAGCTGTTGAGAGACTTAAATGAGATAATGTATATAATAATGGGTGTGATGAGCTTAACAGGTTAACTGGCATACAGTAAGTGCTACTTATTATAGCTCATTATCATAGGATTGTCAAGTGGACTAAGTGAGATAATGAATGTAAAACTCTTGGCACAGTACCAGCACATAGTAAGTGCTCAATAAATTATAACTAGAAACAATATTTTAAATTTTAAAATAACATTAGATAGTGTAAGGCAAAAATAGGAACAAAGAGGGACTTCCCTGGTGGCCCAGTGGTTAAGGCTGTACGCTTCCAATGCAGGGGGTGAGGGTTCGATCCCTGGTCAGGGAACTAAGATCCCACATGCTGTGTGGCAAAAAAAAAAAAAAAAAAAAAAAAAAAAAAAAGGAACAAAGAAAAGAGCAAGGAATAGAAAACAGTAACAAGTAAAGTAATCCAACTATATCAATAATCATTTTACATGTCATTGGTATAAATACACCAATGAAAGGAAAGAGATTGTCAGAGTAGATCAAAAAACAAGACCCACCTATATGCTATCTACAGGAAATGCACTTTAAACATAAAGATACAAATAGAATTAAGGTAAATGGATGGAAGAAGAATATATCATGCTAATACTAGTCATAGGAAAGCAAGAGTAGGTATATTAAATTCAGACAGAGTAGACTTCAAAGCAAGGAAAGTTATCAGAGATAAAGAAGGGTATTATATAATGATAAAGGGGTCAATTCTCCAAGAAGACATAACAATCCTTAATGTGTATGTGGCTAACAATAGAATATTCATCTACATGAGGCAAAAACTAATAGAACTGCAAGGAGAAATGGATGAATCCAAAATGATAGTTGGAGAGTTGAACACCCTTCTATCAAAAATGGACAGATCCAGCAGGCAGAAAATCAATAAGGACATTGTGAACTCAATGTTCACCACCAACCAACTAAATATAATAAACATCTACAGACTACTTCACCACACAACAGCAGAACATACATTCTTCTCAAGTTCACATGGAACATTCACCAAGATAGACCACATTCTGGGCCATAAAACATACTTTAACATTTTTAAAAGAAGAGAAATCATACAGTGTCTGCTCTTAGACCACAACAGAATTAAATTAGAAATCAATAACACAAAGATAACTGGAAAATCCCAAAATATCTGCAGATTAAACAACACTATTCTAAATAACACATGGGTCAAAGAAGAAATCTCAGGAGAAATTAAAATAATTTTTGAACTGAATGAAAATGAAAATTCAACTTAAAATTTGTGGGATGCAGTGAAAGCAATGCTTAGTGGGAAATTTACAGCATTAAATGCACATATTAGAAAAGAAGAAAGATCTAAAATCAATAATCTAAGCTTCCACCTTACAAAACTAGAAAAAGAAGAGCAAATTAAATCCAAATTAATCAGAAGAAAATAAATAATAAGAATTAAAAAAGAAATCAATTAAATTGAAAACAGGAAATCAATAGAGAAAAATCAATGAACCCAAAAGCTGGTTCTTTGGAAAGATCAATAAAATCCATAGGCCTTTAGCCAGGGTAAGAAAAAAAAAAAGAGGACACAAATTACTAATATTAGAAATGAAACAGAGGACATCACTACAGATCCCGTGGGCATTAAAAGGATAATAAATGAATAATATGAACAACTCTATGCCCACAAATTTGATAACCTAGATGAAATGAACCAATTCCTTGAAAGATACAATCTGCCAAAATTCACACAAGAAGAAACAGACAATCTGAATAGGTCTATATTTATTAAAAAATTGAATCAATAATTAATAATTTCCCAAAACAGAAAGCACCAGGCCCAGACATGTCCACTGGTGAATTCTACCAAACATTTGAAGAGGAAATTATACCAATTCTCTATCTCCTTTCAAAGGATACCCTCTTTCAGAGGATAGAAGCAGAGGGAATACTTCCGAACTCATTCTAAGAGGACAGCAGTACCTTAATACCAAAATGAGATAAAGATATTACAAGTAAAGAAAACTACAGACCAATATCTGTCATGAATATAGATGCAAAAATCCTCAAAAAAAATTAGCAAATTGAATCCAACAATTTATAAAAGGAATTAGACAGCATGAGCAAGTGGGATTTATCCCAGATACACAAGGCACCATTCAAAAATCAATTAATCTATCACATCAATAGTTAAAAGGAAAAATCATATGATCACATCAATAGATGCAGAAAAAGCATTTGACAAAATTCAACACCCACTCATGATAAAAACTCTTGGTAAACTAGGGGGAGGATAGCTTCCTCAACTTGATAAAGAATATCTACAAAAAATGTACAGCTAACATCATACTTAATGGTGAGAAACTTGAAGCTCTCCCACTAATCAGGAACAAAGAAAGAATGTCCCCTCTCACAACTTGTTTTCAACATTGTACTGGAAGTCCTAGATAATGCAATAAGACAAGAAAAGGAAATGAAAGATATACTGATTGGGAAGGAAGAAATAAAACTTTCTTTGTTCAGAGATGACACAATCATCTGCACAGAAAATCTGAATGGATTGACAAAAAAAAAAACCTCCTGAAATTAATAACTGATTATAGCAAGGTTACAGGATTCAAGTTTAATATACAGTAGTAAATTACTTTCCTATATACCAGCAATGAACAATGGGATTTGAAATTTTTAATACAGTACCATTTACTTTATCACCCAAAAGATGGAATACCTAGGTATAAATCTAACAAAATATGTACAAGGTCTATATGAGGAACTCTATAAAACTCTGATGAAAGAAATCAAAGAACTATATAAATGGAGAGATATTCTTTGTTCATTCGTGATTAGGAAGACCTAGTATTGTCAAGATGTCAGTTCTTCTCAACTTGATCTGTAGATTCAAGGCATTCCTCATCAAGTTCCAGCATGTTATTATGTGGATTTTGACAAACTGATTCTTAAGTTTATGTGGAGAGGCAAAAGACCCAGAATAGCTAACACAATATTGAAGGAGAAGAGCGAAGTTGGAAGACCGACAATACCCAACTAAGTCTTACTATAAAGCAAGACTGTGTGGTATTGGCAAAAGAATAGACAAATAGATCAATGGAGCAGAATAGAGAGCTTATAAATAGACCTACACAAATATACTATTTATCTTTGACAAAGGAGCCAGACAATACAATGGAGCAAAGATAGTCTTTTCAACAAGTGGTACTGGAACAACTGGACACCAACATGCAAAATAATGAATCTAGACACAAGTAATTATATTATTCAAATTAACTCAAAATGGATCATGGACCTAAATGTAAAACACAAAACTATAAAACTCTAGAAAATAACATAGGAGAAAACCTATATGACCTGAGTATGGTGATGACTTTTTAGATACAACACCAAAGGTATAACCCATGGAAGAGAGAATTTATAAGCTGGACTTCATTAAAATTAAAAATTCTGCTCCTTGAAAGACAATGCCAAGAGACTGAGAAGACAAGCCACAGACTGGGAGAAAATATTTATTAAGAAAAAAATATGTGATAAAGAACTGTTGTCCAAAATATACATAGACCTCTTAAAACTCAACAATAAAAAATGAAGAACCTGATTTTAAAATGGGCAAAAAGATCTGGATACCTCACTAAAGAAGATATACAGATGGTAAATAAGCATATGAAAAGATGCTCAAAATCATACCTCATTTGGGAATTGCAAATTAAAACAATGAGGGCTTCCCTGGTGTCGCAGTGGTTAAGAATCTGCCTGCCAATGCAGGGGACACGGGTTTGAGCTCTGGTCTGGGAAGATCCCACATGCCACAGAGCAACTAAGCCCGTGTGCCACAACTACTGAGCCTGCACTCTAAAGCCCACAAGCCACAACTACTGAAGCCTGCGCGCCTAGAGCCCATGCTCTGCAGCAAGAGAAGCTACCGCAGTGAGAAGCCCACACACTGCAATGAAAAGTTGCCCCGCCCGCAACCAGAGAAATCCCACGTGCAGCAACAAAGACTCAATGCAGCCCAAAATAAATAAATAATAAATTTTTTAAAATAAATAAAACAATGAGATACTACTGCACACCTATTTGAATGGTCAAAATCCAAAACTCTAACAACACCAAATGCTAGTGAGGATGTGGAGCAAAAAGAACTCTCATTCTTGCCTGTGGGAATGCAAAATGGTACAGCCACTTCGGAGGACAGTCGGCAGTTTCTTAACAAAACTAAACATATTTTTACCATATGATCAAGCAATTGTGCTGTTTGGTATTTACCCAAATGAGCGGAACATTTATGTCTACACAAAAACCTGCCCATGAATGTTTATAGCAGTTTTATTCATAATTGCCAAAAGGGAAGCAACTGGATTTCCTTCACTAGATGAATGGATAAACTGTGGTACATGCAGATGATGAAATAGTATTCAGCCCTAAAAAGAGATGAGCAACTGGGGAGGCTATGCCTGTATGGGGGCAGGGGGTATATGGGAATCTCTATACCTTCCACTCACTGTTGCTATGAACCTAAAATTGCTCTAAAAATTAGTCTATTTAAAAAATAATAATAACATTAGATAAACAAAATGTCATAATTATTACATAGCACTTGGTCTACTAAAATGCTTTCAAATTCCTACTGAAGATTTTTAAAGATCCATATGGCGATCATTTTTTTTTATTGGGGTATAATTGATTTACAATGTTGTGTTAGTTTCAGGTGTACAACAAAGTGAATCTGTTATAAACATACATATATCTACTCTTTTAAAAATTCTTTTCCCATACAGGTCATTACAGAGTATTGAGTAGAGTTCCCTGTGCTATACAGTAGCTCCTAATTAGTTATCTATTTTATATATAGTAGTGTGTATGTGTCAGTCCCAATCTTCCAATTTATCCCTCCCCACTGCCCCATGACATGTTATAAAAGGAAAACTAAAAAGACCAATAATCTGAACTTTAGTGTTCCAAGAAATTGTGAGGAAAAAACTAATACAACCAACTTTGAAACCCCACAAGAGAGTAGAGTACATGTTACTGACTTTATTGAGAAAACTCTGGTCAGGCTAAGAAAACAGATGATACAGAGCAGCAACAGCAGAGCAGAATCGATCTGACGAATTATAGTGAGACTTTTGTCCCACATCCTTGAGTTTTCTAAAAAGTCAGGAAACAGGAGTTCAGTGACATTGTTCTTGGTTGGAAAGGAAAAGATTCTTATTAGATTAAGGAACTGAGGAGAGCTTTGAGAGGTCAGTCCTGAGGCCAGTGGTATTCAAAGGGTCCACTGGGGAGAAGTCTTTGACACAGGAAGAAAGAAGGGCACTACCAAGGCTGTGGAGAGGTCAGAGGGAAGAGGTTTTACTAATAACTCCTCACCCCAACACCTTGAAGGTCTTATCCCCACACCCTGGGAACTTCTCTTGGGAGACCCCAACCTAGCTGGAGAAATGTTGGTCTGAGTGTTCTGACCTTGTGGAAGTAAGAGTCAGGAGAAGCAGAAACAAAGACTGGATATGTACTTCTCCTCTTGCCTCCCTGAATATTCTTTCATTCTATCTTTTCTTCATCAATTTATATTTATAGAGTGGCTCCCATGAGCTAGGCTGTGTGCTAGGTGTTGCGGATGCAGCAATAAATAAAGTCCTTGCTTTCATGGAAGGAGAGGCAAACAATAATATTATATAATATTAGAAATGTAATTATATAACTAATAGAAATGTAATATCATGTCAGGATATGAGAGGTGCTATGAAGGAAAATAAGGTAGGTAAATGAATAGAGAGTGATAAGGTAGTGGGGTGCTATTTTAGATGAGGGAAGATTTCTCTGAGGGGGTGAAGCTTGGGCAGAGACTTACTGAAGGGGTTCTCAAAGAAATAGCAATGAATTGAACCATACCATCAAGAGGAACATGGTGAAACATTTCTTGTGGTTCTATATCTGCAAATATTATTGCACTGAAAAAGTGAAAATGTGGTACCCAACTGAAAACAAAACTTGGGGGAAGGAAGGCCAGGAAATGACAAGCAGAAGAAGATAGTGAGTTTTGGTATCCGACAAACATGGGTTTGAATCCCTACCCTGCTGGGTGACCTTTATGATAACCTGCAAAACAAGGACCAACTAAAGTGTCAGCTTTCCTGGGTTATTATAAGAATTATAAGAATTCAATGAGATAATACATATAAGACTATTAAGACCAATGCCTTGTCATATTGTAAAAGTTTCTTAAATGATAGCTATTATTATTGACCACATGTTACAAATTGATTAGTTTCATTTTCTTGCTCAAAATAATTTTAGAACAAAGATTGACATGCCTAAAAGAGAAGAAGGGTTTTTATCTAGGATTCATGGATCTCTATGTCAGGGGTAAGAGTGTCCATGAATTGGTTTTTAAGTTGTCTGTGAATCCCTAAAACTGTGTGTAAAATTTGGGGGATATAAGTGTATTTTTCTGAAAAGAGTGTACCTGGCTTTCATTACATTCTCACAGTGGACAATGACCCCAGGTATTTGCCAAACCATCATTTCTCCGTCTTTGTTGTTTGCCAGCTTTTCCATTTCAGGTTATTCTAGTTTTCTGATTACAGAGTATTTTTCTTTTCAGAATAGAAGTTTTTAAAATGAACAAAAATATTTAAAGGTCTCTCTTTCTTCTTACTGTCTTGTTAATTTAAAAACATTATCTATTGGTGATAACATTCTCTTTCATTCTCCTTTTTACTTGTTAGAGCTAGAATGTGAGTTCTTATTCACTCTGAGATTTCTTAAAAGCTGCACCTTCTTGGTTTGATTTTCTGATTCTGTGTTTCAAAGTTAGTGTTGCTTTGTCATATTCCTTCTTACCTATATAGTCGGTATTTCCATTTTTCAATGGAGTTTTCTTATTTATCATTTGTTAGTACAGCTGAAACCCAATTGTATGAGTAATACAATCCTTAAAAAAAAAGAAATGAAATGAAACTATGCTATCTGAGCCTATGTAACTGAAAGCTTCACAATTATGGGCAAGATTTTGAACATACGGAATAGTATAGTGAAATTTACAAACTTATCAAAAACTGCTGCACATCAATTGCAACTTGAGGAAATGATCCATTTTTATACCTGCACACTATTTGTCAGGTCATTTACTACACGGGCCGTATAATGGACTGTCACTGGCTCCCTCAGGTTGCCTGGTTGACTCTTCAAAGAGAAGTTGACAATATTTGGAGTCTGATCCTCCTAAGAGAAGTGACTTTCTGAATACACTATTTGTTACGACTCTTGACAGCAAAAGCCACGTCCACCTTCAGCTGGACTAGGCACAGAGAGAGAATTCATAAGCCCAAGCAACTAGAATGTCTAGGAGTCAATCTCTAGATTTAGACCCAGCTGGACCAGTGGCCCATACTATCAGGCCCTCTCTCCATCTGACCACTGCATCTCAGACAAGCCCCATGCATGTGGGGGGTCCAGATAGATCAAGGCTTACATTTCCTTACAGGCAGTACTCCCAGACAAGGCTTCACTTCCTCAATAACTGCAGCAGAAGTCCTTGCAGGAATTAGGCGTGTCCTGTCCATCCTCCCTACACATGGCTTGTGATTGGGGATGCGCTATCTGATCCACATGGGCTGAATATGGGAGAGAGTGGATTTCCCAAAGGAAAATGGAGGTTCGATAGCAGATACTATCCATTGGCACTCAACATACATTTCCCCCATTGCCCACACAGAATTCAAATTATTCAGATAGGACAGAGATCCTTTGATCTTAGGAAGAGTTTGCTCTTATCCTGACTTCTGGGATTAATTACGACTAGAAATCTCATTCTTTTAGCCTTATTATTGGTCTAGGACTGGCCACGTGATCCAGTTCTAACCAATGAGAAGTAAGCAGAAGTATGTTGGGTGGAGCATTTTGGAAAGATTTGCTTTTCTGGAAAAAAATATGGCATGACTCTTTTGCTCCTTTGCCCTTTACCCTTCTTGCTACTTGGAATAAGGATGTGATGCCGGGGGGCAGCAGCCATCTTGTGACTGTGAGGCAACAATACGAGGATGCATACAAACACCCCCCAAAGCTGGTAGACTAGAAAAGTAGACATTTCCTGGGTACTTGATAGCTCCAGTGAGCCCATGCACTAGCCCTAACTGTCAACCTCCAGACTTATTATGTGACACAAGAAACCCTTGTTTGTTTAAGCTACTGTTAGTTGTGTTTCCAGTTACTCGTAGCCAAACACAGTTCTAACTGCTGCAGGTGCTACGACCAGAAAAATAGGGAATGGATGCTGGACAGGCAAAACCAATAAATTTTCATCAGAGATACTGAGACACTGATAACCCAAGGCTGGACTTTACTCTTGCTTCAAACAGGTACCAGGATACCACTTCCTAAATAATAGAAAGAGCATGAAGAGGTAGAAAGAGGATGCAGAAAGGAATATGGAAGGCTATCTCAGACTGATTTAATCTTCCCTTCTTCACTGAGAACAGATAGCGTGATAAACATCCATTCCACCAAATAAAGATGAATATGAGTAAACAAGTTCTTTTAAAATGTTAACACCATGCTTCCAGGAGGCTTACACCCAAAACAGTCAGAAGAGAATGGACTTTGCCATTCAAATTTTATCGCTGCCACTTATTAGCTTTGAGACCTAGAGCAAATCATAGTTAACTGGGTCTCAGTTTCCTCCTATGAAAAATGGGGATAATGGCTTCTACCTTGTAGGACTGGGGTTTTTTTCACTCCCATACTTGCTTTTCAAAAGAAAAAAGTTGTATTAAAGCATAATATATAGCACTGGTTAAAGAGATGGTTCATGTACCCATGAATCAGTGCATCCTGAACTTTTACACCTAGAAACCACACCCTTCATCACTGATTAACAGTGATTAACAGCAGGAAACTTACCATATTTCCTAACCACTATGTACACTCAATATATAACACCTACCAGATGCAAAGGATCAACTCCCCACATGATATACCTTTCATTCCCAGGTTGAGATTTTTGTCAGTTTTGTCTACCATTTTATCCCCAGCATGCAGAATAATTCTTAGTATATATTGGGCACTCAATAAATATTTGTTGAATAGTCAAATTAATCTTTTATCTCATAGGTTTCTATGATAGGTAGACTTTCCCCCTATTTGACCTTCCTATTTCCCTAAGTATGTTGAAATCTGTTCATTTTCTGAGGTTCACATGAGGCTTAAAATTGTGGAATAAAGGGAAGGTTGCCTGTTGACTCTAGTCACCTTAACAGAAGTGGTAACACACTGAAAGTGACACAAATGACAGTTCTGCCTAGGTCATATCAAATGGACATAAGCCAAAGGTTTAGTCATTCTGAATTGTCACATCTTTTTAAGATAGCATGATAATAATGGCCAGCCACCATGCTAAATGCATTATGAATATGATCTCATTTACTCCTTCCAACAATCCTAAAACACAGGTGTCATTACTCCAATTTACAGATGAAGAAACTGGGATTTAGAGAAGGTGCTTTATCTAAGATCCATCACCCAGATAGTAAGTAATGGAGCCAGCATTCAAACTCAGGTCTGTCCAACTCCCAGAAAAATGCTCTGAACAATTTTGCCACATTACCTTATCTGAAAGTCAAAGCCACTGAATAGGAAATAGACCTGTACAGATGGGTCATGAGGTACAGAACCAACCAAATCTTCTAAACTTGGAGTAATCTTGATGCATGTGTAGGAGATGGACAAGACCCAAAGCTCAGATCATCATTCATAGACATCCAACACCATTGGTATCAGTCCTCCACCCAGAAAAGGGACAGACCTTCCCCACTGACCCGCTGTTACTTATTTTAAATACCACCCTTGCAAATAGATTTTATTCACATAATATCATAGTAGTTCATTGGAAATCAATAATATTCTACTTGGATTTGGTTCATCCAAACATGGCAGGCAATTAAAATTTGTTTCACATGATATTCTTTTACTAGAAAATGTCACGGAGTAAATTGATGACTGTGTCTTTGCCTAAAACCATAATGTTGAAACAGCACTTCTTATGGTACATTTATCTAGATATGTTAAAATGACAAGTCATTATACCAAAAGAAAGAGAGTCATTGCCCAAAAAGTGGCTTAACTTTTCAAGAGCTACTATAGTGAAAAATCATTAACTGGGCAGTTGTTTTAGAAGCTGCTTCAAGTCACCCAGGTTCAATTATCAACCCATGGCCAATCTTGTTTCACCTATTCCCTCACCCAGTTTCTCCCAGATTATTTTTGAAGCGAGTCTAGATTATATTTCATTTATAAACCAGAATTATTTCTTGAAGAGAAAAACTGCTAAGCTTTTAATAAATTATGTGCAAACCACCGCAGACTAAAGTTGCACAAGTATTCCCCAATATTACATCAAATGTCCTGATAAAAAAATCTTTCCATACTAAACATTTATAATTTAGACACAGTTTCAAAGTTCAACTCTCTCATATTAGCTATGTGACTTTTGGCAAATTATTGGGTTGGCCAAAAAGTTTGGAAAACCCTGAAATGAACTTTTTGGCCAGCCCAATATATAACTTCTCTATAAGCTTCTGCTCCCTCATTCAGAAAATGGGGGCTGATAAAGATATTTCATAATGTTGTATTGAGCAAATAATATACAATGCACTTGGCACAGACATGGCCTCATAAATACATAATAAAGGAAGTTATTTTTTTCTTTCAATGTCTGGCACAGAGTAAATGCTCAGTAAAGTATTGTTTACCATACAGTTATTCCATGACTGTGAGGGACTCCTGTGACATCTGATGGGCTTGCTGGTGTGGTTACCCATGGTTGGTACTGCTGGATGAGATTGTCTGACTCTAAATCTAGAAGCTTTTCCCAGAGATGGATCTTCCCTTGGCACAGCTCAGATGAGCAGTCCATCCCCTTCCCCTCACACCCTCAAACTAGTTAAAAGCAGATAGGGCTTCCCTGGTGGTGTAGTGGTTGGGAGTCTGCCTGCCAACGCGGGGGACACGGGTTCGTGCCCCTCTCCGGGAAGATCCCACATGCTGTGGAGCAGCTGGGCCCGTGAGCCACAACTACTGAGCCTGCGCATCTGGAGCCTATGCTCCGCAACAAGAGAGACCGCGATAGTGAGAGGCCCGCGCACCGCGATGAGGAGGGGCCCCCACTCGCCGTAACTAGAGAAAGCCCTCGCACAGAAACGAAGACCCAACACAGCCATAAATAAATAATAAAGAGTTCCTTTAAATAAAAAAAAAAAAAGCAGATAGATCACAAAACCTAGAAAAGAAAAATAGATTAAAGCAGAAAGAATTCACCCAACTATATTCAAGCAAACAGAAGATCTAGAAGTAGCTCCACATATTAAGCATGAGCAAGATTTTCAAAAACAGTGTGGCAGCTATGCAACTATGTTGCAAAAAAGAAAGAGGAAAAAAGCTCAATGACAAAATAATAAAACAAGAGAATGAGATGAAAAGGGAGATAGAGGTTAAGGAAACAAATCGAGGGTCCAAGTAATACTATTGAAGAACTATTAAGTAAATATAAACCATAGGGAAAATAATAGGCATTTGCTGAAAATTGAATTATTAATGCAATAAATAGGCTTCAGTTTTGCTTCTTAACAACTGTGGGTAATAATTCAAAGATATTAAAGTAAATAGAGAGAAGATAATAGAAATGGAAGACAGGGACTTCCCTGGTGGTGCAGTGGTTCAGAATCGCCTGCCAATGCAGGAGACACAGGTTCGATCCCTGGTCTGGGAAGATCCCACATGCCGTGGAGCAACTAAGCCCATGCGCCACAACTACCGAGCCCATGTGCTGCAACTACTGAAGGCTGCGCACCCTAAAGCCTGCACATTGCAACTACTGAGGCCATGCTCAACTACTGAAGCCCGCATGCCTAGAGCCTGTGCTCCACAACAAGAGAAGCCACTGCAATGAGAAGCCCGCGCACTACAACAAAGAGTAGCCCCTGCTTGCTGCAACTAGAGAAAGCCTGTGCAAAGCAACAGAGACCCAATGCAGCCAAAAATAAATAAATAAATAAACAAACAAATAAATAAATATTTCCTAGTAACAGTTAAAAAATTAAAACAAACAACAATGTGAACAAAAAAACGAACAAAAGAAATAGAAGACAGATAAAACTGTCCAAATTAAAGACAACAGATGTCTCTGTAGTAGCAAACCTAACAAATCACACAGAAGTGTTATTTAAAGTTCTGAAAGAAGAAAACTTCACTTAAATGAAGGAAAAATTAAATCTGCGTATTGAAGGAGCATACAAGTTGCAAAGGAAAAGAATCATATAGCACAAACAACATTGAGAACTGAACTTTAAGAAACAATTCTTTAGGAAAACAGGCAAGAAAAACAAGTCATTTATAAGATTTTTGGCTTTGTTCTGTTTTCCTAAGCCAAGCAGGCTTCAAACCCTCCCTGATCTTATTCCATGCAAGAAGTACTGGAACGTGCCTGTGAAGACAAATCGTAATTCATCTATAAAGGTAACAAGTGAATATCTCAAGTGTGAAAATAAACTCAGGGAAAGTAATACACATAAACCCTTCTTGAAAAAAAAAATACAATGATGACTCAAACCAAAAGGAGATAAACAGAGAAACCATGGTAAAAGACCTATGTCAAAAGACAAGGGAGCAATATCTACAAATTCTGAGAAAAAGGAAGTGTGACTCAAAAATTTTATATCCAGCCAGGCTATTTTTCAAGGTAACAGAAAGACATTCTCAAGACTACAAATATTCAAGGAATATAGCTACTATAAGGTCTTCTCAGCAGAGGGTGATGGATGCAGGGAGGCTACTTGATGATGAAATCCATACAAACCAGAGAAGAATTGAAGTACAGAACTCAAGGATAGAGAAGATATGATAAAAGACTGGTACAGACCACTGAATTTACTTAAATACAGAACAAAGATTAACCAACTGTGGAAATTATGGTTACAAGACAGAATATAAATACTAAAAACATTAACCACTAAAAAATAAAATGAACTAACTAAATTCAGCAGAGGAAAGGGGAGATAGAGGAATGTTTTGTGTACTAATGTCCTCAGTTTTCCTGGGAGTACATCAAAGATGCTCTCTAAAACTGCAACATGAAAGTGAAAAAAAAAATGACTCAAAACTCTTAATACTTATTTTAATTTAGGAGTATCTTTAAAAAGCTAATGTTCCTTGTGATAAATACTTTTCTGAATATTTTTTTTATTTTTTTTAACATCTTCATTGGAGTATAATTGCTTTACAATGGTGTGTTAGTTTCTGCTTTATAACAAAGTGAATCAGTTATACATATACATATGTCCCCATACCTCTTCCCTCTTGCATCTCCCTCCCTCCCACCCTCCCTGTCCCACCCCTCTAGGTGGTCACAAAGCACTGAGCTGATCTCCCTGTGCTATGCGGCTGCTTCCCACTAGCTATCTATTTTATGTTTGGTAGTGTATATATGTCCATGCCACTCTCTCACTTTGTTTCAGCTTACCCTTCCCCCTCCCTGTGATAAACATTTATTTAAAGTTCAGCAATTCCTTCAGTTTCACTTTAATTTCTTTTTCTTTTGTCAAATTCAAATAAGATTAAACTTAATATCGTTATTTAAAAATAGCACATCTGGAATAATCCCATTTCTGACTAGCAGTCTTTTTCTCTGTGTGCACATAGGATGTCTGAAGTAATGTTCTTTTATAACAAGGGTTAATGGTAGGTTTGGGGGTAATTTTTCACTTTTCCTCTGTCCTTTGCTATCTCCTTCCTCTACCTCCTCTGCCTTTTCCTTTTCATTTTGGAAATGAACCTGGATTATCTTTACAAAAACAGCAATCAGTATTCTAAAAAGTAAAAGTGAACAGGGAAGAGAGTTGGTCAATGCACAGAATCTTTGTCATGACTCACCTGCTCATGAACCCATATATATGACCTTAGCAACCTTTGGTCGCATCACGCTTTGTAAATGGAAAATACAGTTTCAGAGAAAATGGCAAGCAAGCAAATGGTAACAAAGATGACAAAGGACAAGGAAATGAGAGGGCAACCTAAAGAAGTGGTACAAGATTTGGTTTGGAATCACAAGACCTGAGTTCTTGGTCTGGTTCAGACACTTACATTTTGTGTCACCTTGGATAAATCATTGAACCTTTCTGAGCACCAGGCCCAATACTGCAATATATTCCCATTTCTTATGAAAAGGTGGTAATATATATTTTTAGGTAAAATATCATGATATTTAAATGCTGGAAACTAACCCAAAATATTTTAAACACTTATAGACTAAACGGAGCACATCTGAGGTCGTATTTAGCCTGTGGGCTTACCAGCTGGTGATCAACACTGTTTACATACCCTATCAGTGGACAAAGTTGGACCTAATGGAAGTTGTCCAGCAGTGTACTGGACCTACACACTTATGAGAGCCAATTGTGTGCATTCTTCCTAACTCCATATTCAATGACATCATCACGTTGGTAGCTTGAAATCAGCCGTGGAAGCAGTATTTACACCATGGAAATCATAAAATGCTATAAATGAGTCCCCCTGTCCCCCCATCATAGCTGGTTGTGAAATAGAATACCACTGTAGCTACCTGATCAGTGCCAGCTGGTCCTATGGTTATTTTACTGTATATCAGAACTGGAAGAGATCTAAGATAGTCTGCAAGAAAGGAAAACTCAATCAAACTAACTAAAGCTAAAAGGGGGGAGTTTAATTTTTTAAAAAAGGGTGGAACTACCAAATCTTGGGGAAGCAAGGATACAGTCTCCTGATTAAGACAAGAGGAAACATAGGATTGGATTCCACACATAATCCCTCTCTCTCCATCACTAGCTTTGGCCTCTCTCTCTCGGTGTTAGTTTCATTCTCTCTTAAAGCTTCTCCTCTGGGGCAAGGATCAAGGCTAGAGGTGGCAAAGAGAAGCACTCGCTCCCCAAGGGCACAGGACAGCTGCTGGCACATAGGGCACCTTCTTCCTCTGGGCTGAGGAAGCCCTGCACCAGGGTACACAGTAGCTTAGTTGGGAACACAGGCTGCTTTTCAGTCCTCGTTGGCCCCCATCTGGGTGCCTGTGTACAGTGTGCAATTTACACAGCTGTACACAATGGCCCCATATGAGCACATTCTCCAAAAGTGGTGCCTTTCAATAAGCTTTAGCTAAGATGTTGATGTAATGGTGTTAAGAATGTGAGGAAAAAACAATAGGGAAGCAAGGATCAGTTTGGTTCAAAATAAAGTTGAAACCATTCATAATTAAACTTGGAAATCCAAGAGAAGGAGGCTCCCCTCTCCTTCCTCTCTTTTTATTTTTTAATTATTTTTTTAACATCTTTATTGGAGTATAATTGCTTTACAATGTTGTGTTAGTTTCTGTTGTATAACAAAGTGAATCAGCTATATGTATACATCTATCCCCATATCTCCTCCCTCTTGCATCTCCCTCTCACCCTCCTTATCCCACGCCTCTAGTTGGCCACAAAGCACCGAGCTGATGTCCCTGTGCTACGCAGCTGCTTCCCACCAGTTATCTATTTTACATTTGGTAGTGTATATCCCCTCTTTTTAAAATAAACTTTTTCTTTGGGGATAATTTTAGATTTTAAAAAAAATTGCAAAGATAGAGAGTTGCCTCCCCAAGAAATAGAAGACCCAGATGAAATGTTTTTGTAAACTTTCTGAAACTTATAAAAATATAAGCATATGATTTTACTTTCTATTTAGTCCATTAGTAAAAACAGGGTGAAAGTTAGCTTTAAAGTTCAGAATCTTGTGCTAAGTTTGTTCAAAGCTTATTTTGAAATATTTATCAAGTGGGTACTTCCCCACTTTTATCTCTATATAGTATCTTATGTTAAAAATAAAGCCAAAGGAAGAAAAAGACTACTAATAATTATGACAAGGGCAGTTCATTCATTGCCTCTTTTCATTTGACAAGGGTTTCCAGAGCATCTTGATATGTCCCAAGCATATTAAGATGGAAAGCATAGAGTGATGTGGAAGACAAGCATTGTCCTCACCACAATGGAGATTCTTGTTTAGTGGAGGAGACAGATCAAAGATACAAACGTATAGAGGGCACAGGAAAGGGACAAAAGTTTGTGAAAGGGCATGAATTGGTAGGACATGTGACAAACCAAAAAGAGGGTGCACTAACTAAAGTTCTTTAAGTTTAATTTTTTTAAAAAAAACAAAGCCAAAAAATCTACATGGACCATTGAACGCATCTGTAGGTACATTAGGCCTGTAGAGCATTTGAAACATTAGATAAGTAATTACACAAATAATTAAGAAGTGGACTATTTTAAAAAAACATCTACAATACCATGAGGAAGCATAGTAATGGCCCCTGACTACAATTCCTGAGGAAATTACAGTTCCTCAGAGACCTGAAAGTTTGGTAGGAGTTAGTTAGGCAGTAAGTACTGGGGAAAGATTTAAGATAAATGGAACAATAGTAGAGGGCATAGGATATTTGAGGCTTCAATGTGATTGAAGGTCAGAGAATGAGGGGGAGAAAGAAGCAAGAGATGAGCTGAAGCTTCAGGGGCCAGATAATGAAAGATTGAATAGGCTGTGTTGAGAATTTTGAACTTATTCTAAAAATAATGGATCGCTTATATGTGGAATCTAAAAACAAAAGGGTACAAATGAACTTATTTATAAAACAGAAGTAGAGTCAGGGATGTAGAAAACAAACTTATGGTTTCCAGGGGATAAGGAGAGGGAGGGATAAATTGGAAGACTGAGATTGACATATACACACCACTATATATAAAATAGGTATCTAATAAGAACCTGCTGTATAGCACAGGGAACTCTACTCCACACTCTGTAATGGCCTATTTGGGAAAAGAATCTAAAAAAAGAAATAGTGGATATATGTATATGTATAACTGATTCTCTTTGCTATACACCTGAAACTAATACAACATTGTAAATCAACTATACTCCAATGAAATTTTTTCAAATTTTAAAAAATTAAAAAATAAAACTAATGGAATTTCACTAAAGGGTTAGAAACAAGGGAATGATTTGATCTTGTATGTATGGTTAAAAGGATACTCTGGTTGGAGTGTGTAGAATTGAATGGAGAGAGAGGTCAAGATTGGATGTGGTGGGGACAATTAGGATGATGTTGTGGTAGTTCAGGTAAGATAGGCTGGGCTTGGACCAAGGGCTTGATGCTTGAAATAGAGACATTTTATCAAGTGGGATTAGGAATAGCTGTGACAGAAAACTCCAAATTACAGTGGCATGGACAGATAGATATTTCTCCCTCACATAATTGAAGTCTGCACATAGTTAGCCTAGAATTAGACTGGTGGCTCCGCGATCACCAAGAACAAGATTCCTTCTACCTTGCTTCTCAACATGTGATTTTCACCTCCTAGTCCAAGAAGGCTGCTCTAATTGCAGCTGTTTTCCTTCCAGCCAACATAAATGAGAAAGGGAGGAAAAATGGTATGTCCCTACCCTTTAAGGTCATTCCTAAAAATGACACATGACACTTTTAGTTACAACTCATCTAGAACTTAGTCACAGGGCCCCAGCTGATTGCAGGGAGCACTGAAAATAAAATTGTTATTTTAGAGACTACAGCCCATCTGAAAATCAAGAGTTCTATGACCAAGGATGAAAGGAAAAACAAACACTGGGGGGCAGTCAACATCTTCTGCAATAAAAGTAGACAAAGTTGAGGTATGTTTTAGAGGTAAAATTAGCAGGATTCAAAGGTAGATTTAATATGGGGGGGTGAGGAAGAGAGAAAAAACAAACCTAATTCCCACCTTTCTGACATAATCAACTGGATAAGCGGTAGTACTTTTCTGGAAATGGAGAAATGAAAAAAGTAGCAGATTAGAAACAAAGAACAAGAATTAGCTGCTGGAAGCATGACCATCCAGCCCTCAAAATTATAAAGGAAACAATAGTTTCCTTGTATATCCTTTCAGAGATGTTCTATGCCCATACAGGCATATGCGTGTGTAAGTGTGTATGATCTGTGTATATACACACATGTACACACACACACACACACACACATCCCTTTTTTCCTCCAAATGATAGTTTTCAATCACACCATTATATATCTTGAATTTTTCACTCTGTGTGCCAACAACATAGATTTATAAATAATTTTTTGCATTTATCTTTAAAATCAAGTATGAAATTAAAAGTAGAGTTAGAAGTCAAAAAATACAATATTGAATTTTGTATTTACCTGTGTAGTCACCTTTACTGAAGATCTTTATTTCTTGGAAGAGCTTCAAGTTGGACCTGAGGACTCCCTTTAACATTTCTTGTAAGGTAGGTCTACTGTTAACAACCTCCCTCAGCTTTTGTTTTCTGGAATGTCTTAATTTCTCCTTCAATCTTGAAGGATAGTTTTGCCAGATATAGAATTCTTGGTTGACCAGTTTCTCCCCCAGCACTTTAAATATTTCTTCCCATTGCCTCTGTCTGAGAAATTGGCTGTTAATCTTATTGAGAATCCCTTGAACATAATGTTTCTTTTCTCTTATTGCTTCCAAGATTCTCTGTCTTTGTCTTTTGCCAGTCTGATTATAATGTATCTTGGTATGGATTTCTCTGAGTTTAACATACTTGGACTTTGTTGAGCTTCTTGGATGTGTAGAGTCATCAAATTGGGAAAGTTTGTGGTCATTATTCCTTTAAGTAATATCTCTGCCCCTTTCTCTCTCTCTTCTCCTTCCGGGACTCCCAAAATGCATATGTTGGTTGGCTTGATTGTACCCACAAATACCTTAGGCTCTGTTCACTTTTCTCTTTTTTTCTTTCTGATCCTCGGTATGGATAATTTTAACTGTCTTGTCTTTAAGTTCATGATTATTTCTTCTATCTGCTCAAATCTTCTGTTGAACTCTCTAGTGAATTTTTCACTTCAGTTATTGTACTTTTCAGCTCTAGAATTTCTAGTTAGCTCCTTTTTTAAATTTCTATCTCTTTATTGATATTTTCATTGTGTTTGTACATCATTTTCGTGGTTTCCTTTAGTTCTTTGTGCATGATTTCCTTTAGCTCTGAGCATGTTTAAGACTGTCAATTTAAAGTCATTGTCTAGGAACTCCAATGCCTAGTCTTCTTCATGGACAGTTTCTGTCAATTTATTTTTATCCTTTGAATGGGCCATACTTTCTTGTATCTTTGTAGGATTTGTGATTTTTGTTGATAATTGTACATTTAAATTTTATAAATCTGGAAATCTGATTCTCCTTCTTCTCCAGGGTTTGTCGTTCTTGATTGTTGAAGGCTGCAATTGTCCATTTTTTTAGTGACTTTTCCAACTATTGTTGTAGAGACCATATTCCTTGTTGTGTATGGTTACTGAAGTCTCTGTTCCTTTAGCCATGTTCAGCTAGTGCTTTGAAAGAGATTTCCTTGATTCTAGGAGCTAAAAAATTAAATTAAATTAAATAAATGAAAAATAAACACCTCTCCCCTTCTTTGTAGATTGCCTGTGTTGGGGAACTATTTTAACACTTAGCCAGGCTTCTTACAACTTTGCCTTAGCTTTCACTTGCTACTTGCACTGAGCCTAAAGATCATCCAGAGGTGAAAGCTTAAGGTTTTCCTGGGTCTTTTCTGAGGATGTGTCCTGCCTTGTACATGTGTGTGGCTTTCTAAATCTCTCAGTACATATGGGCTCTTTTGAATGTCCTAATTTCCCACAAGAAGTCTCTCCCCAGCTTTTTCTCCCAGGCTTTAGGCAATCTATTGTATGTCTCAATCATAATCTTTTGTCCCGGGCAGCTGCAGGGTTTTTGTTCACCTTACAGTGTTACAAGCAATGTCTAGCACTTTTCTGCCCTAAGTTCTAAGTTAGGTGAAACAGAGACATACCTTGTGTCAGTCCTTCAGGTAGTTTCCAGACATGTTAGAACAGACAAACATAATGATTTGTGAGCAAGGTCTGCTCTGCTTCCTTTGGAACCAGGGCCAGTGTCCTGCTGGGAACTCAGGTTGCTATCTTCAAGACTGCCACCCCAGCAGGGAGGGGGTGGGGCAAGGGCAAGTAAAAATGCCACAAAGATTTTCTACCAATTTTAAGTTGCCTTTCTCTTGATTCAGCATTTACTTGGCTGCTCTTCGGTTTTTTTTTGTTTGTTTGTTTGTTTGTTTTTTTACTATTTTCCAGAGTTCTGACAAAGTTGGTTTTTAGAGTTTCTAAATTTTTTTGTTTCTATGGAGGGATGGGTGTTTAGAGCTGTCTATACCATTTTGATGTTGTCATCTTTTAGCAAGCTTTTAAATATTGAAATAATTTTGGACTTTAAAAAAGTTGCAAAAATAATATAAAGAATTCCTGTATAGTATTCCCACAGCTTCCCCAAATGTTAACATCTTTTATGACCACAGAGCAATTATCAAAACCAAGAAATCAATGTTGGTACAACACTAGCAAATCTACAGACCTTATTCAAATGTTGCCAATAACCTCACTAATGATCTTTTCCAGGACCAGGATGGACTCCATGATCATGCATTACATTTAGTTTTCATGTCTCCTAAGTTTCCCCAGTCTGGGAGAGTTCCTCAGTCTTTCTTTGTCTTTCATGACCTTGATATTTTTGAAGGGCGCATTCCAGTCATCCTTAGAATATCTCTCAATGATGTTTCCCCCTGGTTAAATGCAGGTGCAGTCAGGCCTCCTTATCCTCAGGTTCTGCATCCATGGATTCTACCAACTATGGATCAAAAATATTCAAAAAAAATTCCAAAAAGTTCCGAAAAGCAACTTTGCCACACACTAGCAACTATCTACATAGCATTTACATTGTATTAGGTATTATAAATAATCTTGGGATGATTTAAAGAATAGAGGAGGATGTGTGTAGGTAATATGCAAATATGACATCATTTTATATAAGGGACTTAAGCATACAAGGATTTTTATAACTATGGAGGATCCTGGAACAAATCTCACACAGATACCGAGGGATGACTGTATGCATTTTTTAAAAGAATAACACAGAAGTGATGTCATGCCCTTCTCATCACATCATATCAGGAAGCATATGATGTTGATAATGCAAAAATAGTTGGAGAGTTTAGAGTGTTCACCAGCTCCCCTTAATGTTAACATTTTACATAGCCAGGACATCTTTGTTAAAACCAAAAATTTAACATTGGTACAATACTGTTAACTGCTATTTACTTGGATTATCAGTTTTTCCACTGCCCTCTTCCTGTTCTAGTTTACAACCCAGGAAACCACATTGCATTTAAAGGTAGCTCCTTTTCTATGTGATTATTCCCCCACTGACTCATAGCACAGGAGTCCCACTCCTTTACTCTCCACATTAGAACCTTGATACACTGAAAATATATGGTTACCAATGGCTACCAAGTTTCACTTCTCACATTCCCCCACTGCAAGACAGGAACTGCCCACATTTTCTGTGGTTCCGATTCAAAAATCCTAAAGAAAGATTTTGATTGGATTGACTTATGACAAATGGCTTCCACTAACAGACATGGCTGAGAGAGGAGGGTCTCATAACACAACATCGCTGCTGGGGGCCCACCCTCATGGAGCAGAGCTGTTCCTGCAGAAGGGGAATCACTGTAAACTGGGCAGTGACCTCAATTAATGTCCACCACATTAACTAGTTCTAGTGACTAAGTAGAACTAACTAGTGGCTAATTAGTTCATTCACCTCATTTCACAGATGAGGAAACTGAAGTCCAAAAATCTAAGTAACTTTCCAAAGTCCCAGAGCTATAGGCCTTAGTAAAATGAGGGCTAAACCCAGGCCTCCTAACTCCCAGTTCTAGGCATTAGTCTCTATGTCTCTAGCACTACCATGATTTTGGTATTAATCCCAAGAGTCAAAGGATCCGAAATTAGAAGCAACCTCAAAGTTTATCAAGCTCTCACTGATGCACACATTTTCCAATGTATCCAAGCAGATCCCAGAGAAACAAAAGCCTTTCCTGTTTATTTTTCTCTAATACTGGGATTTCAAAGTAATTCACATTCAGCAGGTTAGGATATAAACTGTTTTACTTAACAAAGAATTAAGTGGGAGGGGGGACAAGAGAGGATGTTCATCAGCGGTTTGTTAAACAACCTGGGCTAAAAACATATAATGAAACACCATACAATCCATAAAAGAGAACAAAGAGATCTGTATGCGTCAATGCAGGAAGCTGTTTCATATACAGTGTAAAGTGGAAAACCAAATTCAAGTAAAAGGTGTGAACAGTGTAAACCTGTTTATGCAGGAAACAGCGGGAACAGCAACTGTCACCATACCGTTAACAGTCTCATCAATGATGGTGGGATTCCAGAATATTTTTTATTTTCTTCATTATAATTTCCTATAGTGTTTGAATTTTTGAACAATGAGCGTGAACTGAAAACATTATGCCAAGTAAAAGAAGTCAGACACAAACCGCCATGTAGTGTATGATTCCATTTATATGAAATATGCAGAATAGACAACTCCATAGAGACAGAGAGCAGATTAGTGCTTTCCAGAGGCTAGGGTGAGGGGGGATGGGGAGTAACTGCTTAATGAATACGGGATGATGAAAACGCTTTGGAACAAGATAATGGTCGTTTTTGCACACTGTGAATGTACTGTCACTGAATTGTAAGCTTTTAAATGGTTAATTTATGGTACGTGAATTTTGCCTCAATTTAAAAAAAAATTTTTCCTGAAGTGAGGACATCTCAGTATTCCCACATCCTCTACTATGGACTTTAGGCAAATAGCTTATTTATGCTATGTCAGTTAGTTACCTGTAAAATAAGAAGAGTTGAAACAGCTGGTCTCTAAAATCCACTTAGGCTTGAACATTATGATTCTGAACACATTCAACTCATACGCATTCCCTTGTATTTCGGGCTAAGACTGCACAAGCTATTTTTTCTGGCCGATACATCACACTGTTGATCTAATATGAAGAGGTTAACCACTACTTTCAAAGATCATAAATGTAGAGATCATCCGAGCCTGATCATGGCTAGCAAGGGATTACAGGAAGAGTGTGCGAGGAAGAAAGCCAGAGGTGTAAAGGTATTAATCATAGATAACATGAGCCAGACACTATGCTAGATGCCTTATGAATATTGTTTATGTTTTCAAAGGCAATCCTTAGAAATAAAAAATTGAAGCTCAGAAAGGGTAAAGAACATGCCCAAAGACCCACAACTAGTATCGGGCAGTGTGGTATTGAAACTCGGGTCTATTTATATTCCAAAGTCTGTTTTCCTTCCACTTACTCATGCTGTTTTCCCAAAAGAAAAAGGACTCAAGGAAAATGACCTGGTGCTGGGGGCAAGGAAATGCGAAAGCAGACTGGAAAGAAAAGGGAAAAGGGAACAATCAATAAAAATCCAGGATTATCCCTGTGCTTAAGAGTGGCCCTTCCTTGGGCCAATTTCCATCCCGATCGTCTGGTATGTCTTTTGTATAGCTATGACAAACTGTATTCTTTTTTTTTTTTTTTTTTTTGCGGTACGCGGGCCTCTCACTGTTGCGGCCTCTCCCGTTGCGGAGCACAGGCTCCAGACGCGCAGGCTCAGCGGCCATGGCTCACGGGCCCAGCCGCTCCGCGGCATGTGGGATCTTCCCAGACCGGGGCACGAACCCGTGTCCCCTGCATCAGCAGGCGGACTCTCAACCACTGCGCCACCAGGGAAGCCCCAAACTGTATTCTTTCACCGTAATTTGCTAAAGATAAAGTTCCTCTGAGTTTAAAGGATCTTATACCTATATATCCATGAAGGAAGTCTAAAAAATTATTGCACTGGATATTATTTCATACTTTTATTTTAACAAAGAAAGGAGGTAATTAGAAAAAGAAGTAAGCTCCAAATAGATAAAGGAGAGATAAAGAAAAAACATTAAGGACTTCCCTGGTGGTGCAGTGGTTAAGAATCCACCTGCCAACGCAGGGGATATGGGTTCCAGCCCTAGTCCAGGAAGATCCCACATGCCGCGGAGCAACTAAGCTCGTGAGCCACAACTACTGAGCCTGTGCTCTAGAGCCCGTGAGCCACAACTACCGAAGCCCACGTGCCTAGAGACCGTGTTCCTCAACAAGAGAAGCCACTGCAATGAGAAACCTGCGCACCGCAATGAAGAGTAGCCCCCGCTCATGGCAACTAGAGAAAGCCTGCATGCAGCAACGAAGACCCAATGCAGCCAAAAATAAATAAATAAATTTATAAGAAAAAAGAAAAACATTAAAATCAGTTGAAAAAACAAGTGAGATTTGGAGGATAAAATATTTAAACAAAGCAAGTGTATAAGTCATTAAGATAAAGAATCAAAGGTACTATCAAGTAATTGGAAGAAGTTGGGACTGTGAGGAAGCAGTAGAAACCAACTGTGGTTTTCCCATTTCAAGAAGTTGCTTAATAAAGGGAATTTAAAGCTTTGGGAAGTGGGAGCAGAGAAAGTCGCAGACCCTCATTTGGAAGGGATGCAAGACCACTTGCTGGTGAACAGTCACTTGGCAAAAATCAGGGAAGAGCCAGTGGACAAACTGGCTGGTAAGTATGGAGGGAATAATTGTAACAGCTTCATAGGAAACCAAAGAAAGAAATGGAAAAGGGAAAGTGATTAATGCCCTAGGAATGACAGATTTGTCTGTTAGCCAGGAAAAAAAAAATGCTTTAAAAATAAGGTAAACATTAAAAACTCTCTCTAAATGAACTAGTTTTCAAATCCAACTCATCAAGTAAGGAAAGACAGGCTCAAATAGGGGGAATAGAAAGATCAAACAGCATGCATAGAATCAAAGAGCCAGAAAAGACCACTGTATGTGATCAGACAGGTTTTCCATTGCTTGACACAATCCAGTCAAGGGTTGAGCAGATCCAAAATTTAAACCATCTGCTCATCTGCATCTGCTCATCAAGCTGGTTGCTAGTGGGACTACATCCTCCTGGAGCCTTTCCATGGAAGAAGCAAAACTATCTATTCACAGAGAGCATGACTATATATGTAGGGAAGCCTAAGGAATCTACCAAGAAAGAAAAAAAGCTAGTAAAACTAATGCAAGGTCTCAGGATACAAAGTCAACATATAAAAATCAATAGTATTTCTATATACTAGCAACAAAAAATTGGAAATGAAAAAGTTTAAGTCCATGTGTGAGCGTCCAAAAACAAAGTAATTAGGGATAAATTTACATAATAGTTGTCCAGGATTCCCTATGGTTAAAAACCAAATTGAGTACTTTCTTTAGCCAAAAAAAACACTTGACTTAGATATCACTGTAACTGTGTTAGTCATGAGGTAAGGAATAGGGGCAGGAGGGAAGAAGAGGGGGACATTTGTTTGAACTTTCATTTGGGGATTGCTAAGTTAGAGAAAATTAGAATAGATCAAGGGAAAAGGTTGAAGATCAGCTAAATGATTCTGCAACTCAACCTTTTATGTCCATAGCCTTAGTTTTATAAAAATCCAGAGCCTTGGTACCCAGAAGATGCCATTGGGACTCTGGGAGTAGAGAAGGTGAAACTGAGGAGGTCTCTTAGTCTGAAAAAGATAATTGTCTAGTTACAAAGGTGTAACTAAGATCAGCCCTCTCTGGACTTCCCTGGTGGCTCAGTGGTTAAGAATCCAACTGCCAATGCAGGGGACACAGATTTGAGCCCTGGTCCAGAAAGATCCTACATGCCGTGGAGCTACTGAGCCTGTGCTCTAGAGGCCACTCCACCGCAATATTTACTTATTTATTTTTGGCTGCGTTGGGTCTTCGTTGCTGTGCAGGCTTTCTCTAGCTGTGGCAAGTGGGGGCAACCCTTCGTTGCAGTGCGCGGGCTTCCCATTGCAGTGGCTTCTCTTGTTGTGGAGCACGGGCTCTAGGCTCACGGGCTTCAGTAGTTGTGGCACAGGGGCTCAGTAGTTGTGGCTCACCGGCTCTAGAGTGCAGGCTCAGTAGTTGTGGCGCATGGGCTTAGTTGCTCTGCGGCATGTGGGATCTTCCTGGACCAGGGCTTGAACCCATGTACCCTGCATTGGCAGGCAGATTCTTTACCACTGCACCACCAGGGCAGTCCCTAAAAAAATATTTTAAAAAGATCAGATTTCTATTTCCTCCGAGATTGCTGACTCAAATAAGTAAAGCAAAAATAAACTGTAACTGCTAGCTCCTATTCTCTTGATGCCCAGTAGGAAGAGGGGAGATTCATATCCCAAAATGGGTGGGAAAGGTTTATATTCTCTGGTCACTCCAGCCAGGAATCAACATCCATTTAAAAGCATAGGTATTATAAGATCCAGCAATCCCAATCCTGGGCATATATCTGGAAAAACCTATAATTTGAAAAGATGCATGCATGCATGCATGCATGCATCCCAGCACGATTTACAATAGCCAAGACATGGACTCAACCTAAATGTCCATTGACAGATGAATGGAAAAAGAAGATGTGGTGTATATATATACAATGGAATATTACTTAGCCATAAAAAAGAATGAAATAATGCCATTTGCAGCAACATGGATGGACCTAGAGATTATCATATTAAGTGAAGCACGTCAGACAGAGAAAGACAAATATCATGTGATATCACTGTCACAGATATGTGGAATCTAAAAAAATGACACAAATGAACTTACTTACAAAACAGAAATAGACTCACAGACATAAAAAACAAACAGAATTACCAAAGGGGAAAGGGGTGGAGTGATAAATTAGGAGTCTGGGATTAAAATATACACATTACTATATATATTGTATATACATATACTATATATACATTACTATATATATTGTAAAATAGATAACCAACAAGGACCTACTATATAGCACAGTGAACTATACTCAATATTTTGTAATAACCTGTAGTGGAAAAGAATCTGAAAAAGAATACATATATATACGTATATCTGAATCACTTTGCTGAACACCTGAAACTAACATTGTAAATTAACTATATTTCAATGAAAATTTTAAAAATAAAAAAATTAAAATTAAAGGGTAAGCATTACTATAGCCACCCAAAGAAACCAACCTCCTTCATCTCATCTGAGGAGGTCCAGAAATTCTGCCAGCAGATCCCAACTGGACTAACAGTGGCTACACAGACCAGGTACGGTCCTACTACCTCTGGCTGCCCAGAGGAAAAAGTCATGGGATTATCGCGGGCTGAGCTGGTGACATTATGACCTACTGAGAGTGGCCAGATATTAAGGGGCTAGACTGACCGTGCTCAAGTCACACATTGAGCCTTTAAAGATACATCCTTCAAAGTCAAGGCCAATCTTATATTTCAGGTATAATATTTGCCCTAATTTGAATTGTTGCGTTATAATCAAGTTGCATTTGCCTGCTTCAAATAATTCAGGAGACAACATGGTGAATAACGGGGAAAAGGCTCATTTAAAATGGCAAGCACGGGGCTTCCCTGGTGGCACAGTGGTTGAGAGTCCGCCTGCCGATGCAGGGGACACGGGTTCATGCCCCGGTCTGGGAAGATCCCACATGCCGCGGAGCGGCTGGGCCCGTGAGCCATGGCCGCTGAGCCTGCGCGTCCGGAGCCTGTGCTCCGCAACGGGAGAGGCCACAACAGTGAGAGGCCCGCGTACCGCACACACACACACAAAAAAAAGGCAGGCACATGGGCATCTCATCCCAGAAAGGGACATGTGACCCAATCCTGGCCCAAAAGCGCAGGGTCGGGGAGATGTCTGCAGGCAAGCTGCTAAGAAGAGTTTTCTTCCATGATCAAAGAATCTTGAGAATTTGGGGCAGGGAGCTCTTCTGGTGCTTTGGAGATAGCTGTCTAGAACGTGATGATTGGAACTATGGCAGCCATCTTGAAATCACATAAGAACAGGTTGAGCACAACACAGCAGGAAAAATCAGTGCCCAAGATTGCTAAGCCACTGTCCAACCTTGAAATACCCTGCCTCCAGACACTGTGTGATGGAATACAGTAAACAATAAACATCAGCCACATTTTAGAAAGCATTCTGTAATTATATCCCAAAGTATCCTTACTGATGCACAGGTTAATAAGAAAAAGACATCTCAACAGGAAATTTGAAAAAGAATACAAACAGAAAATTCACAGAAGAGGAAATAAAGGTAGCTAAGAAACATCTTAAAAGATGTTCAACTTTACTACTAATAAAGGAAACACAAATGAAAACAAGATTTTTCTTGCCCATCAGATTTATGAAATTTGGTAATACTAGAGTTGATAAGTGTTTGAGGAAACAAGACTTCTCGGACTTTTGAGTGGATTGCAAACTAGTACACTGGTACACAATTTAGCAATGTTTATTAAAATGTAAAATGTGCATGCCCTTTGACCCAGCAATTCTACAGAAATATACAAGAGCACATAGATGTTTGCACAAAGATGTTCTGTACTGCACTGTCAAGCCAAAAAAATCCAAAATAGTCCAAAGTCCCTTAGTAAGAAATTGAGTAAAGAAATTATTGTGCACGCTACTGTGGGATAGCCTCGAGCATGTAAAATAGGGGGGTAAGTCTGTGTATATTGACATTTGAATCTATCTATCCAAGATATACTGTTAAGGAAAACATGCAAGTTTCTGAAGAGCAGGTAGCATTCCATTCTCTCTTTTCTTAAGTAAAATACTTTCGATATGCACTGAAATAAATATGGAACAGTATGTAACAAAGAATTATTACTAGGAGGTTGATATGAGGGCCTTTAGTTTTAAACTTTAAACCTTTCTGTGTTTAGGGTGTGTGTGTGTGTGTGTGTGTGTGTGTGTGTGTGCAGTTAAGGGTGTGTGTGTGTGTATTTATTGCTTTTGCAATTAGAAAAAAAATATTTTTAATCTCATCAATCTACAGAAGAGGCTGGTCTTCACTTGGCATTCACAACCATCCTAAGAGGGTTGTAGCCAAATGTCCCAACTCTCTTCCCAGATAAAGGGGAGCCCAAGATGCTGGATCCAGCCTGCGAACCTGTCTCCTGTATAGGGCTTGAAGATGAAGTGGAACTGGCCCTGTGACAATTACAGGGAGCTCTGAGAGGCAGCATCCAGGGGCAGGAGCTAAAGAGACAGCCAAACAGCTCAGACCAAGGGACCAGACACAAAGGCAAAATCCACTGGATGGGAACCTCTGACACCTACCCTAAATGGAGGTGAATGGCGGTTGGTGGCTCTGAAGTGATCCTCTAAACAACTGAGGCAAAATGTGGCTCATGGGGCATCTTGACGCCTCAGGAGCCGGAAGGGAAGAAGCTATGAGGATAGGGAGCCATCTGTGAAGAACCAGATTGTAAAGAAGCAATAAGGCATCAGGCTTGTTTCAATTTCCTATTTAAAATGGTTTCAGGTTTGTTAAAAGAAAAAGAAAAACACTCACTTTCTTAAAGTATACAGTTTTTTAGGTGTAACTTAATTTCTTTCCAGTCATTGACCTTAAAAATTTGCATACTGTCTTGATGCAAATAATTTTTTTAAGAGTGCCTCATTCTATTCCACTGGCTTGGAGAGATTTTATAGAATCAAGCCCTGTCGCTCTTCCTTTGACAAATGATTTTGGTAAATGAGCATCTTATTGGAGAGTGGCTGCAAAATGCTACCCTTAAACTTCTAAAGCGTTGAACTGGGAAAAGAAGTTCACTTCACCATTGGATTCTATCCCCCGAAAGCTGTTTGTCCGAAGCCTCTGGGGCAGTCAGCCATTTCCCAGTGCAGCAGAGCTGGGTGAGAAGTCCTTTTTAGGCAAGGCATTAAAAGGAGTCAGCTGAGCAGATCGAAAAAACCTTGTTCAACAGGGCGGAGCCAGCCCTAGGGCAGAAGTATTACTTCACTGTTGCATTGGCTTCCTGTGGCCGCCAATAGAGGCAGCATCTGGCAGCCAGCCCACCGCAGAGAAGAGGGAACTCCACGGATAAGAAAATAGCAATGAGGCCCCAAAGGTGGAAGTGCAGCCTGAGAAACTTCAGTCAGCCTGGGACTGCTCTGCCAGCCCTGGCTACTCTGCAGGGCATGGCGTACCCCTCCAGCTTTAAAATATGCACATCCTTCCGATGGTGACACATTCCACAAGCACTTTTCACATATTATTTAAACCATGTCATTTATTCCATACCAGAAGGCTATGAGGCAGGTGCTATTATTATCTCCAATTTTCAGATGGGGAAACCAAGGCTCAGAGAGGTCAAATAACTTGCCCAAAGATGCGCAACCAGGAAACGGAGGACACAGGATTCAAATTCCCCACGTGGTCCGCTCCAAAGCCCAGACTATGGCGGCCGCAACTTAAGTGAAAATCAAGATGATAAGGTTAGTGCTGCCTCCAACTAAATTGGAGCAATCTTGTCCTACCTGGTAGGTAATATTTTGGGTTTTCCTTCCTTGCATACAACCAGGCAAATGACTGCAATTCTAAAAAGAGATAAATATAAAAACAAGAAGTGAAACACTGCAGACACCTGAAACCCGACCATTTCTGCAAGCTCGAGCTAGCGGAGCTGCCACACAACAGAAATAGTTCTGTCCTGTTAGATAGGCTTTGTTTTGCTACATGGCTGCATATGCAGTGAAGTGATATCAAGTCCTGAGGGTCCACTCCTTTGATGAGTTAAACACACAAAGGCCTACGTTTTGATGTAATCTGATAGCATGTAGTTAAGTCCTAGACAAACTGCAACTGTGAGGAAGTGATAAACCCAACTTCCTGCACAAAGCTGCCTGAGATAACACTTTCCATGGACTAGAAGAAAAAAAAGAGAGAGAGAGAGAGAGAGACAGAGAGAGAGACATGATTGCTACAGAATTTTAAAGGAACTAGTCCATTCCTAATAAATAACCCCTTTTTCATGTGGTCCCAGCAACATCTAAGCAAAACTGATTGCAGTCAGGTGACTGTGTAGTAATTCCACATATGACTTAATTCTGACTTTTATTCATAGGCAAAAATCAATCACTTGAGATTCACTTGATTTTCTCTCTTAAGGATACATTAGTTCAAACTTGAAATCTCAGGTATCTTCTTGGCCAGGAGAACTTCCATGCAGTTTAGCAAGAACTCAGATTGAGAGAACTGAGGATGCATTAACTGGCTTGATGGTGGTCCCACTGAGTCATTAAAGAGGCCAGTCCAGCTTGAATAGACACACATTGGAACAGTTGCCAACTTAGAAAGGCCAATAGCTAGTTCCACAATGCCAAAACAGGGTCAAAGTGACAGCTTCACTAAGTGTTCTCACATTGTTGTCTGATATATAAACAGCCATAAAGAGCTGACGGTGCTGGGAATTTTCTGTGAATGCATTCATTCATTCACTGATTTAGCAAATATTTATTGAGTGCCTACTAGGTGCTAGGGAATACAATAGTGAACAACAAAAAAAAGATAGTCCCTGCCCTCAAGGACTTTCCAGTCTAGTTAGGGAGGCAGATATTGAAGAAAACACACAGCCATATACAAGTCGCAAAATACTGAATGCTTTAAAGAAAAAAGGATAGGGCAGCCTGATTTCAGTTTAGATGAGGTGGTCAGCAAAGACTTCCCTGATGACGGGATATTTAGTCCTGAATCATCCAAGCAGACCAAGAGTGAAGGAAGAGAGCTCGGTAGAGAAAACAGCCTAGATGGTGTTCCTGAGCTGGGAAAGAGGTTGGTGCCTTCAGGGAACAAGGGAAAGGCCTGTGTGTCCAGAATAGATCAAATGAGGAGAGAGAGAGTGTGAAACAAGGTTGGAAAGTAAAGAGGAGCCAGATAAGGTAGGGCATTGTAGGTCACATGAAGAAGTTTGGCTTTATTCTGAGCCCATTGGGGAACATTCTAGTAACACTGCTGACCTCTAATAGTGACCCACTTCTAGATTGTTGTATAGGTAAGGATGTCAAAGAGAATGCAGCAGCCCTAACATCCTTTGGGGAAAAATTGTGAGATAAAATTCTTACAAGTAATCTGGGGCATCAAAGGCATCCTCCAAAGTTCATGCTGCTCACCAAGTCAACAAACGGGGATGGGAAAAAAACCAGGACAATAAAAAAAGTAACGAGCTATTGAATCACATGTTATTTTTTATGATTTTAATATGATTGTAGAGTCACATGGCTCTTACGTATAGACAGGACTTTGGCAGTTGTGTGGACCAATTCTCTTGCTTCAACAAGGGAAGAAGCTAAAGCCTAGAAACTGACTTTGGAGATTCCTTTGCTGAAGTCATTGGGATGGGAATGTGAATGTCCCGTGTTGAGAACCTCGCCAGTCTGTCACTAAGGATGGCGGATCTGGAATCCTGGGCTTCCAAAGTGTAAAACCAGTTTCAAGTTTTCCCTCTTGAAGTCTTCTTAATGTGTTGGTTTTATTCCACAATCAAGTGACTTAAAGAGTTTTAAGGCACAGATTAATAAAAGTCCTGTTTCCTCCTCCTGTATTTCCAAGCCCTAACTCCTTGCATCTCTAAGCCCTACTGGCTACCTGGCCCTCAGCACCAGGTCTTTTGAAGTGCTGGGTGTGATTAGAGATTTTCTTTTCATTCTGAGCCTCCTAGTGAGGGATCCTGGCCTCCTTCAGAGGAAGCTGAAGAACTTGCTGATTTTAAGATTGAATTAAGTTATTAAAAAAGGATGACACCTCCAGAGCCAGGCAGACATTGCCTTTGCTCTTCTGACAGCCTTCCAAGTTGGGGGTGACTGGACTCCTGCTATGCAGTAGTTTTCTGACCTTGGTAGAATTTCACTTAGTTGACCTCAGATAAAATCCTTTACCTCTCTGGGCCTCTACTTCCCTTCAGATGACCCCTAAGGCCCTTGTATTTTGAATATTCTGCATGTCCAAGATAAATCAAAAAGAGTTTGGAATCTTGACAGAAAATGTCCTTAACACTTCACTTTCTATAATAGGATGGAAGGAAGAAAAGAAGGAAGGAAGGGAGGGGGAGGAGGGAGAGAAGAGAGGGAGGGAAGGTAGGGGGAGGAGGAAAAAAGGAAGGATCAGAGGGAAGAAATCATTAGTGAACAAAGTAAGGAAGGAAAAAAGGAAAAAAGCTGTGCTTTCCCCTCAATTTTCTGTGATAACCTATATGAGAAAAGAATCTAAAAATGAATGAATATACATATATGTATAACTGAATCACTTTGCTGTACACCTGAAACTATTGGAAATCAACTATACTCAAATAAAATTAAAATTAAAGAAAAAATTTAAAAAGCTGTGCTTTCCAAACCTCTCTGCATCCTTAGTAGAAATATATTGGGCTTGAGTTGTGAATAGCTGTCAAAACATAGCCCAGTGGCATATACCTGGGAGTCTCTGGCAGACTTTGACTTTAGAAGTGGAGAATGGTTTGTGCATCAACAACTTTCGTTTAAGAAAGAAATGAGGTTTCAAGAAAAAATATCATTAGAGGAGAATGATGATTTTTTTCTTTTAAATTTGTAATACTTTACCCTGCAAGGATTCTGTGAATTGTTGACATTTATGAAAAGCACTTAGCCCAGAGCCTAGCACACAGCAAGTGCTCCGTAAATGTTGGCTATAATTCATACCAAAGAGAACTACCGGTCCAGACATCAGAAAGTCCAAGGAAATGTGTCTACCTCTCTGAGTCTGTTTTCTAATTTGTGAGACAAATGGATAGGATTGAATTCAGTGGTATGTTGGGCTTCTGCACCTGATATTCTCCAATTCCATTTCTAATGCCTCCATGTCTGAATTGAGCATTGATAACATTTTAATGAAAAGAACTTCTTTCTCACCTCATATTATAAAGCACTTACATCACAGAACACTTCTCTTTCCTTCCTTAAGTTGGTATTTTGGAGCATTAAAATTCGAGAAGTTGGGGCTTCCCTGGTGGCGCAGTGGTTGGGAGTCTGCCTGCCAATGCAGGGGACGTGGGTTCGAGCCCTGGTCCGGGAGGATCCCACATGCCACGGAGCGGCTGGGCCCGTGCGCCACAACTACTGAGCCTGTGCTCTAGAACCCGCAAACCACAACTACTGAGCCCACGTGCCACAACTACTGAAGCCTGCGTGCCTGGGGCCTACGCTTCGCAACGGGAGAGGCCACCGCAGTGAGAAGCCCATGCACTGCAACGATGAGTTGCCCCCACTCGCCGCAACTAGAGAAAGCCCAAGCACAGCGACAAAGACCCAACGCAGCCAAAAATAAATTTAAAAAAACAATTCGAGAAGTAAATGGGATTAACATTTGCCTAAGGGACCAATTTCGGGAGCAAATTTTGAGCAAATAATTAAAATGTAAATCCTCTTAAGAAATGTCAAGTTAGGGAGACTGGTCCTAATGCTGCACTGTGATATTTGGAGGACTGTCAGTTTGCCCAAGCTCTACTGGCTCTTAACCCAATCACAATGTTCACTAAAGACTTAGTACTTCCTAAAACTGGATTCAAACACCTCTGGGAGACTGTCATTTCCCTGAGGGCTTCTCTTCAAGTAAAATTGTTTTTGCCTTCCCACCTTGAGTCAACACATCTGTTCTTAACTATCTTAAAAGCTTCATCAACTCAACAATTGTCCAAAAGGAAGAGGGAAAAAAAAACCCTATTGTGTGACGAAAAATTTTGGCAAATATTATGAAAACACATTGTTAAAACATCTCTCATTTCTGAGAAACAAAGTAAAACATATGAATTTTTTTTTGTTTCATGACTAACAAAATGATTCACTGCTACAATGAGGTATTTCAACCATCTCTACATAAGATAAGTGCAAACATTCAATTGAAAAAATAAAAATAACTCAATTAGAAAAATAAACTTGGAGTACCTCCTCTCTAAAAGGCACTGAACTTGGCCCCCCAAAACTAGGCAAGTTGGTCACGTGCAATTTTAAGCTATTTGAGTGTTAGTTGTAGATGCCGCACGCTGGGAAGTGTCTTTACAGCACTTACCTGTACTGTCTGATACAGTAGTCACTAGCCATATGTGGCTAGTGAACACTTAAAATGCGGCTAGTCAATTGAGATGTGCTGTAAGTGTAAAATACACACTGGATTTAAAAGACTTAAACAAAAAAAAAGAATGTAAAATATCTCAATAATATTATATTGATTACATATTGAAGTAATACTATTTTGTATACATTGGGTGAAAAAGATTATTGAATTAGTTTCATCTGTTTCTTTTTACTTTTTAATATGCCTATTAGAAAAATCTAAAGTTATGTATAGAGTATGCATTTTTGGTTTACATTTTATTTCTTTGGAGTGCTGCTGGCTTAGACTCTTGGCTTGTTGTTTATTCTAAGGCTTAGAATCCACCTAAGAATTTTTTTTTTTTTTTTTGAGGTACGCGGGCCTCTCACCGCTGTGGCCCCTCCTGCCGCGGAGCACAGGCTTCGGACGCGCAGGCCCAGCGGCCATGGCTCACAGGCCCAGCCGCTCCGCGGCATGTGGGATCCTCCCAGACCGGGGCACGAACCCGCATCCCCTGCATCGGCAGGTGGACTCTCAACCACTGCGCCACCCAGGGAAGCCCACCTAAGAATTTTTAGTCATCAACATTTTATCCTTGTTCCAAGAAAGATTCTGTCTAGTGTGGTCTTATGGGTTTGAAACTAGAAGCTAAGTGCCCAAAAGTACATCTGGAGTGATGAATATTTATTTAAATGAAAATATATTCATGTTAAATTAAGTAGGGGGGGAAAGGTTAAAAATAGTATATAATTTAAAAATTAATCATAATTAATGAAAATTTTAATGAAAAATTATATTACAGTGAAAAATAAATAATAATTAAAGAAATATATTATGACAAATACAGCAAATATTTTAAAATTTTGTAATCCCCATTACTGGGGCTGAGGAGGGGAAAGGGGCATGTTCATATGCTATTTGTGGAAGTATAAACTGGCACAAGCTCTTTGGAGGGCAACCTAGCAACAGCTATCAAAATTTACATGTACATAACCTTCAGTCAAGGATTTCCATCTCAAGGAATTTACCCTGCACTTATATTGGCACATTCATGCAAAGATGTATCACAAAGATTTTGTAATAGCGAAAGACTGCAAATGATCTAAAGGTTCATAAATAGGGAACTGGCTAAAAGTGTTAGTACATTCATATATTGGAATACTATGTGGCCAAAAAAATGATGTCAGTCTCAATAGTAGTAGTAGCAGTTGTAGTCATAGTAAAAATTATAATATTAAGAAATTGTAAATGAAAAAGCACAGTGCAGGAATTACTTATTTACTCAGAATGATCTGAGATTATGTTTTCAGCCATCAGACAAAATGAAAGTTTAAAATAATCATGAAGTTGAATTATAGGAAAAAAAGTTATATTTTTCTTGATCATCTGAATTTGGGGGACTAAGCACTTATACCTCCTACATGTGTGTTTATAGCAGTCTTTCTGGAATCAGGATAGACTGAAGAGGGGTAAGACTAGAAGGCATCTTATGAAAGGGCCTGGCACAGAGTAAGCGCACAACAAATGCTCGTTATTGTCATCATTAATCATAATAATTCAAGTTAGAAGAGATGCACACTGAACCAAGGAAGTGATAGCAGGGGGCAAAAAGAGAAAATGAGCCATGCAATGAGCTACTGAAGAAGTAGAATCGGCAGGACCTGGAGACTGAAAGTCTGTAAGCTTGAGCTAGCCTACAGGATAATTCCTAGGGTGGGCTGGCGGAGTCAGATGGATGATGGAACCCATCTCTGAGACAGGAAACTCAGGAGAAGGAGCAGCTTTGAGAAAAAAGATAAATTCAATTTGGGACATTATAAATTTAAAGAGACTCGTATACCTCCAAACACGCCCACTGTCCCTCCAGAACTCAGTGGGAGAGGATTATTTAAGAGAAACGCCTTTGGGTATCTATCCTCACTGTAAAGGTAGTGCAGTAGTTAAAGCCATGGGTCTGGATGAAGCTTTTCAGGGAGGAGCTAAGGATGAGACCAAGGGAAAACAATGCTTAGAAGGTGTTATGGGTTGAACTGCCCCCAAATTCATATATTGAAGTCCTAACCCCCAGTACCTCAGAATATGACTTTATTTGGAACTAGGATCATTATAAATGTAATTAGTTAAGATGAGGTCATTGGGGAGGAGAAGGCTAATCCAATATGACTGGTGTCCTTATAAAAAGGAGAGATTTGAAAACAGTGGCATGCACATAGGGAGAATGCCACGAGACAACGAAGGCAGAGATCACGGTGATGTTTTCACAAACCAAGGAACCAACCTTGCCAACATATTGATTTCTGACTGCAAGCCACCAGAACCCTGAGACGATAATTTTCTGTTGTTTAAGCCAGGGGTCCCCAACCCCCGGGCCACGGACCAATAGCGGTCCGCCGCCCGTTAGGAACCGGGCCACACAGCAGGAGGTGAGTGGCAGGCAAGTGAGTGAAGTTTCATCTGCCCATTCCCATCACTTGCATTACCGCCTGAGCCATACCCCAGAGTCCATGGAAAAATTGTCTACCACGAAACCAGTCCCTGGTGCCAGAAAGGTCGGGGACTGCTGGCTTAAGCCACCTAGTTTGTGATACTTTGTTTGACAGCCCTAGAGAATAAATACAGAGGTAAACAGAGAATGAAAAGCCTACAAAGGATACCAAGATGGTGAAGTCCAAGGAAGGAGGAAATCCAGGAAAGTATGGCATCACCAAGCCAAGAACAGGAAAGAATTTCAAAGGGAGGTCATGGTCAACAAAATCACATGTTCCCAAGAAGTCAAGCAGGGGGACAGAAAAGGTGGCCCCCGTCAAGATAACACAGAGGTCATTGGCAACCTTGGAAAGAGAAGTTCCAGTGAAGTAAAAGAGATGGAAGCCAGATTGTAGCAGAGTGAAGAAGTGAGGAAGAAATACAGACTTGTTCAAAGTCTGGGGAAGGAAAGAAGAAGACAGAAAGGAAGTTAAAGAGAGATCACTGGGTCACATTTTTTTAAATAGATTTGGTACAGCTATTTGACAAGGACAATGAGCCAGTAGAAAGGGAAGAAATAGAAGGAGAAATAGAGATAGAGGTGATAGAGATGAGAGAGAGAGAGAGAGAAAATGAGAGAGAAGAAGAGGGAAGAAGGAGGGGGAGGGGAGGGGGAGGAGGAAAAGGAAGGGGGATGGAGAGATAGAGATGATGGAGTTGGAGATAAACATGAGAGAGAGACAGAGAAGAAGTAAGAGGAGGAAGAGAAAAAGTGGCGGGGGGGGGGCAAGGGAGGAGGAGAAGTAGAAAGGGAAGAGAGAAGGAAAGGGGGGAAAGGAGAAAAGATCTTGAGGACCACAGAGAAGCCATTCTGATGGCTGGGCTGGCGCGGTTAGGGACAGCTACATCACATTTCTAGACAACAGCGGCAGCAAGGCCAGGGGAAGGGTCTGGGGTCCACAACCGGGAACGGCAATGCTGGAGGCAGTGGGACGTGCTGGCATCCAGCGAGCAGGAGGGGCAGCAGCAGTGTCCTCGTCAGGCTGAGTTTGTAGCATGATTTTGACTACAGCCCTGCCTGCTGCCCTTGTTTCTGTTTTTCTGAGCTCCTTTCCCAGCCTCTCTGGGAATTCTGGGAGCTGCCCACTGTCTTCGTGATCCATTCTTTTCCTATTTCAATCAGCCTGAGTCAGCTTCTGTTACTTACAACTAAGAACTTCGCCTGACTCAATCATGCACGATGCTGAGCACTTTATAAGAATGAGCCTATTTAATCCTCCCAGCAAACCTCAAAGGTAGATTCATATTATCCTCTCCATCTGCCCAAAGGGGAAACTGAGAGATAAAGAGTTTAAGTTACTCGTCCAATACCACAAAGCTAGTAGATACCACAGCCAGGCTCAAACCCAGACCTGTTTGCCTCCAAAGCACTTAACCACTGCACTCTGCTGTCCTTTACTTAAGCAAGCTCCACAATTACCATGGCCACATGCCCTCTACGCCATCCCTACTGTGTCCATGCGGGTCCTCCAGGATGCTGAGATGGAGTTACAAGTGCAAGAGGTTACCGGGGAGAGGGAGGCGCCTGTGGAAGATAAAGGAGGAGGCTGCAGAATTGGGCAGGGAGAGCCTCCGATCACAATGCAGATCTGACAAAGTCTCAGCCCCTCCGTGAGGAGCTTTGGAGCACATTACACAGAAAGAGCTAGGCCTGCCCTCACCATGCTCTGTCATTGGCTGGGGGCCGCCGGAAGAGTGCAGCCTCAGCTCGAAACTACAAAACTAGGGTGGACGTCAGAGGTGCTGTACTAATTGCACTCCCCCCAGATGAAAGCCAGGCTCTTTATTGAAGAGAGAGCTGAGCGGCACACCTCCATCACTGGTGCACCTACCACTCTCCTCCTTTTCTCTTGGAAATTCTCAGGGATTTAAAAACCTGTATTAAAGAACCTCATTCTGCTCTCCCTCCACCATGGTTTGTGTGGGGTCTGGGATCCCGTAGCACGCACTCTGACCTGTACTTGATCTTAAGTACATCAGAGATCCCAAGTCTTTAAAGAAATATAAAGCAGCTGCTCCTCAAATAACAATAATAATTAATAATAATGGTCCCTATTTTTAAACATTCATTTACAATTCTAGTTCACTAGCAGAACTTAACTCGTATGTACCTCTGAGACCTCATACTTCTTTTTCCAGTTTTGTACCAATTCTGGAAGGAATCCTAGCAGCTCACATGTTGTGTGAATGGCCAGACAACTTCTCAAAATGGCCCTTTGGCTGATGGGATAACATAGCAGAATACATTGATGCTGAATGAAGCCTCAAATGGCCATTCCTCAGTGTGACTGCCTGCCTTAGTGCTACTGTCTCAGTGCCGGTGACTCTAAGTTTAAAAGAGAGAATAATCATTCCTTTTACAAATCTTTATTAATCACCTATTTTGTGTCAGGCACTGTACCGGGTGCTGAAGTTATAGTGGTTGCGGTGACTTTAAAATGTGTCTACAATTTTTTTTACAATTCTCCCTTCAAATGATAGGGCTTAACTCTCCTTCCCTTGAGTGTGAGCCAGACTTAGTGACTCACTTCTAAGAAACATAATGGGTAAAAGCGACAGTATGACTTCTGAGACTAGGCCATAAAAGGCAGTGGCTTCTCCTTGCTCTCCCTCGGATCACTCACTCTGGGGAAAACCAGCGGCTGTGTTGTGAGAACACTCAAGTAGCCCTATGGAAAGGTCCATGTGGTAAGGAACTGAGGCCTCCTGCCAACAGCCATGTGAGGGAGCCATCCTGGAAGTGGATCCTCCGGCTTCAATCAAGTCTCAGATGATGCAGTCCAGCAACATCTTGACTGCAACTTCATGAGAGACCCCAAGCCACAGCCACCCAGTCAAGCTACTCTCAAATTCCTGACCCACAGAAAGTGTGAAATAATAAATATCTATTATTGTTCTAAGCCATCAGGTTTTGGGGTGATTTGCTATATAGCAATAGACACAGTGGTGGACAAGACAAACATGGTCTCTGTTCTCATTCTGGGAGCAGTTGATAATGTACTATTACACAAATGTGGAAACACTGGGAGTCAAATTATGCCCAGCAAACCTGTACGGATGCTATGCTTTCCCACCAACATGCAACATGGGAAGCAGATTTGTTATATTATTGTATTGATGGTGACTGGGATATCAATTTGGAGTCTACTTTGTCACCCAAAGGTACAGAATGTCTTCATGCCATGATCATTGTAGACACTGTAGCAAAAACTGGAGGGCTCTGGAGCTGTAAGATATACTGTGGAATCAGGTCAGAGTGAGTGCCATGGCAACCCAAACCCCACGCAAACCATGGTTCAGGGAGAGTAGAAGCCAAGAGCCTCACAGAGAAAGCTTGTTGGAAAAAGACTACGAGTTCCGAGAGAAGCAAAGAGAAACAAAAGACCACGTGTCTCCAGGGAGAGAGAGGTACAGAGAGAGCCTGACAACTGTCCATCTCCTGGGAGCCAACTGGACTTCCGGATTGCCTTCCATGAGATTTTCATATTTTGTTCAATAAATCTCCTTTAAAGCTAACTAGCTCTGTAGGCTCAGTCATTGCATTCGAACAATCTCCACGCCAGCCTCCTATCTGGTGTCCCCTTTTCCAGTATGTCTTCTCCGGTGCACCCCACGTGGAAAACCAGAGGCATGATTACTGTTTCAGCACATCACCCTCTCCTCCACATACACACAAACCTTAGCCAGGTCCCCACTCCTACAGTAAATCAGCCTGGCGTTTACCACCCTCCTCAATCTGGCTCCAACTCACCTTTTCATGACTCCCCTACTTATACCCCATCTCTAGATAAACTGAAAACCCTGGGGTTCCCTCCATGTGTCTTGCTTTTCAGCCTCCGAACTTTTGTTCAGTCATCCTCTCCACCTGGAAGGAAGCCTATTCCTCCTCTCATCTATCTCACTTTATTCTAGCTAGCTCCAAAGATGTTCTTAAATGCTTCTCCATGAAACAGTCTCTGATCCCTTCAGCTGATATAGTGTTTCCCTCCCTCCCCTGAATGCCTCATTTATGCCATTGGCAGGATACAAATCTTTTTCTATCTATAATTATACATGCATGTAGCTCATCACCTCTACCAAGTCATAAGCTTCCTGAGGATGAGAACAAGGTTATTCATCTTTATATCAAATTGGTCCTGACCCCCCTTCTCTTTTCACTCTGTCCTCTCTCCTCCAACGATCTCATGATCTATAACTTCATCCACCATCTACACGCCGATGCCCCCAGCCCAGACCTCTCCTCACACCTGCCTATGTGACATACCCACATGGGTGTCTCAAGGGTCCTCACACTCGTGTTTGGGGAAAACTCATCATAATGCACCCCTCCCAACTCAAGCCTCCTCCAGCTTTCCTTTCTCAGCAAATGCCACCTGCCCCCCACCCCCCCGCCCGCCGCCGCCACCTCTGCCGCTGCCCCCAAACCAGCCATCCAATTCTGCAAGTCAGAATCTAGGAGTCTTCCTTGGAAGACTCTCCCACCTGTCAACCTCTGTGTCTAATCCATCACCAGGTCTTACTGACTTTACTCTCTCCATGGTATTTAAATCCCACAACTCTCCTTCATCTCCACTGCCACCTCCTAAATCCAAGCTATCTCTTACCTTGCCCACCATCTTCCATCTGGTATCCTAACCAGACTCCCCACATTAACTACAGCCTCCTATCACCAGTCAGTTCTAGGTCATATGGATAGAACAACATTTGGGTTTTTAAACTTGAATCCTGCCAGGTCATCTTTAAAGGCTTAGGCTCTTCAATGACTTTCCATTGTTCTTAGGATAAAGACCCAAGTCTGTAATATAAATGACCACAGGGCCCTGCATTATCTGGCCCATTTACCTCTCCAGCCAAATGCTGTGCTATTTTCTTCCTTCTTCTCAATATTTCAGTCACAGGGTACTACTTTCAGTTCCTCAAAAGTGCCTTGCTCTCTACAGCTCTGGGGCCTTTCCACTTGCTGTTTCTTCTTTTCACTCTATCTACCACCTTTGCCTAATAAACCCCTGTTCATCCTTCTAGTCTCAGCTCAGACCTCAGCTCCCCAGAGAAGCCTCCCCAGACCAGACGTAGTCTCTCATTTACACGTTCTCATTGTTCCCTGTATTTCCTTTCATTGTATTTATATTGTTTTACAATTATATATTTGCATGATTATTTGAGGGCAGAAATCATGCCTCTTCTGCTCACTGTGACATCTCCAGCACGTAAATCATAGAGGAGCTAGTCAACACAGTTTGTTTAAAAAGGAAAGAAGGAAGGAAAAGATTCAAGTAATCACTGACAAAATCTGGATAGACCCAAACTTGGCAAAATATACTTATGATCTGGTACATTTGATTGCCAATATCTTCAAGATACGTTAAGCTTTTCTTGAAGCCTAAAAACTTCACATTTTCCTCTATTTTATATTTGCATCAGTTAGGATTTCACGTAGCTGAAAATAACTGACCATAGTGCTTAACCAAACAGAGGTTTTCTTTTTCTCTCATAATAGATATTTTGAGGTAAGGCTGAGGCAGCTGTTTAAGGAAGTCAGCAAGGTCTCAGACTCCTTCTAGCTTCTTTCTCTGCCACTCTTAGTGCCTGACTTTACTGCTCAGAATTGAAAGCTGGGCTGTTTCCCCTCCAACATAGTATCCATACTCTATGCAGAAAGAATAAAAGGCAAAATGCCTCTGCCAATTGGACTCATCTCTTTTTATCAGGGAAACAATGCTTTCCTGAAAGCTCCACGTGGGAAACTGCTACCTATATCTTTTTGGCCAGACCTGGGTTTTGGCCACTCTAGCTTCAAAGGAGTCTTAAAGAAGGTGCATGTTCTTGAAGGAGCACACTGCTGCCCTAAACACAACGGGAGATCTGTTAGCGAAGAATCCAATTGGAGACTGGAGATCATGAGGCCAGCCTGGAGTGTCTGCCACACTACTGCCACAGACAGCCAGATCACCTGGATTCCAAGGCTCTGACTCAGTCTCAGAATCTTAGATGAAAGCCATCGTTTTCAATTTAGAATTTTGAGCTGAGAGATTCAGGCTCTGCATATATGGTGCTAAGCCCTGTGGATGAAAGTGAAAAATTCCATCAAATACATGTTGTTTTATCTCTATAATCCTAAAATATGGAATAATCTTTCCTCCTTGAAATGTTATTCCTACCACTGTATACATTTAATTTCAAAAATCAAATTTCAAGTTAATTCAGTCAAAATTTGAGCCTGCAGTGAAAGCCTGCTACCACTAGGCGTTGTTCCTTCAATCATATGGTTTCGTTCACACCCTTCATGCAGATACTTGTTCAGCTACAGCAGGAGCAAAGGAGACTCTCCACACATCTATTTTTTTTTTTTTTTTTTGGCTGCGTTGGGTCTTTGTTGCTGTGCACGGGCTTTCCTCTAGTTGCGGCGAGTGGGGGCTACTCTTTGTCGCGGTGCACGGGCTCCTCATTGCGGTGGCTTCTCTTGCTGCGGAGCACGGGCTCTAGGCACGTGGGCTTCAGTAGTTGTGGCTTGCAGGGTCTAGAGCTCAGGCTCAGTAGTGGTGGCACACAGGCTTAGTTGCTCTGCAGCACGTGGGATCTTCCCAGTCCTGGGCTCGAACCCGTGTCCCCTGCATTGGCAGGCGGATTCTTAACCACTGTGCCACCTGGGAAGCCCTCCACACGTCTATTAAATGAAAAATGTAGAATATGCACAAAGCCAATTTAGCTATAGTTGAGAACTAGGAGATCAGAAGGCTACGTAAACAGAATTAAGAATACAAGGAATTCACAGAGTGACTGAGCCCATCCTAGACAGAGTTCAGAATGAAGGAACCAGAGTGATTTGTGGGTAGAGGTTTGCTCAACAAGGAAGTGACAAGTTTGATGACTCAGAGGCAAGAAGAGATGAAGTATGGAACATAGGCAACAAGAATATAGCAAACAGGACATGCCTACTATGTGGGGGAATGTGTTTTTCAATTAGTATCATTGCCTTTAATTAGTTAAATTCAACAAACATTTATAAACCACCATCTATGTGTCAGAAACTCTGGGAAAGGCTAATACTCTGCTCTGCAAGGGAACAGAAAGAATATTATTGCTCAATGGAACTTTGGAAGGCACATATTCTACTTCCCCATTTTAGAGATAAAGATATTAAGGTCCAGGGCTTCCCTGGTGGCACAGTGGTTGACAGTCCGCCTGCCGATGCAGGGGACGCGGGTTCATGCCCCGGTCCGGGAAGATCCCACATGCCACGGAGCGGCTGGGCCTGTGAGCCATGGCCGCTGAGCCTGCGCGTCCGGAGCCTGTGCTCCGCAACGGGAGAGGCCACAGCAGTGAGAGGCCCGCGTACCGCAAAAAAAAAAAAAAAAGATATTAAGGTCCAGAAAAGTTAAATGACTCCCTATTGTCACCAGTTAGTTAAGAGAAAGCCATGGAAAGATCCGGGACTTCAGAGCCTCACCGAAACAAAATTCTCAAGACCTGGAGGGAAACCCTCTCCTTGCCAGGGCTCTTCCTTACTTTCAGAGGGGATGGGATTTTGTTATTGCTGCTGGGTTGTTTTGTTTCTTTTTTACAACTAACTTACCATGTACAAAGGCATGCGATTCAAAACTTTTCCCTGATTCTCAAACTTATCATGTTATTTTTCTTCAGCATCATCAAGCATGTATCAGCTGAAACCTAGCTGAAAGGTCCTCTCCATGAAGTCTGGCTGAACCTACCTAATGTTGATCACTCTGCTCTGCCCTATCTTTCTCCCACATATCTCTTCCTCTGGCTTCCCTCCCTGCCCTTCAGCACCTCCATGCACACCCACCAGGTTGATCTGCACTTGTCAATTAATGATTTCAAGATGCTCTAGTGTCATTTCAGAGGCTATGTCTCCCATTTACCTTTGTAAGCTCCAGAAAAACTAAAAGCAGTTCTTCTCAGGAACTAAAGGTTTGGAAAAAGAAGAACCTGGCTTACAACTGGAGCTCTGCCATTTACTGTGTAGCCTTTGGAAAATTATTTAACATCACTGAACCTCAGGGAACCTGTGTGTACAATGAGGAAATTGACACCTACTTTATAAGGATGATGCAAGAATTTAATGAGATAATGTACCACAAAGCACTGAGTGGTATAAAGCTACACACTGGTATAAAACCAGGGCTCAATATGTGTTTATTATCATTTTAAGAATGTGTTCCCACTCTCTCTGCTCTTCAAGGAATGCCTAACCTGTGTCACTGGTCAGATGTGGGTTCAAATCCTACCTCTTCCACTGACTAGCTATATAACCTTGAGCAATTCCCATTACCTCTCTGAGACTCCTGGAACAAAGCCTGGCCTATGGGTCACACTCAATATTGACTGAATAAGATACAGTTTCCTTATTGATAACACAGGGATAATAAATCTCACCTCACAAGATTGTTACAGGAGTTAAATGAGATCATGTAAGAAAAGTACCTGCTATGCTCCCCTTCTTTAGTTTAATTGCACTCTGGTTATCTGGAAGGGGATGGATTCTTTAGTTTAATTGCACTCTGGTTATCTGGTTAAAGGCAATGATAACACTCTGGTTATCTTGGAAGGGGATGGATTCATTGGATGTTAGATCAAGAGTCTTTAATTCATGTGATGTTTTATTACTTATTTATATTCTTAAATTTATTTCCCTCAATAGCTCTTGGGGGAGGGTGCAGTGATGATACATAATACCTCTCTTATCCATCTGAGTTCTAGACCAACTGAGAAAGAGGACAAAGGAATAATAAAATAGGTTCAAAGTATCCTCTTTTTTTTGTTTGTTTGTTTGTTTGTTTGCGGTACACGGGCCTCTCACTGTTGTGGCCTCTCCCGTTGCGGAGCGCAGGCTCCGGACATGCAGGCTCAGCGGCCATAGCTCACAGGCCCAGCCGCTCCGCGGCATGTGGGGTCTTCCCGGACCAGGACACGAACCCGTGTCCCCTGCATCGGCAGGCGGACTCTCAACCACTGCGCCACCAGGGAAGCCCCAAAGTTTCCTCTTTATTAAGCTGATATGGAGACTGATTATATGGAACAAGGGGCTTCCTCACACTGAAACCCAAAGTTAGGCAGACTTCCATACACTGGAGCATTGGACCACTGCAGGCCTCCCCACCCCACGCACAGGGAGCAGAGAAAAATGTATCATCTCCATAGGCAGATTGCACCCCAAGGAAGGAATGAGAGAAAGAAGATAGGCCCTGCAGGTCCCTTCTCTCTCCTACTCAGGTAACTCACTCCATCTCCCCAGGGGAGGAGTGAAGATGGAACAGATGCCAAGAGTATTTTGGGAAAACCCCTCACCTTGGAAACAAAAAGTAGGCCAGAAGCATTCTAAGCATTTGCTACCAACAATCTCTATATGCAGAATGGATTGTATCAGCATCCTTAATTCCCCAGAAAGAATTTAGACGGTACATGAACAGTGGTTAAGAGCCCAGCCTGGAGGCAGGCTGCCTGGTTTTGAATCCAGGCTCTGCTGCTTACTAGCCCTGTGATCTTGAGCAGGTTATTTACCCTCCTGGACCTCTGTCTTGTCATCTATGAAATGCCAGCGATGATGGTACCTCCCTCACAGGATGGTTGTGAGGATTAAGTGACAGAAAGTCTATAAAGTGCCTATAACAGTCAAGGGTAAATGCAAAATAAATGTGAGTTATTATTACTGGTGAGGTTGTCTTATGAAAACTATGGGCCCCTTAGATTAAAAGGCGAAATGAAACACCATGCTAGCCAATTGCAAATCAATTATCTTACTTGAACCCAAAGCAAAAAATAATTACAGTCAACTCCTGATCACACTTGTGATCTCAGGACCATGAAAACCATCTCTTAGTGCCACCACCTCCTGCCCCAACTTCCCACAGAAGTACATTCTTCATCCTGTTAAACTGAAGTTTCTTTGATCCCCCCAAATCCCATTACATACAACTTACTCCTTATAAATTACTGTCCTCTCTTATGAACAGCTATGAGGAGACTGTCAAAGAGAAAAACCCTTATGAGATTTTGTACACTCTTATGTCAGTAGTTCTGCTGAGCAATGAGGCTGGCAGAGATAAAAGGCCAGGATCGATTCAGGGCTTGTGACGTAAGTGTGAATTGTGGTTATAACAACTAAGGAGATTAGTCATTGAGCTGCACTACCCAGGAAGGATTCCTGGTCATCAGTTATGCATTATGAGGGTAGTAAGTATAATGAAAGCTGAGAAAGATTCCAACTTGGAGGAGACTGGAAATTTTTTGTGAAGGTCTGAAATTTGTGCCGTGGGTACCCAGGTCAGGATAGAGACCTCAAAGCGGACTAAATAGATCTCTCCTTCCACGACAAAGGAGTATAAAAGATTGTAGTTATATGTGTATGTTTCGGAGTCAAATAGACCAGGGTTCAAGCCCACTTTTACCACTTCTTTGTTATGTAACCTCGGGTAACTCAAGTGTCAGTGTCCCTATGTATAAAACTGAGATAACAGGACTTCCCTGGTGACGCAGTGGTTAAGAATCCGCCTGCCGATGCAGGGGACACAGGGTCAAGCCCTGGTCCGGGAAGATCCCCCATGCCGCGGAGCAACTAAGTCCGTGAACCACAACTACTGAGCCCACATGCTCCAGGGCTCGTGCTCTGCTACAAGAGAAGCCACCGCAATGAGAAGCCCACGCGCCACGACGAAGAGTAGCCCCCGCTCGCCACAGTTAGAGAAAGCCCCTGCACAGCAACGAAGACCCAACGCAGCCAAAAATAAATAATTATTTATTTAAAAAAAACAAAAAACAAAAAAAAAACTGAGATAATAATACCTACTTTTACCACTTCTTTGTTATGTAACCTTGGGTAACTCAAATGTCAGTGTCCCTATGTATAAAACTGAGACAGTAATACCTACCATATGGAGCTATGAAGAGAATTCAATAAAGCAACATATGTGGAATTCTCGGCACGATGCCCTGAAAATATCTGTGCTCACTAAATTTAAGTTTTTAATACTATTATACACAATAATAAACACAGATGGGGGTTAATATCCAAAACATATAAAGAACTCATACAACTCAACAACAACAACAAAAACAACCCACAATTTGATTTAAAACATTGGCAGAGGAATTAAATAGACATTTTTCGAAAGAACACATCCAAATGGCCAACAGGTACATGAAAAATGATCAACATCACTAATCATCAGGGGAATGCAAATAAAAACCACAATGAGATATCACCTCACACCTGTTAGAATGGTTATCATCAAGAAGACAGAAGATAAATGCCGATGAGGATGTGGAGAAAAGGGAACACTTGGGCACTGCTTGTGTGAATGTAAATTGGTGTAGCAACTGAAGAAAACAGTGTTGGGAAAACTGGACAGCTACATGTAAAGGAATGAAATTAGAACACTTCTTAACACCATACACAAAAATAAACTCAAAATGGTTTAGAGAACTAAATGTAAGACCCGACACTATAAAACTCTTAGAGGAAAACATAGGAAGAACACTCTCTGACATAAATCACAGCAAGATTTTTTTTGATCCACCTCCTACAGTAATGGAAATAAAAACAAAAATAAAAAAATGGGACCTAATGAAACTTCAAAGCTTTTGCACAGCAAAGAAAACCATAAACAAGACAAAAAGACAACCCTCAGAATGGGAGAAAATATTTGCAAACGAATCAACGGACAAAGGATTAATCTGCAAAATATATAAACAGCTCGTGCAGCTCAATATTAAAGAAACAAACAACCCAATCCAAATATGGGCAGAAGACCTAAATAGACATTTCCCCAAAGAAGACATACAGATGGCCAAGAAGCACATGAAAAGCTGCTCAACATCACTAATTACTAGAGAAATGCAAATCAAAACTACAATGAGGTATCACCTCACACCAGTTAGAATGGGCATCATCAGAAAATCTACAAACAACAAATGCTGGAGAGCGTGTGGAGGAAAGGGAACCCTCTTGCACTGTTGGTGGGAATGTAAATTGATACAGCCACTATGGAGAACAGTATGGAAGTTCCTTAAAAAACTAAAAATAGAATTACCATATGATCCAGTAATCCCACTACTGGGCATATACCCAGAGAAAACCATAATTCAAAAAGACACATGCACCCCAATGTTCATTGCAGCACTATTTACAATAGCCAGGTCATGGAAGCAACCTAAACGCCCATTGACAGATGAACAGATAAAGAAGATGTGGTACATGTATACAATGGAATATTACTCAGCCATAAAAAGGAACAAAATTGGGTCATTTGTAGAGATGTGGATGGACCTAGAGACTGGCATACAGAGTGAAGTAAGTTAGAAAGAGAAAAACAAATATTGTGTATTAACACATATATGTGGAACCTAGAAAAATGGTACAGGTGAACCAGTTTGCAGGGCAGAAAGTGAGACACAGATGTAGAGGACAAACGTATGGACACCAAGGGGGAAAGTGGTGGGGGGTGGGGATGGTGGTGTGATGAATTGGGCTATTGGGATTGACATGTATACACTGATGAGTATAAAACTCATGACTAATAAGAACATGCTGTATAAAAAAAAAAAATTAAATTAAAAAAAAAAGACAAAAGATAAATGCCAATGAGGATGTGGAGAAACGGGAACACTTGTGCACTGCTCGTGTGAATGTAAATTGGTGTAGCAACTGAGGAAAACAGTACTGAGCTTCCTCAAAACATTGCAAATGGGGTTTCCCTGGTGGCACAGTGGTTGAGAGTCCACCTGCCGATGCAGGGGACATGGGTTTATGCCCCGGTCTGGGAAGATCCCACATGCCGCGGAGCAGCTGGGCCCATGAGCCATGGCCGCTGAGTCTGCGTGTCTGGAGCCTGTGCTCCGCAACAGGAGAGGCCACAACCGTGAGAGGCCCGCGTACCGCAAAAAAAAAAAAAAAAAACATTGCAAATGGAATTACCATATTATCCAGCATTTCCTCTTCTGGGTATGTATCCAGAGGAAATGAAAACAGGATAGTGAAGAGAAATATGCACTCCTATGTGTACTGCAGCACTAACCACAGTAGCCAAGGTATGGAAACAACCCAAGTGTCTGTCAACAGATGAATGGATAAAGAAGATGTGATATATATCCAATGTAATATTATTCAGACATGAGAAAGAAGGAAATCCTGCTATCTGTGACAACTTGGATGGATCTTGAGGACATTATGCTAAGTGAGAAAAGTCAGACAGAGAAAGACAAACACTGTAGAATATCACTTACATGTGGAATCTAAACAAGCCAAACTCATAGAAACAGAGAGTAAATGGTAGCTACCAGGGATTGGGGAGTGGGGGGATAGGAGAGATGTTGTTTAAGGGTAAAAACTTACAACTAGTAGATAAATAAGTCCTGGAGATCTAATGTACAGTATAGTGATTATAGACAACAATACTGTATTATAAATATCAAACTTACTAAGGGACTAGATCTTAATTATTCCCACCACAAAAAAGGAATGATAATTATGTGATGTGATCAAGGTGTTTACTAACACTACAATGGCAATCATGTTGCAATATACAGAGATATCAAATCAACATGTTGTATTCCTTAACTTATATAATGTTACAGGTCAATTATGCCTCAGTAAAAAAAAAAAAAAGAAAACCAGGGTGAATGTGTTCCAAATGGGAAACCTCTGGGTTTATTCATAGAGGGCTATACAGTTGTTATTATTTTCTTCATCATTATGATGAGATGATCAACTTAACTCTAGAAATTAAGTATAAGGAATAAACCACCTAGGGAATTCGCTGGCGGTCCAGTGGTTAGGGCTCGGCAGTTTCATTGCGGTGGCCCAGGTTCAATCCCTGGTCGGGGATAAGGTCCCACAAGCCCTGCAGGGCACAGCCAAAAAAGAAGGAAGGAAGGAAGGAACGGAGGGAGGGAGCGAGGGAGGGAGGGAGAGAGAGAGAGAGAGAGAAAGAAAAGAAAGAAAGAAAGAAAGAAGGAAAGAAAAAGAAGAAAGGAAGGGAGAGAGAGAGAAAGAGAGGGAGAAAGAAAGAAAGAGAGAGGGAGGGCGGGAGGAAGGAAGGAAGGAAGAAAACAGCTAAAAAGTATTACCAATTCTTCTCATTATTCCCAGTTACATGTTGGCAGGAAGTTTCTTAAGTCACAATATGTACTTTGCTAAGCTTATGCTTTTAACCACCGGGCATTTTTCCTATGTTGAACCAAAACTTGCATTCTTACTGCCATCAAAACCTAAGGACTGTAAAATGGATGGCTAGTGGGAAGCTGCTGCATAGCACAGGGAGATTAACTCGATGCTTTGTGACCACCTAGAGGGGTGGAGTAGGGAGGGTGGGAGGGAGGCTCACGAGGGAGGGATATGGGGATATATGTGTATGTATAGCTGATTCACTTTGTTGTACAGCAGAAAGTAACACAACATTGTAAAGCAATTATACTCCAATAAAGATGTGGAACAAAAAAACAAAAAAAAAACAAAAAAACAAAAAAGATGTGGGAAAAAAAAAAAACCCTAAGGACTTTGGGTGACAATGACATGGTCAATATAGGTTCATCACTTGCACCCCTCTGGTGGAGGATATTGACAATTCGGGAAGCTAGGCATGTGTGGGGTCAAAGGGTACATGGGAAATCTCTGTACCTTCTGCTCAATTTTGCTGTGAACCTGAAATTGCTCTGAAAAATAAAGTCTCTTAAAAGGAAAAGAAACCTAAAAGCACTTTGAATTACATCAACTGAGTCAACAGAGACATGGAGAACACAAATGGTAAATTTCACACAACATGAATTTGACACAGCAGTTTCAACCATATCACGTTCCATTCTTTTTCCAGCTCTACCAAGAGAACCACCTCAGGCTTATGTGATACTTTGTGTATCACAAAGCCTGGGGGAAGGCTGGGGGGAAGAAGACATCTCTTTCTCAGGGCTGTGCAGCCTCAGGCCAGGGCCACAGCTTGGCAAGTAGGGCTCAGTTGGATGCAGCTCCAGCTGGCCTCCTCAACCAGGCGCCTTAACTGCAGTGCACCAACTGTGCAACAGTCCACAGCATCCCTGATAAGCTATCAGAGTAATCGTGAACTACGTATCTTTTCCCTTCCTCTGTCCAGTCAGAGTTGAAAGCAGTTTTGCTTCAGGTAGTCATGAGGCAGAAGGAAAGACAAAAAGTAGAAGAGGATCCCCGAGCAGGAACCTCTGAATAATGGAGTTTGACTGTTTCGAACTCTCGGCAGCGGCTGCTCCATCTTACTTCTCTCATTCTAAACCCACAGCCTCAGCTGAAAAACCAAGAGTATATTTACATAGGATGGATTCAACCACAAACTATCTGAATTAATGTTGAAGGACCTGACTTGGCTCTGCTCCATGAGACCAGGGACGGTATTTATTTTTTCTCACTACTGTTTTCCCAGCTTTTAACATGGTGCTTGGTAAATAAAAAGGGCTCAATAAATATTTATTGGCTGAATTGCTGTTTTTTTATAGAGGAATAATAAAGCCAATTGCTGCACTCCTTTCACATGCATGAGAGCATTTCCCTTACAGCTTAAGCACAATAAAAATGCTTTGAACATTTTTAAAGTCTATAGGTATGAAGAAGAATGGCAGGTGGGAGAGAAGTGCATTGATGAAGTCTGCATCAAGCAGTTTGGGAGTTGAGAACCTGGGCTTCGGAGTCAGAGAGACCTGGGTTTGAATCCCAGCTTTTCTATCTACTAAATGGGGGACCCTGCCCAAAATGACTTAGACTGTCTCAGCTTTCTCATCTCTAAAATAATGGGGATAATAATGCCCACTAGCAGGGTTGTTGAGTGGATTAAATGTGGATCTATGTAGGAAACATCTAACACAGTTACTGGAACATAGTAAATACTCAGTAAATGTCAGCTATCATTAATTTCTCTGTTCCTTCAAAAGGCTAGGGGAAAAAAGAAAGTAAAAGGGAAAAATTGTGCAGATGTGGCAAAATCTTGACAGCTGGTGAATCTAGGTGATGTGTACATAGTGGTTCAATGTATCCGTCTTCCTACTTTTATGTATATTTGAAATTTTCCATAAAATTTTTTTAAGTTAAAAAGCAGAAAATAGGGAATTCCCTGGCAGTCCAGTGGTTAGGACACGGCACTTTCACTTCCGGGACCCGGGTTCAATCTCTGGTCAGGGAACTGAGACCCCACAAGCTGCGCGGTGCGGCCACAAAATAAATAAATAAATAACAAGGCAAAAAGCACAACTGCCTCCAAACCAACCAAATATTTAGTCAGGACTTCATTCATTCCCTCAGTAACTGGAGCACTGTTGTGCGGGACATCGTGTGCCCTCGCCGTGCAGGATGCTGGGGTCCCTGCCCTCAGGAAGCTCATGGTCTAGCAGGAAAGGGACATTAAACACATAGTCACACAAACAGATATATAAGCACAAGTTAAGAAAATGCTCCAAGGTGATCTGGCTGTGCTGAGAGGACAGCGAAGGACTCAGTTTAGAGACAGAAGTCAGGAAGGTCTCTCTGAGGAAGTGGCATGTAAATGAGGACCTGAAGGAGCTTGGCTGGGCAAAACAAGGGGAGAGAGCACCCAGCTGGAGTGGCCCGGTCCCAAAACCATGGGCAAAGGTCCCGAGGCAAGAACGGAGGGCAGGCCAGTGTGGCTGGAGCACAGAGGTCTCGGTCCTCTGTGTCCTGGGAAGACTCAAAAGGGAATGAGACTCAGCTGTCCATTAAAAATATTCACTCTGACCGCGTAGAAAAGATCGAAGGGGCCACGTTTGTACATGCATGGAATCTCTCCAGACGAATACACAAGAAATTAGTTGTAGTGGCTGCTTCTGGGGAAGGGAACTGAGAGATTAGATAAAAGAGGCTGGGGCGGGGGACAATTTTCACTGTATGTGCCCTTTTGTACTATTGATGGATTTTCCATTAAAAGCAAATCACACTAGTCAGAATGGTCATCATCAAAAAGTCTACAAATAATAAACGCTGGAGGGGATGTGGAGAAAAAGGAACCCTCCTCCACTGTTGGTGGGAATGTAAATTAGTGTAGACACTATGGAGAACAGTGTGGAGGTTCCTTAAACAACTAAAAATGGAGAGGTGCCATATGATCCTGCAATCCCACTCCTGGGCATATGTCTGGAGAAAACCATAATTTGAAAAGATACATGCACCCTACTGTTCATAGCAGCTCTATTTACAATAGCCAAGACATAGAAGCAACGTAAATGTCCATCGACAGATGAATGGATAAAGAAAATGTAGTACATATATACAATGGAGTATTCCTCAGCCATAAAAAAGAATGATATAATGCCATTTGCAGCAACATGCATGGACCTAGAGATTATCATACTAAGTGAAGTAAGTCAGATGGAGAAAGACAAATATCAAATGATATCACTTATACGTGGAATCTAAAAAAATGATACAAATGAGCTTATTTACAAAACAGACATAGAAAACAAACTTATGGTTACCAACGGGGAAAGGGGCAGGGGAGGGATAAATTAGGAGTTTGGGATTAACAGATACACACTACTTTATATAAAATACATAAACAACAAGGACCTACTGTATAGCACAGGGAACTATATTCAGTATCTTGTAATAACCTATAATGGAAAAGAATCTGGATAAGAATATATATATCTATAACTGAAACACTTTGCTGTACACCTAAAACTAACACAACATTGTATACCAACTATACTTCCATAAAAAAGTAATAATAATAAATAAAATGTTATAGGTTTAAAAAAAGCAAATCAAACAATCATTTTAGGAGAAAAACATCTCCCATCCTCAAAGGCAAAAAACATCTAAATCACATGTCATGGCACACAGACACACAACATTGGGTTACACAGCAATGGAGTGGAAGACAGGCTGACAGCAGATTACAGCACAAAGAAGAGCTTTCCCAATGATGGCGTGACTTTATCTTTCCTCACGCCGTCCAGTGGTGCAGCCCTCCAGAAGGCCCAGGAGGGGTAGTTTCTAGAGAGAACCCTAGAGTTTAGAGAGTCTTTTAGGGCTGTGGTTCTTGAAGCACTACTCAGGAGAGACGGCCAGGAGAGCGTGTTCAGGAACGCATGCATAGATGGCTGGCTCCTGGAGGGTCCTCTAGGGGGGATGCAGTGTTATCAAAGGCCCTTGAGAGGCCTTGCTCCAGGCTTAAGAAGGGGGTTTAGAGCGAGGCAGAGATGATGCCTATGGTCAGTGGTAAAGGAGGGTCCCATCTTTAGGAATTGACATTCTGCTCCCTGCAAAACGCATAAGGCTTATTAAAGCAGGCCGAGAGCAGCTGATACAAGAGGGTTGATTTTGTTCACTCTGGGCTTTACCATGGCCTCCCTTTTCCTCCCTCCTTCCCATCTTGTTCACCGGATCATTTGATTACAACTCACTTGAAGACTTTCTTTGCAACCTGCAAGAGTATGGTTCACAATATGTAAACAGTGGATTCTGCTATGTGATGGGATTGTTGATTATTTTTAAATTTTTCTTTCTTGTTTCTAATTTTTCTCCAGTAAACATGTTTACTTCTGTAACATAGAAGGGAGTGGGGAAATCTTTTTCAATGTTTGCATATAATTTTGCCACCAAGACATTGGAAACAACTACTTCTTTGTGCTTTTGTGTCAGAACTACAAAATGAGCAAAAACGGGCTTTTTAGGACAGGTCCAGGGATAGGTACTGCCCAGGCTCTGGACCTATGTCCATACCTTTTTTTTATTCTTTTTTCTCACATTCTTCAAGGGTCAAAGGTTCAACTTATTTCTCGATTCTCCAGCCCTGCATTCCCTGCCCCCACCCTATTCCCCTAACACCTGCCAGCTGGGCACCCTCTTGAACCATAGTCTTCACTTCAGCTGCATTTTTAAATTAACTTTCTAAACTGGGAAAGCAATACTCCACACCGCTAAGCAGAGACAGTTTCACTAAGACAGATGGAAACAAAGAACTGGGACCACTTTCACTTCAAGATTTGCATCAGCCGAGACACTGAAAGCTGGGGCCTCTAGAATTCAGCCGAGTTCTTACAACTCCTGAAAAGTCACTCCTCCTGGTCCCCAGCCTCGTTCAGTGATCCTCCACCTGTTTAGGGCTGCAGCTGTATGACTAATGCCTGCCGGTTCGGCTCCGGTTCAAGTAACTTGAACAAATTACTTCACTTCACTAAACCTCTGTTTCCTCATCTATAAAATGGGGATAACATCTAGTTAAATAAGGTAGTGCGTGCGGTACCTAGTAAGTACTTAATAGTGGTGAAGTATGTTTAATTTCAGCAATTCTACCACTTCTTCTTGCTGCCTCTCACCCCATTTAAATTGCTATCATTTAGACATCTTTTTTTTTTTTTTTTTCTTTGCGGTACGCGGGCCTCTCACTGTCGTGGCCTCTCCCGTTGCGGAGCACAGGCTCCGGACGCGCAGGCTCAGCGGCCACGGCTCACGGGCCCAGCCGCTCCGCTGCATGTGGGATCCTCCCGGACCGGGGCACGAACCCGGGTCCCCTGCATCGGCAGGCGGACTCTCAACCACTGCGCCACCAGGGAAGCCCTAGACATCCATTTTTAATTAAAGAGTATTCATTTTAATCTCTGAATAATTGAGGGGATTTTTATCTAGACTGCCTCCGAGGTCTCTCAAACCTAAGGGAGAAAGGATCCCCCAGTTAATTGGCAAGCTGGTATTGACCAGTTGCTCAGTGCAGGCTTCTGTGTATGAACGAAGGAGGAGGAAGAAGAGAAAAAGGAGCAGGATGGGGAGACAGTGTAGACTGAAGGTCTTGATGTAGAGAGAACAGATGAAGGAACAGTCCAGGTGACAAAGGATACCTGGAAGAATTAAATGTTTAGTTGTGTCTTAACTAATATGATGAAATGGGGTCAGCAGAGTCATAATAGGTTATTTGAAATTTTAGAACTGTACATCTAGGACAATGGCTCTTCACTGAGGGCAATTTTGTCCCCCAGGGGACATTGGGTGATGCCTAAAGATATTTTTGGTTGCTACAAAGGAATGAAGGGATAGCTACTGGCATCTACTAGGTAGAGGCTAACCATCCCACAATACACAAGACAGTTCCCGACAACAAAGAATTACTCAACCCAAAGCATCAGCGGTACCGGGATGGAAAACCCCGATCTAGATGCCCACTTCACGAGAGAAATGTAGACTTGCCTTCCTTTGCCTTTAAGGAGAGGAGTGCTCATTGCAGTTCTTACTAGTGTTTTCAAATACTTTTATTCCTGACAATAAGACTATGTTTTCACGTTCAGCTCTTCACAGCATCCTCCTGTCCTTTCCCTGCTTCTGGAGCTCATCCTTGCTTACTTAAAGCGCTCACCCTACAAACACTTCATTTCAAGAAAGGAAGCAAAATGAAGGAAGGCAGTAGCCACATGCGTTAATGATTACATGATACCACAGTAAAATTCCAGGCCCGGTAGCCTTCTCATCAAGGCTTCTTTAGATAAGTCAAGACACTTCATCAGAATGGCTGCTGTCCAAGCAGATTAAATTAAAAAGCTAGTAGCACACAGCAACAAAAAAAACCTTATCAACATAATTAATCAGAAAGAGTTTTACTGGCTGTTTGTTAATGCATTTCACCAATCAAACAACTGAGGAATGTGACTGCTGGCTGTTGACCCCAGTAACCCAACACCACTATGCTGTGTTAAATTGATAAATTAGTTTAAAAGAATGTTTACCTCCCTTTACTGTATGACTCTCTGCTCGGCGTCCTTTTATAAGAGGATGAGCCTGGCTTCCAAGAGTCTAGTGTGTAAGTCAAAGAAAGGCTCACACAAAGGAACTGCACTTACCATGAACATATTGCCCAATAGGCAGGAGGACACAGCCACTCCAAAGCCCCTTGAGAGCTAAAGGCCATATCCCTTCTTAGAAGCTGCCCCTCTACACATGTCCACTAAGGGAGAAAAACAAATGTCTCCCCAGGAAGCCATGAGCCTCTCAGTTGGGAAACAATGACATGCCCTCCAATCACACTCCTCTTCAAGCTACTTGACTTTGGTGGCTAATTCAGATCTGAGATGTACCATGCAAACACAAATGGCATTCCAGACAATCAACCGTCACTGACCAGGAGTTTAAGTAAACCGATCACTTGTTGGCATTTGTTAGAGTCAGTGAATGCGTGTAGCAAGGGCTAAGGGGGTGGCTTGAGAGCTGAGTGTTTGAAAGCAGCTGGCACTGGGGTCAGACTTAATGTCTTAATGGCTAACAAGAGCTGCTACCGCTTACTGAGCACTTATTATGCCCATGTGCAAGGCATTTTCTCTTCACTGGATCATTTAATCCTTGCAGCAAGTATTTTTATATTTCCTCGATTTGCAGATGAGGAAATAGAGGCTCTGAGAGGCTACAAAGTCAACCCTCCCTGGAAATATTTGGAGGCAGGGGTTAGGAAGACTGACCCCTGGGCAAAATTTGCCTCGGCACAGACTTGAATGAGTGGCTGGTGAGGCAAGGTGCAAAGGCCCAAGAGACTTGGAGAAGAGCCCTGGGAGAGAAGGCAAGGCATCTAAAGCTAGCAATGGAGGGGCTGGCTTGGTTGGTTAAGGCCAGGATAGAACCAGTAGTGTGATTAGAAGACCCTCTGCAAGGGTCCAGGGCTCCAAAATACGGGATGTAGTCACCTGTGGTATAAGGGATCATTGTAAGAGTTAAATAACAGTAAATCACTTCAAGAGAAAGATATTAGCTTTTCAGTTTAAGATCCATCATTCGGATTGAAATCAAATGGAAAAAATCTGTTTGGTGCTCAGATCTGAGTTTGAGGGGCAGTGTGTGACCTCCACCCCCCCACAAAACATCCTTACCAGCCTCCCCACCCACAAGCATGGGTCTGACACGCATGCCGTTTGGTTTGTGAATAGAAGCAGGAATTGAAATTGTCCCATCAGCTGTTCATAACCTCAGGTCCAAGCAGTCCTACAATGAGATTGGGAGCCCTGGAAAAACAAGTCCTTGAGGAAGGGAGGCTTTGGATGGCTGAAGAACTTGAAAGGGAGTGCAGGGGGGAATCCCAAAGGGAAGGGGGGTGCATTCACACAGCTGGAGGACCACTGAACGCCATTTGGCCTGCTTCCCCCATTTCAATCAGGGTCACGCCAGCCGGGATTAACGTGAACCAATCAGCTGGCATTTATAAATGATAGCTTAGTTTGTTGTGGTTGTTAAATATTTCAAAAGTACAAGAAATTGAAGGAATGTTCTAACAGCCATGTATGCGATTGAACAGATATTGACATATTTTTAGCCTAATTCCATAAGCCATCTTTGTAAAAAGTGTTGGAAGTGTGATTCCTCAGGGGGCTCTGGGGCAAATCAACTAGAGAACAAGACCTTAGATGTCATCCGAGGCAGTTCCACTGTACAAACGAGGGGGGAGAAGGAGACCAGGGGTGGTCATGTGACCACCCACCCAAGGTCTGACATGTGCTCGGAGCCAAGCCTAGACCGAGGTCTCCTGACTGCCAGGCAGCGCTCCTTCCCCTCCACCCACAGCTCGAAGTCCTCCAGCTGTCTGCCTGTACCTCCCTCTGCCTTTTCAGAAGCCTCAGGCCCCACCCAAAATCTAGCTACGTCTTTTTCCTTTTATTCATTTATTTGCTTTTAAGTCAGTATAAGATTTACTGGCCTCTCAGAAAGATTCTTTGGAATAGGGCGAGTTCCTGACATACTAGTCAGAGAAGAGTCAAGCTACTTTCAGAAGTCATAACAACAGTAACAATAACAATGACAACGGCTAACATTTCTTCAATGCTCACTCAGTGCCAAGCCCTCTGCCAAGTGTTCCATGGATACTGTCTATCTAACCTGTACATTAAGACTCTGGGGTCATCACCGTGATTCCCATTTTAGAGATGCGATAACTGAGGTTTTGAGATGTTAACACCTGTGGGCACAGCTACAAGGAGCTGGGACACCAGAAACGGCCCACCCCACTGGGGCATGGGTGGAGCTGATGTGTTTTGCCAACTAGACTCCTCTAATCTCCTCTATCACACTATGACCTAAACCAACAGGATTCCCAAGCCCGACTGTGCACAAGAACCCCCTGGGGAGTTTGTTAAAACTAAGAGGCTCAGGCCCACCATTTACCTACTGAATCAGAGGGTTCTAGTCTATAGCCCACAAATCTGTCTTAGAACAACCTCCCCAGATGCTGCTGGTGTACACGGGGCTGGGGAACCTCTGTTTAAGGCTGTTGACTTTTCTGGCCGGCTGGAGCCAGAGAGTCTAGGCTGCAAGACCTCCTGCCCTTCTCTTCCCTTCATGGTGGGCTGCTTCTAGAGTTCCATGAGAGTGAGGCTGCTGGGTCAGGGCAAGGGTCCTGGAAGGTGCCTGTTTGCTTAAGAAAGTGTAGACATCTGGGCCCTCCTGCCACTTGCTTGCTGCCCAAAGGGAGAATTGTTACATGCAAGCAGAGGCCAGGTGGCCAGGAAAGCGGGGGAGACACAGCCATCCTGCTGCCCCACCCTTTCCTTTCTGAGGAGTCACTCAGGAGAAACCCCCGTCAGGCAGCTGTCCTCCTGCCAGGGGAGAAAGACAGTTTTTCCCTTTGTATCCGTCAACTCTTCTGGTCGGTTGGTGTCTGGCAGAGCCAGGGTTCAGGAAGTCCGAAACAGCTTGGTCAATATTACCAAACTGACTTCACAGCATCCAAGGAAGGCAGAGCCATGGAAGGTTGGCCAGGGGAGGGGCTGAGAGGCTGCGTGGTCATTCGACGAATGGGAAACTGAGGCCCAGAGAGGGAAACAGAGAGGAGGTATCTGTATTTTGACCCATATTTATCTATGAGAAGATTCAGCCTCAAAGAGATGTTCAGAGGGTCACCCTGAGTCAAATTGTGTTAAATAGGCAAGCAGTTAGTCAGTTCATTTGTTAGCAATCCAAAACAGGGACAGAATGGCCCCCTGGTTTACCAAACTAGCTCTCTGACCTGTGTGAGCATCTCTCTGTCTGTCCCTCTGGTATATAATTATTAGGTAGGTTTGGAAAATATGACACCTGTGTCAGTGGAAAGTCATTGTCAGAAAGCATTATCCATACTGCCTACACTTCTTCCTTACATAAATCTCATGCCCACATCCTGGACTGCAACTGGAGTACACGGTTGGGTCCAAGCACGTGGTGAATCCAGGGCTTGCCAAAACCTGGGTCTTTGCAATCATTTCTCTTGGCATATCTTATCTGATTGGTCATTATCAGAATGGTCCTTCAGGTTTGTCAGTTCCACCATAGCTCAAGCCAATCCCTCTTCTTTTAGATTTTAAAATTGTAGACAAATCAAGTGCCACATAGTTTCTTACTACGCTGTAGAATCTCCAGCTTTCAGAATAGCAGCCCCCGTTTATTGAGCATTCTCTATGTACCAGGCACTGTTCCATGCACCATGCATGCCTTATCTTATTGAAATTTTGCAACAACCTTTTGAGGTAGGTACCATTATTGTCCCTACTTTATATAGTAAGAAATGTGAAATTCAGAGAAGCTCTGTGACTTGCCTTAGGTCATTCGGCTGGGATTCAAATAGAGGGAGACTTCCTGCAGGACCTGCTCCTTCACCATAGCGTTCCTCATAATTCTGGAAATAGGATTTGAGATGTTAAGATCCATCTACTTTATAAAAATTTTAATGAACATTTATTATCTTTGATAGGGACAGTCCTACAGTTTTTACAAAGGTGATCTGAGAGATAACCCTTCCTCTCACAGGGAGTCAGACAGGTATTCAACTAATATAATCAAAGGTAGAAAGTCCTGAGGGTTACATTGGAGGCACAGATAAAGCACAATAAAAATACATTAAGAAGAGGCTTTGGGGCTTCCCTGGTGGTGCAGTGGTTGGGAATCCGCCTGACAATGCAGGGGACACGGGTTCGAGCCCTGGTCCGGGAGGATCCCACATGCCATGGAGTAACTAAGCCCGTGCGCCATGGCCGCTGAGCCTGCGCTCTGGAGCCTGCAAGCCACAACTGCTGAGCCCACGTGCCACAACTGCTGAAGCCCACGTGCCTAGAGCCCATGCTCCGCAACAAGAGGCCACTGCAATGAGAAGCCCGTGCACTGCAATGAAGAGTGACCCCCCGCTCACTACAACTAAAGCCCGCACACAGCAACAAAGACCCAACAGCCAAAATTAAATAAATAAATGAATTTATATAAAAAAAAGAAGAGGCTTCCATGGTGGTGCAGTGGTTAAGAATCCTCCTGCCAGTGCAGGGGACACGGGTTTGAGCGCTGGTCCGGGAAGATCCCACATGCCACAGAGCAACTAACCCTGTGCGCCACAACTACTGAGCCTGCGCTCTAGAGCCCAAGAGCCACAACTACTGAAGCCCAGGCGCCTAGAGCCCGGGTTCCACAGCAAAAGAAGCCACTGCAATGAGAAGCCCGCGTACCACAACGAAGAGTAATCCCCGCTCGCCACAACTAGAGAAAGCCCGCGTGCAGCAACAAAGACCCAACGCTGCCTAAAACAAATAAATTTATACAAAAGTAAATTAAAGAGGATAGTCAACAAGCTGGCAATCAGCAATGACTTCCTGGTGGAGGTGACACAGGTAACCTCCTTGAATGACAAATAATGCACTACTGGTAGAGATGGGGGAGTGCAGTCCCTCGCTGCCAGGCAGCGTGATATAGTGAGTGGGTTCAAATCCACTTACTAGCTGTTCAGCTTCATCTCTGAGCCCTGGTTTCCTCATCTGGTCAGGTGGAGGTAGTCACATGGATCTCTCGGGGTTGTGGTGATTGTTGTGGGACTAATGCATATGAAAATCTAGAACAGCACACAGGAGGGGCTCACTGATGCTATGTTCCCTTTTGGGTTCACTGAGTCATTTCAGAGCCCATTACTCTGGGGCCACTGTCCAACAAAGCCGAGTCTGTGTTCCTCTGAGAAAGCACTCTTGCCAAGGCTCTGCTTCAGTCAAATGTGCAAAAGAGGCCACTTCAACTCACAACAGCGTTTGTAAAGGCAATGAGCACTGAAGCTTAACTCCAGTGGTGTGGCTAGGAGCTACTGTAATAGAACAAATGGATTGTTTATCAGCTTTCTAGCTGTCCCTAACAAAACCATGTGAAATGAGGCATTAAACTTCCAGTTTTTTAAAAAGATGACAAACACTGGCTAATTTACTGGAGTAGCACATACTGAGCTGAATGTTTAGTTTTGCATTAAATCTGTATCTAGCATTTTCATTAACAGGGGCAAAATGTAGACTCTTTTGATGCTTCGGTACCCATTTCCAATTAGCGCTTAACATTTAAAACTGTGCATAAGATTGTAAATGTATCAGCAAACACATAAGAAGGACCAGACTAAGTGCTGTGCGCTTATTCACAGCCAGCCATTTCCGAGGCTGCCAGTGGATTACTGCAGGGGTTATTGGCCCACACTCGCCTAGGCTGTGAATAGTTAATATCCCTGATTGCTTAGTTAAATACCCTTTTAGACTGGGAGAGAGGCATGGAAGAAATAGGGGATCATATAATTTTTGTGTAATGAACAATGAAGTCATGATAGACTACTTGATTCATGGTTAATAGTTCTAGGTTAATTAGGCTACTATCTTTCTGAAAAAGCTGTTAGCTTCCCTAATTATCACTCATGGCCACAGTGGCGCTGAAGTAGCTAAGGAATAAAGAGGACCAAAGACTTCAGAGCAAAAATAATTATTTTTCAAAAAGAACCTAATCTGTGCCATCACTAAAACTAATAAGATAAAATGATTTCCCCATTATGAAATGAGAACTTTTTTTTTATAATCTTAACTCTTGACTCAGATATGTCTTACATGTGGTTATCCAGACGGCTGGGGAGAAACTGTGTAATATAAGATAATTTCACTACTCAGATCGGAAATTCCCTGGCGGTCCAGTGGTTAGGACTGGGCGCTTCCACTGCCAGGGCCTGGGTTCAATCCCTGGTCAGGGAAGTAGGATCCTGCAAGCTGCCTGGCATGGCCAAAAAAAAAAAAAAAAAAAGTAGTAAATGCTATATAAATGAAAAGTGATACCTTCAGAACGAGGAAGCAGGTTAGTGTAATTTTATGGAAGTAGATTTTGGAGTCAGACTCCTCAGATTTGAATCCCAGCTCTGGTCCTTGCCAGCAATTACCAATTAGCAGGCCCACCTGAATAAGAGATGGAGGAGGGTTAGTTCTTCAAAGGAAGTGAGGTGGTGTCCCAAGAGGAGAAACGAAAGGGACACAAGGAGATGGAAACAACAGATGTCTAGGCTACTTCAAAGGTTGATAATGTAACTGCGGGGTGGAGGACAGAGACTCTCAAATCCATAGGACAGACCAGGGCCCAAAAGCTAAGGCGTATGAGTTGAGGCTGAAGATTCATTTCAAACTAGCATGAAGGTCCATAGAATAGGTTCACATCCAGCCCTACTATACAATAGCAGCTCCGTATTCAAGATGTAGCCCAAGCACAGCGGGTATGGTGACCGCAAGTCAACAGAGCAAGTTGTATAAACATAGTCTAGAGGAAGAGATTTATGATTGGTTTTAGAAAGTGTAGTGGGGTGTGTCAGACTCTCCAGGAGAGCCAGTGAAATGATCTATAGACTTGCAGATATTTGATTTTGATGTTGTGATTCATCATTCTGTTTCATTCATTCAGGTATCCTCTCTGAAGTCACAGCACACAAAATTAGACACGATCTATGACGGAGGCCATTTCTGAGTGCTTCAGTACCACCCATCACCCCTACCCAATCTTCAGGATGGCTTTTGGTTCTAGGAATACCCAGAGGGATTCTGGTACTATCTTGAGGGATCTCTGCTTTCTGTTATGGTCCCAGGTTTCCAGGGAATAAAGCATGACTATCTAGGCCTCTATTTTCCAAGCTGTGTTCACAGAATAGTAATTCTAAGGAAAATAATGGGTACCACACAAGCAAAGAGTTCTGGAACCAAACAAATGTTAAGGATACTTTGTTAAACAAAGTTAAATTTATTTTTTCTTTTCTGCAAGACTTTTCAGAGCCTTTACAATGTTATTGTGCCATGTAAATATCCAAAAGAGAAAAAGATACACCAAATTTTGCAAGCTTATTTGACCCCAGAATCTTCTCTTCCCCATATCCACACTCTGTGAGGCTGGTATTTTTCTAACAATTACTTTGGAAACTATTTTTCTAAGCTTGGAACTGAGAACTTCTACTTCCACCTAGAATGTAGAAAGCCTCAAGGGAATGCTGCTCCCACAATAACAAAATGGATAATCTACAAAACTAAAATTTTTGAGCCCATCAGAGAACTGAGCTGCAAAACAACCAAGGCAACTGAATTCCACAGGATGACAAGCCCTTCTGAGGAGACAAAAGACATATCAACTGTTTCTCTCATGGCAAAGAGTGGGAAGAATAGGTAATCACCATAAAGTTGGGTAAAATGAAAAAATTTTAAAGGCTGAGTGTGGGCTAGCATGACAGTTGAAAATCCCTAAGCACTCCAGACACAAGAGGAATCCCTACCTGCTTGCCATCTCTTTTCCATCAGCTTCTACTTAGTACCCATGAGAAAGATTGGAAGCCGACCGTAGACCTGAGAGATCCTTCCTCTTGGTGGTACAGTCCTACAGTGTCTGCCGAGGTTTGAGGGTGGAGCAGGGGTACCTGGAGAAGCCCCTGCATACTCCGAGCCCTAGCCTGGAGGACAAGGTGATGGTTGTCTGCCCCGGGAGGAGGGGCAAGGGATATGCTTGTGCCCAGGATTCAGCTCTGATACAAAGCAGAGGTCTGCAACAGCTGGGTGAGGGACAGGAAACTCTCTTGGGCCCAAGATCCCCTACTAATTCAAAGCAGAATTTAGTTGCTATGGGGGAAAGGGCAGGAAACCTGCCTGTGCTCTGAATCCAGAACTTAGTAGGAGGCAGAGTTTGTCTGTCACTGGTGGGGGAAGGGCTGAAATACTGAAAAATCACCACCCTGGTGAATTTATTCATGTCAATGAAAGGGTCAAGTCAAGGTAGAAGAGGGAAGGCTGGCTTGTTGGGAGGCTGGGGAGGGATAACAGGATATCATAGTGGTTACTAGGGTGGGCACTGAGGTCAGACAAACCTGGCTTGAGATCCATGGGCTACCACCGAATAGCTATGTGACCATGGGCACGTTACCCAATGTCACTGAACTTTAGTTTCTTTATGTAATATAAGGATGAGAGCAATAGTATCTTCCCCAGAGAATTGTTGGGAAAACAGGGCACAGTGCCTGGCACACGGAAAGCAATCAATGAAGGGTAGCTGTTGCTTTGATTACAGCAGGTGTTGGAAACTGATAAAGAACAGTTGAGTAATGGTCTGCTAGGGCTGCCATAATAAAACACCATAGACTGGGTGGCTTAAACAACAGATATTATTTTCTCACAATTCTGGAAGCCAGACGTGTGAGATCAGGGTGCTGGCATGGTCAGGCTCTGGTGAGAGCCCTCTTCCTGATTTGCAGATGGCCACTTCTTGCTGTGTCCTCACATGGCAGAGAGAGCAGAGGGAGACAGAGAGAGCTAGCTCTCTGATGTCTCTTCTTACAAGGTCAGTAATCCCATCACAAGGGCCCTGCTCCCTCATCTAAACCTATTTACCTCCCAAAGGCCCCACCTTCAAATACTATCACATTAGGGGTTAGGGCTTCAATATAGAAATTTGGGGATATAGAAATATAGAAATTCAGTCCCTAGCAAGTTACAAAGGGCACTTTCCCAACTGTAGTCAAAAATTGTTGTTTTTACCTGACAATTATTTGGTTCCCCCTTTTCTGTTAACATATGCCAGTTTTCTACTATGAATTCACTTACCCACTCTTAATTCATGGGATTCAGGTGGGTCTGACCCCTCTCCATCCCTCCCTTTCGGGGTGAGAACAAGACCAAGACATGGCCAACAGTCATATTCCATCTCCAGGCCATAGTAATCAGTTCAGAGATAAATGCATGTTCACCAAGGCAGTCCAATGAGAGAAAGTCCTGGGACTTTTGATGGAACTGTTGGGGAAGAGAACTACTTCTCTCTCCTGAAGTCGCTAAACCTAGAGTCAGTGACCATAAGAAGAGACCCTGCCTGAGATGGAAGCCTCTGTGTTTAAGAGGAAAGAAGAGTTGAAAAATAATGATGGAGTCCTGAAGACATTGAATGCTAAACCATCAATTAACTTAACTGAATTAATCTCTTTCTAATATTGAGTGAACCCAAGCATTTTCTCTCAAATCAATTTGATATTTGACCAAATTAAATCTTTGCTGTTTCACCACCTAAATGTCAACAGGTGAATGGATAAAGAGGATGTGGTATGTATATACAATGGGGTATTACTCAGCCATAAAAAAAAATGAAATGGTGCCATTTGCAGCAACAGGGATGGACCTAGAGATCGTCATGCTAGGCTAAGTAAGTCAGAAACAGAAAGACAAATACCATATGATATCACTTATAGGTGGAATCTGAAATACGACACAGGGACTTCCCTGGCGGTCCAGTGGTTAAGACTCCAAGCTTCTACTGCAGGGGGCATGGGTTCGATACCCAGTCAGGGAACTCACATCCCGCATGCCACATGGCATGACCAAAAAATAAATAAATAAAAATTTTTTTAAAAACCAACACAAATGAACATATTTACAAAGTGGAATCAGACTCACAGACATAGAGAACAGACTTGTGGTTGCCAAGCTGGAGGTCAGGTGGGGAATAGGAGGATTTGGGAGTTTGGGAATAGCAGATGCAAACTACTATGTATGGGATGGATAGCACCAAGGTCCTACTGTGTAGCACAGGGAACTATATTCAATATCCTGTGATAAACCACAATGGAGAGGAGTATGAAAAGGAATATGTATGTGTGTATAGCTGAGTGACTTTGCTGTGCAGCAGAAATTAGCACAGTGTTTTGGATCAACTATACTTCAATAAAAATTTTAAAAATCTTTATTGTTTCAAAAACACATCAAGAGAAAAGCTTTGTGACCCCAAATTAGGAAGAGTTCTTAGACACAACATCCAAAGCATGAGCCATAAAAGAAAAAATTGATAAATTGGACTTCAACAAAATTTTTAAATTCTATTCTATGAAAAACACTGTTAAGAAAATGAAAAGACAAGCCACAGAATGGGAGAAAATATTTGCAAATCACATACCTGATGAAGTATTTATATCCAGAATATATAAAGAACTTTCAAAACTCAATAAAGAAAAAACAAATTATTTAAAATGGGGAAAAGATTTGAACAGACACTTCACCAAAGAAGACATACAATGGAAAATAAGTACATGAAAAGATGCTCAACATTATTAGTCACTACAGAAATGCATATTCAAACCTCAGTGAGACAACACTATAAGACCTATGAGAATGGCTCTTAAAATTTTTTTGATGGTACTAACTGCTGGTAAGGATTGGGAGCAACTGGAATTCTCATCTACTGCAGGTGGGACTCCACTGTGGCAGACTGAATAAGTGTCCCCCCCCAAAATTCATGTCCACTCTGAACCTCAGAGTATTACCTTATATGAGTAGGGTCTTTGCAGATATAATTAGCTAAGATGAGGTCAAAATTGATTAGGGTGGGCCCTAAATTCTATGACTGGTGTCCTTGAAAAAAGAGGAGAGGACACAGAAAGACACATATCAAAGCTAGGAAGAGGCAAAGAAGGATTCTCCCCTAGAGCCTTCAAATGGAGTACGGCCCTGCCAACCCCTTGATTTCAGACTTCTAGGCCCCAGAACTGTGAAAGAATAGACTTCTGTTGTTTTAAGCCATCAAGTTCGTGGTAATTTGTTACAGCAGCTCTAAGAAAGTGAAAAACAGTTTGACAGTTTCTCATTAAGTTAAACCTGCATTTATCACGTAACTCAGGAATCCCATTTTCAGGTATCTACCCAAGAGAAATTCAAACAAAAACCCTTACATGAACTGTTTATGAAGCTTTATTTGTAATCTCCAAAAACAATCCAAATGTCCTTCAAGTGGTGAATGGATAAACAAACTATGGCACACCCATACTATGGAATACTACTCAGCAGTAAGAGAACTAACTATTGCTAAAAGTAAGAACATAGATGAATAGAAAATGCACTACGCTAAGTGAAAACAGCCACACTTAAAAGGCAACACACCGTATGATTCCATTTGTATGACATTCTAGAAAAGGAAACGCTACAGGGACAGAGAGAAAATTAGTGGATACCAGGGATTGGGAGTGAGAAGAGGGGCAGGATGAGGAGGAAATTTCTTGGGGTGATGGAACCATTCTCTATCAATAAATGTGGTAGTGGTTATACAATGGTGCATCGTCAAAACTCACAGAAGTATACAGCAAAGAGTGAATTTTACTGAATGTAAATAATAAATAAATAAATACTACATCAAAGCTGTAGAAACAGCTTGTCAATATAATAAGCACTGTGTATGTGCTTTCAATGTCATACAAATGATGGCAAAATCTTCATTTGTATATTTGCTCTGACACATCTAAGGAGGTTAAGATTTCTTTCAACAACAATTTAGTTCAAAACACATTAGTGAGCATCAGCCATACTCAGTAGTTTCCTGTCCTGTGAAGGAGAATGACAGAAGCACACAATATTGACAATGTGGAGGGTTTCAACAGGAACCACTTTTGAACTGTTGTGATAATAAATCAGATTTGTGTAATTTTCTCAAAATAGAAAATAACATCCATCTGAAAAAAATAAGATCACAAAAAAGAGGAAGGCAGAGGAAGATGCAAAACTGTCTGAGCAGTCACAAACCTTAAAAATTAAGTATTAAATGCAAAAATAGTGCGTTTCAGTATATCTATTCAGTGTAACCAGGTCATTTCTTACCAAGTAAGAAATGTTCACTATTACAAACAGATTTCTAGCCTTTTACCTAAAGAAAACAATGTTACTAAGCTCCAGTGATCTTTCATCTTTGACAGAGACAGTATGTGTAATTCTTAAGAAAGCAGGCTCTGGAGTTGGATAATCTTAGTTTTAATCCTATATCTACTACCAAATCTGTAACCTTGGCCAAACCACTTAACCTGAAAAATGTGGATATTAATAGTTACATTACCAAGTTGTCACACAAATTATATAACATAATGTGTGCTAAGGTTTATAGTAGTATCTGGCATGTAATAAACTCTCAGCCAAAACAATCTTGAAAAAAAAAGTTGGAAAGGTCACATTTCCCAATTTCAAAACTTACCACAAAGCTACAGTAACCAACACACTGTGGTACTAGCACAAGGTTAGACATATAGACCAATGGAATAGAATTGAGAGCCCAGAAATATATCCATACATTTATGGCCAATTGCTCTTCCATAAGGGTGCCAAGATCATTCAATGGGGAAAGGATGATCTGTTCAACAAGTGGTGCCAGGAAAACTGGAAATCTGCCTGTAAAAGAATGAAGTTGAACCCCTACCTCACACAATATACAAAAATTAACGCAAAATGTACCAGTGACTGAGATATTAAAGCAAAATACATAAAACTCTTAGAAGAAAACATAGAGGTAAATCTTTATAACCTTGGATTTGGCAATGGATTTTTTAGATATGACATCAAAAGCATAAGCAACAAAAGAAAAAAATAGATAGATTTGACTTCATCAAAATTTAAAACTTTTGTGTGTCCAAGGACATTATCAAGAAAATGAAAAGACAACCTAGAGAATGGGAGGAAATATCTGCAAATTATATATCTGATAAGGCTGTAGTAAATTGTATAATTAGTTTATCCAGAATATGTAAAGAACCCTTACAACTCAACAACAAAAAGACAAGCAACCCAATTTATGGGAAAATTACTTGAATAGACATTTTCTCCAAAGAAAATATATAAATTGCAAATAAGCATATGAAAAGATGCTCAGCATCATCAGTCATTAGAGAAATGCAAATCAAAACCACAAGATACCACTTCACACCACAATGATGGCTATAATCAAAAAAAAAAAAAAGGAAAATAACAAGTATCAGTGAAGATGGAGAAATTGGACTCCTCATACATTGCTGGTGGGAATGTAAAATGGTACAGCCACTACAGTAAATATTTTGGCAGTTCCACAAATAGTTATAGAATTACCATATGGCCTAGAAATTCCACTCCTAGGTATATACCCAAAAGAATTAAGAGCAGGTACTCAAATAAACATGTGAACACACACGTTCATAGTAGCACTATTCACAATAGACAACAGGTGGAAACAATCCAAATATCTACTAACTGACAAATAGATAAACAAATTGTAGTATATACATACAATGGAATATTATTAGGCACAAAAAGAAATGAAGTATTGATACACGCTACAACATGGATGAACCTCAAAAACATTATGCTAATGTTTTAGAAGCTAGACAAAAAGACTACGTATTGTATTATTCTATTTATATGAAATATCTACAATCGGTAAACCCATAGAAACAGAAAGTAGATTAGTGGGTACCAGGGGCTGGGGGCAAGGGAGAGTGACAAGTGCTTGCTTAATGGGTACAGGGTTTTATTTTGCAGTAATGGAAATGTTTTGGAACAGAATAAAGATGGTGGTTGCATAACATTGTGAATGTACTAAGTGAATGTTCACTTTACAAAGGTTAACTTCATGTCATGCGTACTTTGCCTCAATACATTCAAAATTTGAGTATGAGTTATATTTAGAAAATATTTAACTTTACTAAGAACATTAATGAAGATTTGAAGAAATGGAAAAAAATATAACCCTCCAATAAGTGTTAGCTATTCTTTTTTAATCTAAGGTTTTGCCTAATACAACACTGAAATAGTATAATTTAAAATATGAGTGGACTGGAGGGCAGGGCCTCTGCTCCCCCATGTCAGATGATTCAGACAGTGAGACATATAAATCTTCCTAAGTTCTGGGCTTCTTCAGTCTGGTGCTCTGTACGTCTGACAGTCCCTTCAGCTGAATTATGGTGTAAGAATAATGAGCAGGAAGACCTAGATATGGTAGAACTGGATGCTAGATGTTTATTCAAAACGCTGGCCCACACCTTGCAAGAAGGAGAAAGCTGGTTATATCTAAGGATGAGTAGGAGATCTCTTCCTTCTGCTGCAAAACACAAGTTCTAGTCCTTAAGCCCAGCCACAAATATAGGAAGTACAGAAACCAAATTGTAAGAATATTGTAATTAGTCCAGAAACCAACATGTTTTTAGATATTTAATATAGGAAAAGGGCCAAAAAGCAAGGATTATTGAATGAATGACTATTGAATATTGGTTAGATATTTGAGGGAAATTTTTCATTTGGTTCCTCACCTCATACTGTAGGGCAAAATAAATTCCAGATAGATTAAGAATTAAATGTAGAGATAAAGGGAAGGGGCTGGGGGTAGAATGGAGCCCTAGGGGGAATTTTTTTAATGTACATGGATGCTTATTGGCTCTCTAAATGAGGAAAGACTTTCTAAGCTTAAGTGAAATAAAAGAAATCATAAGGAATATATCGCTACATTTGACTACACAGAATTTTTCATGTCAAAATTACAAGCACGTATTTTAGAAACTGAGAAATATTTCTATAATAAATGAGACAAAAAGTCACATTCTCCAACATAAAGAGTTCACGTAAATCCATAAGGAAAGGACTAAGCCACAAAAGACAATATGCTAAAGAAGAAAAAGAAATAAAGAGCATATAAAATAATTCATTTTAATAATAATAAATAAACATAAAGTTAATATATCATTCTCCTCCTGTATGATTAAGAAAGATTAGAAAAATAGCACTCCCCACTGGCGAAGGTGTGGTGAAATGAGCCTTGTTCTCCACTGATGTAAATTAATAGAACTTCCCCGGGAAATAATTTCACAATATTTATCAAATATTCATCCCTCTGACTCACTCTCTATGAATGTGCTCTAGAATGAATTAAACTGAAATGGAGGTAAATTGAGCTCAATTTAGAAAATGTTATAGCAACAAACAATGGTACACAACCCAACAATTAGGAATTAAGAAATATGGCATTGCTACATAAACATATACTGTATTATGCAATCATTAAAATGACATCTATAAAAGAAAATATTCATATTTACATAAAATATTTTAAACACAGGAAATACAATTGCACATTCAGTATAATCTCAATTATGGTAAAACATAGGGAGTGAATTGGCAGTATCTATCCAGATTAAAAATGCACTTATCACTTGACCCAGCAAATCCAATTCTAGGAATTTGTCCTAGGTATTCTACAGCAGAAATGACACGTATGCAAGATATTTATTGTAGCATTGCATGTAATAGCAAAAGGCTTCAAACAACATAATTGTACATCAACTCTCCTCAACTTTACTTGAAGGATATTTTGGTTCCAAGTAAAGCAAAAGAAAGAGAAGGGTGAGAAAAGGAAGGAAAGGCAGGATCAGAGGGGAAGGAGGAGGAAGGAAGAGAGCTGGCCAACCGTGGACCTGCCCGAGTTGGAGTCACCTGGATGAAGCCAGGGAAGATGGAAAGGAAATGGTGACAAAGAGACTACAGTTCTGGGTGTGGGATGCCAGATGATGTCATTTGTTAGGGATGCTTTGATTGTCGTTTGATCACACTATGTTGGGGAAGAAGTGGGCACATGAGGCCCAGGATGAAAATGAGGAGAGAAGAGGACATTGGTGGGGTAATTCTATAAACAGGACTGCCTCAGTTGGTTATTTAGAACTCTGGACTGCCCATGAGTCATTAAATGTTTTGCTATGGATTGTTTGGTTAAGAGCTTTTGTAATGGCAAACTCAAGAACTGAAATAGTATGGAATTGTTATATAGCAAGTAAATCATTATTATGCTTGGAATAGAAATATATTTGTCTTTATCGGAAATTCAAAGGATGTTTTCTCTGGTCTTCAAAGTCACACTACTTTGTCTTATTCAGGTTTATATCCCCAGTGCTTCTCATAGCCACTGGCACATAGTAGGTGCTCAATAAATGCTTGCTGAATGAATGGCTGAATTAATAATTTGATGGAAGAATTGTAATCAACATTAGCATACTTAAATACTCTATTATTTTATGGCCAGTCTGGGAATTACTAGAAAGATTTTCGCTTAGAACACTTCCCTATGGTGAGCTGTCATAGTCCTTGAAAGAGACTGAGCCTTGATTCAACCTTACTGAGTACAAGTAAAAGCAGCAGCCCAGCACAGGAACTTAACACCAGAGAGCCAGTAAAATGAGAGATTCCTCCGCCCCCTCAACACCTCAAATGTATAACCAGTGAAATACAGATTAACGTGTTCTTTAGAAAGATACAGAATAGAAAAACCTAGAATCTTAGTGTTAAATGCAACATTAAAAATGACCCAGGGGGCTTCCCTGGTGGCGCAGTGGTTGAGAGTCTGCCTGCCGATGCAGGAGACACGGGTTCGTGCCCCGGTCCAGGAAGATCCCATATGCCGCGGAGCGGCTGGGCCCGTGAGCCATGGCCGCTGAGCCTGCATGTCCGGAGCCTGTGCTCCGCAACTGGAGAGGCCACGACAGTGAGACACCCGCGTACTGCAAAAAAAAGAAAAAGAAAGAAAGAAAAAAATGACCCAGGGAGTTCTCTGGTGGCCTAGTGGTTGGGATTCCGGGTTTTCACTGCTATGGCCCAGGTTCAATCCCTGGTTGGGAAACTGAGATCCCACAAGCTGTGCAGCACGACCAACAACAAAAGTAATAAAATGTTAAATTTTTCTAAAAAAAAAAAAAAGACCCAGTCCAAGACCCTCATTTTATTATGAAGAAACAGACTCAGAGAGGGTAAGGGATATGTCCAAAGTCATATCACTACTTAACAGCAAATCCAGGAGTCAAAGCCAGGCCACCTTTTCATGGCACCTTCATAATCATTAACTGCAAAGTAAAAGGAACATAAAAGTAGAGTAGGGGGCTTCCCTGGTGGTGCAGTGGTTGAGAGTCCGCTTGCCGATGCAGGGGACACGGGTTCGTGCCCCGGTCTGGGAAGATCCCACATGCCGCGGAGCGGCTGGGCGCGTGAGCCATGGCCGCTGAGCTTGCGCGTCTGGAGCCTGTGCTCCGCAATGGGAGAGGCCACAACAGTGAGAGGCCCAGGTACCGCAAAAAAAAAAAAAAAAAAAAAAAAAAAAAGTAGAGTAGGATGCCAACAAAATTCCTAAAATTACTGCATAAAAATACTATAATTACTGGGAGACCCTATGTCCAGAATTAAAATAAATTTGAGGTTCTTCTTTGCTCCTTTGACTTGTTATTACTTAGCTTTCTTACCATGAACCATGTGTAACATAAATTAACCTTGGAAAGTTGTTTTCAGAAAAAAAATTTTTTTAATTTAATTTTCCTGAGTGGAAAAAAATAGGCAGTAGCTTAGTTACTAATATTCCCAACGCTCCTGGTATGCAAAGGGTTGCTACCATTTGTTTCTTTTTTTAAAAATAAACTTATTTATTTATTTTATTTATTTTTGGCTGCATTGGGTCTTCGTAGCCGTGAGTGGGCTTTCTCTAGTTGCAACGAGCGGTGGCTACTCTTCATTGCTGTGCTCAGGCTTCTCATTGCGGTGGCTTCTCTTGTTGCAGAGCACGGGCTCTAGGTGCGCAGGCTTCACTAGTTGTGACTCATGGGCTCTAGAGCACAGGCTCAGTAGTTGTGGCACACAGGCTTAGTTTCTCCATGGCACATGGGATCTTCCCGGACAAGGGCTCAAACCAGTGTCCCCTGCATTGGCGGGTGGATTCTTAAGCACTGCACCACCAGGGAAGTCCTGTCATTTGCTTCTTGATGATGCCTGTGGTCTTCCTGCTTTCTTTCCTTCCAAGCACCTAGGAGTCTTAGAATTACAAATCGATCATGTCATTTGAAAAATAAGTGTCTAGTTATAATATGTGAAGTGTTATTGTTTTTAAATATTTGTAAACTTTGTGGTACAGTTTTTAATTTCAGATGGATTATTTAAAGTAGCATGAAAATTCATACAATGAACTACTACACAGCATTTGGAATGAACAAACAACATCACACAATAATGTGGGTGAATTTTACAAATAAAAAAGTGAACTAAAGAAGCCAGAGACAAAAGAGGACTGTATGATTCTATTTATATAAAGTTCAAAAATCAACAAATGACTCTACACTGTTTGGACTCAGGATAGTGGCTTCCTTTGGGGCAGAAGTGGGCACAATGACCCAGAGTTGGTATAAAAGGAGTTTCTAGGGATTTAGTAGTTTTATGTCATCATAAGGATTCCAGTTACCTGGTGTCTACATTTTGTGAGCCATACACCTACGATTTGTGAACTTTTTTTGTATGTAAATTATACTTTGCTAAGACATTTCCTTAAAAATTAAAATAAAATCAACATTAAAAATTTCATTTGTTTGGGCTTCCCTGGTGGCTCAGTGGTTGAGAGTCCGCCTGCTGATGCAGGGGACGCAGGTTCGTGCCCTGGTCCGGGAAGGTTCCACATGCCGCGGAGCGGCTGGGCCCTTGAGCCGTGGCCGCTGGGCCTGCGCGTCCGGAGCCTGTGCTCCGCAACGGGAGAGGCCACAACAGTGAGAGGCCCGCATACCGAAAAAAATAAAAATAAATTTAAAATTTCATTTGTTTAAAAATATATATTTTATAAACATATACTTTAAAAAGTTTTTGAAAAATAAAACACCATACAAACGTAAATATAGTTTAGCGTCCCATGTTCAGATAGTACTCACTAATGGCTAAGATTCAGAACAATATATTCGAGAAATTGCAGGCTTAAATTCCCTGGTTACCATTAGTATTGTGTTTTTCTTAATGCCTGAAATAACATCTAAACAAGGGGCAGCTGCTTCAGGAAAATCATATTTGGGTGATTTTAAAGACCTTAATGAGATCAGGTAATTGCTTGGTAAAGCTAAAAATTTTACCTTCAATTAACTAATCAACAGCACCATACATCATCATAACTATCTCACTCCCTTCCAGCTACATACCATCAACTCAATACATGGGAGGCAGGTGTCTAAGAAACCACTTCCTCTGGACATCTGAACCTGCGCTCAGCGGCCATTTTTTAAACATTTATTGAATTAGTCTGCCTAATTTAAAATTAATGGAAAGTCTGTAGTAATACAGACTCCATAAGCTGCTGAGGAAAGCTAAAACATTGAACCAGGGTGTGAAGCAAACACATTTTATGTTCCTTCTACATTTGTTTCTTTGCAATTCATGTACTTTAAGAAATCATTTAAAAGCATTTGGATTTCCTGCTTCCATTTGCTAAATGGATCATGCTGATAAAAATAGTAGTAATAACAGGCTACCCCGAATGGTGTCATCTTTCAGTAAGCCAGGTATATTTTAAATGAAACTCTTGATTGAAATTGAGAAGTGTGAATTGGAAATTGAATGAAATTGCCAAATCTAAGGGAAAGATGGCCAATATAAACCCACAGAAGCACTTCCTCTTAAAATTCATGTCCGTCAAAATGAGAGAGAGGCAAGGACATATATACACTACCAAACCTAAAATAGATAGCTAGTGGGAAGCAGCCGCATAGCACAGGGAGATCAGCTTGGTGCTCTGTGACCACCTAGAGGGGTGGGATAGGGAGGGTGGGAGGGAGGGAGACGCAAGAGGGAAGAGATATGGGAACATATGTATATGTATAACTGATTCACTTTGTTATAGAGCAGAAGCTGACACACCATTGTAAAGCAATTATACTCTAATAAAGATGTTAAAAAATTTAAAAAATAAAAATAAATCATGTCCATAAAAAGAGGGGGGAGAACATCTTTTAGCGCTTGTTTAAAGCACTAAACAGACCTAAACCTGTCCTCCTCCCACCCATGACCAAGCCTGGCATAGACTCTCCTGTACTTGCAGTCCTTACTGTGCTTTCTACTGTGCTGTGGGAGCCATCCAGACAAGCTATACTTCTGATGGTCAAGGAATAGGAAATATAATGAGAGTGCAAGGCTTGGGGAGGAGGGGAAATGTCTCTCCTTTCCGTTGGGGAGGGCACGTGGTTTTCATTTTCATTCTACAGTACAATATTTATTAAAAGCTTACTGCATGGGACTTCCCTGGCGGTGCAGTGGTTAAGACTTCGTCTTCCAATGCAGGGGGTTCAATCCCTGGTCAGGGAGCTAAGATCTCACATGCCTCCTGGCCAAAAAACCAAAAAACATAAACAACAGAAGCAATATTGTAACAAATTCAATAAAGACTTTAAAAATGGTCCACATCAAAAAAAAAAAAAACCTTACTGCATGCCAAGCCCAGTGCTAGATGCTGGGGACCCCATAGTAAGCCACTGAGCTGCTCTATGTTCAGAGGCCTTTGTGGAACATGCATCAGTGGATCAAATGAAGAAGAAATGTAATGATACTAGACAGTTTATATAATGGGAACACCAAATAACATAAACCAGGGACAGATATTTTTTTAAACACTTTAACAGATATAAAGTGGTTTGTTGTTTTTTTTTTTTGTCCGCACCTCACAGCTTACGAGATCTTAGTTCCCCAATCAGGGATCGAACTCGGGCACCCTGCAGTGGATGTGGTCCTAACCCCTGGACTGCCAGGGAATTCCTAAAGTGTATTTTATAACGCTCATTTCCCCAGAAAACTGGAAATGGTGCTCCAGTCAGCTTATTAGTTTCTTGTGTAACAGAATAATGTGCTATACACACAGAAGCTTCACAACCCCTATACTGTGTGGTAATCCCTTCCAGATTTAATGCTGGACTTGAATTAAAACAAAAAGATTACATAAAATGAACAAAAACCCTCAACTCTCTTCTTACATCTAGAATTAGACTTGGCTTGATACCTTCTCAAGGGTACAAAAGATTAAATGAGGAACTTCACATTACAACATTGACTGGTACAGTAATTGAGGTCTTGGGCTTAACTTCTCGGTGACAGTTTCCTTATCAGGAAAACAGGGTGATAACAGTAGCCACCTCCGAAGATTTTTGTGAGAATTAAATGATATAAGCTATGTGAAGGACTCATATAATATTCAATGCACAGTAAGTGCTCAATATATGTTCATTCATTCATTCATTGAACACATACTATGGAGCACCTATTATGTGTCAGGCTGGAGATACACGGTAGCAGACAAAACAGATAAAAATTCCTTTGCTGCGGCAATAACATTTCACTGAGAGACAAATAAGTAATAAATAAATAAGTTGAAATATGATATCCAATTGTAATAAGGGAAATAGAGAACATTAAATTGTGGGAGGGGAATAGGGAAGAGGGAGTTGTGATTTTAAACAGGATGGTTAGGGAAGGCGAAGCCTGAGGGAGGCAAGGGAGCCAGCCAGGAGAATGTCTGGGGAAGGAGAGTTCCAGATGGAGGAAAGTGCCAAAGTAAAAGCAAAGAGATCTGTGTGACTGGAAGGGAGAATGCAGTCCATAATCCTTTTTTCCAAATGCTGGAACCCAAACACCTCTGATGATTCTAGTCATACTTATTCCCTGCCCTCCTTCCCTTCCAGGTCTGTGAACTTGATTATCTCTCTCCCTAGAACAGCACTCCATTAACTTGCCTCTGTGTTAGGACCTCTGGAAGGCTCTGCCAGGGCATCCTGAGCCTACCCTTTGCACCACCTCTTGGGCACCTCCACTACCCCCCAGTGCACAAATGCTTGACCCCTGGGGACACAAGTATTATTACTTTTTGATTATTATTATCACTATTATTGCTTATCCTGGCTCAAAAAGAAAATAAATAAAATAAATAAAAAGCTAAACTAAAAGAACTGTCCTTGGAGGGATGGGGGCAGCAACATCGCCCTCAAACTTAGGATTTTCACCTGAAAGCTGAAAATTTCTATATATTTGAAGAAAATCTTAGGCCTAATTGTTACCTCTAAAGAATTGAAACTAGTCATTTTCTATTCTTAATGGGGAAATAAACTGAATGAGGAAGAGGAATCTTGAGATGGAGGAAATGGGGGAAGGTTGTAAAAGGGAATAAATTTTAAAAAAGTGGAGAGGTGAGGAGGGATAAAGGACATAAACTACAAAAGAAAAATACAAACAAGTTTAATGGAGACAAACTGAATAGGTATTTCTCTTCCTGCCAGTACCTATGAATGGGGGGTCGGGCAGGGATGAGGTTACCGTTAACCCTTTCTTGTCGTAGTGTTACGGAGTGATGAGATGGGTGATGAGATTTTTGAATTTTTAAGATTTTGAATAATACCAAACTCCCCTTCCAAATTAGAAAAAAAAAAATTCTAATGTTTAAAAAAAATTTTTAAGTGAGAAGTTATCTCCTTAGCTTTCCTCGAGAAAATCGCAGTGACTGAAATTGGCAGTGACTTTTTCAAGCAGCCACACGAGAAAGTTTTCGGCCGCCTCGAAAACCTCGCGGCTACCGCCGGATGCTCCAAAGTCAAGATCCTCCGCAGACAGGAAATGCCTTTTCCAGCCCCAGGGTCTCCTCCCCGCGGCCCTCTCTATTGTCTGGAGAGATTTGTGTACATCCGACTGAAGAGGTTTCCCGCCTGCAACTGCGAATCAAAGAGCTGCTTCAAAAGAAGGGACTCAGTGGGGGCTTTCTAGCTCTTCAGGCTGACACTTGGCGCCCACTGTGTGCCAGGTATTGATGCCTCCTCTCAGGTGAGCCGCCCACCTCTCGAGGAGTTGAGGCTGAGAATTGAGCCCAAGGCCCCCAACCAGCAAGGGAGGTGGAGGGGACTCGTCTGCCTTACTTCCAGCCCTGCTCTTATCCACAACGGTAAGATTCCTGAGTAGGGTTCCCCACAGCCATATCTGAAGGGGTAGCTAATGTTCTGTAGACCTTGGACCTCAGGTATACTGGTGGGTGGGAGGAATCTCCAAAGTGCTTCTCATTCGGATTCAACAACAATACAAAAAAAAAAAAGTATCAAGGGATAAAATCAGATTATATAGAGATTCCAGCTGGAATTTCATGAAACCCAAAAGTAAATGTTAGTACAACATCTGATTATTTTTACTACGAGATACAAAACTCCTAATTAGAAGCATCATGAGTGACTGTTTAGTTTTCCACATTTGTCCCATGCTGTCAGTATTCACATAAATATCACCTCCAATCACAGATTTAGAGGAGCATTAGATTTTAAAATCATTAGATTTTAAAGAAGAATCAAAAGGGTGAGATTTTGAGTTCCCATCGTCTTCCTCAAAGCAGTATAACTGCAATGGGGATTTTTGGTAAGTGCATTCTGTCCCCAGCTAAATACATTTCCCCCAAGTCTAGATACATTTTCTTAAATCCCTGCCCTGCCCCCATTAACTAAAATGAATATTCACAACAATGAAACCACACACAGAAAAAAGCTTGTCAGAAATGTTGAAAGAGAATAGGTACTTTCACTATCAGAGATGGTTTCCTCTTTTCCCACAAGATGTCTTATCAGCCTTCACCCTGAGAAAACCATAAAAAGTAAGAAAAAGAAACCTTATGCAACAGTTCTCTAAATAAAATACTACACAGCAGCCTAGTCATTCCTAAAAGTGATGTTGTTTAAAGAGTCAAAGTACATCATCCAACAAAATCAATATCCTATTAAGTTAGAAAGGGTTCTGAATATCAAAGACTGACGAACTGAATAACTTAAAGTATAAGTACATGACCCAGGGGATTAATCACACACTGTCATGGTGAAATTAGGGCAATTCTTCCAATCATTAACGTTTTGCTTACAAAAATGTGCTTTTCTGTTTGTCTTTCTGCTAAATGATAACCGTTTTCAAGTTGAATCTCCTGATAAAAAGAGTTAAAAACAAGACAGGAGTTGTGCTGTAAAGGTCATACATGCTGCTTCAACATGAAATAGCCAAAAGACAAACAAATGAAAAATGCCTGGATTGTAGGAAGAATTTGTAAATACTCATTGGCAATCTGCAGTGGGGCACTTTAGAAAACAGTTAATGCCAACCTGTGTCCTGAAAATACTGTACTTCCTCCAGGTAACATGCTATGGATTCTTAAGGACATGTTTAGATTCAGAACATGATCAACTTGAAGAGAATTGGGAATAGCTTTAAATTGGAAAATGGCCTGGTTTCAGGGATTGTCTACTTTAAAACAAGATTTCACTCCTCAATTTTTCTAGTGCCAATCAATACATAAACCTGTATTCCTCTGCTTCATAGTCATGATACAGTTATTCTCAAGAATAAACATTAACCAGAGGTTATCTCCAGGAGCCACACACACACACACACACACAGATTTCAGGATTGCTTTAATTCAATATTAGGCCCATAAGCCTCCTGTTCTCCCCAAACTCTGATACAGACAGTCCTCTTTTCAAATGAGACTGACTATGACCTTTGAAACCTTGATGAAACCTGTCAGGCAGGGACAGGGAGCCTGGAGCCTACAGATGAGGGGAAAGGAGACCCTCTCACTGGATGCCTACTTTGGGCTCCGACATTGAGGAGAACTGAGTTGGGAATTGGGGTGCTGGTAAGGGTCATGTAGATCAACTAGACCATCTTCATTCAATAGATGAAAGAACTGAGGCAAAGAACTAAAACTCCAACCCAAATCTTTAAACTTCCAGGCCAATGCACACCTCTCTGCTTCAGGACCCAGTACAAATTTTCTCAGAAATTAAAATTCACGGGTAAGGACTTCCCTGGTGGTCCAGTGGGTAAGACTCTGCGCTCCCAATGCAGGCGGCCTGGGTTCAATCCCTGGTTGGGAAACTAGATCCCACATGCATGCCACAACTAAGAAGTCCGCTTGCCACAGCTAAAAAAAGATCCTGCACGCCGCAAGGAAGATCCCGCGTGCTGCAACTAAGACCCAGTGCAGCCAAAATAAATAAATAAAATAAATAATAAATAAATAAATGTTTCCTAAAAAGGAGTCCCCTGTTCATTAAAAAAAAAGAATTATCTGAAAGTAGCAATATAGCAAGTTTGATGGAAAAAATTATTAAAATAAATAAATAATAAATAAATAAAATTCACAGGTAATTCCAGGGGCCTTCTTGGAATCTAAGGAGGCAGGGTGTGACACCCCCCTAAGTGCAACGACTTTTTCACTCTCTTCATCTGAGTGCTCATGTCTGGGAAGCCACAGCCCTGGTCAAGCCAGGCCAGGGGCAGAGGCATTCCTTCACAGGACCCCAGCCCAGAGGCACCAACTCCACAATAACTAGAGGCCTCCATGGAGGCCCAGGCTAGAGGAAGGGATTTCTTTCTTTTTTTTTTTTTTTCATTTTTATTGGAGTGTAGGTGATTTACGACGCTGTGTTAGTTTCAGGTGTACAGCAAAGTGAATCAGTTATACATGTACATATATCCATTCTTTTTTAGATTCTTTCCCATATAGGCCATTACAGAGTATTGAGTAGAGTTCCCTATACTACACAGGAGGTCCTTATTAGTTACCTATTTTATATATAGTAGCGTGTATATGTCAATTCCAATCTGAGGAAGAGATTTCTGGACTCCCCCCTCCCAGATCTGGCTCTTCGTTTCCTGGAATGTCAGGAACCTGACGGCCCCAAGTAGGCAAGCAGCTGGGCTGGCAATACCCGGCCGGTCAGAAACCTCAGCCCACCCTTCCTCTCAGCTCCACACCCACCCTCAGCTCAGCACTTCATTCCTCCCCAGCTCACAATACCTCTTCCTCAGCCCTGCTCCCTCCCCTCAGCCAGGAACCCTGCGCCCACCTCCCCTCGTCCTCCTCAACGCTGCCACCCTCCTGTTCCCACACTGGCAGGAACTGTCGGCAGGAGGGGAGCAGGTGAGGGAGTGAGGGGTGAACGCGGGTCCCACCTGCTTTTTCCACACAAGAAGCACCTTAGAGCCCCAGACCAGCAGCTTGGGCAACACCTGGGCACTTGTTAGAAGTGTAAATTCCCTGGCCCACCCCAGACCTGCCCAAATCAGAAACTCGGGGGATGGGGAGGGCAATGAGTTCCAACAAGCTCTGCCGGTGATTCTGAAGCTCGCTGAAGAGGGAGAACCGCTGTCCTGACACAAAGTACTCCCCTCCCCCTAAGCGGACCCCCAACCCGGGCTCGGCAGCCAAAGGATGACGCAGTGTTGACTCACGCGGGTCAAGGACGGCGGCCCGGGCTGCCCGGCCAGCCAAGGTGAATCGATGGCGTTCGGTGGCCCCCGCGCTCCGCCGCGGCGCAGCTGCTCTTCCCTTCCCGCCGCCTGGCGCGCCCGGGGCTCGGGGTCTGCTGGCGGGAGCCACCTCCGCTGCTTCAGACACACACACACCACTCCCCGTCCCCCGCCAACCCCCAGCAAACTCCCGGGGAAAGGCTCACATCTACCTTTCAGGTGCCAGCGCCAGAACCGCGGCCCCAGGACGCCAGGAGCCACGAGCCGCAGGAGCGCCGGCGAGACGCACCGCCAGACGCTCCTGCGCCGGACCCCACGCCCCAGCCCCGGCCCCAGCGCCCAGCACCGCGCCAGTCACCCCAGGCGCTGGAAGAAAAGGTGTGGGTTTGTTTTAATCGAAGAATGAGAGGTCCAAAGAGGTCAGTCATCCCACCGGCGGATTTATTTTATATACAAGTTACTCATTTAAAAAAAACAAACAAACCATTTTGGCCATGTCTTTTTTACAGTGAACAATTATATATACACACATTATAAACACTGTTTAATATAAAACACAATATCTACAATCTACTTACATTTAATTAATCTGCTACTTCTAGTTCATCTGTGATTAATTTTAGTCACTGATGAGTCAGTTTCTCTGCTTGAACTGGACTGTACTATCCCCTTAACACCTTGGTCAAACAGGTTCTAAGTGACAGTGCAAAACAAGCATTTAAGATTATCAACTTATATTGATTATTTATCTCTCTGACGAAAAGAACACATACATCCCCGAGACAAGAGCTCTGAGATGGTTTTGGATTTAAGGCAGCAGTGTAAGAATGTAACAAAAAAGTAAGGAATGTTTCCTTTAAAATATTACAAGGCTGCCTGAATTGTGGGCCCCCTTTCCAAGGCATACCTCTGGATTTGGGATGTCCCTTTACTTTTCCATTAAGTGGGATGTAGAAACAGGTTATAGAAAAATCATTCAAGAAATTCCTATTAAAATCTTTAAAGTTATAACTTAAAAATTTAACAAAAAAGTTCAAAATTACTTTTTATAAATAGAAAAAACAAGTTACTTTTTAAAAAGGGGGTGAATTTAATCAGTGAAGAGTCCCTTTATCATACAATCTAAAATCAGTTCATAAACTATTTAAGTCAAAATTAACGTTTCAATGTGTTTGTTATTTAGCCAGTGCACCACACATTTTAGGTTTCCAGAATACCCAAAATTGATTCCCTTTCTCATATAGTTTTCCGGTTCATCTATGGAGATTTTCTGTAGCAAATGTTATTCCAAAGCTCAGTTTTCTGAACATGCCAATGTCAGTGGTCATCATCCAGCATTAAAATAGCCTTTATCACCCTCGATGTCCACTTCCTGATCAGAATCCTCTGAAATCTCTGATTCAAGGTCTTCCTGGGAGACAGGGGAGGGCGAACATTGAGAGCTATCCAAAGCACCTTTATTCTGTTCACTGTCTTGCCTCTGGTCGCAGGAATTGTCCAAACTTTCCAGTTCTTCTTTTTTATTGTTTTGAGGGTTCTCCTGAATGAAGAGGATGAAAATGGAGATTGGTGGGATCATGAGATATGAAGAAGTGAGAGACATAAATCAAATGTCTTTTCATCTTCTACCATCTTTTTAATTCTTAGCTTATCAACTGCTTTCAGGTATAATATTTTTATTCAGAAAATACATACTTGTGCTTCTTTCTCACTTTGGAAGAAATAAAATTCCTGTCATATTCAGAGAAAGATTATACTCTTGCCAGATAAGAACCACCAATCACAAATATAAATGTAAATGTGTTATGTCAAATGAAGGCTTAACTCCAGCCCAGACCCATGGTCTCAAGGTTCTTAAAAGTTTAGGGAGAAAAAGAAATTAGATCACTACAGATACACACTATCTTTATTCTTCAAATATTTAAACCTTGCCAATTAACAAAGTCTTCAGACATTTAAAAAATATGAACGCTAAATAGTGAATTAAGGATAAAGTTTCAAAATTATTAGACTGAATCCTTTTTTTATGCATTTTCTGGAGTAAGTTCACAAACATATACACACATAAATATGTGTAGCAAGTTACACAATCGTGGCAAAGAAAAAATGCAGAACTGGAAGAATGTTGCTAACTGGAAAGAGAGACAAATATAATTTACTTAAAATCTGGAGGAAATTTCTGGAAAATATTCCCATATTACATAGGAACCACTGTTTTTAAAGTCCCTGGTAAACTACCTTTGACCAAGAACCAAATAAGTTAGTAAATTTTTAATCCTGTTTTTGTCTAAAATGCACATAGACACTATGAAGAAATATGATATACTGCTAAAGTTTTTTTTTCTAAAGCAAGACTATAGAATAATAGATTTACCAAGCTTACAACTATGTAACAAGTCACAAGATCAGATATTGAGAGGGAATCTGAAATTTATCGCTAAATTTTAAAATGCACGCTGCTTTCAATTTCCCCACTCATTATTGTTTCAAAAATATCTCATTTATTATAAACCGTATATAGACTGGCAAATGAAAAATTCAGCATTTGTCAGATAACTTTGGAGAAGACATCCAGATTAGGACATCAAAAACAAATCTTTAGCTTTAAGTCAACAGAGCTTCTTTAAAAACTGAATTAGCCTTTACTTTTTATCACATATTGCGTAACAAGGTCATTGGAAGAAAGACTTAGAAAGTTTAAGCTGCCTTTCAAACAGGCTTGGATATTCTCTTACTGTTTTTATATTCATTTTAAGAGCTAGAATTAGAGGGAAAATAATTTTTTAACACTTTGATATTTAATTCTTCTAAAAAACAGTGCAAACAAGACTTAAAAGTGTTTATTTCCTTATATTTACCCTTGAGCTCTGCCTAGTTTTATTGTGGCTGTGTAAATAAAAGAAACAATTTTCTCCCAAAGATAACTGCTTAAGTCATTTACTGTCAATTACTTTATCTTTCCTGCGTTAATTAGATAAACAACATATGGGGTTTATAAAACAATTAGCTGGGAGTTTTACTAGCCAGTGTGTGAAAACCCAAGCATAATTGATATAGGAACCGCATTAGGTGCTTTTAGCATTACTGCCGCCTGAACAACTCATCCTGAATTTCAGCAGGACTATTTGCCTTTTTAATCAAGGTGAAGAGGTTAAATAGTCCCTCAAATGACTTTTGCATACAACCTGTAACAGGCCTCGCATTGAGATAACATGATAAAAATATTTATTTCCATAGAAACAGAGCCATGTCAATACCTGTTTTAGTCTTCTCCATTTAGCGCGTCGATTCTGAAACCAGGTTTTGACCTACAGGAAAGACAGAAAGAAAACTTGCCAAGAGCCCAGAATCCCGAGGGACCTGGGGAGGCGGGGAGAAGCCGTTCAGGAGCTGCTGAGCCAAACAGCGATCCAGGCGTGCCAAAGTTCCCTGTGGCTCCACTGTCTCCCTTTTGCCCCGCGACCCACGCCCCAGGAGCCTGCCTGCGCCCCGCGAGCGAGCTCACCTGCCTCTCGCTAAGCTGCAGCATCTTGGCCAGACGCTTCCTCTCGGGCGGGGAGAGGTATTTCTGGGTCTCAAACTTCTTCTCCAGCTCGATGGTCTGGTCGTTGGAGAACCTCACCTGGCCGCCTTTCCTTTTATGCAGAGGCCTCTGCAGGAAAGGGCTCCAGAGCAGGGGTTTGCCTGCGGGCAAAAGCGACGGTTAGTGAGGGCCGCTTCTTAGTGAGGGCCCTGAAGCGGCGTGGCCCACCCCGGCCCTGCCTGCACTGGGGATGACAAATAATGGGAGGGGAGGCTACGGGACACTCAAGCAGACACATTCACGTATACCCCCTGAGACGTGGACCCAACACGCTCCCACCAATACACATCATACCCACAGACACAGGAACATCCAAAGTCACACATCTACACGGCATGTGCACAAAGATCACACGTGTATGCTCAAAGACACACACCACCATCACACCCATGGCTAGATACAATCATTTTGATCCCCAAAAGAACACCGACTCTAGGTTGAGCTTAAAATACCATGACCCTCTTTAATCAGTCGCTCTCAAAATTTATACACAACTTTTTTAGTCTAGAGGGCCTGCAGAGAGGTCCTCTCCCTTGGTGAACTGCACTTTCCAAATATCCGTTAGGCTGGGGAAGAGTGGGCCTGTCACACTAGCCAAGGCGTTGCTACCAGGGTCCAGCGGCCTGGCTACAACGGAAGCCCTCCGGCCCAAGAGCAAGCTTCAGGGCGCGTGGAGCTTCCCATCCTGGCTGGAGGGCGCCGGGCCTCCTCTGATTTCACACCCGGCCGGTGGGGGCGGCCAGTTAGAGCCACCCCGTGGGCTATGGCAACATTTCCGTCAATGTGTTTCCTGTTGGTCTATCTCGAAAAACCCTTTGCTTCCTCCTGCACAGTCCCAGCAGTAACCCAAGGAAACCCAGGGCGCGCTCTGTGAAAACGTTTGCCCCCAGGCCCGGCCTGGCTGAGGGTCCCCCTCCGGCCCAGAAGGCAAACAGAGCCGCACCGGGCCTGCGCCATCAAACCCTCAGGAATGGAATCAAAAACACAATAACTTAAAAAAAAAAAAGAACTAAAATATAATCCCCCCCAAATCTCTCTAGCGATGAGAAAGGAAGGTGGAGAACTGAGTGAGGGACCACACCATAATACTGATGACATTAAAATGTCAATTAATTAATATGTTAGTTGTCTCCAGGGTGCCTGCAGAGGCTGCCAATAACAGAGTAGATTTTAAAACCCTGGTGGCCCAAGGCAAGGAGCCCCGTTTTATTTAGCCGGGGGCACCAAGGGCCACCCGGAGTGCAGATCACGGGTGGCTTATTTCTTAGGCCACTCGCTGAGGGGACAAGTCCCGCAAACTCTATACGGCCAACGTGTCCGCGCTGCCCTTCCTATTCCAAAGACGTGTGGGTCAGTCCGTCCGTCTGTCCGTGGGTCTGCAGGCCTGCGCTAAATGCTTTTAAAGTTGGCAATGTTGTTTTTTCGAGATTTTGCTTACGTCAGGATTCAGACTGGGGCAAAACAGCCTCAAAAAAAAAAAAAAAAGGGAAGCAACTGGTTATTTTAGCTGCCATAAAGTCACATCCCACACAGAGGAAATGAACAATATCAGAAAAACGGATCCCGGCTATCAGAAGTCGAGTGTTTCCTGAATTTGTCTGTATTGAGGATGTCGATAAAATAATCAGCAGCGTGCACTACTCCGGGGGAAGGGTCTGCTTCATGCAGCCAGGAAAACACTTAACAGCTTCTGAAACCAGATTTACTCCTATCGAGAACTCAAGATTTCCTGTATGAACGGAAAGGGTCAGGCTCTTTCACTGCACAAGCTTGTTGAACCAGGTCCAGCCCCGTAACCACCCCGGCCCGGCAGCTATCCCTGCCCCGCGGGGGCGGCCCGGGGCGCTTTGGCTCTCCCTTCCCAGTCCCTCCAGCTAAGGGAGCCCACCCGGGCGACACGCGACCCCAGGACTCCTCCAGCTGCCGGCCCCAGCGGCAGCGCCCGAGGTCCGGCCCGGGCCCGCGCGCCCCGACGCCTGCAAGGTGCAGGAAAACCAATCTGAGTCATGGTGCGGGCAGACTGGGCTGCCCGCCGCCGGGGCCCGCGCCTGCCGTCCCCCGCGCGCGCCCGACAGCCGCTTTTCAATCGCTTTTGCCACAACTTTCTGTTGCCTCCCCTCCGCCCCCGCCGCCTCCTGGGCGCTGCCACCTGCCGGGTGGCGCCTTTCTCGCCGCCGCCCGGGCTCGGCCCCGCCATGACCCCGGCCGCCTTACCCAGGGGGTCGTGGCGGAGCAGGGCGTGCGTGTAGTCGTTCACCGACCGCGGGAAGGGGTACAGAGGGCCCCCGAAGCCGCCGGGTCCGTAGGCGGCGGCCAGCGCGGCGGCGGAGTGGTGCGAGAAGGCGGGGTGGATCGGCGTGGGCTCGTATACCGGGGTCCGGTAGGAGGACACGAGGCTGGTGAAGGAGGAGTTGGGGGACGGCAGCGTGGGCGTGGGGGTGGGCGCGGCGGGCCCGCGACCCAGGATGTCCTCGATGTAGAAGGGCGTCGGGTGCGCTGGCTGCAGCAGCGGCGTGGGCGCGTACAGCGGCACCCCCAAGGCGCCCGCTGCCGCCGGTCCGGGGTGCGGGTACTGCATGGCTCCGCCGCGCTCCGGGCCCTCGGAGAGCTGCCGCCCGCGCCGCGGCGCTACATTTATCGGCGCTCCGCGCTCCCGGCTATAGGCTCTGCCGACTGCGGGGTGGGGCCGCGCTCTCTGGCCCCCTCCTGCCGCTGGGCCCTGCGGCCAATGGCGCGGAGCCCCCGGAGCCGTCTCCCGCCCCCACCCTTGGCCCGCCCCCGCCGGCCGAGGTCCCCGCCCCTGGGACGCGCTTGCTCCCAGGCTCTTAGGACCCTAAGCCCGGCTGTACCCTCGCCGCCGACGCTCGGGGCTCCAGGCACCCTGCCTCGGGACGCCCTCGAAGGAAGCCCAGGGCCGCGTCCGTCAGGCGAGGCGCGAGGCACGCAGCTGGCTGGAAGGCGGCCTCAAGCGGCCCTAGCCCCGGCGGCGAGGCATCTCCGCCGAAACTCGGGGGCACTGGTCCAGGCCCGGAACCGGGGAGGAGGTAGCAGGCCCAGGCAAAGGGCGACTGGACTCGGGGCCCGCAGGCGTAGAGGCCCCTGGTCGGGCCGCGCCTTCGCAGGCCTGAGAGCACCCTCCGTGGTCAGCGCGCTCCCTGGAGTAACGGTAGCATTGGCTGTTGCCCTGGGCGTCTCGGGAGTGCTCGTAGCGGGAGAGAGTGCCCTGGGTTCCTGGGGCAACTCCAAGGAGAGAGATCCACGGCCCTTGCCTGCGTCCCAGCGTGGTAAGGACGATTAGACTTAAGGTGCTGCGGACTCTTGCTCTCTAGCCCGTTTCATCTGTGGGCTCCGGGACTCAGCCACTTCCCCGGGGACGCTGGCAGAAGTCCCTTCGGGCAGGAATCAAGGGAAGGCCTGGATCCTACGGCGCCAGGCAGAAGCTGTGCAGTCTTCTCTGACCCAGTGGGGGCTGCTCCCTGTCCCCTATCCCCGGGTCCTGGGGGATCGCAGCTGCGCGCAGCCCCGCTTTCCCTTTTTTGCACGTGTTTGCTATTGAAGCTGTGACGCGCTACCCGGTGTGGCCTCAGCTCTGTGCGGCTCCACTCGCCTGCGGGGCAAGGGGGCATTTTCTTGATTGACGCCCTCCTGCGGCCGTCACACCTCGCGGTGAGCGGTTTCTGCCAAGGTCCTCCATTAATCGTGGAAATGAAAAAACTTCCCGGCTTTTTCTATTGAGAATTTTTATTTACATCTTGGGATTATTTCTCCGACTGCAGTGGGAAGGCAGTAGGAAGAGTGGGCTGGAAGCCGGATGGCCTGAGTTCAAGTTTCAGTCCGCACTTTTTTTGTTGAGCAACTACTGTGTGCCAGCAGTGAACAGATGTAGTTCCTGTCCTCGCAGTGGCAGGAAACAAATTTTAATACACTGACTTATATATGTGCTAGGAAGGAGAAGTATGTGATAACCTGAAACTTATAACAAGCGGACACCACCTAGTTGGGTGAGGGAGATGTGTTAAGGAAGAGAAAGTGTTCCTCAAGGAAGTGATGTTTGAAAAATGAGTAGGTGTCTAGGAGCCTAGAGAGGAACTAACATTTCAAGTCCAGGGAATAACATGTGAGTATCCTCAGTACAACTTTTCAAGTCACCCTCCCTGAGCTTTTCTCATCTGAAACAATTAGGGCTTAACCTAAAGGTTTCTGACCTTTTTGGGTTGGGGTCATAGGCGTCTTTCAAAATCTGACGATGTTTCAGTTAAAACGTTGGGAGAAGGTAAGAATATTTGTGCCTTTATTATACAAACTATCTCTGGAAGGATACACAAAAACGTAATAACATTTGCTGTCTGTGAAGGGAGAGGTGGAGATGGAGGGAGAATGTACTGTACACTTTGTGACTCTTTGGAGAATTGAACTATGTGGATGTGTGACCTATTCATCGTGTAAGTAGGTCCTTGAAGCCGTGGCTGATTCTAGGTCTGGGGCAGGACATGTACAAGGTGAGCTCCAGGTGTCTTGTGCCAGAAACCACAGACAGAAAACAGGAACCGGCTTGAAGGGTTTTCCATTGGCCAAATTTAGGGTAATTTAAGCATCAAAACTATGGATTAGAAGAGTTCATAGTATTACTGTTCACAGTGATACTCAGAGAGAGAAAGGGATGGTAGATGGTAAGGCTGGAAGAATGCTAGCTAACAAATGTAGAAACATTGATAAAATCAGAAAATGTATTAATTCATTCAAGAATCATCCAGAACCATCAAGTGAAACATTGTTGAGGATGAGGATTTTCACAAGGTCTCATAGTATCGCCCCAATTGATTGGATTCTGGATTTTTTTTAAGCTCTAAAAGACATTTAGGGGGATAATAGGGAAAAGTTGAATAGGGATTGTATGTTAGGTGACATTATTATATTAATGTTCATTGTTTTAGGAGTGATATTGGTATTGTGGGTGAAATGTCCTTATTCTGGGAGGTACAAGCTAAGGTATTTGGGTGTGAAGGGTCATGAATCTGCAACTTACTTTCAAATTGATACACATACACAAATATATACATATGTGTATATGTATGTACACAAAGAGGGAGATAAACAAAATTAGAAAATTTATTTATTTGTGAATTTAAGTGAAGAGCATACAGATGTTCATTGTACTAGTTTCAGCTTCTCTGTAGGTCTGAAATTTTTTAATATAAAAACTTTAAAAATAAGTATGAATCTATATGTTAAAAAATAAAAGCACTGTTTTGGTTTTTTTTTAAAGCTAAAAATTATTTGAATTATTATTAAGTCTGCATACAACTTCACGTAGTGCATTCCTCCTGGAAACCATCTGTGGAGGGCCATTTGCGAATCATCGGTCTCTCTGGGGTCTGATCTGATGTCGTGCCCCTTCCACCAGCCATAATTCTCCTCACATGGCCTGATGGAGAATTCAGGAAGGTGCTGGGAGACTGAAAGTGAAGTGTATTCTTCTGTGTATCAAGGACAGAGACGGGATTTGGGGACAAAGAAAGGACAGTTGTTATGTTAAAGGACTTCAGAAGTTATGTCTGTTTTAAACTAAGCAGGTAACTGTGGTTATTATTTTCTCACAAAATGTTTCTCTCTCATCTTTTTCTCCTTTTCCTGCCCCTTCTACCTAGCAAGTAATTGAGATGATTACTCCAACTCATTTAATGCCCTTACAGTAAATCACTAGCCAGCCTTCATTCTCCATCTTCATAAATAGTATGAGTTTATAGTTTATTCTGTGCATGACTCGGCCACCAGCCAAAATGATCTAAGTCTACAAACATTCCAAAAGTATATATTAAAATACTAGGGAAATAATCAATATAGGAAAAGGAAGCATCATTCCTTTCTTTGATTTAGGCCCATCACCTCACAGACCCTGGCATTGGTATAACATAAGGCATTGGTATAACATTCCAACTCAGCTACATAATCCTAACCAGCAAATTGAAGCCCTTAATTCTGTTAAGCTATATAACACCACCTCTTCTAAATCCAATGGTCAGATCCATGTTCATTTCACTATAGTTAAAAAAAAAATTACAGCCACATTTGTGAATGTCACATTCATTGAACTACATAATTTTTAATATCACTTGTGTAGGTTTTATAGTTTGTTTTATTGTTTTAAAAGTCATCTGGGGCTCTAAAAGAACTAGATTTTCCCAAAGTTGTCCTTAAAATTTTTTTTCACCCAGTCAGAACTAATAAAACAAAACTGTTGTAGCTATTTAATTCAGAATCTCTTGGAGTTTCAATATTTTTTCTCTGCTGGATACTAAAACCAATAAAGCTACATGAGATTTTAATTATATTCTGAATTAAAGAAGACTCTCTTTAAAAATTTGGCACCATTTATTTTAGTCACTACTATTGTGCAAGATACCAAACTTTGTAAGAAGGGAATGTGGTTCTCACCTCTAGTTTATCTAGTAGGAGTTTAGGTAAATTTTTTGCAACTTATTTTCAGTAATTAAATGTACATAGAAGTAAAACTTCAAATGAGCTATAGCTTGAGAGCATGGATTGATTTTATAATAACATTTAATTCTATTTCATTGTATTTTATTTAAAATTTGACAAAATCTAATTAATTAGTGTTTTAGGGTTTTACTAACTTACAAGATGCTACTGTGATCAAAAGAAATATCTTGTCATGTCATGAATGGGATCAGAGCTCTGGAAAACACAGGCAGTAGTCATCACGATGTTGCTTCAGTGGTGTTCACGTTTTACATACTGTAATGTACTTTACATTACACTGTAATGTGGGTAGATTTTAGCAACCACTGAGCTTTGGGTGGAGCTTATGATATTTATTTGCTCAATTTAAAAAAGTGATGAAGAACTCAATAACAAAAAGACAGAGAACCCTAATTTTTAAATGAGCAAAAGATCTGAACAAACATTTCTCCAGAGAAGATACGCAAATGGTCAATAAGCATGTGAAAAAATGTTCAATACCATTAGACATCAGGGAAACGAAAATCAAAACCATAAGTAGATACCACTTTATACCTCCTAGGATAACTATAATAATTTCTTTTTAAAAAAACAAAATAGGGACTTCCATGGCGGCCCAGTGGTTGGGTCTCTGCACTTCCACTGCAGGGGGGACAGGTTCGATCCCTGGTTGGTAAACTAAGATCCCACATTCTGTGCAGTGTGGCCAAAAAGAAAACAAAAAAAAGAAAAGAATGACTCTAAACGGGAATTCCCTGGCGGTCCAGTGGTTAGGACTCCACAGCCAACAATAAATTAAAAAAACAAAATAATGAATGTTGGTAAGAATGTGTAGATTTAGAACCTTGTACATTGCTGGTGGCAATGTAAAATGAAGCAGCTGCTTTGGAAAACACTGTGGCAGTTCCTAAAAAGGTTAAACATAGAGTTACCATATGACCCAGTAATTCCACTCCTAGGTGTATACCCAAGAAATGAAAACATTTATCCATATAAAAACTTGTACACAAATGTTCATAGTAGAATTATTCATGATAGCCAAAAAGTGGAAACAGTTCAAATGTCCATCCACTGATAAATGAATAAATAAAATGTACATCCAAGCAATGGAATATTATTCGGTAATAAAAAGGTATGAAGTACTGACAGGTGCTACAACATAGGTGAACTTAAATATTTTGCTAAGTGAAAGAAGCCAGACACAAAAGGCCACATATTAGATGATTCCATTTATATGAAATGTCCAGAAAAGGCAAATCTATAGAGACAGAAAGTAGATTAGTGGTTGCCTAGGGCTAAGGAAGTTGGGGATAAATAAAGAGTGGACTGCTAATGGATACAGAGTTTCTTTCTGAGGTAATGAAAATGTTCTACAAGTTATTGTAGTGATGGTTACACAACTTTGAGAGTATCCAGAAAAGAAAAATGTTTAATGGGTGAATTATATGGTGTGAATTATATCTAAGTAGAGCTGTTGTTATTTTTTTAATGATGAAAGGACGTCACATGAATAATAATTTTAACAAAGGCTACAATGTGAGAAGTGATATTTTGACATGTAATCCAAATCTGTGGATATTCATCTAAACTCCCAGGCAACAATCCTTAAGAAAGAACCAGAAATGATGAACCAGGACTCTTGCTGTGTGGACCATGGACCCTTTCTATTCAGCACACCAACCTACTTCCCTGGATCCTGTGTTCCTTCATTTGCATTTTTTCACCAGGCAGGTGTCCTTCTTTCTAATCACCCCCTAGAAAGCAAAGGAAGAAGAAGTTTATTACCAAGGAACCGAATGTCCGAAGAAAAATTTAAATCCAGTTTAGATTCTGGTCCTGATTTTTTAATTTTCATGAAATCATTTGAGATCTTATAGGCATAAAATTCCCCTGTCCTTAACTCTAAGGAGCACTCTGAAGATTCTATTCTAAAAACAAACATGGTTACGAAGGGGGAAAGGGGGGGTGGATGAACTGGGATTGACATACACACACTACTATATATAAAATAGATAACTAATAAGAACCTACTCTATAGCACAGGGAACTCTACTCAACACTCTGTAATGACCTATATGGGAAAAGAATCTAAAAAAAAGTGGATATATGTATATGTATAACTGATTCACTTTACAATACAGCAGAAACTAACAACATTTTAAAGCAGCTCTACTCCAATAAAAATGTTTAAAAAATAGTTTAGCTGGAAAAAAAAGATTCGATTATGAGAAAAGGAAAAGGCAACAAATGTCATGATGCCCCAACCACAAAGAAGTCGCAGGTCTTACTCATCAGGACTGTGGGGGTCATAAAGAAATCTTCAGTTCAGAGAGGTAGAGGGGAAACAGTCTGGAAATCCTAACTGTGGGAATCAGTAAGCGCTGGAGATGATCACCTCCTAGAAAACTGAGTAAAGTGCTTCATGGTAAAGACACTGTGAGCAGCCTACAGGAACCCACTCTCTTGCTTGGCAATGACCTCAGATAAAACATAATCTGGCTTCCCGAGGACACATTTTTCCCCCAGCTGTGAAATGGGCCTGAAATACTGAATTGTTTCAGATAACTCATCAAAGATGTCTGAGACTATCAGGAGAGGTGGGGATATTGATCATGCCAATGTTGGACCTAAAAGGGAAATTCCTACCTGAAGTTATAGGTCCCAAGAAACTGATAACATCAGTTGCCTAGAAGAGAACTGTGTGGTGGCACATAGGTAGGGGAGGGGAGTGTGAATGAGATGGGAAGTTACTTTATGCTGTATACCCTTTTGTACTTTTTGAACTTTGAACACGGTTCCTGAAACAGTGTCTGGCATGTAGTAGGTGCTCAATAGCACCTAATAGCACAGTCAAACAAGTGTGATTTTTTGCCGTAGAGCAGAGATTGGCACAACGTTGTAAATCAACTCTACTTCAATTTAAAAAAAAAAACCAATTCTGGGCTTCCCTGGTGACGCAGTGGTTGAGAGTCCGCCTGCCGATGCAGGGGATATGGGTTCGTGCCCCGGTCCGGGAGGATCCCACATGCCGTGGAGCGGCTGGGCCCGTGAGCCATGGCCGCTGGGCCTGCGCGTCCGGAGCCTGTGCTCCACGACGGGAGAGGCCACAACAGTGAGAGGCCCGTGTACTGCAAAAAAAAAATAAAAAACAAACAAACAAAAAAAAATGTGCATTTTTAATGCTACCTCCACCATTTTTATTGCGAGCTTTGATTAGTTTCTTAACCATTTTGAGCTCCAGTTTCCTCAAAAGTAGTATAGGGATTGTGATAATGTCTCTCTCATAATACTGTTATAAGGATTAAATGAGTTATTGCACGTAAATCACTGGCATACAGTAAACAGTCGATAAACAGTAGTTGCGGTGATGATGATCACAATGATGATGATGATGATGACAACTACAATAATGATGGTGGAAGAGAAGCAGACCAGAGGGATCTACTAATTCTTTTATGACAATAGAGCATTGGGCTTCCCTGATGGCGCAGTGGTTGAGAGTCCGCCTGCCGATGCAGGGGACACGGGCTCGTGCCCCGGTCCAGGAAGATCCCACGTGCCGCGGAGCGGCTGGACCCGTGAGCCATGGCCGCTGAGCCTGCGCGTCCGGAGCCTGTGCTCCGCAACGGGAGAGGCCACAGCAGTGAGAGGCCCACACACCACAAAAAAAATAAAATAAAATAAAATAAAATAATAGCGCATTGCTCTAGTAAATATTGCTTGAAATAAATGTGCGTCATCTGGATTTGGGAATCTTTTATTACAGGGAGGTTTTTCAATTAGAAATGTACTTGAGGTCTATTATACTGTAGAGGATACAAAGATTAACAAGAAAAGGTCCCTGCCCTCAAGGAGCTTTGTTGTAATATTATGGGTGAATGAATGTCATAAAAACAAACTCTAGACTATCTGATTGCTGTTGTTGTTGTAGTGAATTAACTAAAATGAACACACCGCATGAAGATTCAAGAGCTGGAAAGTTCAATGACGCTAATACTCAAGATTCTGCAGTTATTACATTTCTTAGTGTAGCAATGAACCAGATATCACATGGATGACATTCTAATCTTCTTCCCTCTTCTTTGCTTAGCATCTGGGCTTTTTGTGTACTGTTTTTATATATGCATAGATATGAAAGGTAGTATTACCCACTGGTTAAAAGCATGGACCTTTCTCTGACATTTCCTAACTCTATGACCTTGGCAAAGCATTTACTTTTTCTCGGCCTATGTTTTTTATTTTAGCCTAAAAAAAAAAAGCTAATAATCACACCTATATCATACAGTTGTGACGATTAAATGTACCACTGCCTTTAAAATTTTTAGCACTGTACCTGACCCGGTAAGTTCTCAACTTCCTTCTATTTGAAAGGAGTAGAATAAATTTTGCCTGGTGGCAAGCAATAAGCTATAAAGAAATTAGTTTAGCCCGTCTTTCCTTCTCCCAAGTTGAAAGGCAAACAATTTTTGGTTGTTTGACTTTTTAACCTGCTAAATTATACAAAATACTATTTGCATGGCTTATGTTGAAGGAAAACAAAATTGATAAAATGAGTGGGGCTGTACATTTCCTAAATCTTTGCTAGTTTAGGGAAGATGGTTCTGATTTGTTTCTCCTAAGTTCATGATCTTGATTATTAGTCCCTCCAGCCACTCAGCCACTGAAGCTAAAAAGAGAAGAGCCATGTCTGAGATGGGGAAGAGGGAAGCAGAGAGAAGGGAAATTGAATAGTTGAAGTGGGAGTAGTGGAAAAGAGGAAAAGAGAAGATGACTGCCCAGGTTGATTTGGGGGACTGCACTTAATAGTGTATAGTCCCCAAGACTGGAGAGGCCTAATGGTTCCTGAAGAGCAGAAGCTGTGTCTCAGTCACCCATGTCCTCCACCAACACCCAGCACTGTCCCTGGCATCAAGATGGCATCATCAAATGTGGGTCACTGAGTGTCACCCCAGCACTTCTAGGAGAAAGAGCAGGATTATATAGGCTGAAAGCCCAACCCTGAGTACAAAAGGGGCTTGCTGGGTTTCTAGGGAGAACGAGCCATTCTGTTTTTCTGAATGAGAAGGTGAACATCTGGATGGAGCAGAATATTTAAGAAGTCTCAGAGGGAATGAGGACAAGGAATATGGACAAGAGCAGCAGTCACAGGGGCAGTTGCTGTGGTGACAGCAGCTCCTAAACCGGGTGGCTCATGGCGCTGAGCCACAGTGTGTGAGGCCTTCCTCTTTCGTGATCACCAGGAGCGATGACTGTGGAAGCAGAGCAGGAGGATGTTACACATGGAGTTCCAGCCTTCGAGTTGAGGGAAAACTAGCCACACAATGACTGTAGGCTCATTACTTTCCACCTTATTAACCCTCTAAGGCTGGAAACCCAAGAAACTTTTGCTCCCTTTTTGTAATCCAGCAGATAGGTAAAAACTCCATGTTATAAATGAGGAAACAGGCCCAGAGAAGTTAAACAACTTGTCCAAAGGCACAAGGCGAAAAAATAGCAAAGCAAGGATTTAATCTTGGACATGATTCTTGAACAAGATCTTTCTATGGTGCCATAAACCCGTGCTATTGGTTAAGCAATTGTAAGAGGTGCAAGTACTATTTTTAAACAAGAAGGCCATACCTATCACTTTATTCCCTGCGTATGCACCCATTCCTGGGTATTCTGGGACATTAAAGTGAAAAACAGGAAGTCTCCACGAAAGAAAAAAAAAGGAGAGCAAAGGTTTTTTTTTGTTTTTTTTGGCCATGCCGTGTAGCATGCAGGATCTTAGTTCCACGACCAGGGGTCGAACCCGTGCCCTCTGCAGTGAAAGCGTGGGGTCTTAGCCCCTGGACTGCCAGGGAAGTCTCTTTATTAATCTAAATGTATAAGCAAGCATATATTGTCTATTATGATCAGGTACATAAGTACATACATATATAGATGCAGTGTATACAAAATTATTAATCAGCACCATGCTCAAAATAAATTAGATTTCTACCACCTTTTATTTTTAAAATTATAATAATTGCACTAGGTTATTTTTTTTAATTATTTATTTATTTTTTTATACAGCAGGTTTCATTAGTCATCAATTTTATACACATCAGTGTATACATGTCAATCTCAATTGCCCAAGTCAGCACACCACCATCCCCACCCCCTGGCCGCTTTCCCCCCTTGGTGTCCATACGTTTGTTCTCTACATCTGTGTCTCAATTTCTGCCCTGCAAATCGGTTCATCTGCACCATTTTTCTAGGTTCCACATATATGCGTTTATATACAATATTTGTTTTTCTCTTTCTGACTTACTACACTCTGTATGACAGTCTCTAGATCCATCAACGGCTCCACAAATGACCCAATTTCATTCCTTTTTATGGCTGAGTAATATTCCCTTGTATATATGTACCACATCTTCTTTATCCATTCGTCTGTCAATAGGCATTTAGGTTGCTTCCATGACCTGGCTATTGTAAATAGTGCTGCAATGAACATTGGGGTGCATACGTCTTTTTGAATTATGGTTTTCTCTGGGTATATGCCCAGTAGTGGGATTGCTGGATCATATGGTAATTCTATTTTTAGTTTTTTAAGGAACTTCCATACTGTTCTCCATAGTGGCTGTATCAATTTACATTCCCACCAACAGTGCAAGAGGGTTCCCTTTTCTCCACACCCTCTCCAGCATTTGTTGTTTGTAGATTTTCTGATGATGCCCATTCTAACTGGTGTGAGGTGATACCTCATTGTAGTTTTGGTTTGCATTTCTCTAATAATTAGTGATGTTGAGCAGCTTTTCAGGTGCTTCTTGGCCATCTGTATGTCTTCTTTGGAGAAATGTCTATTTAGGTCTTCTGCCCATATTTGGATTGGGTTGTTTCTTTAATATTGATCGGCATGGGCTGTTTACATATTTTGGAGATTAATCCTTTGTCTGTTGATTCGTTTGCAAATATTTTTTCCCATTCTGAGGGTTATCTTTTTGTCTTGTTTATGGTTTCCTTGGCTGTGCAAAAGCTTTGAAGTTTCATTAGGTCCCATTTCTTTATTTTTGTTTTTATTTCCATTACTCTAGGAGGTGGATCAAAAAAGATCTTGCTGTGATTTATGTCAAAGAGTGTTCTTCCTATGTTTTCCTCGAAGAGTTTTATATTGTCTGGTCTTACATTTAGGTCTCAAATCCATTTTGAGTTTATTTTTGTGTATGGTGTTAGGGAGTGTTCTAATTTCATTCTTTTACATATAGCTGTCCAGTTTTCCCAGCACCACTTATTGAAGAGACTGTCTTTTCTCCATTGTATATCCTTGCCTCCTTTGTCGTAGATTAGTTGACCAAAGGTGTGTGGGTTTATCTCTGGGCTTTCTATCCCGTTCCATTGATCTATATTTCTGTTTTTGTGCTAGTACCATATTGTCTTGATTCCTGTAGCTTTGTAGTATAGTCTGAAGTCAGGGAGTCTGAAGCCTGCAGCTTCTTCATTTTCCCTCAAGACTGCTTTTGCTATTCGGGGTCTTTTGTGTCTCCATACGAATTTTAAGGTTGTTTTGTTCTAATTCTGTAAAAATTGCCATTGGTAATTTGATTGGGATTGCACTGCATCTGTAAATTGCTTTGGGTAGTATAGTCATTTTCACAATATTGATTCTTCCAGTCCAAGAACATGGTATATCTCTCCATATTGTTTGTGTCATCTTTAATTTCTTTCATCAGTGTCTTATAGTTTTCTGCATACAGGTCTTTTGTCTCCCTAAGTAGGTTTATTCCTAGGTATTTTATTCTTTTTGTTGCAATGGTAAATGAGAGTGTTTCCTTAATTTCTCTTTCAGATTTTTCATCATTAGTGTATAGGGATGCAAGAGATTTCTGTGCATTAATTTTGTATCCTGCAACTTTACCAAATTCATTGGTTAGCTTTAGTAGTTTTCTGGTGGAATCTTTAGGATTCTCTATGTATAGTACCATGTCATCAGCAAACAGTGACAGTTTTACTTCTTCTTTTCCAATTTGTATTCCTTTTATTTCTTTTTCTTCTCTGATTGCCGTGGCTAGGACTTCCAGAACTATGTTGAATAATAGTGTTGAGAGTGGACATCCTTGCCTTATTCCTGATCTTAGAGGAAATGCTTTCAGTTTTTCACCATTGAGAATATTTGTGGTGGGTTTGTCATATATGGCCTTTATTATGTCGAGGTAGGTTCCCTCTATGCCGACGTTCTGGAGAGTTTTTATCATAAACCAGTGTTGAATTTTGTCAAAAGCTTTTTCTGCATCTGTTGAGATGACCATAAGGTTTTTCCTCTTCAGTATGTTAATATGGTGTATCACATTGATTGATTTGCGTATATTGAAGAATCCTTCCATCCCTGGGATAAATCCCACTTGATCACGGTATATGATCCTTTTAATGTGTTGTTGGATTCTGTTTGCTAGTATTTTGTTGAGGATTTTTGCATCATATTCATCAGTGAATATGGTCTGTAATTTTCTTTTTTTGTAGTATCTTTGTCTGGTTTTGGTATTAGGGTGATGGTGGCCTCATAGAATGAGTTTGGGAATGTTCCTTCCTCTGCAATTTTTTGGAAGAGTTTGAGAAGGATGGGTGTTAGCTCTTCTCTAAATGTTTGATAGAATTCACCTGTGAAGCCATCTGGTCCTGGACTTTTGTTTGTTGGAAGATTTTTAATCACAGTTTCAATTTCATTACTTGTGGTTTGTCTGTTCATATTTTCTATTTCTTCCTGGTTCAGTTTTGGAAGGCTTTACCTTCTTAAGAATTTGTCCATTTCTTCCAGGTTGTCCCTTTTTTTGCCATAGAGTTGCTTGTAGTAGTCTCTTAAGATGTTTTGTATTTCTGCGGTGTCTGTTGTAACTTCTCCTTTTTCATTTCTAATTTTATTGATTTGAGTCCTCTCCCTCTTTTTCTTGATGAGTCTGGCTAGTGTTTTATCAATTTTGTTTATCTTCTCAAAGAACCAGCTTTTCGTTTTATTGATCTTTGCTATTGTTTTCTTTGTTTCTATTGCATTTATTTCTGCTCTGATCTTTATGATTTCTTTCCTTCTGCTAACTTTGGGTTTTGTTTATTGTTCTTTTTCTAGAGCCTTTCAGTGTAAGGTTAGATTGTTTATTTGAGATTTTACTTGTTTCTTTAGGTAGGCTTGTATACCTATAAACTTCCCTCTTAGAATGGCTTTTGCTGCATCCCATAGGTTTTGGATCGTCGTGTTTTCATTGTCATTTGTCTCTAGGTATTTTTTGATTTCCTCTTTGATTTCTTCAGTGATCTCTTGGTTATTTAGTAATGTATTGTTTAGCCTCCCTGTGTTTGTGTCTTTTACTTTTTTTCCCCTGTAATTCACTTCTAATCTCCTAGCATTGTGGTCAGAAAAGATGCTTGATATGATTTCAATTTTCTTAAATTTACAGAGGCTTGATTTGTGACCCAAGATGTGACCTATCCTGTAGAATGTTCTGTGCGCACCTGAGAAGAAAGTGCAATCTGCTGTTTTTAGATGGAATGTCCTATAAATATCAATTAAATCTATCTGGTCTATTGTGTCATTTAAAGCTTCTGTTTCCTTATTTATTTTCATTTTGGATGATCCGTCCATTGGTGTAAGTGAGGTGTTAAGGTCCCCCACTATTATTGTGTTACTGTCATTTCCTCTTTTACAGCTGTTAGCAGTTGCCTTATATATTGAGGTGCTCCTATGTGGGGTGCATATATAATTATAATTGTTATATCTTCTTCTTGTATTGATACCTTGATCATTATGTAGTGTCCTTCCTTGTCTCCTGTAACATTCTTTATTTTAAAGTCTATTTTATCTGATATGAGTATTGCTACTCCAGCTTTCTTTTGATTTCCATTTGCATGGAATATCTTTTTCCATCCCTTCACTTTTAGTCTGTATCTTTGTCTGGTTTTGGTATCAGGGTGATGGTGGCCTCATAGAATGAGTTTGGGCGCTCACGCCAAGGAGTGCTTCCCAGAACTACTGCTGCCAGTGTCCTTGTCCCCATGGTGAGCCACAGCCACACCCCGCCTCTGCAGGAGACCCTCCAACACTAGCAGGTAGGTCTGGTTCAGTCTCCTCTGGTGTCACTGCTCCTTCCCCTGGGTCCTGATGTGCACACTACTTTGTGTGTGCCCTCCAAGAGTGGAGTCTCTGTTTCCCCCGGTCCTGTTGAAGTCCTGCAATCAGTTCCCACTAGCCTTCAAAGTCTGATTCTCTAGGAATTCCTCCTCCTGTTGCCGGACCCCCAGGTTGGGATGCCTGATGTGGGGCTCAGAACCTTCACTCCAGTGGGTGGACTTCTGTGGTATAAGTGTTCTCCAATCTGTGAGTCACCCACCCAGCAGTTATGGGATTTGATCTTACTGTGATTGCGCCCCTCCTACCGTCTCATTGTGGCTTCTCCTTTGTCTTTGGATGTGGGGTATCTTTTTTGGTGAGTTCCAGTGTCTTCCTGTCAATGATTGTCCAGCAGCTAGTTGTGATTCTGTTGTTCTCGCAAGAAGGAGTGAGAGCACGTCCTTCTACTCCGCCATCTTGGTTCAGGGCCTTGCAGGCTGAAGCGTAAGGAGGGGCTGAATTTCCTAAAGCACAGGCTGGTGGAGGCTCTTTGGGCTGAGCAGGAGCTGGAGCTGGAGCTGCAGCAGGAGCGGGAGCCGGATCCCGCGCTGAAGCCTGTAGCCAAGGCGAGAATATCTGCTTCTGGTGTTGCAGCTGCCCAGGAACTTCTCCGAATTTGCACTAGGTTATTTCAAACTCCATAAATTAAAACTGTTTTGATTACATTTTAATCATCCAATATTGTATTTTAAATAAGTCAAAGACACTTTTTCGTACAAAGGATAGAAAATAAGCCCATTATTTATCTTTATAGAAACTTCAAGCAAGTATTATTAGGCTCATCAATTCATGGTCTATTCCCATTGATAAAAAGAAAAATGAGTGATTCTACAAGTGTAGCCTGATTTTGTTTTTGCTCTTCTAATTCTGAGTTAGTGATTTATAATTCAGTGAGAAAGTAACAACAGCCATTTAAAATAACATTTTTAATAAAATATCTACAAAATGGTTTTTTCCGGTTTCTCTTCTTTCTCTTCATCTTTGGGGGAAAAAGTACAAAGTGAGATCTGCCACTGATGCTTCTATTGAACCAAAGCCACTTTCTCCAGCAGATAATTTGCCATGCAAGGTAAGTAGCAAGGTTTTCAATTTCCTTCAAAACAAAAGCTTTTCAGTACGGAGATTAGGTTAAACCTAACAGGATATCAGATCAAATTCTTTTTTTTTTTTCTTTTTTTTCTTTCTTTTTTTTTTTTGGCTGCATTGGGTCTTCGTTTCTGCACATGGGCTTTCTCTAGTTGTGGTGAGTGGGGGCTACTCTTCATTGCAGTGCACAGACTTCTTATTGCAGTGGCTTCTCTTGTTGCAGAGCACGGGCTCTAGACATGCAGGCTTCAGTAGTTGTGGCTCGCGGGCTCTAGAGCACAGGCTAAGTAGTTGTGGCTCACAGGCTTAGTTGCTCCGTGGCATGTGAGAACTTCCTGGACCAGGGATCAAACCCGTGTCCCCTGCATTGGCAGGCAAATTCTTAACCAGGGAAGTCCCAGATCAAATTCTTACATGCTCAGGACTTTTCAAGTACACAATGGGGAAGTATCTTTGAAGGCATGGGTGGTGACCATAAAAACTGAGAAAGACTCGGCTGGTAAGGGGCTGGAAGAAATAATAAGTAAACATATAACAATTTTGTTTAAAAAGAGTTAAGTGGGAACAAAACAGGCACACATTTGAAAAGGAAGCCTCTCTTGAAATCAGTCCCACTATTTATCTAACAAGTTAGAAGTTGTTAACAGGAAAGTACACTGATTCTGCTCCCACCTAGGATGTAGAAAGCTGAAAAAACCATTGTTGGCATTCTAACAAGAAAAAACTAGACAAACCACACAATCATAGCTTTTCTGAACCAATCAGAGAGCTGTCTTAGGACAGCCAAGCAATCTGAAGAAAGAGAGGACTTCCCAGTGAGAGACAGGGATGAGCAGTAGCTGACCTGGGAGGAGGAGACACCAGATACCATGCAAGCAGGTAAGAAGAATTCAGCTAAAATATTTAACAAATTGCCAAAGGTTTAATGTGAGCTAGGACGAAAGTATAGAACCCCCGGGAGCTGCAGACGCAATGAGAATTGGCACAGACTAACAGGCTCTTCACAGACTTTACCAGGTGCTCAAGAAAAACAGAAGCCCAGGCAGGAGACCAGAGAAAGCCGCCATTTGTGATGCATGCTTGGAGAAGAGAGCAGCCACCACTACAAAAAAAGGCGTGAAGCTCTGCCCAGACCCTTCCTCCTTACAGACCAAAGCCATAGGGAGAAGGGTAGAAAAACCTGTGGCTCCCAGGGAACAGGTGAAAACCACTGTGACTGAGATCAAGGTAAAAAAACAAACAAAACCCTCTACGTCTAGGGGAGGAGGAGGAAACTCTCTCCTGCAAAGAACCTGCCAAAATTACTGGCAGAGTTTTGCTACCCCAGGGAGGGACAGGATCACTGAGAAAGTCCAAATCCCCTGAGACCCAGGACACAGGGCCTGCTAGGACTAAAGCTGGACCTGGGCAGCAGAAAACCCTCCGCAATCCCCCACTCCAGGACAGCAAGACCCAAGAATGAGGGAAGGGAAAAGCAGTCTTCCCATGGCAGAAGGCCAAAAGTGTGCTCAGAGACTCTTCCCCAGTTCAGGCACACAGGGAAGGCTGAAAGCTGAGGATGGAGTAGGAACACTGAAAAAGCCCTCTAGCAACCTAGCTCCTACCCTAATCCAACTACTGAAAACCAAAGTTAAAGAGAAAAATTTGAAGGCAGCCAGAGAAAGAAGACATTAAATGCAGGAGAACATAGATAAGAATTACACACCAGGCTTCTTATTAGACACTGTGCAAACCAGAGGATAATGGAGCAACATTTTTAAAGTACCGAAAGAAAATAACTGTCAACCCAGGATTCTACACCCAATGAAATATCTTTCAAACATGAAGAAATTTTTAGAAAACAAAAATGACAGAATTCATTACCAGCAGTCCTGTACTATAAGAAATATTAAAGGAAGCTCTACAAGCAAGAGGAGTATATCAGAGAATCTGGTATCATACACAAAGAAATAGATCTACAAAAATAAATGAAGATCTCTGGAAATGGTTAAAATAAAAATAAATAGAAAAACATTCTTTCTCTTATTTTTAATCTCTCCAAAAGATCATTGTCTTTCAAAAAGAAATATAGTACTGGTGTATTGTGGTTTTATTGCAAATTTGAAAGTAAAATGAAAACCACAGAGAAGATGAGAGAGAATAATTAGAAGTGTGCTGTTGTTAGGTTCTGAAGCTATATATGACTCAGTGTAATTTTTTTGAAGGCAGACTGTGATTAATTCAATATATATATTGTAAGCCTTTGGAAAAAAATGAAACAAAAAACATTTTTTTTATTTGGCTGCTCTGGGTCTTTAGCTGCAGCATGTGGGATCTTTGGTTGCAACATGCAGGATCTAATTCCCTGACCAGGGATTGAACCTGAGCCCCCTGCATTGGGAGCATGGAGTCTTAACTGCTGGACCAGCAGAGAAGTCCCTAAACAAAATTTTTAATGGAGATAAAATGGATTCATAAAAACATTCAAATAATTCTAAAAGAGGAAGAAAAAGAGAAAAAAAGAAACAAAGAACAAAAGAAATGCAAATCAAAACTACAATGGGGTATCACCTCAGATTGGTCAGAATGGCCATGATAAAAAGTCTACAAAGAATAAATGCTGGAGAGGATGTGGAGAAAAAGGAACCTTCCTACACTGTTAGTGGGAATGTAAATTGGTAGAGTCACTATGGAGAACAGTATGGAGGTTCCTTTAAAGACTAAATATAGAGCTACCATATGATCCTGCAATCCCACTCCTGGGAGTATATCCAGAGAAAACCATAAGTTGAAAAGATACATTCACCCCAATGTTCATTGCAGCACTATTTACAATAGCCAGAACATGGAAGCAACCTAAATGTTTATCAACAGATGAATGAATAAAGAAGACGTGGTATATTTATACAGTGGAATATTACTCAGCCCTAAAAAGAATGATATAATGCCATTTGCAGCAACATGGATGGACCTAGAGATTATCATACTAAGTGAAGTAAGCCAGACAGAAAGACAAATATCATATGATATTGCTTATATGTGGAATCTAAAAAAAAATAAAAATAAAAATGAACTTATATACAAAACAGAAATAGACCCACAGACATAGAAAACAAACTTATGGTTACCAAAGGGGAAAGTGGGGAGGAATAAATTAGGAGTTTGGGATTAACATATAGCACTACTATATACAAAATAGATAATGAACAAGGACCTACTGTATAACTCAGGGAACTATACTCAATATTTTGTAATAAGCTGTAAGGAAAATTAATCCAAAAAAATATATATGTATGTATAACTGAATCACTTTGCTGTACACTTGAAACTAACACATTGTAAGTCAACTATACTTCAATTTTTTAAAAAAAGATAGGAAATAAAAAAATTAATTTGTACTGCTAAAAAAACAAAAAGAAGCAACAAAGAACAGAGGGGACAAATAGAAAACAAGTAGCAAGATTATATATTTAAACCCAATAATCACATTAAATATAAGTAGTCCAAATAAGTGAATTAAAAGATTGTCAGGCTGTATAAAGAGCAATTATTATCTATAAAAGCTCACTTCAAATAGAAAAGATAGACAATTAAAAGAAAAAGAATGGAAAAAGATATATAGGCATACCTCGTTTTATTACGCTTCACAGATACTGCATTTTTTCCAAATTGAAAGTTTGTGGTAAACCCCACATCAAGCAAATCTATTGGCATCCTTTTTCCAACAGCATTTGCTCACTTCATGTCTCTGTCACATTTCGGTAATTCTCTCAGTATTTTAAGCTTTTTCATTATTATTGTTATATTTGTTATGGTGATCTGTGTCAGTGATTTTTTTTTTGTGTGTGTGGTACGCGGGCCTCACTGTCGTGGCCTCTCCCGTTGCGGAGCACAGGCTCCAGGCGCACAGGCTCAGCGGCCATGGCTCACGGGCCCAGCCGCTCCGCGGCATGTGGGATCCTCCCGGACCGGGGCACGAACCCGCGTCCCCTACATCGGCAGGCAGACTCTCAACCACTGCGCCACCAGGGGAGCCCGATCAGTGATCTTTGAAGTTGCTATTGTAATTGTTTTGGAGTGCCACAAAACATGCCCATGTAAGATGGTGAAATTAATTGATAAATGTTGCGTGTGTTCTGACTGCTCCACCCACCAGCCATTCACCCATCTCTCTCCCTCTCCTTGGGCTCCCCTGTTCCCTGAGACACAGCAATATTGAAATTGTTAGGCTGATTAATAATCCTACAATGACCTCTAAGTGTTCAAGTGAATAAAAGAGTTGCACATCTCTCACTTTAAATCAAAAGCTAGAAATGATTAAGCCTAGTGAGGAAGGCATGTCGAAAGCTGAGAGAGGCCAAAAGCTAGGCCTCTTGCACCAAACGGCCAAATAGCCAAGCTGTGGATGCAAAGTAAAAGTTCTTGAAGGAAACTGAAAGTGCTACTCCAGTGAACACACAAATGATAAGAAAGAGAAACAGCCTTATTGCTGATAGGGAGAAAGTTTTAGTGATCTGGATAGAAGATCAAACCAGCCACAACAGTCACTTCAGCCAAACTTAATTCAGAGCAAGGGCCTAATTCTTTTCAATTCTATGAAGGCTGAGAGAGGTGAGGAAGCTGCAGACAAAAAGCTTGAAGCTAGCAGAGTTTGGTTCATGAGGTTTAAGAAAAGAAGCTGTCTCTACAACATAAACATGCAAGGTGAAACAGCAAGTGCTGATGCAGAAGCTGCTGCAAGTTACCCAGAAGATGGAGCTAAGATAATGAATGAAGGTGGCAACACTAAACAGATTCAATGTAGATGAAACAGCCTTCTGTTGGAAGAAGATGCCAGCTAGGACTTTCGTAACTAGAGAGGAGAAGTCAATGCCTGGCTTCAAAGCTTCAAAAACAGGCTGATTCTCTCGTTTAGGGCTAATGCAGCTGGTGAAGACATGAAGCCAATGCTCATTTACTATTCCAAAATCCCTAGGGCTTTTAAGAATTATGTTAAATCTATTCTGCCTGTGCTCTACAAATGAAACAAAGGCTGGATGACAGCGTGTCATTTTACAACATGATGTACTAAATATTTTAAGCCTACTGTTTGAGAGGTTTGAGAGAATTGACTTCAATTTTGAAAGAAGTACTTCTGTGGGTAAAATGCTATCAAACAGCATTGCATGCTACAGAGAACTAGTTCCTGAAAGAGTCAATAGATGTGGCAAACTTCACTGTTGTCTTATTTTAAGAAATTGCGACAGCCACCCCAGCCTTCAGCAAAGACCACCCTGAACAGTCAGCATCCACCAACATTGAGGTGATACCCTCCACCGGCAAAAGGATTATGACTCTCTGAAGGCCCAGATAATGAATAGCATTTTTTAGCAATAAAGTATTTTAAAATTAAGGTTGTACATTATTATTATTATTATATTTATTTTTTTTTTTTGGCTGCATTGGGTCTTCGTTGCTGCACGCGGGCTATCTCTAGTTGCGGCGAGCGGGGGCTACTCTTCACTGCGGTGCGGGGCCTTCTCATTTGCGGTGGCTTCTCTTGTTGCAAAGCATGAGCTCTAGGCGCGCAGGCTTCAGTAGTTGCAGCACACGGGCTCAGTAGTTGCAGAATGCAGGCTCTAGGGCATGTGGGCTTCAGTAGTTGTGGCACACGGGCTTAGCTGCTCCACGGCATGTGGGATCTTCCTGGATCAGGGATCAAACCCATGTCCCCTGCACTGGCAGGCAGATTCTTAACCACTGCGCCACCAGGGAAATCCCTATTTTTTTAGACATATGCTATTACACACTTAACTGATTACAGTCTATAGTGTAAACATAACTTTTATATGCACTGGGAAACCAAAATATTTGTGTGACTTGCTTTATTATATTCACTTTGTTGTGGTGGTCTGGAACTGATTCCACAGGCTTTCCAAGGTATGCCTGTATCATGCAAACACTAAGAAAGAGAAAGCTGGAGTTGTAAATCAACTATACCTCAATTTTAAAATTAATTAATTTTTTAAAAAGGAAATTAAAAATAAAGAGAAAGCTGGCGTATCTACATTAATATAACAGTTAACATTAGAATAAGGAATGTCACAAAGGATACAAAGGGACAATACTGATAAAGGGGTCGATTCATCCAGAAGTATAACAATTCTAAGGATGTATGTACGTCACAACACAGGTGCTAGAAATGGAAAGAACTGAAAGGAGAAATTTAAAAATTCACAGTTGTAGTTAGAGACTTCAATTTTTGTTTTTTGCCACACCGCACGGCTTGTGGGATCTTAGTTCCCCAACCAGGGATCAAACGCGGGCCCTCGGCAATGGAAGTATGGAGTCTTAACCAGCGGATTGCCAAGGAATTCTCAAGACTTCAACATTTTAATTAATAGAACAACTACACAGAAAAATCAGTAAGGTTACAGAAGACCTGACCACCTTATCAATCAACTTGGTCTGACATTTACAGAAAAATCCATCCAATGATAAAATACATTCTTTTCAAGTTTAATATTTTACTTAGACTTTACTTATCAAAGTCTAATATTAATGAGAACCTTTACTACCTCCCAGATAATCAAAGAATCTTTGAATCCTTTAGCTCTTCTTAAACTTCTTCCATCTTTTTTTTGTTTTTAATATTTATTTATTTATTTTGGCTGCTCTGGGTCTTAGTTGAGGCACACAGGATCTTCGTTGTGGCATACAGATTTCTTAGTTGTGGTATGCAGGCTTCTTAGTTGAGGCATGTGAACTCTTAGTTGCAGCATGCATACGGGATATAGTTCCCCAACCAGGGATCAAACCCCAGCCCCCTGCATTGGGAGCATGGAGTCTTACCCACTGGACCATCAGGGAAGTCCCATCCTTCTTCCATTTTATGTGCTATTCTTGAGGGTTTTAACTCCATATATATTTTAGACCCTATAGAACATTGTTATTGTTTTATAGTGATTATTTACCTTTCTGATGCATTTATATTTTCCATTGTTCTTTATTCTTTCCTGCATCTCTGAGATGCCATTTGGTAACATTTTCTTTTCACTTAAAGAACACTCTTTAGTGTTTCCTTTAGTGCCAGTTTGGTGATGACAAAAATCAATTTTCATTTCTTAGACACATAAGATGCTTTTAATGAACCATCATTCCTGAAAAATATTTTCATTAGGTATAGAGTTCTGTGATAGCAATCAGTTATTTTGTTTCAGCAGTTTAATTATCTCTATTGTTTTTACTTTCTTATTTCATTTAACCTTTTAGCAGTTTGCCTATGGTGTACCTAGGTGTGATTTTGCATTTATCTTGCTCAGGAATTATAGGGCTTCAGTCCCATTCTTTTCCCTTATGAGGCACTAATTATATGGATGTTAGATCTCTTCACCACATCCTGTTTCTTTCCTATTTCTCATCCTTTTGTCTTGCTATACTTCAGTGTAACAATTTTCTTCTAACCTATCATCCACTTTTTGAAACTCTTTTTAACTGTCTATCCAGCGTCTAAACCCATCCCCTGTATTCATAATTTATTGTAGTTTTCAGTTCTAAAATTTCCATCTGATTCTTTTTTTTTTTAATTTTAAAAGATCCTGTTTGGGAATTCCACATTTTGTTTGGGAATTACATAAAATTAAACATTTAAAGAATTTTGGTAATTCCCTGGCGGTCCAGTGGTTAAGGCTCGGTGCTTTCACTGCCATGGCCTGGATTCAATCCCTGGTCGGGGAACTAAGATCCTGCAAGCTGCATGGTGTGGCCAAAAATAAATAAATAAAAGATCTTGTTTGGCAACTCAATTAGCTGTAATTTCTGTGATTTGTTTTTGTTGTCTTTTCTGTGGGTTTTTGGTCTGTCTCTTGGTATACTAGGTTATTTTTTTAAATTAATTAATTAATTTATGGCTGCATTGGGTCTTCATTGCTGCGCACGCTTTCTCTAGTTGCAGTGAGTGGAAGCTACTCTTCGTCGCGGTGCGTGGGCTTCTCATTGTGGTGGCTTCTCTTGTTGCAGAGCACGGGCTCTAGGTGTTTGGGCTTCAGTAGTTGTGGCAAATGGGCTTAGTTGCTCCGCAGCATGTGGAATCTTCCTGGAGCAGGGATCGAATGCGTGTCCCCTGCATTGGCAGGAGAATGCTTAACCACTGTGCCACCAGGGAAGTCCCTAAAATAAATCATTTTAAAGTACATAATTCCGTGGCACTTTGTATATTCATAACGTTGTACAACCACATCTATCTAGTTCCAACACATTTCCAACATCCCAAAAGAGAACTTGATATTCATTAAGCAGTCATTTCCTTTCCCTCAACTCAAAACAGCCTTGGCAACCACCAATCTGTTTCTATGAATTTACCAATTCTGGATATTTCATAGAAATGTAAACACACAATATATGAATTTTTACATCTGACTTTTTTCACATAGCATTATATTTTCAAGATTTATCCACACAGTAGCATGTATCAGTGCTTCAATCTTTTCTATGGCTGAGTAATAATCCATTATATGTATATAACATATTTATCCATTCATATGTTGATGGACTCTTGGATTGTTTATACCATTTAGCTCATAGAGCTAACATGAACATTTGTGTACAAATTTGTGTGGATACATTTTTTCTTTTCTCTTGGGTAGATACCTAGGAGGAGAGTTGCTGGGTGAAATGGTGATTCTACATTTAACTTGTTTATGAACCACCAAACTTTTCAAACAGTGGCTGAACCACTTTACATTCCCACAGGCAATATATGAGGGTTCCCACTGAACAGCTTCACCACGACTTGTCATTTTCTGTTTTTACTATAGCTATCCTTGTGGATGTAAAGTGATATCTCATTGTGGTTTTGATTTGCATCTTCCTGAAGACTACACTTGCTGCTTTCAAGATTCTGTCTTCAGTTTTAACAGTTTGATTGTCTTGTGATCTCTTTGAGTTTATCCTGTTTGGATTTATTGAGCATCTTGGATGTGTAGATTTGAGTGTTTTAACAAATCTGAGAAGTTTTCAGCCATTATTTCGTCAAGTACTGTCTGCCTCTTTCTTTCTCTCCTATTCTTTTGGTACTCTCTTTTTGTAAATATTGGTGTGCTTCATCGTGCTCCACATGTCTCTTAAGTTCTACTTTTTCCTTCATTCTTTTCCCTTTTTGCTTCTTCAATTGGACAATTTCAATTGACCTAGCTTCAAGTTCACTGGCTTTCTATTGCCTGATCATATCTACTGTTGGAAGCCTCTAGTGATATTTTTCATTTCAGTTATCTTACTTTTCAGCTCCAAATTTGTATGGTTCCTTTTTATGGTTTCTTCACGGATATCCTCTATTTGTTGAGACATTTTCCTACTGGATTCCTTTAGCTCTTTGAGCATATATGAGACAGTTGATTTAAAGTCCAAAGTTTGTGCTCCCTCAGGGATGGTTTATGTTCATTTCTTCTGTGAATGAGCCATACTTTCTTTGCATAATTCCTAGTTTTTGTTGAAAACTGAACATTTGAATATTGTAATAGGGTAACTTTGGAAATCAGATTCTTCATGCTTTGGGGTTTGTTTTTGTTCCTTGCTGTGGGCTGTAGCAATTTATTTAGTGACTTTTCTAAACTATTCTTTTGTAAAGTCTCAATTCTTTGACTTACGTAGTCTCTAAAGACTTTTTTGCTTGTGTTCAGCTAGTGTGTTGACAGATTTTCTTGAATGCTAGTAGCCAAAAAATAAATATATAAAACAAGAATTAAAAGAAAAAAAAAATCCTCCCAGTCTTCGTAGGTTGGTTGTGTTGGAGCACTCCTTTAAGTGCTTAGCTAGGTCATTTTAAATCAGCTTAGCCTTCACTTCCTGCTTGTGCTGAGCCTAGAGTTCAGCCAGCAGTGAACACTTAGGTCTTCTCAGGTCTTTTCTAACCATGCAACTTGGCCTAACTGATGGCTTTCTCAGTTCCCTAGTATACACTGTTGTTTTTGAGTAGCCTAACTTCCCTAGGAAATTATCTCCCATTTTTTCCTCTCAGGCTTTAGGCACTCCTTTATTTACCTCAACTGTAATCCTTTGCCAAAGGTGGCAGCAGGTTGTTCATTTGCCTTACAATATTTTTGAGAAATACCTGCCATTTTTCCACCCTGAGTTCTGAGTTAGATGAAACAAAGGAAAGTGCCTTGCTTCAGTCCTTCAGGTTGGCTTAGACAGGTTTCAACAAACAACTTTCTGAGATTAAGATATCCTTTGCTCCTTCATGACCAGGGAACAGGGTCTCACTCTTTGAGAATGATGGGCTTCTGCATGTCTTCAAGACCACCACAGAGCTGGGAAGGGGAATGTAACAAGGGCAAGTAAAACACCAAAAAGCTTTCCTAGTTTTTAAGTTACTTTGTTCTTGATTCAACATTTGCTTCCAAGTTCTGACAAAATTGTTTCTGAATGTTTCTGCCTCTGAGGAGGAATGGGTCCTTGAAGCTACCTACTCTGTTTCTGCTGAGGGTTATTTTTTGAGTCCTTGACATTGTATATTAAAATTTACAGGGCTTCCCTGGTGGCGCAGTGGTTGGGAGTCCACCTGCCGATGCAGGGGGCGTGGGTCCATGCCCCGGACCGGAAGGATCCCACGTGCCACGGAGCGGCTGGGCCCGTGAGCCATGGCCGCTGGGCCTGCACGTCCGGAGGCTGTGCTCCGCAACGGGGGAGGCCACGACAGTGAGAGGCCTGCGTACCACCACCACAACAACAACAACAATTTACAGAGCTAATTTAAGGCTCTGGATGTTAAAATTCTCCAGATTTATTTTTGCTTCTGTCAGGCAGTTCAACCAGTTGCATTAGCATTCCTAGATAACTTTAAAACTTAGGGAATGAGATGACTTAAAGCTGGACTTCAGGCCCTGTGAGGCCCAATCTGTTTTTCATTAATCTTACACTAAATCATAGCCCCTTCAAGTGCAACTGAAAGCCGGGATGTTTACCAAGGCCCTTCTTCCTTGCTGGTACTTCGGTAGAAGTTTATTTTAGGAATTTTAATACAACTGGCTTAACTCTGTAAACATACCCATTGCCAAATAAGAAATAATGAGACAAATAAGTTAATGTAGAAACCAAATTTATTAATCATGGGTTTACTGAGGGTAGCTTATATTTTTAGATATTATCCATAGCTTATGTTGACATCTGATTTTGCAGAGAAATTATATGATCATTTTTATTAAGATAATTAGTACTCTGCAAGGCAAACTTAGTTCCTTGAAGTAGCAGATTTTCTAATTCTCCAACACGGTTTGGTTTTACTTAGCTATCAGAATCAAATCTGAATTTATACACTTAAACTTGATGTGTGTAAAAAATTTATTCTTCACATATATTCCTTCTAAGTGCTCTGGTTCTTCATGCTGAAACATCCCAACTTCCAGAAATTTGGCTGCCAGATCAAAATTGTCAGGGCCCTTCTAATAAGGGTTAAGATTTCAAGAGCGAAAAATATATACACACATATTTTATTATATACAAAGAAAAACAAAATGTTTCACCAGGTAAACGAATATAAATGATAGTCATAATTAATAGCTTCAAAAAGCACTTAAACACTTTGACCTTTTACACAAGATACAGGCTTCAAAATAGGGTCACATAGCCATTAATCAGAACTCCAGGTAGTTCTCTCATAATAGCAATCTATATTCTGGAGAAGATGGCTTTTTATGAACTCTGTGGGGACTAATGTGTTAGGCCTCATAAAGGAATGAAATGCTTTCATATCTAGGGGGAAACAAATTAAAATATTGAAGGAAGGGATACTTCTAGGGTTGTGTTTATTGTTGACAGCAATTTTAGAGATAACCACAGCAAAGTGTAAAAGATTTCTAGGTAAAATTCTGGCTATCCCATAATAATAATGGATACCATTTTGTAGCGCTACAAATGGTTTGGTGACAAAAAAAGGGAGAAAGTTTGCTGAGAAGGCAGAATGAAACAGTCTAGGGAAGGAGGTAAGCAAATAAACATAATTAAATCATACAAAGAAAAGAAAGGATATGGTCCTTCCTAAAACCATGCACTGGTGATATTTACCTATATAAGTTCAAGCCTAAAAGAACACTGCAGCTTCTATATATCTGCTATTTAGTAATATACTAGAAAAATATTTTTCATTTGTTATGAAAGAGCTATTTTATATCAAAAGCTAGAAATACATATTTACTCAATGCAAATCCCAAATGAAACCCAACTTAATATACAGTAAACTACAGCAATGACAGAAAAAATGGGTAGATAATAAATTCAACTAAATTTACAGTACTGCCTTGATATTTTCTACTCATTTTTAATCTATACACAAGGCTCAAGTTCTGGGGTTACAGGTTTTATTTTTCATTTTTCTTAGAAAGTAAAATTACCAGTCCTCAAGTTAACTAAAAATTGTTCTGGGCTCGTAGAGGTAATCTGCTCTTCGTAACAGATTGCTCTATAGTTTCTTCTACTTTAGACCTCTCCAGCGGATTAATGCCTCTGTTTTCTTTATCTTTTCCATGTGATTTTTTATGCTGTGGATTTAAGGGGGAAAATTAAGTCAATATAAAGTAACATCTGATACATATTAATCATATTCTATTTTCAAAGTTCTCTGGTTTATAGGCAAGAAATTAGGTGTGGAAAACTTCAGAAAACACTCAGCACAAATTTGAGCCAACAATTTGGCAAGTAGAAATGAATGCCTTCTTCATTTTATTACCAAGAGGGGGAAGAAAGAAATATTAATTTTCTGTATGATTTTCCAAGGAATAATTACACATTTTACTGTAGGGCAATGGTTCTCAGTAGGGAGATTTTGCACCCCAGGAGACATTTGGTACTGTCTGGAGACATTTTTGGTTGTTAAAACTAGGTGGTTGCTACTGGCTTCTAGTGGACAAAAGCCAGGGAAGCTGCTAAACATAATACATAGGACAGGTCACCACAACAAAGAATTATCCAGCTCAAAATGTCAATAGTGTGGCTGCTAGAAATCTTGCTCTCGGGAAACAAAGATTTGTTATTGTACAAAAATGGTAATTCTGGGAATTCTCTGGTGGTCCAGTGGTTAGGAGTCCATGCTGTCACTGTTGAGGGCCTGGGTTCAATCCCTGGTCAGGGAACTAAGATCCTACAAGAGGTGCAGTGCGGGTGAAAAAAAAAAAAAGGCAATTCTATTTTAAGCACAGAATCTGATATACAGGCTACCTCAAGGCACTTTTTATTTAAGTTGTATCTTATCTTTAAAAAAACTTATTTCATATTTCTCATTTGGAAATATTTCATTGGAATCCTTGTACTTGCCCTTAGAGAGGTTTTAAGTAACTGACAACTTTCATTGTAGACCCACTCATCAATTCTTAGACAAATCATAAACCAACTTTAAAGTTTTTAACCCAGAAAATTTCCCCATATCAGACTGCTATCAGAGTAAAAATAATTTCTGGACTTCAGCTAAAGGTCTAAAATCCAATCCCAAGTCTTTTCTGGTACTATAGGAACTTCTTTGCCATAGCCGAACCACTAAGCCTGGCCTTCAAAACATCATAAACTTTAATAACGAAAGGATTTCCAAACAGGGATTAAGTAGTCACTAAGGTTCCCTTCTCTTAACTTTCCCCCTTTTCTTAACTTTATAAGATAGAAGAGAGGGTCAATAAATAGAAAGAAATATATCTAGAGTTTTCTAATAGTAAAGAATGAAGCAAAAGGTAGGAAGACTTTGGAGATAAAACTGCCTTGATGCAGACAGAGAGGAATTTAATAAAATCTGAACTAGAAGTTTTAACAGCTTAAATCAGGGATGGAGAATCTTTAGATCTTGGTGGAGGCCTGCAGGTCTATTAAAGACAGGTACAAGCATATACATATCAGAAGCAGTGCTTCAACTATAAAATGTAGACATCAATGTCCTATGTAAGTAAGGAAATCCTTACCTCACAGACTGTCTAGGCTCATGACTTCAAATTAGAGGGAAAGATGTAGATAGTTTACAGTGCCATACTCCCAACAGTGATGAAAAGGTAATAGGAGAGGGCATGGGATTTAAACACACAAGATCAAGGCAGGAGGCTACGTGGGGGAATAGTGAATAGGAGAAAAGCCTCAAGTTGGAGAATCAGTCATTTAACAGAGAGGCATTCGGTCTCTCAATCTTTTAAACTTCTTAGCCTTCAAAGTCTGATCATAGACAGAGACAGGCTCCAGGACTTCCATGTCAAAGGTGGAGGGAAGAGAGAAATGACTGTTTTTAGTATCATTCTGAGTATGTAGGAAGCAGAAAAGGGATAAATATAACAGCAGAATATTACCAGCTAAGGATGGGATTAAGTCATATTTTGCCTTTATTTATCCTACCAAAAACCCCTAATCGATTATCATACTTGTGTAAATAATTTAAATCAGAAAAGTTAACAAGCCATCCCAAAGGAATGACTGAAATATTTTTTCTATTCCACCCACCAAGAGTAATCCCTTTATACTGAATAGCAAATGACTGACTTACATCAGATGTGGAAAGGTTATCTGATAGGATATAATCAGGTACCTGGAAAAATGGAACCCCACAACTTGATGAACAATCCAAACTAGTGTCTACAGATGGCTCTTGACTTAGAGGTTCTTCAACAGTGTGCACCAGAACTGCCTTTCCTTCATCCAAGTCCTAAAATAAGAAGCTGATGAGTGATTAAGTCCCAGGGCTTAAAAACCTTCACACAAGTAAAGGCAGTTTTCTTCTTTGAAAATAACACAATGTCCATTACATAAAAGTTAAACCTCAACAAAATCAGTAGGAAGTCTACAAAGTAATGAAAATAATTCCTATTATGTGTTCATATAGAGAAGTACCTATAATAAAATGTTAAATATGGTAATCTCAGAATAAAGAGATTACAGTTTATTTTTTACCTTCTTTGTTACTCTCCAATTTCCCAACTTTTCTATAATCACTATAGTTAAGGGCACAAATTGTGGAGCTAGGTTCTAATTCCAGCTCCATCCTTGTGACTTAGGACAAGGCAATTCTTAGTTTCCTCACCTTTTAAAATGGGGATAGTACTAGCATTCACCTTATAGAGTTATTGAGACAATTAAGTGAGTAAATATGTATGTAAAGTGTTTAGAACAGTGTCGGGCACATAATCAGCATAACATAAACATTGTCTATTATAATTATCTCTAAGTTTAATCATAAAAAATGGCCCAATTAAAAGAAACAGGCTTAGCAGTCAACTATCCTTAATGAGACAGGGTAGGACTGAAGGGCAAAGAATAAAATTCTTCTCGTGAAGATGACATCAAGAGTTTATGGGAGGGACTTCCCTGGTGGTGCAGTGATAAGACTCCACACTCCCAATGCAGGGGGCCCGGGTTCGACCCCCGGTCAGGGAACTAGATCCCACATGCATGCCGCATCTAAGGAGCCCACAAGCCACAACTAAGGAGGCTGCCTGCCGCAGCTAAGACCTGGCACAACCTAAATAAATAAATAAATAATAATTTTTTTTTTTTAAAAGAGTTCATGGGAGAGTTCTAAAATTATGATGCCTAAAATAAATTTTACCTGACTGGTCTCTTCTTTGTTGTTTTCTGAACAGTTTAGCATCATTAACAGCTCAGGCTGTTTCCTTTTCAACTGATCAAGGAGCTGTTCACGTGGCTGGGTTCTCACCAGTGCTGATGGGTATAAATAATTTTTCCTCTGTGGTGTCATACCTTTAGTAGACATAAGTGGTAAAAATTGAAGTGTGGGATATGAGTAAGGTATTTTTTTTAATGCTAGAACTTATACCTCCCAATAAGTCTTTGTCTTCCAAAAATAGAACCATTGCCACATATGAGAATCAGTCTTGCTATCTGTCAGGCATATGTTGCTTAAAATATTTCCTAACTTGACAACTGATCTTAAATAGACTCAACCATTTTCAAGATTCCACCTACACCAAAACATGAAATTTTCCATCTCTGAGCATGTATAGAAGATGTATTGTAGGCTCTAAAACGATTCAGAGTGCTCTGAGGAATGGCAGCATGATCAGTTTGACAGGGATAATCATTTCACTAAATTTGGTGGTAGCTAAATATTAACCAGTTACATTTCTTTATAGTAACTCATGCTCTCATAATTTACACAGGCACTTGCCTTTTCACTTAATATTTATATTCCTAATTTCATTGAAAAGTGGACAATAAATATCGAGAGTTTTGGGGAAAAAATAAATTGACACCCTTTAGTGCCATCCTCTTTTATAATTGCTTAAAAAAAAAAAAGCTTTAAAGTGTAATTTACACACCACAAAATTCACTCAGTGATTTTTACTAAACTTACAGGGTGTGCAACCCCTACCACAATCTAATGAATAACTCAATTACTCATCCTGTGTGAAACAGTTTGTTACACCTTCTTTCATGAAGGCATTCCTGAATCATTATAGCCTACACTGATCCTTGCCATCTCTGACCTCCCAAAATGGTAATTCCTAAATGCCAATCTAACAGTCATGACAAAATGAGAGGTACACATGAGAAAATGCGCAATGTGGTAAGCTCTGCATTAAACTAGATTTATTTAATTACATTCCTCCACTATTTTTGGTATTAAAATGTCCTTTTATAAACAGTGCTAGATAGATGGTTGTTTTTATTTGCTTTTAAAATGTGCTCTCTTAACCAAAGCCAGTTCCCTGAATGTTTGTAAACTTTTACTGAATTATGATGCCCAAGTGTTTGGGCATATATGTCATATGCATCATTTAATGCTTGATCAAAGCTATTTTGGGGTTCTAATTTTTCCATATTTGAGTTGATCAGAGTGAGATGGCAAATTCCTATCAGGCAATGGCAGGACCTTGTTTTTCTGAACATCTAGCACTGTATACAGTTGAATTCAACTTCAAAAAATTTAACAATTCCATTTCCCTTTTAAAGTACCTGTTGGGATATCCAGTTTCAGATCCTGCTGCAGAAAGCAATTAAGCTTAGTCAAACCAATTTTTACGGTTTTATTAAGTTCTTGACTTTGTGTCATTAATTCTTCTTCATCAATAGTTATCTGACCAAGAAGAATGTTATGCTGGTTCTCATTAGCTGCTTTATGTCCAATTAATTTTTCAGTAATCTCTGAACTTGAAGCCTCACAACCTTGTTGTACAACCTGTAAATGATGCAAATGAGACTTCATTATTAAAATCAAAGTTGTCAGTGCTTTATGCAATATTTAACTTCTCCTTACCTTGAAATTTTCCATAATAAAAGTTTTAGAAACTGCAAAAGTAGAAATAATAACTCCCTTATATTCACTCCCCAGCCTCAACATTTATTACTACATGGGATATAGATCAAACAAGATTGGCCACTTACTCCTGCTCTCCACCAGGATTATTTTGAAGCAAATCTTATACCATTTCATCCATTTACTTCAGCATACTTCTCTAAGCGTTAAGAGCTTCTTAAGACCACTCTCACTTCTAAAAAATTTAACATTGATTTCTTTATATCAAATGTCTAGTCAGTGTTCAAATTTCACCAATTGTCTGTTTTTCAGACTTGTTTTGTTTGAATCAGAATTCATCATTATATTTGGTTGATATGTCTTAATTGACTATATAATTTATCATCCAAACTGAGATATTCTCAGAGTAAAAAGGGCCATTAATAGTAATAACCCCAGTGCAATAGATATAAACAAGGACTATCCCAGGAAAACCGGGGCTTAAGGCCCTCTAGTCTTAACTCCTTCTTGATATAAGTTATCCTTCCTCATACTTTTCTCCTTGAAAAAAATTTTCATTGAAGAAACCAGGTCTTTGTGCTCTACTGAATATCTCAATTTCTGGATTTTGTCAATTGCACCTCTAAGCTGTTATTTTCACATGTTCATCTGTCCTCTGTATTTTCTACAAATTAGTTAGATCTAAAGGCTTGATCTAAATAAGTTTTTAACTTTTGGGCAAGAATATTTCATAGGTGGTACTGAAAGCACATAATGCCTGGTCATGTCTCTCACATTAGGATTAATCAGTGTGGAGAACCCCCTGGTGGTCCAGTGGTTATAGAACTCCACGCTTTCACTACCGAGGCCCTGGGTTCAATCCCTGGTCGGGGAACTAAAATCCCGAAAAAGAAGACTAATCCGTGTGTTAGAGTGTGGTCACCCTCTTAATTATAAACATCTCCTTCAGCTTTTGATCAAATGGTGTAAGCAGTCATTAATGTCCACAGGAATTATTTCACTAAGGGTTGCAAAATTGTGATATCCTAATTCTGTCATTTCTTCTGCATTTTATTAGCTGGGATTCTTCTTTGAAACAGTTTTCTTCATCCATTACCCTGTTGAACCAAGATAGAGTTCTTTCAGGAAAGACAGATGGATGCTCAATTGTTTCCCTTTATTTACCACTTCTCAAAATCATTTCTTGCTTCCCTAGCGTGATCCAAAGGAGACTAATGAAATTTTTATGAATTCATCAATTTTAACATATTTGACATATCTTAATCTATCGTAGCAATTACTCTTTTTGATGCTCAAATTGTACCACCTTTAAACAGGGGAGTGTCATCAAGTTGGCTCCTAAGTCTTTCTGACACAGCCCCACTAATCTTTAACAGCTTCCTCACTTTCTGGTATGACAAGATCTGTAGGCTCATCTGGTACACTTCCTGCTCCAAACCTGAAATTACCTATTTCTCCACTAGTCATGGTTCCTTTTAGTGAAAATAGCTTATATAGCTTAAAATACTTAAATTCTTTTACCTAATTCCTGAGAATATTAGTAAAATCATTTTATTGCACAGAAGAAAAACCAAGCCACAAAGGGCTCATGCAAGTGTTAAGTTCAAGCAAACCCACAAATCTATCAGATATCTTCTGAGTAACCAGAACAATATCCTAAATAATTAAAGCAATAACAGGTTTGAATGTACCTGGAGAAAAGTAAAAAGCATACATAGGTGAAAAGTATTATATATCAAAAGATGGGGTGCTCTTAACTGAAGGAACTAACAAGTCAAAAACCACAGATAGATATAGGACAGATCAGGTAAATGTTAAATAATTTGAAGATCTAGGAAACATATGTGAAACAAGATCATATATAAGCATACCAACTGTTACACTTAAAATTTTAAGTCATTAATTATATTTTAGGGGCTTCCCTGGTGGCGCAGTGGTTAAGAATCCGCCTGCCAGTGCAGGGGACACGGGTTTGAGCCCTGGGCCAGGAAGATCCCACATGTCGTGGAGCAACTAAGCCCTTGCGCCACAACTACTGAGCCTGCACTCTAGAGTCCGTGAGCCACAACTACTGAAGCTCACGCTCCACAACAAGAGACACCACCACAATGAGAAGCCTGCGCACCGCAATGAAGAGTAGCCCCCGCTCGCTGCAACTAGAGAAAGCCTGCGTGCAGCATCGAAGACCCAATGCAGCAAAACAAAAACAAAAACATTATACTTTAAAATATCATGTGTTTTGAAACCAATTCTTAGCCAAGAATATTTAATTTTCTGATTATCACTATTCTCCCCAAATGAGGTTCCAGTTATAAAGTTATTACCTTCAATAAATTCTGAAGTTCCTCTTCCCTTTTATTTAAGCAAGATACCCACTGTTCAGAAAAATAAAGTGTGCTTGTGTTCAGAGCCTCACATCTCTGTTCAGTCTCTTGAGATGTTATTTCAAGGTTGCTACTGAGTTTATCACAGTGTTTCTCAGACTCTTCAACCAGTTTTGTACCTTCCTGGTTAAAATGTCTGAGTTCCGCTGACAAGTCATCAAAATCAGCACCAAATTTTTCACTGTGAGAAGTTGTTTTGCTGATTATATCTTTAGATTTCCTATAGGAAAAGAGAATAACACTGTTAACTTGAAAAACTAAGACTCAAAGGATACATAACTTGCCCAAGATCCCACAGCTCAAAAATGGCACATTCAAACCTAAGCAGTCTAATTCCAGAGCCCAAGCCCTTAATTGTCTTTTCACAGCAGACTGACATCACATCTACAACTAAATGACCTTTGAAAATATCTCTTTTCTTATAAAACTTTTTCCAGATATGACACTTTACTTTGTACCTCTTAGAATATTAACTATATGGCTATTAAAATGAACACTGCCCATGTGTTTTACTCCTCCTACTAGATTATGGTACTTAAGGACACCTCCTACAGCCTCTAGCCTCTAGTTTAGTCCCTAAACTGTCCACAATCAGTTAGTTATTCTGTTCTTACGCAGTTTTGCCTTGCCTATGATACAAAATAAATCATAAAAATTATAAATATTATAAAACAAAGTCAACTATAAAGGTACCTAATAATTAAAAGAAAATTATATTGGGGTGAGACAAACTATACATATAGCACACATAGTACAATGTAACATAACCCTAATATAAAACTAATATCAAAATATACATTTAAAATTCATTGATGGGGCTTCCCTGGTGGCACAGTGGTTGAGAGTCCGCCTGCCGATGCAGGGAACATGGGTCCGTGCCCCGGTCCGGGAAGATCCCACATGCCGCGGAGCGGCTGGGCCCGTAAGCCATGGCTGCTGAGCCTGCGCGTCCAGAGCCTGTGATCCGCAATGGGAGAGGCCACAACACAGAGAGGCACACGTACCGCAAAAAAAAAAAAAAAAATTCATTGATGGCTTCCTTCTCTCAGTAAAGTTCCCTGTAATAGCATTCAAAGTCATCTCACAGGAGCAGAGTTAAACTTTGGGGAATGAAGGTTACCCTCTACTACCACTAGATGGTACACCATGTGAGCAAATCACATGAGGAAGCAAATGTGCTGAAAGCGGAAGTTCAACTACAAATTAAGTGAAAATAATTGAAAAAGGAAAAGAAAATTAAGTGGTAAGCTTGGAGGCTATCAACACAAATCTATCCCCTCAAGGAATCAAAACCCACTAGGAATAAAAGAAACACTTTCTAGATTAAGAATCTAGAAAGAAGAATTCAGAGTGGAAACATGATATAATGAATAGGACCAACAACAGGATTGAAAAACAGATGATAGGAGTTAGGTAGTAGGATAGGTGATAGCCAGAATTCTAGAGCAGAATCATTCAGTAGAAATATAATGTGAGCCACATATGTAATTTAAAAATTTCTAGAAGCCATACTGAAAAAGAAAATAATCAGAGTAACAATGTATTGGGTAAATATAGCATATGTAGAAGTAAAATACATGAAAACAATGCATAAGAGACAGGAAGGAGGAATCGGGAATATACTGTTAAGGTCCTTCCATTACACATGAAACAGCAAATTATTTGAAGGTGGATTAAAATTATTTTAAAATATATATTATTAATCCTAGAAAAAACAGTTTAAAAAAGTAATTCTAAAAGTATAAATAAGTCAATGGGAGAGATAAAATGAAAACATAAAAATGCTCAACTTAAATTAGGAAAGGAAAAAAGGAAATAAAGCACAAACAATGCAACAAATAGAAAACAAAATGGTACACTTTAAGCCAACTATATCAATACTTTAAATGAGAATGGTCTAAACACACAGATAAAAGCCATACATCGTGAAATTCGATAAAAGATCAAGACCAAATTATATGTTGTCTATAAGAAATCCACTTTAAATATAAAGATTTAGGCCAAGGGACTTCTCTGGTGGCACAGTGGTTAAGAATCCGCCTGCCAATGCAGGAGATATGGGTTTGAGCCCTGGTCTGGGAAGATCCCACATGCCACAGAGCAACTAAGCCCATGCACCACAACTACTGAGCCTGTGCTCTAGAGCCCGCGAGCCAAAACTACTGAAGCCCTTGCACCTAGAGCCCCTGCTCCGCAACAAGAGAAGCCACCGCAGTGAGAAGCCCCTGCTCACCGCAACTGGAGAAAACCTGTGTGCAGCAACAAAGATGCAACACAGCCAAAAATTAAAAAATAATAATAAAAAAAGACTTATGCCAAAAGTAAAGGAATGGAGAAAGCTATATTATGCAAATAGCAATCAAGGGAAAACTGAAGTTTTTGTATTAATTTCAGACAAAGTAGATTTCAGAATAAGGAAAATTATCAAGGATAAAAAGGGACATTACATAATGATAAAAGGGTCAATTATCAGAGATGTATCAACCCTAATGTGTATACATCTAACAACAGAGCATCACTTACATGAGGCAAAAACTGACAGAATTGAGAAGAGAAATAAAGAAATCTACAATTATAGTGGGAGATCTCAACACCCCTCTATTAGTAATTGATAGAATAAGTAAACAGAAACTCAGTAAGGATACAGGTGACCTGAACAGCAAGCACTACCAATTAACTTGACCTAACTGATGTGTTTAGAACACTTCATCCATCAAAAGCAGAATACATATTTTTCACATATGCATAGCATAGGAACGAAGCATGCCAGAATAAAACTGCTAATGTTCTGAAAATTAAATTGTTATTGGAACCACAGCCCAAAAAAGTGGCCCAGGACCTGCTTACTTAAAAAAGAAGACTTAAATAGGATTCTGAACCTCCTAACATAATAGTCAAAATGTTCAAGACACAATTAAAAACCATTCTGGAAAATCACAACTTGAATGAATAAAGATAACAGGTACCAACACTGAGAAATTGCAGGGGAAGGAACATTCCCAAACTTATTCTATGAGGCCACCATCACCCTGATACCAAAACCAGACAAAGATACTACAAAAAAGAAAATTACAGACCAATATCACTGATGAATATAGATGCAAAAATCCTCAACAAAATACTAGCAAACAGAATCCAACAACACATTAAAAGGATCATACACCATGATCAAGTGGGATTTATCCCAAGGATGCAAGGATTCTTCAATATACACAAACCAATCAATGTGATACATCATATTAACAAACTGAAGAATAAAAACCATATGATCATCTCAATAGATGCAGAAAAAGCTTTTGACAAAATTCAACACCCATTTATGATAAAAACTCTCCAGAAAGTGGGCATAGGGGGAACCTACCTCAACATAATAAAGGCCATATATGACAATACCACAGCAAACACCATTCTCAATGGTGAAAAACTGAAAGCATTTCCTCTAAGATGTGGAACAAGACAAGAAGTCCACTCTCACCACTATTATTCAACATAGTTTTGGAGGTCCTAGCCTCGGCAATCAGAGAAGAGAAGGAATACAAATTGTAAAAGAAGAAGTAACACTGTCACTGTTTGCAGATGACATGATACTACACATAGAGAATCCTAAAAATGCCACCAGAAAACTACTAGAGCTAATCAATGAATTTGGTAAAGGTGCAGGATACAAAATTAATGCACAGAAATCTCTTGCATCCCTATACACTAATGATGAAAAATCTGAAAGAGAATTAAGGAAACACTCCCATTTACCATTGCAACAAAAAGAATAAAATACCTAGGAATAAAACTACCTAGGGAGACAAAAGACCTGTATGCAGAAAACTATAAGACACTGATGAAAGAAATTAAAGATGATACAAACAGATGGAGAGATATATCATGTTCTTGGATTGGAAGAATCAATATTGTTAAAATGACTCTACTACCCAAAGCAATCTACAGATTCAATGCAATCCCTATCAAATTACCAATGGCACTTTTTACAGAACTAGAACAAAAAATCTTAAAATTTGTATGGAGATACAAAAGACCCTGAATAGCCAAAGCAGTCTTGAGGGAAAAAAATGGAGCGGGAGGAATCAGACTCCCTGACTTCAGACTATACTACAAAGCTACAGTAATCAAGACAATATGGTACTGGCACAAAACAGAAACATAGACCAATGGAACAAGATAGAAGGCCCAGAGATAAACCCACGCACCTTTGGTCAACTAATCTACGACAAAGGAGGCAAGGATATACAATGGAGAAAAGACAGTCTCTTCAATAAGTGGTGCTGGGAAAACTGGACAGCTACATGTAAAAGAATGAAATTAGAACACTCCCTAACACCATACACAAAAATAAACTCAAAATGGACTCGAGACCTAAATGTAAGACCGGACACTATAAAACTCTTAGAAGAAAACATAGGAAGAACACTCTCTGACATAAATCACAGCAAGATCTTTTTTGACCCACCTCCTAGAGTAATGGAAATAAAAACAAAAATAAAGAAATGGGACCTAATGAAACTTCAATGCTTTTGCACAGCCAAGGAAACCATAAACAAGACGAAAAGACAACCCTCAGAATGGGAGAAAATATTTGCAAATGAATCAATGGACAAAGGATTAATCTGCAATATATATAAACAGGTCATGCAGCTCAATATTAAAGAAACAACCCAATCCAAAATTGGCCAGAAGACCTAAATAGACATTTCTCCAAAGAAGACTTACAGATGGCCAAGAAGCACATGAAAAGCTACTCAACATCACTAATCATTAGAGAAATGCAAATCAAAACTACAATGAGGTATCACCTCACACCAGTTAGAATGGGCATCATCAGAAAATCTACAAACAACAAATGCTGGAGAGGGTGGGGAGAAAAGGGAAGCCTCTTGCACTGTTGGTGGGAATATAAATTGATACAGCCACTATGGAGAACAGTATGGAGGTTCCTTAAAAAACTAAAACTAGAATTACCATATGATCCAGCAATCCCACTACTGGGCATATACCCAGAGAAAACCATAATTCAAAAAGACATATGCACCCCAATATTCACTGCAGCACTATTTACAATAGTCAGGTCATGGAAGCAACCTAAATGCCCATCGACAGACAAATGGATAAAGAAGTTGTGGTACACATATACAATGGAATATTACTCAGCCATAGAAAGGAATGAAATTGGGTCATTTGTTAAGACGTGGATGGATCTAGAGACTGTCATACAGAGTGAAGTAAGTCAGAAAGAGAAAAACAAATATCGTATATTAACGCATGTATGTGGAACCTAGAAAAATGGTACAGATGAACTGGTTTGCTGGGCAGAAGTTGAGACACAGATGTAGAGAACAAATGTATGGACACCAAGGGGGGAAAGCCATGGGGGGGTGGGGATGGTGGTGTGATGAATTGGGCGATTTGTATTGAAATGTATACACTGATGTGTATAAAATTGATGACTAATAAGAACCTGCTGTATGAAAAATTAAATAAAATAAAAATTAAAAAAAAAATTAAAAAACACACATCGAAAGGAAATTCCCTTGCCGGCCAGTGGTTAAGATTCCATGCTCTCACTGCCAAGGGCCTGGGTTCAATCCATGGTTGGGGAACTAAGATCCCACAGCCTGCGAGGCACAGCCAAAAAAAAAAAAAAGAAAACACTAAAAAAAAAAAGAGAGAATCTTAAAAAGAAATAGAAGAGATTTAAGAAAAAAGAAGCAAATGAAAATTATAAACTGAAAAAACCGGTAACTGAAATAAAACACCTCACTGAATGGGTTCAACATTAGGTTAGAGATGACAAACGAAGGGTCTGTGGACATAAAGACAAAGATAGATTACAGGATTTACTCAATCAATCAACAAAGAGAAAATAGACTAGTATCTATAGCCTCAGAGACCTATGGGACCATAATAAAAAATCTAACATTTGTGTCATCATAGTTCTAGAAGCAGAGGAGAAAAATATAGGGCTGAAAAAATGTTCAAAGAAATAATGAAGGGAGTTCCCTGGTGGTCCAGTGGTTAGGACTCAGTGCTTTCACTGCTGTGGCCCGGGTTAAATCCCTGGTTAGGGAACTAAGATCCCACAAGCCAAGCAGTGCCACCAAAAAACAAACAGACAGACAAACAATTCTTGGATTAAAAAAAAAAAAAGAAAAGAAAGAATGGATGAAAATTTACAAGTTTGGTGAAAGGTATAAGTCTACATTTCAAGAAGCTGAGCAAACCCAAATTGGATTAACTCAAAGAAATACATAAGAAGACACAATATAGGGGCTTCCCTGGTGGCGCAGTGGTTGAGAGTCTGCCTGCCGAGGCAGGGGACATGGGTTCCTGCCCCGGTCTGGGAAGATCCCACATGCCGCGGAGTGGCTGGGCCCATGAGCCATGGCCGCTGAGCCTGCGTGTCCGGAGCCTTGCTCCGCAACAGGAAAGGCCACAACAGTGAGAGGCCTGTGTACCACAAAAAAAAAAAAAGACACAATATAATCAGACTTCTAAAAACTAAGGACAAAGAAAAAATGTTAAAAGCAGCTACAGAGAAACTGCCTATAGGTGAACAATCATTTGAATGCCATGGATTCAAATGATTGGATTTCTCATCTCATGGAGAACAAAAGGAAATGAAACAACATATTCCACGTGCTGAAAGAAAAGACCTGTCAACCCGGAATTCTATAGCCAGTGAAAATATTTTTCAGGAATAAAAGGAAAGTCAAGATATTCTCAGACAAAGGAAAATAGCATTTGTGGTCAGCAGACCTGTTTGGAACTTCAGAAAGGAACAATTTAATGGGCAAAAATAGGGGTAAATATCAGAATACCCTTATCCTCATTAGTTTAGAATATCTATAGGCAAAAAACTGAATCTTGACAAACCCCATACCTTATACAAAAAATTAAAAATAGATCATGTCTTTAAATCTTACATAAAACTATAAAATTTCTAAAAGAAAACATAAGGCTGATCAGAATATATGATAAGGATGTGAGACGGGCAAGCAATGAGGCTATAAAGGAACACTGAACACTAGTGCAGGAATCAGCTTTTCTTAAAAACTTTTTCTTAGAAATCCAGATAGCAAATATTTTAGGTTTACAGGTATATAGTCTTTGATGTAACCTTTGCAGTGCAAAGGCAGTCAAAGATAGCTAAAGGCAACACATAAACAAATAGACAGATTGAGTAAACCAACATGACTGTGTCCAATAAAATTACTTGAAGTAGCAGACATCCGGTTCAGCAGCCATAGTTTGCCAAACCCTACTCTAATTAGTCAGTATATATTTCATCATGGATATGGGTTAGAAACTGTGAAATTACTTAATGTGTATTCTAAAATTGAGCAAATAGGTAGATATATTGTGGATGAGAGCCAGGTTTCTGTCTGAAAAGGGAGCACAAATACAGAAAAGAAAGATATTTAAGTGCACATATATATACACATTCACACATGTATTTCTAGCTATGTCCACCTTGGGAGCTTTAGAAGAAATGACACCACAGTAGCAATAAGAACACCTAGTGCCCAGATCTTGGTTTATATTAATATGATTTCAGAGCTGGGGCTGAGAAAGTACAAGATACCTGGAATATCTTGCTATATCAGAAAGTAAGAAAATGCTCAAAAAGGACAGATCATATCAAAAGGACACAGGAGACAAGTTGAAGAGGCTCTCACTAGTCAAAACTGGGATAATTTGAACACCAGAATAAATAATAGTGGACTATACCCAGAGGATAAAAGAATGCATGAGTACATGCTAACATAAATAAATGAATAAGAATAAATGGCAGGAGGCTTCCCTGGTGGTGCAGTGGTTGAGAATCCACCTGCCAATGCAGGGGACACAGGTTCAAACCCTGGTCTGGGAAGATCCCACATGTCGTGGAGCAACTAAGCCCATGCACTACAGCTACTGAGCCTGCGCTCTAGAGCCCGCGAGCTGTAGCTACTGAGCCTGTGTGCCACAACTACTGAAGCGAGCGCACCTAGAGCCTGTGCTCCGCAACAAGAGAAGCCACTGCAATGAGAAGCCCACGCATTGCAAGGAAGAGTAGCCCCCACTCGCTGCAACTAGAGAAAGCCTGCATGCAGCAACAAAGACCCAACACAGTCAAAAATAAATAAATTTATTTTAAAAAAAAAGAATAAATGGCAGGACAAAGGGAAAATTCTTCCTCTCAGTAGAATGCCAACTAACAAATGCTGAAGGAATGATGGGATTAGAAAAAAAGATCATTTGATAACCACTATCATAACTGTTTCAGAAATACATATCAATAGATTCTAAGAGGAACAGGATACTTATATAGTTTCAAAGTATCTCCCCTTATGTTCTTTATTAATTGCAAAGGAAATCTAGAGGACAACATTACAACCAAATTACAAAAGTTAAACCTCTTGATATCTGAGATGCACTAAGAACATACCACCTTTGTGGTTTTCTTGACAACTGCAACTAATCATGAAAGCCAACCCCAACTGAGAGACATTGTACTAAATAAATATTCTATGCTCTTTGAAAAAGAAAAGGCTATAAAAGACAAAAACTAAGGAACTAAAAAAAAAAGAAAAAAAAAAACTAAGGAACGGCTCCAGATTAAAGGAGACTCAAGAGACATGACAATTAAATGCAATGTGTGATCCTGAATTAAATCCTGGACCAGGAGGAAAATCTTTTTTGTTTCTTATAAAGAACATTAGTGAGAGAATTGGCAAAATTTGAATTAGGTCTGTATATTAGATAATAGTAGTTCTCAATATTAATTTTCTAATTTAAAATAACTGTTATAATAGATAACTAATAAGGACCTACTATATAGTACAGGGAACTGTACTCAATATGCTGTAATAATCTGCTTGGGAAAAGAATCTAAAAAAGAATAGATACATGCATATGTATAAATGATTCACTTTGCTGTACACCTGAAGCTAACACAACATTGTAAATCAACTATACTCCAAAAAAATTAAAAAATAAAAAAATTTTTTTAAATAAAATAACTATTATATAAGATATTAGCTTATGTTTTTAGGATACACACTGAAGTATCTGGGGGAAAGTGGAGATTATAAAGACTGCAACTTATTCAGAAAAGATATATTAAAAAAAAATTTAAAACATCTTACTGCTCTGTATTTTCTTGAACACTGCTAAGTGGTTTCCACATGTTTTCACACTTTTCTTCCAAAGCACAGAATCTCTCCTTCCAAAGATTGATTAACTGGCAAAGTTCCTGTAAGAAAGGTGTGGGGAAGGAAAAGACTGAAATTATAACAGTTAAACTTTTTTTCTATACTGATATAAAGTATTTTCCCATAGGTGAGAATTATAAAAATTCCTGACAAGAGATCTTTAACTCCATCTCTCTCACATATAGGAGATTTGTGGAAGTGATATTAAAAGGATAGTAATATTACAGGCATTTTTTAAAAAAGTAAATAATTAGCAAACTTTCATATTTTAACCATAAGTAACAAGTTACTTTCCGAGTACCTCAAAACTAACCAAATACACCAAAACGTCACATTGTGTTTGAGAACCACTTTGACAGATATACATAGTTGCTTCTTAACTGATAACACTACCAGAAGACAAAGTAATGCTGAAAATCTAATGGGTCAAGAAGTCCAAAAATATTATCAGTTAATAGAGCTGAAACATTTTACAGAACTTAGTTGGATCATATAAATAAAATGTAAATAGAGGGAATTCCCTGACAAGTTCAGTGTTGGGACTCTGTGCTTTCACTGCCAAGGGTGCGGGTTCAATCCCTGGTTGGGGAACTAAGATCCCGCAAGCCTCGAGGTGTGGCCAAATAAATAAATAGAGCTTAACCTTTTCTCATACTTGGGATCTTTAAACACATTTCTGAATAACACATCAGCTGACAATATACATCTAACACTTTGATTATGAATAGAGTGTCAGTATTTTTACTAATCTCAAAGTAGAGGGAAATGCAGGTATTTTCAGATTTATCTACATGTAACCAGGTGTTCAGAGTTTACATCATTGGTTTGTCAGCACTAACTTCAAGTTCTAGAATATCTCAGAAATAGCTCAGTTAGTAAACTTGCTTCCTTTAAGCCAGGGAAGTCAAACCACTCATGCTAAAATACTTTTCACGGCGGCATAGGTGGTTTTTTTTCTAATTTTTTTTTAAAAAGCAGGATGTTTTTAAGAGCACTTTTTTTTTTTTTTTGGCTGTGTCGGGTCTTAGTTGCGGCATGTAGAATCTTTGTTGAGGTATGCAGGATCTTTTTTTGCGGCGTGTGGACTCTTCCTTGCAGCATGCAGGCTTCTCTCTAGTTGTGGTGCAACAGCTCCAGAGCATGTGGGCTCTGTAGCTTGTGGCACGCAGGCTCCCTAGTTAAGGTGCATGAGTTCAGTAGTTGCAGTGCACGGGCTTAGTTGCCCCGCAGCATGCAGGATCCCAGGTCCCTGACCAGGGATTGAACCCGCATCCCCCGCATTGTAAGGTGGATTCTTTACCACTGGACCACCAGGGAAGTCCCGTTTTGTTTGTTTTTAAACAGTTGCTTGCCAATTTTAAACATTTCAAAACAGCTAATTAATAAAAAGCTGATCTACATACCTAAAAAGATCTAGGCAGGTTTAAGGTAAACTTGTTGCAATTTCAAACAGCAAGAATATGTTCTAGAAACATATAGAAGAGCCCCTCAAAAATGGATGCCTTTCAGGCAGTATCATCACCACTATGGCTATAAGGGGATCTAACTATTGTAAGATGCTCTTGCGGCCTCAGTTCCCTCATTAGAAAACTAGGCTAGTAATAGAACCTGTATCTATATTGGTGGGAGGAATAAACACATAGTGAGTTGCTCAATAAATGTTAACTATCATTTGTACTAATTTCCAATATTAACCTTTTGTCTGAAAAGGTTCATGCTTATCAATTAGGGAAACAAATAATCTTATTTTAAAGTTGCTATCTTTCTTTTTTTTTTTTTTCATTCCATTCAAGAAGGTTTTGTTTCGTTGTTTCTTCGGCCGTGCTGTGCAGCTTGTGGGATCTTAGTTTCCCCACCAAGGAATGAACCGGGCCATGGCAGTGAAAGCACCGAGTCCTGACCACTGGAATGCCAGGGAATTCCCTCAAGAGGGTATTAAATCATTTATTGATTACACATGATAATGGATGATACACAAGCTTCATTCCCATCTAGAACTTTATCTGGTACCATAATTCAATTTAGATATATTGCATAGGATGTGCCAACAATCATATTAATAACCAAAAAACTCCTTTGCTTGGATGACCCTTTTTTTTTTTTTTTTTGCGGTACGTGGGCCTCTCACTGTTGTGGCCTCTCCCGTTGCGGAGCACAGGCTCCGGACGCGCAGGCTCAGCAGCCATGGCTCACGGGCCCAGCCGCTCCGCGGCAGGTGGGATCTTCCTGGACCAGGGCACGAACCCGTGTCCCCTGTATCGGCAGGCGGACTCTCAACCACTGTGCCACCAGGGAAGCCCTGGGTGACCCTTTTAACTGTGAACTCCAGGTCACAACACAGTAACTGTCTGTTCAACTACGCCAAGGTTTCTGAAGACAATGTCTTCTCCACCCAAGCAGGTTGTAAATAAATTTGGAACCTGGCATCACCATGAAGAAATTCTAACTTCACACTGTTGGTGTAGTTTACCAAGATGGCTTCAGAGTAGACTAACTTCATACAGCACATTTTAAAAAAGACATGTTTAGGGCTTCCCTGTAGCTTCCTGTAGCTTCCCTGGCTCTCCTCTCCTGCTAAGCTTTGCTTCCTGGCAGTAATTACAACCTCCTGCCACTGCCATAGCTCCTGCTGCTGCTGGAACAGCCATAGCCACCTTGGTTTCATGGTTTGGCAAAGTACTGACTTCCACCACCATAGGGGCCAGCACTTCTGCCTCCAAAGTTTCCTCCTTTTATGGGTTCAAAATCTGAAGATTGTTGTAACTGCCAAAATCGTTGTAGCCTCCGTCACCTCCAAAAGTGCTCCCATCATTACCAAATCCATTATAGCCATCCCCACTGCCACCATAGCCACCACCACCGCGGCTGCCACCAAAGCCAGCTCAACCACTGAAGTTTCCTCCACGACCAAAGCTGTCATTCCCACCAAAACCCCCTCCACGACCACCACCAAAGCTTCCACTTTGACCTCTTTGGCTGGATGAGGCACTAGCCATCTCTTGCTGAGATAGGGCTTTCCTTACTTCACAGTTGTGGCCATTCACAGTGTGGTATTTCTGAATGACAATCCTATCTACAGAGTCATGGTCATCAAAGGTTATGAAAGCAAAGCCTCTCTTTTTGCCACTGCCTTGGTCAGTCATGATTTCAATCACTTTCGTACTGTTCAAAATAATCTCTTAGGTGATGTTCTTCAGTGTCTTCTTTAATGCCACCAACAAAAATCTTTTTCAGTTAAGTGGGCACCAGGTCTTTGAGAATCTTCTCTTGAGACGGCCCTCTTTGGTTCCCCAACTCTTCCATCCACCTCGTGTGGCCTTGCCTTCATGGCCGCACCCACCTCCTCCACAGTGGCATACATGACAACCCGGAAGCCTCTGGAGCGCCTGGTGCTTGGATCCCTCATTACCACACAGTCTGTGCACGCTCCCCACTGCTCACAATGGCTCCTCAGGCTCTCATCGCTTGTTTCAAAGTCAAGCCTCCGATGAAGAGCTTCCGCAGCTGTTTGGGCTCTTCGGGTGACTCTGACTTAGACATGAGGGCCCTGGAGAGGGGAGACTTTAACAATGCTTGTTCGGCGGCGTCCAGGGACAGAAAGCTAAACTTGCTTTAATTCTTATCTAAAAACCTTAGATGTATTTCCCTTCTCATTTCAGGTGACATGGATATGAATTCCCTTTCCCTCACTTTCCAAAACAAAGAATTCTTTACTGGTCACTAAACCATGTCAACAGTTTCACTGACCAAAGAGTTCTGTCATGTAGTAATAGCCTCATTTAACAGAACTTCAGAATTCATAACTAAGGGCTTAAGAATACCAGAAATTATTTTCCATATATCTGATATTTATAGATTATGACTTGCCTGGCTTGAAGGTTTGGTTTTGATTTAAAGCATCATATACTGAGGAATAGTTTACATGGAGCAAGTCATAAATTACATTTATCAATAAAAATTAAGAATTGTATCAGGGCTTCCCTGTTGGCGCAGTGGTTGAGAGTCCGCCTGCCGATGCAGGGGACACAGGTTCGTGCCCCGGTCCGGGAAGATCCCACATGCTGTGGAGCGGCTGGGCCCGTGAGTCATGGCCACTGAGCCTGCGTGTCTGGAGCCTGTGCTCCGCAACGGGAGAGGCCGCGACAGTGAGAGGCCTGCGTACCGCAAAAAAAAAAAACAAAAAAAAAAAACAAACAAAAAAAAGAATTGTATCAATTTACTGCAATTTAAATGCCTGATACTGATGAGACAAAAATAGTAAAAGAAACCAGGGAATAGTTTGCGAAAGAGAGTAACTATCCATGTTACAGTAAAAACAAAAACAACAACAACAAAAATTATCAAGTTAAAATGTAGATACATGTTCATTTTCAATGCTATGACCATTTTCCTCTAACTGTGCTCCTGATGGTGTATTTCTGCAGTGCCTCTTTATCTTGATGTGAGGAAAGGACTATTACGTTTTATTGTGCTTTAGCATAGGGCTCTACATGTAGCAAATCATCAAATATTAACTGATCAAGAGAAATACTCTCAATTATTTCACATTAATTACTGTTGTAAGCAAAAGTGGCTATGGTATTTTCAGGATTCTAATTTAGTTACATAGCTTTGAGTCTGTAACAGGGATTATCAGGTTAAAGATAATAATACGTTCTTTTTACGCTCCTTAAATCACCTAAATAAGATACCTGTGAATGGATTTTCTTTATTGTCTTCAGGTCTTCAGTTAAGTTTTCACAAAGCTTCTGTGTTTCAGCCAAGGAAGAAATTGTATCTTCTTTTAGTTCATGTAGATTGTTACACAGTGTACTGAGAAAGCCATCCATTTCCTTCTTCTGATCTTCTATCTTTGAAGAAAAAAAAAATTAATTTTGTGGAGACCTTCCAGATGGCGGAGGAGTAAGATGTGGAGATCACCTTCCTCCCCACAAATACATCAGAAATACATCTACATGTGGAACAACTCCTACAGAACACCTAATGAACGCTGCTGGCACAAGACCTCAGACTTCCCAAAAGTTGTGCGGCTGACAGGGTCTTGGTGCTCCGGCTGGGTGTCAGGCCTGTGCCTCTGAGGTGGGAGAGCCAAGTTCAGGACATTGGTCCACCAGAGACCTCCCGGCTCCACGTAATACCAAATGGCGAAAGCTCTCCTAGAGATCTCCATCTCAACGCTAAGAAAGACCCAGGTCCACTCAACGACCAGCAAGCTACAGTGCTGGACTCCCTATGTCAAACAACTAGCAAGACAGGAACACAACCCCACCCATTAGCAGAGAGGCTGCCTAAAATCATAATAAGGTCACAAACACCCCAAAACACACCACCAAACGTGGTCCTACCCACCAGAAAGACAAGATCCAGCCTCATCCACCAGAACACAGGCACCAGTCCCCTCCACCAGGAAGCCTACACAACCCACTGAACCAATCTTAGCCACTGGGGGCAGACACCAAAACCAATGGGAAATACGAACCTGCAGCCTGCGAAAAGCAGACCCCAAACACAGTAAGTTAAGCAAAATGAGAAGACAGAGAAACACACAGCAGATGAAGAAGCAAGGTAAAAACCCACCAGACGAAACAAATGAAGAGGAAGTAGCCAGTATACCTGAAAAAGAATTCAGAATGATGATAGTAAAGAAGATCCAAAATCTTGGAAATAGAATGGAGACAATACAAGAAACGTTTAACAAGGATCTAGAAGAACTAAAAAGCAAACAAACAATGATGAACAACACAATAAATGAAATTTCACAATAAATGAAATTAAAAATTCTCTAGAAGGAATCAGTAGCAGAATAACTGAGGCAGAAGAACAGATAAGTGACCTGGAAGATAAAATAGTGGCAATAACTACCACAGAGCAGAAAAAAGAAAAAAGAATGAAAAGAACTGAGGACAGTCTCAGAGACCTCTGGGACAACACTAAACACACCAACATTTGAATCATAGGGGTCCCAGAAGAAGAAGAGAAAAAGAAAGGGACTGAGAAAATATTTGTAGAGATTACAGTTGAAAACTTCCCTAATACAGGAAGGAAATAGTCAGTCAAGTCCAGGAAGCACAGAGAGTCCCATACAGAATAAATCCAAGGAGAAACATGCCAAGCCACATATTAATCAAATGATCAAAAATTAAATACAAAAAAAAAATATTAAAAGCAGCAAGGGAAAAACAACAAATAACATACAAGGGAATCTCCATAAGGTTAACAGCTGATCTTTCAGCAGAAACTCTGCAAGCCAGAAGGGAGTTGCAGGACATATTTAAAGTGATGAAAGGGAAAAACCTACAAACAAGAATACTCTACCCAGCAAGGATCTCATTCAGATTCAACAGAGAAATTAAAACCTTTTCAGACACGCAAAAGCTAAGAGAATTCAGCACCACCAAACCAGCTTTACAACAAATGCCAAAGGAACTTCCCGAGGCAGGAAAAACAAGAGAAGGAAAAGACCTACAATAACAAACCCAGGACAATTAAGAAAATGATAATAGGAACATACATATCCATAACTACCTTAAATGTAAATGGATTAAATGTTCCAACCAAAAGTCACAGACTAGCTGAATGGATACAAAAACAAGACCTGCATATATGCTGTCTACAAGAGACCCACTTCAGACCTAGGGACACATACAGACTGAAAGTGAGGGGATGGAAAAAAGATATTCCATGCAAATGGAAATTAAATGAAAGCTGGATAGCAATTCTCATATCAGACAAAATAGACTTTAAAATAAAGACTATTTACAAGAGACAAAGAAGGACACTACATAATGATCAAGGGATGAATCCAAGAAGAAGATAAAACAATTGTAAATATTTATGCACCCAACATAGGAGCACCTCAATACATAAGGCAAATGCTAACAGCCATAAAAGGGGAAATCGACAGTAACACAATCATAGTAGGGGACTTTAACACCCCACTTTCACCAATGGACAGATCATCCAAAACGAAAATAAATAAGGAAACACAAGCTTTAAATGATACATTAAACAAGATGGACTTAATTGATATTTATAGGACATTCCATCCAAAACAACAGAATACACTTTCTTCTCAAGTGCTCATGGAACATTCTCCAGGATAGATCATATCTTGGGTCACCTCACACCAGTCAGAATGGCCATCATCAAAAATCTACAGACAACAAATGCTGGAGAGGGTGTGGAGAAAAGGGAACCCTCTGGCACTGTTGGTGGGAATGTACATTGATACAGCCACTATGGAGAACAGCATGGAGGGTCCTTAAAAAACTAAAAATAGAACTACCATATGACCCAGCAATCCCACTACTGAGCATATACCCTGAGAAAACCATAATTCAAAAAGATACATGTACCACAATGTTCACTGCAGCTCTATTTACAATAGCCAGGACATGGAAGCAACCTAAGTGTCCATCGACAGATGAATGGATAAAGATGTGGCACTTATATACAATGGAATATTACTCAGTCATAAAAAGAAACGAAATTGAGTTATTTGTAGTGAGGTGGATGGATCTGGAGTCTGTCATACAGAGTGAAGTAAGTCAGAAAGAGAAAAACAAATACCATATGCTAACACATATATATGGAATCTAAAAAAAAAGAAAAAAAATGGTTCTGAAGGACCTAGGGGCAGTACAGGAATAAAGACGCAGACATAGAGAATGGACTTGAGGACATGGGGAGGGGGAAGGGTAAGCTGGGACGAAGTGAGAGAGCGGCATGGACATATATACACTACCAAATGTAAAGAGATAACTAGCGGGAAGCAACCACATAGCACAGGGAGATCAGCTTGGTGCTTTGTGTCCACCTAGAGGGGTGGGATAGGGAGGGTGGGAGGGAGACGCGAGAGGGAGGAGATATGGGGATATATGTATACGTATAGCTGATTCACTTTGTTATACAGCAGAGACTAACACACCATTGTAAAGCAATTATACTCCAATAAAGATGTTAAAAAAATTAATTTCTTTTCTTAAGTTAAAAATGTTTTAAATTCATTTATTTATTTATTTTTATTTTTTTGAATACATACAAAATAGAAAAGGTAGAAAACAGTATGCAGAGAATAGTCCCTTTCCCCTTCAGCCCCTAGAACCCCATCCAGTCCCACTCCCACCTCTGAGAGATGATTGTTACCGTTTCTAAACACTTCCAGAGGTTTTTTATTATCCATGTTGAGGCATTTATGCATACATATATGGGTATACGTTCATATGTATATCTTCCTCACCCACCGTATGATAGACCGCTATATATATTACTATGTGAAGTTAAATATTTATCTTGAAGATCATTCCCTCTCATTTTTCTTCGCCATGATTCTGCTGACCGCATCAATGGCAGAGAGCATCCTATCTCCTCCCTCTTCCAGATTCCTTCTCACAACCCATGGGTTTTGCATGTGGACATCTCTCTAGATGTGGCCACAGACAGAGTTTCTTTCTTAAACAACAATTTGAGATAATAAGAATATTTGTTACCTTATTAGCCAGTATCAATGAAGTCTTGAAAATATGCTTTAGTTGACTATTGATTTCCAGTATAGATACCACAGTGGGTGATAAAACTGTTTCCAGTGAACTGAGGAGGTCACTCTTAAGTACATTCTGGTTTTGAAAATAAACAAACAACTCTTTAAAAAGAATATTTTCACTTCCATAAATCTGGCTGGTTAAATCATAATATCTTAAATACTGTGTTAACTAAACATATGCATATTAAAATCCTAAGTATCCATTCTCTATTCTGTATACCCTACAGAGCCTATTTATTACTAGAGTTTATATTCATCATAAATCACTTAATCCTGCATACAGTAATTACAAAAATTGTTGCTTGATGTACAATAGATTTTTAACAGTCTACTGCAACAGAAGTCAAGAATTCAGATGAGGGGAAAGTGACAGTCATTTGATAAGATTTCAGCATTGCAAACAAAGGAAGCAAAAAAAAAACACCTACAACTATATTTTAACGAAATAAATTTCAAACAAGTTTAGATTACTAAGTCAAAAATGCTGAAACCAAATAGTCTTCAAAAGTAGGCTTTGGGCTGGAGGTATTTAAATTTGAAGACCTGGCGAGTTGTATCCTATTGTATCAGAAGAACTTGTCAAGGTTCTTGTTCTTGTCAAGTTACATAGAAAAGTTGAGAAAGTACTGTAGATTGGGAATTTTTATAAAAAGAAGAAAAGAATTCAGAACGAAGCTCCTTTTACTAGGGCAAGCATGAGGAACTATAACAGAAATAATTAGTAAATGCTTCAAAGGGTACTGGTTTTCTTTTGAAAGAAGAGCGAGCATACTAATTTCAACTCATTCTGTGGGAGCAGCAATCATCTCTTCAGACTCAAGCTTGCTTATAGCTTGATAGAAAGTCATCAATAAATACAGACTACCATTTAGCAAATGAATCAATTTCCAAAAAGTTAGTACCAACAGAGTATCTTTTAACTTTATTAAATTTGGGTGACTGAAGAAATCTACCAAATGTCATAAGCACTGAATTTAGGCAGTGTCAGTGAACATTTGAACTTGGAAAATGTTCAACAAATATTGTTAAACTCAGAAAGGGTGGCAGCGAGCCTGTACAAAGAAAAAAAAGTGAGATGACTAAGAACTTCCTAGACAAATGATACAATTACAAAATAAAGGGTATATACAAATCAAGTATGGAAAAGGTAAACAACATTGTGTAATTAGATGGCTGGCTTCTATAGAATTATGAAAAACAGCCTCACAGTTAAAGGCCAGAAGGGCTTGATCACACATATCTGACCCCACAAATTTTATATACGTTCTCCAAATTCTGTAAGTCATTTTTCTTGCACATTTTTCTGAATTTCTGTAGTTTTAAACTTAACTACCTAATATCTCCTGGTTGGGTCAGAGTAACATTAGCATGACTATTCCAGGACCCTTGAGGAAAAGATGAATGACCAATTTCTGAGCCAGCTAACAAGTCATGGGTCCCTTGAATTCACGTGAAGCTAAACCTACTATTTCTAGTTATTAAAAGGCTTACTAACTCCTACTCTTTATGTTACAGGATGTAAGTGAAAGAAGTTTCAAAAGTTATACATATACGTTTGGAAATTAATCTTTCTGGGAGAAAAAAACAGTGAAGAGATTTGCCTTTAAAAATATAAACCTACTCTCTTAAAGTGATATGTTTACCATTGTGTCTAGTAAAGCTTAAGATGAAAGAATAGCCATTAACATTGGTTTTGAAGACTTATCAAATGTAACCCTTCAAAAATAAGAGATTTACTAACAATCAATTTCTGAAGTACAGTTTTACTTTCTGCTGCTAATGATTGTTCTTTTAATGTCATATTAGAAATCTCAGAAACAAGTGTAGACACATTTTCTGGAATAGATGTGAGAGATCCAAGTGCTGTTGTAGTAATCGTGTCTAATGCAGAGACACTGGAAGACAGCAGGTTACCTATACCAAAAAAAAAAAAGAAGATTTAAACACGGCAATAAATATATTTAAATACAAATACAACTTTCAAAGAGGTTGGAAAAATTATATCCTTGTTGTGGAAATTTGTAATAACAAATAAGCTTAAAATAATTGGCTCACTACATAAGCATGGAATTATTGTAAATATAAATTAAATACGTTCCTGCAGTACTCAGTAAGCACTTGGCACATCTGTAGATGTATCAGACCCAAAACTGTAACTCAGTGTAAATCAAGAGTTAGAATATTCTAAAAACTAATCTCTAATTGAAGGTAATACACAGTATTACTGCAGATAAAAGAGGTGAAAGAAGAGAAACTAGAAATCAATAAACAAAATTTTTAGTGGGTAGCTTAGAGTGACTAGATCTAGGTGATTTTTACAATTTTTTACATTTCTGCATCTTCCAACTTTTCTATAGTGAAGACAATACTTTTTTTTTTTTTTTTTTTTTTTTGGCGGTACGCGGGCCTCTCGCTGTTGCAGCCTCTGCCCCTGTGGAGCACAGGCTCCGGACGCGCAGGCTCAGCGGCCATGGCTCACGGGCCCAGCCGCTCCGCGGCATATGGGATCATCCCAGACCGGGGCACGAACCCGTGTCCCCTGCATCGGCAGGCAGACTTTCAACCACTGCGCCACCAGGGAAGCCCAAGACAATACTTTAATAATAAACAAATGGGGGACTTCCCTGGTGGCGCAGTGGTTAAGAATCCTCCTGCCAATGCAGGGAACACAGGTTTGAGCCCTGGTCTGGGAATATCCCACATGCCAGGGAGCAACTCAGCCTGTGTACCACAACTACTGAGCGTGCACTCTAGAGCCCACGAGCCACAACTACTGAGCCCGTGTTCCACAACTACTGAAGCCCAGGAGCCTAGAGCCCATGCTCCGCAATAAGAAAAGCCATCGCAACGAGAAGCCCGCACACAGCAATGAAGAGTAGCCCCGGCTCGCTGCAACTAGAGAAAGCCTGTGCGCAGCAATGAAGACCCAACGTAGCCATACATACATACATAGATACATACATGCATACCTACATAAATTTAAAATAATAATAAACGAATGGATACTTACTTTCCTAAATGAAGATAACAACAATGGTTATGGTTAAAAATAATACCCATATATTCTGACAATATAGCAAACATTCAAAATACACATTCTCAAAAGAAAAAAAAAGTTGGAGAATGTTTATGCACAGAAAATTTCAATAAGGAAACCCAAGATATGTAACAAGGTATGTAATGAGTTTTATAGAAAAAACTCAACTAACATTTAATTCAAAGGCATTAATCCCTAGTCTGAATAGGTAGTGTGCATTGGAGGGGACTACTGACACTGTCACCTGAGTTTTTATGATATTTAATTATCAGTTTTGAAATTAGTCTCACACTAAACACACAAAGATTAGAATTAGAAATGCCTGAACTTACCAAACAAGGTTTTATGAACTTCTAGCATGGCCTTTTGTTTTGTGCTGCCATCCTTAATTAATTCTTCCATACTATCAAACAGACTATTCAGGTTTTTGCCAAAAATATCCTGAGCTTCTGCATTGTGCTGATCAACTGCCTTCTTACGATCCAGTTTAGAATGGAGACCAGATACATCTTTTGTAGTTTCTTCAACTGTGTTAAGCAACTATATATGATTTTTAAAAATAAGTGTTGATAAGATGGATATGACAAAAGCAGTCTAATGAAAATATCTGTGCTTCATAAGGATTTTTCCTGATAAGAACTAGTAAATTTTATATATTGTATCAGAAGAAAATTTTAAACTTATGCTAATTTATCCAGGAATGTTTATTTCCCCTCCCCTAGCCATCTAGACAAGGAAAACTGATTTTGCCAATCTATTTTAGCAATTATGCTCCCTCACAAATTTTTTCCCCCATTATATGTTACTAATTCCTAGGAAAAGTACACCTAATAAAAAATTGAATACTCATTAGAAGATACTAAATTCTTGAAGACTGATTAATCTCAACCATGACCACAGGTAAAGCATTACAACACCATTATTCTAAACATCCACAAAGTATATTAAAGTCATGTTCTATTTTCAAAACTTTAGGAATAGTTTTTTCTTAAATTAGCATCTCTAGTGAAGAAAATTTAGACAAAATAGTAACAAAATGTTTCTTAAATGGATGGAAGTATCATTTGGGGTGAATAAATAGAATTTCACAATTAACGCTTAAGCTAAGAGTTACTCCTACCCATTCTTTAATTTCTTTAATGCAAGTACAAATTAAAACAAAGGACAAACCCTGCTGGCAGTATCATGAAGTTTCTCCTCAGTACTTTCCAAAGCTGATGTGAAATATTCTTCTTCAACAAGCTGTAATTTAGTTTCTTGTAAATGTCTTTGAGTGGTTTCAAGTTCCTGTGTCTTATTTTGCAGGTCAGATTTACACTGGTCAAGTTCATTTTTATTATCCATAAACAATTCTGTAACCTATAACACATTAAACATTTTTTTTTAAGAATTAAAAAACTCAGAACTGGTTGTTGAGATACCTGGCTAGTTCGTAATATAATATTAGAAGAACCAAACAAATTATTTCCATGTAAAAGTTGTAACAAGTTACCAGGTAGGTTAGAACATTTTATATGGCATCTGGTTTCTTCCTATAAATTCATTAAAAACAAGTAACAGGGTAGTTCCCTGGCGGTCCAGTGGTTAGAACTCTGCGCTTCCAGTGCAGGGGGCACAGGTTTGATCCCTGGTTAGGGAACTAAGATCCCACAAGCCATGCAACAAACAAACAAACAAAAAACAAGTAATAGGTCTAATGGAGTGGTGTTAATTCTTCAGATTCCTTCCAACACTGCCAGTGTGAGGGTGGCACTGAAGGGTCAGGTCTTTCTACCTTAGTTATTTAACATCTGGTTTCTCCCAACATCTGCATTTCCTCAGCTGATAAACATGTTGATGAAAATGTCTCAGCATTCACTATTTAGCTTTAACATTAAATTGTACAATTCAGTTAATTTCTTAAAATGTTCCATTAATATAAGTGTCAAAATAGTCAGCTTCTTCATTATCATTGATGATAGTAAAAATATTGTGATACAACTTACTTTTAGTTTAAAGGTCAGCAAGAAAAAAAATCTTAAAGAAAAAATATCAGGTCCCTCACCTTCTGAAATTGTCCTTTAATATTTGCTTTTTGCATGACATTCAATACAGTTTTGAATGCTTACCCTACTTAGCTCTTCCTCAACAGCAGCAATTTTTTCAAGCAATTCTACAATTTGTTCTTCTTGAACAGTTAGTTTTCCACTCATCGCTCTAAAATAAAATTTAAAAGGAGTTTGACAGTTAATATTTTTTCCTAATTCTTATAAAATTTATTCTAACACAATTGAGGCAGTTACATATAATCTCTACCATTTATCACTATCATGACAATGATGCCTAAGTGTCAAGAGATAGATACTAAGTGCAGGAAACAAATGTATTCTTTGTCCTTGGTTTATAAAGACTTTTTCTTGTTTTCTCCATTTTGAAACTGAGAATCCCTACCTATGAGGGGGAAAAAACATGTGTGTATATATAATCTGAGAAGCTACAAAGATGACAGAAGATTATAACCCACATAAAAAAAGTAGAGGTGGGACATACAGCTAGGTGTTTATCAGGAATCAGGAATATGAAGTATAAACAAGACACACAGAATCCAGGAGAGGCTTGTGATGTGAAGGCATCAAGTGTCACAGGAGGAAGGGGTGAGATAAGGGGCGAAAACCTGGGAAACTAAAGTATGTATATAGAGCAATTACACTCCACTGCTCCCAGCACCCATACCCCAATACACACCCCACTGTCACATACCACTGTCACACCACCACAAAAGTCCTCATGAGATAAACGATTATTCTCTAAAGCACAGTTCCTCAGCCTTAGCACTACTGACATTTTGGACCAGACAATTCTGGTCTGCTTTAACGGGGCTCTCTGATTTTTTGAGCATTAGCAAGTTTCAGAAGTCAGTGCTATCTTTTGCTTTCTTCTAGTTCCCTCATAACTACCAATCATTTTCTATTCCGCACTGTGCTTAAATGGCAAAGAATTTTAAGAATGTAGATTTCCTCAAATTATTAGCTAGAGATATTGTTAATTAAAGGAAAAGACAGAACTGAAGTATAAGAGGAGAGTTAATTCTAACAGTCTTTTGATAACTATATTAGTTCTTTATTGGAAATAGCTCTTTAAAGTAGAATGGGATATTTGAAATGCTTTTCCTATATTGAATATACAAGAGGGATGCAACATTGCTATTTAATGAATTATACAGTTTTGATAAATAATTTTTAATTGAAGTATTATTGACTTACAATATTATATTAGTTTCAGGTGTACAACATAGTGATTTCATATTTTTATACATCACAAAATGGTCACCACAATAAGTCTAGTTACCATCTGTCATCATATAAAATTATTACAATATTATTGACTATATTCCCTATGCTTTACATTACATCCCTGTGACTGACTTATATAACTGGAATTTTGTACCCCTTAATCCCCTTCACCTCTCTTGCCCACTCCCTCACCACCCTCCTCACTAGGAACCACCAATTTGTCCTCTGTATCTGAGTCTGTTTCTGTTTTTTTTACATTTGTTCATTTGTTTGGTTCTTTTAGGTTCAACATATAAGTGAAATCATAAATTTGTTTGTATCTGACTCATTTCACTTAGCATAATACCCTCTAGATCTATCCATGTTGACATTAATGGCAAGATTTCATTCTTTTTCATGGCTGTGTAGTATTTCATTATTTATGTATCACACCTTCTTTATTCATCTGTCAATGGACACTTAGGTTGGTTCCACATCTTAACTATTATAAATGGTGCTGCAATGAACATATGGGAACATGTATCTTTTCAAATTAGTATACTACCTCTCCCAGGCTTAAAGGCATGGATGGCCTTGTATAGACACATCCCCTGTGCAGACAGTATGTGCTGGCTGGCTATGGCAGGCCAGCTGGAGTGGGCAGAGGCTGGAGGGAATGATATAGTTTTGATATAGTTTTAAAAGGTCTATTAAACTTGGGATAAATGTTTAAATGTTGGCTGCAGCTTTTGTGATCTTTCTCTGACTTAGGGTATAATAATTCTAAGAGCTTTTTCAGAATTAACTTTATTTCAGATCATGCCTCATGCCTATTATGAGTAAACACTGTCCTTAAAATAATGGGATGGACAAACTAAAGTTATTTCTTAATCTAAACTACATCAAAGAGATGAACAGAAGATAAGAAAATTAAGTCTGCGGTGTCCAATGTTTGACTACTAACAGCAAAAGATACCATATTAGCAAATCAAGAGACAAAACCACTTGTAGATATCCACTGGTTGCCTACTAAGCACCTATTTCCAGCATCCAGATTTCCTCTGGGGAATTACTCTCCCCTGACTGCACAGCAGCCAACCTGTATGGGGGGTGGGTGGGGGGCCTAATCCATCCCTAAATCCAGGGAATAAGCCTGACTGGCTCAAGACAATCAGGGAAATTCAACTCCTTTGCCTTTGTATTGGTTCATACAAGGACATAACTGAGGACTAAACTAATCAACAAGTGATGTTCCCCTGGCCAGTTTTGATGGTTAAAGGACAGGCAGCTTCTCATCCACATGAGACATGAATGAGAGAAGGTAGCTGTTCTGCTGCTGATCATCTTCCCTGATGAACAGCTAGCCCTAGAAGAAAGTTACCACTCAGGACAGGAAACAGGATCCTTGAGTTACTGGACTAAATATCCTTGCTGTTTTAAGTCAGTTTAAGTTGGGTTTTCTAGCATTCTGATACCAAACTTAAAATATAAAATGTTTTTATTGAATAATATATAACATATAAAAATATTAAAATGATAGAAATAGGGACACCTGTAAAGTGAACACTTGAAAAAAAATAATGCAGCACTAGTGTGTATGGTAGAGAAGTATATCTGAAAACCAGAGAAACAGAAAAAAGAAAACATTTTAAAATATCAAGTTTAAGAATTAAGTGCAAATTTACAAAAGATTTTTGTAAAAATGTTTTTGCCAACTGGGTATGGGCCATGAAAGGAACAAACAAAACTAAAGTCACATAGGAAGAATGAAAGGAGAATTATTGTTTAATACCCTATAATACACAATATAAATTTGAGCATTTGTAAAACTAACATATGAACAACAATCAGGAGGATATAGCACATTATGGTAATTGAAAATAAATGGAAAAAATGAGTTTATTAAATGATTTATATACCATTAGAATGATCATGTAATATAACATCTATAAAAGAGTAAAAGGTTATATTAAAATGCTTTTGGTTATTATCAAAAATGCCCTGTGAAAGTCACCCTCCTTAGTATCAAGGATAAACGCATTCAGGAATTTTCAAGTTATAATCCTTAGCATCCCACTTGCCTTCTGCCTCTGTTATTATTGTTGTTTCTACATAAAGCTTCAGTAGAAACTTTCCTTGAAACAAACTTCTCCAGGGTTAAAAAGTGAAGCAGAGGGACTTCCCTGGTGGTCCAGTGGTTAAGAATCCGCCTTTCAATGCAGGGGATGCGGGTTCGAGCCCTGGTCAGGGAACTAAGATCCCACATGCTGCGGGGCAACTAAGCCCGCATGCCACAACTACTGAGCCTGTGTGCTACAACTAGAGAGAAGCCCATGTACCACAACTAAGATCCTGCATGCCGCAACAAAGACCCGACGCAGCCAAATAAATAAATAAATATTTTTTAAAAAAGTGAACAGATTAGTGGTTGCCAGGGGTTAGGGATCATTGGGGAAGAAGGGTTAATGAATATGACTACAGAGGGGTAGCAAGAGCAAGATGTTTGTAATGATAGGATAAATCTGCATCTTAACTGTAGAACTATAGCAAATCTACAAGTGCGATAAAATGAGGTAGAATTATATACACACATTGTACTAGTGTCAATTTCCCAGTTTTGATACTGTACAAACAGTTACTTAAGATGTGGGAAACTGGGTGAAAAATACATAGGACCTCTGTACTCTTCTTACAACTTCATATGAATCTATCATTATCTAAAAATAAAGTTACATAAAAAGAGTTTTAAACTGTTTCATAACTACTTGTTAATGTCAAAATGAAAAGAAGCATCTACAGGAGGCACTTCAAACAGCCTATTACCAGAAAATGCTTACTCTTAGAAATTAATTCCCATAGCCAAGGGCTTACCTGAAATTTTCTTCAGAAATGTACACTCCATTTTTTTCACGGGCTGCAGCAAGATCTCGTTTCAGACGCTCTATCTCTTCTGTATACTCCTATGCAAGAAGAATGTCATGTCAATGTAACACTTCAGTTTGGGGAAGATATGCAATAAATAAAACAAAGTTAGCCCTCCTATGTTTTTTAAAGCATAAAAATGTATGATAAAAAGTCATAACCATACTTTTCATTCAATATTAATCCGTTTAGAATAAAGTGTTTCAACAGCTTCCAAAACTCCTTTAAATGCACTCATTATAAAAATACAGGCTTCTGAAGAAAAAACACAACCTCCAGTACCCAGGTTGGTCTCTAAATAGCATCTCACATTAAAAGGAACCAGGATTTCTTAGAGAAGCGACTGACTCTAGGACTGGGGCAAGAAACATTCAGGATGAACCTACAACATCTTGTCAAACAAAATAGGAAGAAAGCCAAAGAAGCCTAGGCTAGTGAAAAGGACTCAAGAACCCACTTAAGAGGTACCCACTGACCAAAGACGGGACAGTTTGAACATCAGTGAGGATATTATAACTACAACTGTAATTAGTATAACTACAATTGGTAAGCACAAATATTTTAAGTCCATGAGTTTATAATGATATTAAGAAAGCTGGGAAACCAACTCATTACTCTCAAAACTGTCAAAGGAAATGAATCAAGCATTTGTCCTGCCTTTCCTATAAGAATTATACCCTTGGGTAGCTGAGGGAAAGTTCCTCTTTATAGAGGTAGTCCAGCAATCAACTAAGAAAGAATAATTGAATTAGAAAATTATCATTTTGTGATCGTTAAAGAACTAATGGATCAAGTCACTTGAATATAATCAATTCCCCTCAAAAAGAGAAAGAACCACGTTCTGTGCTTCCTAGTGGGAGAACATACCACCACCTATGAACTAGTTTGGCCAAAAATATATAAATAAATAGAACCTGAATCTATCAAGCCTCAAAATCCAACTACCAATTTATAGAAAATATGAAGAATAGAACATGTCAAGATAGTACAGGAAACTTCTACAGGACAATAATACAGATACTTCCACAAATACATTATATGAGGGAAAGTAGATGGAAGAGGAACCAATGTATTGAAACCTAAAGATAGATCAAAAAGTTGCAAAGGGTAAACCTTAATTAGATCCTAAAACAAACTATTAAAAATATACACTGAAACAATTGAAATTTTTAAAATGACCGAATATTTTATCATCTTAAAGAATTACTGTTAAATATTTTAGATTTAATACTAACATTAGGGTTCAAAAATTCAAGTGTCTAAATAAAATTAATGCTTATAAAAGAGCCTGGCATTTTTATAACAATGAATATAAAATCATTGTAGTTTTCCTCAGGTCCTGACAATTTTGAGGCTCTTTATGAAAAAAGAGGTTTTCTCAAATAAACTTCCTTTAAACTGATTCCAAGAGGTATTACACTGCTGTACACCTGAAATTAACACAACATTGTAAATCAACTATACTCCAATAAAAATCTTTTTTTAAAAGCTACAGTAATTAAAACTGTATATTAGTGGACGGACAGACATAAATCAATGGAACAGAATAGAAAGCCCAGACATGTGCCCACACAAATATACCCAACTGATTTTTCACAATGGTGCAAAATCAGTTTAATGGAGAAAACATAGCTTTTTCAACAAAGAATGCTAAAGCCATCCAGACACCCCACAGGTGAAAAAAATGTACCTTGATCTAAGTCTTACGCCTTATACAAAAATCAACTCAAAATGGATCATGAAATTAAATGTGAGATGTAGAAATACAAAACCTTCATTAAAAAAAAAAAAAGGAAAAAATCTTCAGGATCTAGAGGTAGGCAAAGAGTTCTTGCAATTGACACCAAAAACACAATGCATAAAAGAAAAAAATTGACAAGTTAGACCACATCGAAATTATAAACACTTGCTCTGCAAAAGCCCATAAGAAGAGGATGAGAAGAAAAGTACAGCCTGGGGGATAATAATTGCAAACCATGTTTGTGACAAAGGACTAGTATGTAGAATATATTAAAAACTTTCAAACCACCACCACCACAACAAATAATCCAATTAGAAAATGGGCCTAAAAACATGAACAGACGTTTTACCAAAGAGGGTAACAAACAGCAAATAAGGACATGAAAAGACGTTCAACATCATTAGCCAGTACAGAAATGTAAGTTAAAACCACAGTGAGATATTATTTATTACCTATCATACTCATCAGAATGATTAAAATAAAAAATAGTTACAACACCAAATGCTGGTAAGGATGTGGAGAAACTAGATGACTCATACATTGCTAGTGGGAATGTAAAATGGTATAGCCGCTCTGGAAAACAGCTTGGCAGTTCCTTAAAAACTTATCATTCAATTACCATACAACACAACAATTATACTCTTGGGCAATCATCCCAGAAAAATGAAAATTTTATGTGTACACAAATTACTGTAAACTAATGATCAAAGCAGTTTTATTTATAATTGTGAAAAATTGAAATCAGCCCATATGTCTTTCAACAGATGAATCTGACAACAAACTGTATGTATGGTATACACATACCATGGAATATTCCTCAGCACGAAAAAGGAAAATCTATTGATATGCACAAGTCAGGTGAACCTCCAGGGAATTATGCTGAGTGAAAAAAAGGCAATCCCAAAAGTTTGCATACTATATGATTCCATTCAATAACACTTTTGAAATGGCAAAGGTTTAGAAATAGAGTACAGATAGTGGATAGCAGAGATTAGGGAGGGGAGGTGAAAGTGGGAAGGAAAAGATTATAAAAGGGCAATGAGGAATCCTTATTATGACGGAACTGTTCAGTATCTTGACTGTGGTGGTGGCTCCATGAACCTACACATGTGACAAAATTGTATAGCATTAACTAAACACACACACGTGAATACAAGGAAAACTGGGGAATAAGATCAGTGAGTTGTTATTAATGTCAATACCCCTATGGTGATTTTTTACTATATTGTTTGATAAAATGTACAAAGGATCTCTCTGTATTATTTCTTCCAACTGCAAGTGAATCTACAGTTACCTCAATAAAATCTTCAATTAAAAAAAAAAAAACTATTACCAAGAAAAGGAAAAGACAAGCCAGACTGGGAGGAAATATTTACAAATAATCTCATAAAGGGCTTGTATCAAGAAGATATGAACAACTCTTTACAACTTAATAAAAAGACAACCCAATTAAAAATTGGGCAAAGGATTTAGTAGACATTTCACATAAAAAATATACAAATGCATAATAAACATGTGAAGATACTCAATATCTTGCATTAATGAATAAGATGCTTATTCATTAGGGAACTGCTAATTAAAACTTCCTTGAAGCACCATTATATACTTAAATTTTGCTGACTTGATAGAGCTGGTAAAGTCAACATATTAGCATTAGAAAAAACATTTTAACACATAGGGTATTTAGTTCAAATCATTAGATGAAAAGCCTTACCATAGGCAATTTAATAAATTTTTTTAACAATTATCTATTTCAGCTCCTCATTTTCACATTTGTCAAACAAGATTATACATTACTCCACAAAAATTCACAAATACCTTAATCAGAGCTTTTTTGGTGAGTTTCTGGTTAACTTCAGGCTTATTGAGTATGTTCTTTGCTCTGTGAGCATATTCCAATGTACTCAGAGTTTCCTGTGATGAAAAGAAAAGGCCAATTACCGAAAATACTAATTTTCAACAAGAGAAGCCACCGCAATGAGAAGCCCACGCACCACAACAAAGAGCAGTCCCGGCTCACCGCAACTAGAGAAAGCCCGCGTGCCAGCAACGAAGACCCAACGCAGCCAAAAATAAATAAATAAAATTAACTAATTAATTAAAAAAATGTTTAGACTTAGATTTTGGTGATAGTTGCACAGCTCTGTGAATACAGTAAAATCACTGAATTATATACTTTTAATGGGTGAATTTTATGGTATGTGAATTATATCCCAATAAAGATATTTTTTTAAATGAAAGAGGAGTTAGAGACCTTATAAAAGCTTTTCCTAATTCCATTTAAAGCACATAACCCAATATAAGATTTTACCATCTTTGTTGTTTCTCTTAGTTTTCCTACCTGTTCCCACACATCCAACCCCATCTTCAGTGCTCTCTAAGCAGCCTGTAAAACAGCAGCATTCACTTAACCCACTTCTAAGTCCTCAATTAGACCATCCACTGCTAATGACCACAGCAATTTTCTTTGAAGACTGTGTGGAAAAATGCAATTAAGTAACTAGTTTGGTTTTTTTTTTAATTGGGGTATAATTGCTTTACAAAGTTGTGTTAGTTTCTGCTGTACAGCAAAGTGAATCAGCTATATGTATACATATATCCCCGCTTTTTTGGATTTCCTTCCCATTTAGGTCACCAGAGAGCATTGAGTAGAGTTCCCTGTGCCATACAGTAGGTTCTCATTAGTTATCTATTTTATACACAGTAGTGTATATATGTCAATCCCAATCTCCCAATTCATCCTACCCACCCCTCTTAAGTAACTATTTATTTTATTTTTTTTTTTTTAATTTTTGGCTGCATTGTGTCTTTGTTGGTGCGTGCGGGCTTTCTCTAGTTGCGGCAAGCGGGGGTTACTCTTCATTGCAGTGTGTGAGCTTCTCATTGCGGTGGCTTCCCTTATTGCGGGGCATGGGTTCTAGGGTGCGCAGGCTTCATTAGTTGTGGCACGCAGGCTCAGTAGTTGTGGCTCACAGGCTGTAGAGCACAGGCTCAGTAGTTGTGGCACATAGGCTTAGTTGGTCCGCGACATATGGGATCTTCCCAGACCAGGGCTCGAACCCATGTCCCCTGCATTGGCAGGCGGATTCTTAACCACCATGCCCAGGAAGTCCCAGTAAGTAGTTTTTTAAGATTAAAAATTGCCAGAAAGGAGAAAGACAATTTTTCCAGTGGTGTCCTCCTCTACATGTCCACATGCAATGGTCAGATTCTTTTTACCGTAGTATAGAATGAATGAAGCCAATTGATGAACTTTAAAAATATGTGATATTAAATAAGAATTATAGCTACTACACTTCTGGATACCTTTCAAAGAGCTTACCTCAAGATTGAGAGATGCAGGAGAAACTGTTGCAATTATAGATGTTTTTGTACGTCCCCCAAGAGAGTCCTGGAGGATTCTAGTTAGTTTAGATTCTCGATAAGGAACATGAGGTGTTCTTTCTACAAGAGCAGTAATAACCCTTCCCAAAGTCAACAGGGATTGATTGATATTTCCAGCTTCCCGAGCTCTCTTGTCAACTGCTCCAGAACGTCCAATGTTTTCACTTCCTGCAAGATCAACCTTAAATTTAAAAAATAAAAGTAAGTTCTCAGTCTATTGGATTTGGAATAGAAGACTTTCATTCTCGTATTGTACATAAATATATTAAATAGCCAGTAATTTTTCCATAATTAACAATCCACTACAAACCTAATAATCCAGTGACTACAAAAATATTGTCTATAAATACAAACCTTCAAGCTGCTTTATGAGGTGATAAAGAATGAAACATTGGAATAGAACTACCATCTGACCTAGCAATCCCACTTCTGGGTATGTATCCAAAGGAAATGAAATCACTATCTCAAAGAAATATCAGCACTCCCACGTTCATTGCATTATTCACAATAACCAAGGTATGAAACAGCCTTAGTACCCATTGATGAATGAACAGATAAAGAAGATGTGATGTGATACACACATACACACTTGAATATTATTCAGCCACGAGAAAGGATATCCTGCCACGCTGTACATTTTAAATACTTAATTTTATTTGGCAATTATGCCTCAATAAAACTAGAAAAAAAAAACAGAAAGAATGAAACAGTGGTTATTAGTGTTGATGCTTACCAAGTTCAACTTTCCAATTTTAACAAGCTCCTCTCCATCAGTTGTAGTTTCTTTCATATGTATGGTAACAGAGAAAACTGAGTGGGAACGACTAGAAAACAAGACCAAGTTGCCCAGTCATTATACAAAACATTATTTGCTTTCTATAAAATATTGAAAACAGCAAAGAAAGATCTAAATCCACCAGGGTAGAAAAAGATAGTATCAGAGAAGATACCAATAAGATTTTGGAAGACAGTGGATGAATAGAATGCTAGGTTTTTGTTTTCTTCCACCTGCCCCCCGCAGGGGAGATCCCAAAAGGGAAGGCTTGCAATCGATCTTTCTATTTATAAGAACCACTTGAGGGGCTTCCATGGTGGCGCAGTGGTTAACAATCTGCCTGCCAATGCAGGGGACACGGGTTTGAGCCCTGGTCCAGGAAGATTCCACATGCTGCAGAGCAACTAAGCCCGTGCACCACAACTACTGAGCCTGCGCTCTAGAGCCTGAGAGCCACAACTACTGAGCCCACGCGCCTAGAGCCTGTGCTCCGCAATAAGAGAAGCCGCTGCAATAAGAAGCCCTCACACCGCAACGAAGAGTAGCCGCCCCCCCCGCAACTAGAGAAAAACCCGCGCACAGCAATGAAGACCCAACGCAGCCAAAAATAAAATTTTTTTTTTAAAAAGAACCACTTGAAATAAGTCATTACCATAAATTCAAACAGCACCAGGCAAGCCATCTGATTACTCCCCTTCAAAGCCAATTGTTCTAAAAGTACATTGCCTGCTTTGAGAATGTCATCAGAGATAGGTAGCTCCTTCCACTGAACAGCAGAAATTAGTAAACAGTGTTTACCAAAACACTACAAGATAATCACTGCTAGACTATAAAGTTTTCCAAAGTCTGTCTTATGCTGTATATTGACATTCAACTTTTATCTGAGAGATATCAAAATCATACAGACAACCAAAGACATCATTCCTTTCTGCATCAATGACATTTGGTAAATAACATTATGTTTGTTAATGTCATTGATGGTTAGCATATGGTAATTTTTAATTTCCTCATTTGTACTTTTCACGTTACTTGGAAAATTTTACAATAAGTATCATTTTTACAAAATTATTTGAATTATCTTATATAACAGAAAGGAGGAAGGGCACATGGAAAAATATAAACTATAGATTTGAATTATAATATGCATCTCATATTCTCCTACCATAATTTACCCATTCCTAATTGAAGATTATGGAATTAATGCAATTAAACACAAAAGTCAACTCTGATTTTGGAAAAGTGAATTACGTTTTCCTTCTCTTTATCACATACATTCATAAGAAGAGATCTTTATTCCAGTCTACGTACGAAAAAGGGAATCCTTAATTATTCAAATTTACAGAATAATAGGAATTTTATATTTCAGAGAAAAGTATTTAGAGAAAAGAAATTTTCTTAAGTTCATTCCTCCAAATTCTAAATAAAGTTATAAACCAATCATTCAATGAAAATGGAAATTTCATTCTATGATTGGTTTATAACTTAAGTTTTTAAATGGAAAGCTATTATAGGAAAATTTAATTAAAATTTTAATAGCACACATAATTCCATGATCTTAATTACTTTCATCTTATGCTATTTTTCTTCTTTCTTTAAATGCATACATATTTTTACAGAGTTGCAATTATAATCGTTATAGCATATTGTAGAAATGTCCAACTATAAGAGAGCAAAGAAATGAGAGCCTTAAAAGTCATTTTGTAGCTCAGGGAAAATGATATTCAGATAAGTTTAACTACCTGAAGTAACATATTTAGTTAACTGCAGAACTGGAACTAAACACAAATATCTAACTCCTAATCCACAGCTCTTTCAATTACATTCTGATGTTTCCTTCAAAGACTAGCAGAAAAAAAATCACCTCTGACTTAGTGAACTGCATTTGGAGAGTTTGGGATGCATCCTATAAGGGGTTACTATCAAATATGCCCCTTTCTCCTCTTAAAAGCCAGTGTTAGTGACCATTTGTCTTCCTACATTAAAACGAAGCCATTGGGGGAAAAAAAAATCACGTTGCACAACCTAAATATATAAAATTTTTGTCATTTATACCTCAATAAAGCTGGAAAAAAATAAAATAAAGTCATTTGATTTTCCTCTAATCCTTACTCAAATCAGAGGTTTTCAAACTGTGTTCTCAGTATACTGAGAGGCTCCAGAAAAGTGCTCAGGGCAAACCTTCCTAAGGTTGAGGAGCTTAGCCTCTGAGCATCCTACTGCCAAATCAACTATAGCCGCCACAGTTTAATCTGGGCTCCCATGTATAATTTCATTTGGGAAAAGAAGTCTTCTCCTTTAAAAGACTTAATACTTCTGCTCAAGTTCAACTTGTCTTTGTTCTCCTTTCAACATTCTCCCAACATTGGTGCTCTCCCTATAAATCTCAAGCCAATTACTAAGGCATGCAATCTAGCATACAATCTAGACGTGTGACTCACATACCTTAACTCACCCCACTGTGATTCCCCAAGTTCATAATTCTTCTTAAAAAGGAAATGGAGCGGTGAGGGAAACAATGGCTTTCTCACCTAGAGTAGGCATTCATCAAAGTTGCTGCAGTTGTCCTTTTTGCTGCCCCCTTCTCCAAAATTTGATAGACTTCATCCTTGTTGTGTACTGTAATTTCTTCTAAACCTTTGATTATCACTCCCCTCTGACAAAATATCAAAAAAGCATCCATTAGATTGGTTTTAATATATATATATAGATAGATAGATTTCCCAAAGTATCACACATTAACATTTGGAGTCATTTCATTCTCAAAGACTGAAGTTACCTTGTTACGAGGATCATCAAACATCTGTAGTCTCTCAGAAACGTCAGAAGATGGATTAAGGAGATCAAAAAGCTCTTCATTATAGATTTCCAACAGTGACACTTTGACTGAAAATTCAGTACCATTATCAGTAAGTTTCTCAAAAATTTGATGAAGAGTACGTGGAATTATACCAGCCAAAGGATCCTGAAATTGTAACATTAATAAAGACTTTAAAGAATGCCATTTACTGCAATAGTTAAAACACATATAACAAGGGCCTCCTTTATAGTATATTTAAACATAAGTATGTCAAAACAGGTTTAAAAACAAAACAAAACTAACCTGTTGGAGAAGCCAAGCCATTTACAACAGTCTGTTTAATAGTAATTATTCTTCCTTACACCTTCCACAAATCTGTCATTCCTGTCAGCCACTTTATGCCTGAGCATTACACAGAAACCAATTGAACCAAGCTACTTATACAGCCAATTTCAATAATCCTTTCCAAATTTTCTCATGAGAACATAACACCATCATTTTAATCAGAAGCGTTCATCTAACAGTATATTCTCTAATTCTGACTAACTTTATGATACTAACTCCCGCACTGCAAGGTTTTCCCCTTCAAGCCCTACTCACATTCCACTTTCCCACAATAGTCTGCTCCAACTATTCTCTCCGCAACAGACCCTTCTCTTATCACTTAACTGTGCCATATGTATTGCTCCTCTCTCTGCCAATAAGAATGTTTGTTTCTTAAACAAAAGCCATACCATATACTTTAATTTTACTGTAGTAGTAGTTTCTCCTAAATTCATGTTTGACATGGGTACTCTGATCTTTTCCATTTCAAGACAGGCCTTCAACCAAGTTTTATTTGGATATACTTCAGCCACTTTAGAGACAGAAGTCTGTTATAAACAATAAATACCTCCTCCCAAGTATATTCTTCATTAGGTGACCTTTCACCTTCCATTGTAAAGGTTTTTCCAGTGCCAGTTTGGCCATACCTGTCAAAATTAACAAAAGTGTTAAACAAAAGAACGAATACACGCATCTAAACCTTTTCATCAATTTGAAAAATAGTGTTTCACTCACGCAAAAATAGTGCAGTTATAGCCCATAATAACTTCATCCAGAATTGGACAAACGACACTTCGATAAACGTCAATTTGTTTAGTAGATGCTCCAAAAACCTATCCAAAAAAAAAAAAAGGCATTTCTTAAAAACAAAAAACACTTCAGAATTACTTTAATAATTTTGTTTTTAATATATTAACTTATTCAGCCCACTAGAAACCATTTGACAACTTAAAGGATTAACTGAAATTTGTAACTGTACACTAGAACCTACAGAAAATATGTGTACTAGGATAACTTTACATTAGTGAATAATAAAGAAGTAGAAGCATTTTAGGAAGTAAGTACCATATCAAAAGTATATGTTTTCCTCGAGCTTTTGTCGGCCAATCCTCCAGTTCGTACACTAACTTCTTTCCGTATGTGATCACATTCTACTACAGAATGGGCATTAACTTTCCGCTCTGCCAAATTAAATGGTCTGTAAAAAGAAACACAGAAGGTTATTCAAGAACTCTTAGTTATCTGGTTATTGATGACATTTTTGTTAATACCTCAGACAAGAACAATGTGAAGCTTTAACTACACTGTTGGTGATAGAGATTAAATGAGGAGTAAATGACACTGCTAAGGCAGACAGCAGAATTTTAAGGGTTTCAAATCCCAGAAATAAAATTAGTTTTTTAAAAAGTTTTGAAAGACATGTACAATTTTGACAGTTTCTTGGAGTAGATGCTAACAGAATTAACTTGTAAAAAATGCCAAACTTATTTTTTAGAATTCTATTTCCACTGTTCTTAGAATCCAGTCAAGTTAGGTTATGATGTAGTAGAAATAACATACCAGATTTGCGTTCAAAATATTAACCTGCCAGTGGATAAATGGCACAAAATAAAAAACAGATTAAAATAATGACTAATACGTTGAGTGCTTACTAGGTGCCAGGTACTCACTGTTCCAAGTGCTTCACATGTATTAACTGTTTGTCCTCACAGCACTGTGAGGTCTAGTGGGGAACAGTGACATAAAACAAGTGATTATAAGAGAGGTGATGTTTAGAAAGGGTACGTAAAAGGTAGGAACATACAGCAAAAGTTTAATGTGGCCTTAATTGGGACAGGGTGGGATAGGGGAGAGGCATGGGTGATGGGAAAGACTCCCTGTGAAGTAAACTAAGATAATAAATGCCTCCTTAGGCATTTCAGTAGAGTGAGGACTCTCCATCCAGTCTGCTTGGGCAATGTAGTCCATTGTGCCTGTCTTCTCATTTGAAAATTAAGGTTGGTAATAGTACCAACCTCACAGTGTAGGGAAAGAAATCCTGTTTAATTTATTGTTTCCCCAGTGTCTACTACTATGCTTAGCACACAGTAGGCATGCAAATATCTGTTATACTACACTGCTTAATAAATGTCATCCTAAGGGGAATGATGGGAAAGCTAAAAAGAACCATAGTCCACAGAATAGCATCCATAAGATATTGATACACTTAACGCACATCTGGGCCAAAGGGAAAGGTGTACTCTTGACCTGAGTTCATTTTTCCCATTCATTATCACATACTGTGACAGGAAACACCAAATAGGAAATTATCTTTCCCCTCATTACTAGACGAACCAAGTTGCTATTTATTTTAAGAAGGATACCTCAATGTCCTCTGGCATGCCCCACCCCCTAGCATGTTTGACCGGTCAGAAGACCAAATTTGTGATCCTGGGAAATTTAACTCAGTAACTTCCAAGTAATATCTGGTCATGCTGTCATTTGTCAAATGTACTGAAACCTACACAATGCACATAAGTCACAGTATGCAGTATTATTAAAAGTTCAACAAAATTAAGTCAAAACCAACTTGTACTGAGGTAGGACAAAAGTATCAAGTGGAATGAATTCCTCTCATATGGTTAAAGCTTTTCCAATTGGTCTAATCTCTTGCCTGGATGTGTGATTAAGTTACCAAATGAATACCATTCAAGCTGTCAGGGCAGAGTAGTAGAAATTCACACAAATCACACATTCCTAAGAGTTATCAAAGCTCCCAGAGAGAAGCTTAAGGGACTGTTGGCACTGCAATAAAGAGTGCTGCTAAGCAACTATTTTCCTATCCAGACTTCTTTAATTAGATATTGCAAGGTTTCTGCTGATGACACTAGCAAACCCATCAATTTTAGTTGGCCTCAATACAGTATATTAAAATTCAAACAACCAAAATGGTAAACAAAGACTGAGGATTTTAAAAAAAAAGTCGTGTCCAGCAGACTTTTTGAATGAATTGCTAAATCCATTCATTCATTCCATAAATATTCATAGAGTTGTTGTACAAGTAAAGAACATCGTAAAGATTGTATTCATTGTAACCAAGTAATGAAGTCATCTCTCTTCAAATTTTGCTGATCTCTTAGGCTACAATAAACTGTGCCAATTAAAAAGTTTAAAACTGGGGGAAAAAGGCTTCCCTGGTGGCACAGTGGTTAAGAATCTGCCTCCCAATGCAAGAGACACACGTTTGAACCCTGGTCCAGGAAGATCCCACATGACACGGAGCAAATAAGCCCGTGCACCACAACTACTGAGCCTGCACTCTGGAGCCCGTGAGCCACAACTACTGAAGCCTGCATGCCTACAGTCCGTGCTCCACAAGAGAAGCCACCGCAATGAGAAGCCCGCACACCGCAATGAAGTGTAGACCCCGCTCACTGCAACTAGAGAAAGCCTGTGGGCGCAGCAGCAAAGACCCAACGCAGCCAAAAATAAATAAATTTAATAAATTAAAATTTAAAAAAAAAACGGGGGAAAAAATCAGAGAAGAGTATGTGACAGAAACCACACGTGGCCTGCAAAGCCTAAAATATTTACTATCTGGGCCCTTTACAGAAAAGATTTGACAACCTCCGAGGGTCTCATAAGTTGTTTATTTAGTAAAGTTTAAGGACATGTTTGCATTAGGAAGGCTATTTGAAAAAGAAAAGGCTAACTTGAAAAGAAAAACATCTCTTTATACTGAAGTTATTGTAAACATTAGACACAACCTAAGCACTTTTCATTAGTGATAAAGTAAAAGAAATCTCTTTTAAGTTAAGCCTTGAAATGTATGGAGATAATAAACATGAAGTTCAGGATAATGTTTAACTCTTGGGGTAGAGAAAAGGGATGCGGAGGGATACGCTGGGACTCTAGATGTAATGATTGTTCTGTTTCTAATCTGGGTGATGGATACGCAGATGTCTGTTTCATTGTTCTCTATAACTTTTTATAGGTCTGACATATTCTGTAACTAACAATAAAAATGAAATTAAAGAAAATGAAGCCACACAGAAAAGGTAATACCACTTGACTTTACTAAACGATCAAAATCATCTAAAACTTTGGCTAGACTTAAGGTTACCACCAAATGTTTTCTCTGGCGCCTACTTTAGAAAGTTAGCTATTACCTTTGATATCTACAACTCAAGTCACCAAAGCTGTGTAGGCAATAACCTAAGAAAGTTTGTTAATACACTTTTTAAATAACCTTTTAATTTTAGAATACGTTTGAATTTACAGAAAAGTTTCTGATAGTTGGTAGTTTTTAAAACAACAGCAGCAAAAACAGACATACAAAACACACAAATACCAGTAAACTATGGAGGGCCTCAAGTATCTTCAAGTATGTCCTTCCCCTCCTAGCTCATTTTAAAATTGGGAAGTGATATGGAAACCACTGGGAAATGTAGCAGAACTTAAGTTTTCTCCTTGATCTTAAAAACATAAACTCACTCTACAACTTAATTTTTAAATTTTAAATACAGTGATGTTTACTTGTTTAGTAGGGATTAAGGAAATACTGCATCTAGAATAAAAAGAGGGGACTGATTACGTTTTTAGAGGTGATGGAGGGGATGGCAATCCCAACATAAGTGCTAAAACATCTGTAAAGTAGGTGTGCAGTCATCTCCAAACGGACCAACTGCAAGGAGTGACACCTAAATCTTTGTCGACAGTAGTTTTTTTAGAAAAGAACACATTTCACTAAAGAACGGCGACCAAATTCTCCTTCTGAATAGCAGTTTAAACTATAAACTCAGATATAAATTCCTTTCTTCTGAAAAATAAAGAAAAAATACTAATTTACTCCTCACAGCAACCTGGTGTCATTCTATCAAACAGAACGCAGATAACTATGAAACAGGAAGGTCTGGTCCCTTCAGAAATTGCAAACAAAAGCTCTCTCTCCTCGGACCGCGCAGGAAGGAGCCCTGCAGCAAAGCCCGGGGCTCGGAATCCTGCCAAGCTCGGCCTACCTGCATCTCACCACCACTTGGATGTTCTTCCCCTTCTCATCTTTCTTCTTCGCAGATGAATTCGGCTGAGACGCCATGACGGTCCCCGCCGAAAAATCAAGGCCTGGTCGCGGACTCGGGCGCCGTGGGGCGTGGAGCGGCTCGGCGGCCGGCGCGGACCCGGATGCCCTCCTCCCCTGTCGGGTGCTGGCGTGGCCGGGGAAATCGCTCTCCACCAGGGACTGTGACTGGCCCCGGCGTCTGTCCTCCACCCGCCCGAGCCTTCGAATCACCAGTCTAGTATCCGCCCGAAGCCCAGGAAACCAAGCAACGACTCGGCGCCTCAATTTGAAAAAGGAGCCGATTCTCCGGGCCAATTGCAGCGCAGGCGCGCAAGGCACCATGGGACGCGGTGTAGACACCAGATCCCGCTCCCGGGGCGTGGCCCGCTGGAAAGTAAATAGCAGATCCAACCGTGCCCTCCTGGAACTCGTAGTCTAGTGGGAGAGACGCCGGACTTGGTAGTGTCACACTTAAACTTGCTCAATTTGGTCAATTATATCGCGTCTCTAAACCAAAATTTTCTCATCTTCAAAATGGGAATAATAGCAACCATCTCAGAGAGCTGTGTGAGAATTAATGAGGTGGTGCGGGTAAATAGCTTAGACTAGAACATGGAAGCGCTCAGGAAGGCTGGTCGTGATTGTAATTGTTATTAGATAATTGTAAGAGAGTGCTGTGGAAGCACAGAAGAGAGAGGTCCAAAGGAAGCCCCTTTCTCGGAGGAAACGTCCAGACTAGTTTTGAAGAATAATTAGGAAGTGTTAAGGCTACCACGGGTACGAAATCGTGATGAAAAGGACACTGAATGTTACTTTAGGACTAGGAATTTATCCTTTAACTGATGAGAAATCGTCATCCCCAAATGATTCCAAGAAAGAAAACAAGATCAGTTTTGCTCTTTCCGACAGCCGTCCTGCAGTAACTGCTGCAGGCTCAGGACGCGCTTCCCCCTGTCTACGTGGCGCAGCGTCGGGCAGGGTCTCAAGGAGGTTGCGCAAACGCCCGCCCCAGTCAGCCTACAAATCCCGGCAGCCCGCGCACCCTGGCCCGGCTCGCACGCAGTGACCGCTGGCTTCCGTAAGGGTACTCTGGGCGTTTCGGCAGTGCTTGGGGTGACTCGACCAGCTTAGGTGTGGGTGCTGGACCCAGGAAATAATGAATCATGGGCCTGTGCCATAGTCGGCTCTGGGAACTGCGCTTCTGGGCCACACTTAGGCCACGGGAACCTAGATATCATAGTTTCTTTCTTTTTTAAAAAATTAATTATTTTTATTTGCGTTGGGTTTTCGTTGCTGCGTGCGGCTTTTCTCTAGTTGCGGCGAGCGGGGGCTACTATTCGTTGTGGTGCGCGGGCTTCTCATCGCAGTGGCTTCTCTTGTTGCGGAGCACGGGGTCTAGGTGCGTGGGCTTCAGTAGTTGTGGCGTGCGGGCTCAGTAGTTGTGGCTCACGGGCTCTAGAGCACAGGCTCAGTAGTTGTGGCACATGGGCTTAGTTGCTCTGTGGCATGTGGGATCTTCCCAGACCAGGGCTGGAACCCGTGTCCCCTGCATTGGCAGGCGGATTCTTAACCACTGTGCCACCAGGTAAGTCCCAAGATACATTGTAGTTTCTTAAGTGACAGCCAGGTGGGGTGGAAAGCTCTCAGGCCCCTTTAAGTGTTCCTCTGCTTATTAACCTCCTACATTCCCCCAAGAAAACATCTACATCTACAGCTTAGATGGATGGTCCTCTCCATCCTTCATAGCCAGCTGTCTACTGATATCTCCTCTTAGATGGCTCACCAGCATCTCACAATGGACCTGTCCAAAACAGGTCCCCCCTTTACCCCCCTTACCACCACCCTAATCTTTCTCATTTAGACACGTGGTGCTAACCAGACCTTTGATTCCTTTCTTCTCCCTGTCTAGTGCAGCCCTGTTGCTTTTATCACCTCTGCCCTCCACTCTATTCCAAGTCTCTTTTATCTCTTCCCTGAGTAACTGTCCTTAACAACCTACTTAACAGGTCTCGCTGCTTCTGCTCTTTTCCATTCCCACTGCATTCACTCAGCAAAGGGAAGGCTATTTTTTAAAAACGAACAGATTATGCCCTTCATGTACTTTATAACCTTACATTAGCTTCTCATTGTATACCTAGGATAAAATCCAAACTCTTTACCATGTTCTGTAAGGCCCTTGTCAGGAAGGGAAAAATTTCTCCCTTTACCCATGCTGAATTCTTGTTGTTGGACTAATGAAATAGACACAAGACAGATTAACAGGCAGAAAAAACTAATTTTAATTGGAGCACAAGGAAGTCTCATAGAAATGGGACCTAGGAAGTGGCCAAAGCAGGCAGCTTGTAATTTTTAGACAAAGAAACAAAAAATTTATGAGAAATTGACAGAGAAACTGAGTTTGGGGTGCTCAATTAGCAAATAATCTAAACAGAGTTTAGGCTTGGGGTAGCAAATTAAAGAAGTCACAAGATCTGTTTATATAGGCTTCTTGCCTGAATTCCCTGTCTCTGGCGATAAGGGTGTCCTTTTACCTCTAGATGCAGGGAGTGCACCTTTCACATGAGAGGTTTATTTCCTGCTCACAGGGAGACAGAAGGGTCAAAGTGTCCCTGTGGCAGTGACCCTTTCTTAAGTAACTTTATTTCCAAATCATCAATATGCCACTGAGGTACATTTTGGGGGCAGCCTATCATGGGCCCCAACACCCTCATGATCTGGCCTTGGCCTATACAAACAACTCCAGCCTCTATCCACACAGCTTACTACCGTGCTCCAGAACCCCTAAGCTCTTTCCTGCAGCCAGACCTTTGTATTTGTTGTACCATCTCCCTACAACTCTCTAGTTTGGCTCCTTGCATGGCTTACCCATTCTCATCCTTCGGATCTCAACTCAACTTTCTCTTTAAAAACGCCCTTCTTGACCATTCTATCTAAAACATATTCCTCCTTTAATTTTCTGTCTCAAGATGCTGATTATTTCCTTCATAACACTTACTATAATCTATAATTACATTGTCACTGTATTGTCTATCTACCTTGCTAAAATGAAAGTTTCTTCAGGGACTGTGTTTTGCTCAATATTCCCCGACCAGGGATGGAACCTGTGCCCCCTGCAGTGGAATCGCAGAGTCTTAACTGCCAGGGAAGTCCCTCCCAGTGTCTTGAATGGAGCCTTACACAAAGTAGTCACTAAAAAAATATATGAGTACCTGTAGGAAATTACTTAACCTCTCTCAACCTTGGTTTCCCCGTCTGTAAAATGGAGATAATAATCATTACTATTATTGTAAGAATTAAAATAATAATATGTGTAAAGTACCTGGCACATAATAGGTCAAGAAATGTTAATTTCTTCTTTTCTTTCTCATTAGTAAATATCTAAACTATATTTAAGGAATTCCCTGGCAGTCTAGTGGTTAGGACTAAGCACTTTCACTGCTGGGGCCCAGGTTAGATCCCTGTCCAGGAACTAAGGTTCCACAAGACGCGTGGCACGGCCAAAAATATAAAAAACCAAAAAACAATATTTACATTAGCTGACATTCGGGTTGATGCAAGAAATTAAAGAGTCTCCATTTGTTAATAGTTATAGCTGCCATTTATCTAGGGCTACCATGTGTCAGATTTTATGAAAGACTTTGTGTGCACCATCTTATTTAATCTTCAGAACAACTCTTTGAAACAGAAACTAGTATTTCTCACTCTTTTATGAATAAACAGGCCAACTAAGTATATTGTCTGTAGTCTACAGCTAATAAATAACAGAGAAGGAACTCAGAATTCTTTCTGATCCCAAATCCCAGATTGTTAACTGCTATCTCCCTCACCTAGTTCACCTAATTTTTTCATGTGGTCAGTGCACCTGCATCCCATTTTCATCATACCCTTATTGAGTTGCTTATTACAAGCCAGGCATTGTAGAAATAGGCTGAATTATATTTCCTGCCCTCGAGACTAGACTAAATCTAACGGAGATGGCCAGGGTCTTATGGAAATTTGTAAGAGTTTTGTTCCACTAGGCAGGTGGCTGTCATTGATATGTTATTTTACACTCTCTGTGGAGCTCAAACTACTCAGGTGAGTCAACACTTCTCTCTTGAAAGTTCGCCCATGTTTAGAAATTTTTTTTTTTTTTTTTTTTTTCAGTACGCGGGCCTCTCACTGCTGTGGCCTCTCCCGTTGCGGAGCACAGGCTCCGGACGTGCAGGCTCAGCAGCCATGGCTCACGGGCCCAGCTGCTCCGCGGCATGTGGGATCTTCCCGGTCCGGGGCACAAACCCATGTCCCCTGCATCGGCAGGCGAACTCTCAACCACTGCGCCACCAGGGAAGCCCTAGAAATTATTTTTAATACTCTAGGAATAGTTAACCTAAATTCTACCAGTGCGATATCATTGGCCATGTGTTTGACCTGGCATTCTCTCTTTCAAGAGTATGTATATTTCTTGTATAAATTATTTTAAATTGAATTTTATTTTTCTTAAATTGAAACATGGACATCATTTTGAAAGTTAAATAGTTTCTAAAGGGCTTATAAAAACAACAACAAAAAAACTATTTCCCTGCTTTATCTCACCCCAATCCCTCCAGACCTCTACTCCAGAAACAACTACTTTCAACTTAGCTACTTTTCTAGCATTTACACATTTTCATTTTTGTAAAGAATTTGTATGTACTGTTACCTTTTGATTAATCAATTTTAGACTTCATTTATTGACTTCCTCTTATGGAAGATGAGGATTTAGTTCTCAAACTTTACTATCCCCTCTGCTTTCCCTTCCCCATACCCCCAATATTACAATTTTTGTTAAATCAAAGACCTGTATTTAGGTTATATGCCTACTCATAGCTGAGCATTTCAATCTAGTGAGATTATGTTTCCTTTACTTTTTGTCTATTGTAAAGTTAATAACTGCCCAGTTTCATTTGATTAGTTTTCCTTATTTTCCTAATTCTTCCTATAGCCCCTCAGTAAAACTTTCCACCAATTCAATCACAACAGAAATCTATCAGTTTCAAGTTGTTTGTAATTGAACTGCTTACTCTCTAGGCCTGTACCAGCTGCCATCCTAGGGTTTCCCTTGGCTTGTTTTTGGTTTTTTCCTATTTATTTATTTATTGGCCATGCTATGTGGCATGCAGGATCTTGGAATTCCCTTTGCCAGTTTCCTGGGTTGGAGATCATGTTTTCTGGATCTCATCTGTGTACTCTTTCCTGCTTTACTCCCTTATTTACTCATGTAGCTTCCTGAGAAACAGTGCAGAGGAAATAAATTTCTTGAGAACTTGCTTCTCTGAAAATGTTTTTATTCTACTGACTCTTGATTGCTGAGTAGGTTATACATAGAGTCCAGATTCTAAGTATTTTTACTTCAGATTTTTTTTTTGAGAGGTGTATCAGTTTCCTATGACTGCTGTAACAAATCACAGCAAACTTGGCGGTTTAGAACAAAAGAAATTTATTCTTTCACAGTTCTGGAGGCTAGAAGTCTGAAATCGATTTCACTGGATCAAAATCAAGGTGTCGGGCTTCCCTGGTGGCGCAGCGGTTGAGAGTCTGCCTGCCGAGGCAGGGGACACGGGTTCGTGCCCCGGTCCGGGAGGATCCCACATGCCGCGGAGCGGCTGGGCCCGTGAGCCATGGCCGCTGAGCCTGCGTGTCCGGAGCCTGTGTCCGCAATGGGAGAGGCCGCAGCGGTGGGAGGCCTGCGTACCGCAAAAAAAAAAAAAAAAAAAATCAAGGTGTCAGGGACCTCCCTGGTGGTGCAGTGGTTAAGAATCCTCCTGCCAATGCAGGGGACACAGATTCGAGCCCTGGTCTGGGAAGATCCCACATGACATGGAGCAACTAAGCCTGTGTGCCACAACGGCTGAGCCTGCCCTCTAGAGCCCGTGAGCCACAACTTCTGAGCCCACATGCCACAAGTACGGAAGCCCCAGCATGCCTAGATCCCGTGCTCCACAACAAGAGAAGCCACTGCAATGAGAAGCCTACGCACCACAATGAAGAGTAGCCCCCTCTCGCCACAACCAGAGAAAGCCCGCGGGCAGCAACAAGGACCCAACACAGCCAAAAATTAATTAATTAATTTTTTAAAAAAGAACATCCTTAAAAAAAAAAAAAATCAAGGTGTCAGCAGGGCCAGGCTCCCTCTTGAGGCTCTAGGGGAGAATTGGTTGCATGTGCCTTCCAGCCTTCTGGCGGCTGCTAGCATTCCTTTTCTTGTGGCACATCACTCCAGTCTACCTCCATGCTTTCACTTCTGCGTCAAATCTCCTTCTGTCTCTCTCTTATGAGGATACATGTGATTACATTTAAGGCCTACCTGGGTCATCCAGAATACTCCCCCCCATCTAAAGATCCTTAATTTAATCACATCTGCAAAGTCCTTTTTTGTTTCATAAGGTAACATTCAAAAGGATTAGGATATAAATATCTTTGGGGGGACTGTTATTCAGCCTACCACAGGAAGGATATCATAAAAATACCTTATTTATTTTGATGCTGTTCTGTTAAATGCCTTAATGCTGATAAGGAACCTGAATTTATACTCTAATTTTTTTTTTAAGAGCTTTGGTTAGCTGATTAAACAAGCCAATACAAATATCCCAAATAAGATTAAATGTAGCGGACTTCCCTGGTGGCACAGTGGATAAGAATCCGCCTGCCAATGCAGGGGGCACGGGTTTGAGCCCTGGTCTGGGAAGATCCCACATGCCGCGGAGCAACTAAGCCCGTGTGCCCCAACTACTGAGCCTGTGCGCCACAACTACTGAGCCCGCGCGCCTAGAACCGGTGCTCCGCAACAAGAAAAGCCACCACAATGAGAAGCCCACGCACTGCAACGAAGAGTAGCTCCCGCTCTCCGCAACTAGAGAAGCCCGCGAGCAGCAACGAAGACCCAACACAGCCATAAATAAATAAGTAAATAAATGTATTTTTTTAAAAAAGGATTAAATGTAGCTAGGGACTACCCTGGCAGTCCAGTGGTTAAGACTCTGCACTTCCACTTCCACCGGTTTGATCCCTGGTCAGGGAACTAAAATCCCGCATGCCATGCCGTGCAGCCAAAAAAAAAAATTTTTTTTAATGTAGCTTTACTGTGTTCTCTTTCAAAAATAGATTTCTCTTTCTGTGAGCTGTTATACGGGACCTTCTAGCAGTCAGTGGTTTTATTGTATAGCCCGTTTATATCCCTCACAAACATAATCATCCAATATTTGTATAATTGTCTGGGTTGTGTAACTTGATATAGATACTTGTGTGAAGTCATAAAACATGGCTAGAGTAGGAGATAGTGATTATTCATTAATTACACTCTCATTAATCACTTCAGAAATAACTGAACTTTGGGCTTTGAAAAACTCACTGATTGGGCTTCCCTGGTGGCGCAGTGGTTGAGAGTCTGCCTGCTGATTCAGGAGACACGGGTTCGTGCCCCGGTCCGGGAAGATCCCACGTGCCGCGGAGCGGCTGGGCCCGTGAGCCATGGCCGCTGAGCCTGCGCGTCCGGAGCCTGTGCTCCGCAACGGGAGAGGCCACAACAGTGAGAGGCCCGCGTACCGCAAAAAAAACCCCAAAAAACTCACTGATTAAAATAATCAATATTTGTTCTACAATCAGTATTTAGCCTACAATCAGTAGTTATTCCACAAATACTTTTAAAATCTCAGTGTGGAGATACCACCTCACATACACTAGGATGGCTATATGTTTTTAGAAATGGATAATAACAAGTGTAAGGATGTGGAGAAATTGGAATCCACACACATTGCTGGTGGGAATGCAAAATGGTGCAGCCACTTTGCAAAACGGTATTGCAGTTCCTCAAAAGTTTAAACAGAGAGTTACCACATGACCCAGGAAATCCACTTCTAGGTATACACTCAGTAGAAATGAAAACAAATATCCACATAAAAACTGTACACAAATATTCAATTGCAGCATTATTCATAATAGGAAAAAAAGTGGAAACACCCCACATGACCATCAACTGATGAATGGATGTTTTAAAAATGTGGTATATCTAAGCAATGGACTACTTACTATTCTACAGTAAAAAGGAATAAAGTATTGATACATGCTACAACATGGATAAACCTTGAAAAGATTATGCTAAGTGAAAGAAGCCAGACACAAAAGACGACATATTGTATAATTCCATTTGTATAAAATGTTCAGAGGACTTCCCTGGTGGTCTAGTGGCTAAGACTCCACGTTCCCAGTGCAGGGGGCTTGGGTTCAATCCCTGGTCAGGGAATTAGACCCCGCATGCGGCAGCTAAGACCTGACATGGCCAAATAAATAAATAATTTTAATAAAAAAAAATAAAGTGTTCAAAATAAGAAAATTCGTAAAGACAGAAAGTAGATTCGTGGTTACCAGGGTCTGGGGGAGGGTGGCATTGGGGTGGTGGTGACTGCTGATTGTGTTTCTTTTAGGGGTGATTAAAATATTCTGAAATTAGTGGTGATGGTTGCACAACCTTGTTAATATACTAGAAACCACTAAATTGTACACTTTTAAATGGCAAATGTTATGGTAAGTGAATTATATCTCAGTAAAAAAATTCTTCAGTGTGATTTTTGGTATTTGAAACAGAAGTACTTCTGCAACTTCTCTCTACAGTGATTAATTTTTAAACACAGAAAGTGTTTCTGACAAAAAATATGACTCTAGACACAGACCTTACACTCTTCACAAAAATTAACTCATAGTGGATCACAGATGTAGATCGATTTTTGTTTGTTTTTGTTTCATTTTTTGTTTTTTTGGCCACACCATGCAGCTTGTGGAATCCTAGTTCCCCAACCAGGGATCGAACCTGTGCCCGTGGCAGTGAAAGTGGGAGTCTTAACCACTGGACTGCCAGGGAATTCCCTGTAGATCGATTTTTATTTTTAATCATTTTTTAATTAAAAAAAATGTTTGGCTGCGTTGGGTCTTTGTTTCTGCACGCAGGTTTTTCTCTAGTTGCGGCGAGCGGGGGCTACTCTTCGTTGTGGTGCGCGGGCCTCTCATTGCGGTGGCCTCTCTTGTTGTGGAGCACGGTCTCTAGGCGCCCGGGCTTCAGTAGTTGTGGCTCACGGGCTCTAGAGTGCAGTCGCAGTAGTTGTGGCGCACGGCTTAGTTGCTCGGCAGCATGTGGGATCTTCCCAGACCAGGGCTTGAACCCGTGTCCCCGTCATTGGCAGGCGGATTCTTATCCACTGTGCCACCAGGGAAGCCCTGTAGATCGATGTTTGATCTGTGGTTGGTTGAATCCAAGGATGTGGAACCTGCTAATATGGAGGACCACCTACACTATACCAAGTTATATAAGGGACTTGAGCATCCGCAGATTTTGGTATCCACGAGAGTCCTGGAACCAGTGCCTGTGGGTACCGACGGACCACTGTATATACCCAAAGAGACTGAAAACTTATGTCCACACAAAAACCTGCCTGTGGATATTTATAGCAGCTTTATTCATAATTGCCAAAACTTAAAAGCTGCCAACATATCCTTTTAGTAAGTGATATATCCAAAGAATTGAATATTGTTCAGCCATGAAAAGCAATGAGCTATCAACCCATGAAAACACATGGAGGAAACTTAAATGTGTATTCCTAAAAGAAAGAAGCCAATCTGAAAAAGCTTCATACTGAATAATTCCAACTATATGACATTCTGGAAAAGGCAAAACTATGGAGACAGTAAAAAGAGCAGTGGTTGCCAGGAGTTAGAGGGGAAGTAGGGATGAATAGGCAGAGCACAGAGGATTTTTAGGATTTTATAATACTATGTATTATACTATAATGATGGATACATGTCATTATATATTTGTCCAAACCCGTAGAATATACAACATCAAGAGTGAACTCTAATGTAAACTATGCACTTTGGGTAGTAGTGATGTTTCAGTGTGGGTTCATCAATTGTAGGAAATGTACCTCTCTTGTGGAGGATGTTGATAGGAGGGCAGGCCATGCAAGTGCAGGGCCGGGTAGTGTATGGGCTATCTCGGAAACTTTCTCTCGCTTTTCCTGTGAACATAAAACTGGTCTTAAAAAAAATAGTCTTTAAAACCTTGAAAAAAAAAAGTGCTTCTGTTCATTTCAGAGCTTTATTTTTACCTTCACAATAAAGAAAAGCATTTTAAATAGGCATCCTACTAACCTAGTGCAGAATTACTGAAATATAAATCTGTGTTTTGTTCTCACTGTATTTCCTTCCAAGCAGGAAGCTAGGTCTTCTCGAAGAATAATTTAAGGATGGCAGGCGTTTGCTACTATCTTGGACCTTCTATGTGAAACCTGTTGGAAGTTATTAGTAATCTGGAGAACTTAGTGTTTTCTATAAACCACCAACTCACCAACATTTGATTTTCCATAGTAATTAGTTTATACCTATGATTATTACTATAATTTTTATGTCCTTAAATTTTACCCTAAAAACTATTATAGCAGATATGATTTTGCAACCACGATCTTGGGTGGTGTAAGAAATATCACATTACTTTATTTTATTTAAATGATATTAAAGGTGACCCTGAGTTCCTCTTCCACGTGGAAACTTCAACCTTGATTACTGTTGCAGATCCCCCCCACAACTCACACTCTGGGATGTGCAAAGGTCCAGGGGTTTCACACAGAGAAAAACACGTGGGAAGAGCCCTCCAGACTTTGATTTATATGAGTTACTTCTGATATACCTATTGTGCAACCACATATAGCCCCTGAAGGGTGGGAACTCTCCTGCTTTTGTGCCACCATTAGGACAAGGGCATTGCTGCCCCAGGACTTTGAAGACAGTGTTTTCTAGGTTCTGCTCCTGCTGAGAAGTCCATAGCCATTCTGACTCCCAGTCATTTGTTTGTGGCCTCTTTTTTTTTTTTCTCTCTCTCTCTCTCTGGAACCTTAAATAATCTTCTCTCTCCCTTCAACGTGCTGAAACTCTGCAATAATCTGACTTGGTGCGCATCTATTTTCACCCACTGAGCTGACATTTGGTGAATCCTTTCACGCTGGCAACTCATTTCCTTCAGTTCTGGAAAATAATTTTGAAGTATCCATTGAATATTTCTACTGGTTTCCTTTTTTTTTTTTTCTGTTCTTTCTTTCTTAAACTCCTATATATATATATATATATATATATATATATATATATATATATAATAGATTGCCACTACCTAGTGATTACTATTAATATTTTGATGTATTTCTTTCCAATGTCTATGTTTTTAATAATTGAAATCATAGTTAAATATGTAGTTTCACAACCTGAATTTTTATTTAACATAACTTAAACATTCTTCCAAGCACTAAAAAAGTGTTCATGGGGCTTCCCTGGTGGCGCAGTGGTTGAGAGTCCGCCTGCCGATGCAGGGAACACGGGTTCGTGCCCCGGTCCGGGAAGATCCCACATGCCGCGGAGTGGCTGGGCCCGTGAGCCATGGCCGCTTAACCTGCGCGTCCGAAGCCTGTGCTCCGCAACGGGAGAGGCCACAACAGTGAGAGGCCCGCGTACCGCAAATAAAAAAAAAAAAAAGTTGCTGTGAACAGCCACTAACATAACCCCCAAATTGATTATTTAATATCATCAAAATTCTAGTCAGTGTTCTTACTTTCCTAATTGTCTCATAAACATTTCTTTTCCACAATGGTTTGTTCAAATCAGGATTTAAACAAGAACCAAGCATTTCATTTGGTTAATGTCTCTTTTCTTGCTTTGCTTTTTTTTTTTTTTTTTGTGGTACGCGGGCCTCTCACTGTTGTGGCCTCTCCCGTTGCGGAGCACAGGCTCCGGATGCGCAGGCTCAGTGGCCATGGTTCACGGGCCCAGCCGCTCCGCGGCATGTGGGATCTTCCCGGACCGGGGCACAAGCCCATGTCCCCTGCATCGGCAAGCGGACTCTCAACCGCTACGCCACCAGGGAAGCCCTCTTGCTTTGCATTTTTGAAGACAATCTGTTTTTGAAGATTTTATTGAAGTATTGCAAAAAGAAAGGTATACAAATTATAAGCTCAATTTTCAAAAACTGAACACACCCATGTAAAACAAGCTCCCTGCATTCTCTTTCAGTCACTGCAGACCCCAGAGTACTCGCTAACCTGACTTCTAATACTATAGATTAGTTTGGTCTGGTTTCAATAGGGCTTGAAAGAGCGTGGACGCATATAGTATATACTCTTTTGGGTCTGGCTTCTTTCATCACGTTTGTGAGATTCATTCATATTGTCCAGTGTAATTTTTGTATGTCCATTTTCATCACTGTATAGTATTCCATTGTGTGACTATTCCCCAGTTTACTTTTCCTGTGCATTTTACTCTTGATGGCATTTGAACTGTTTCCAGTTTGGGACTATTAATAATTATGCTGCTATGAACATTCTAGTGCATGTATTTTTGTGGATGTGTGTTCACATTTCTGAGTATAAAGGTGGAATTGCTGGGTCATAACATATGCATGTGTGCAGCTTTAGTAAATACTACTAAATAGTTTTCCATGGCCTATTTGTCTGCCCTCATGCCATTAACATATTATCTCAATTACTATAGCTTAATAGTAACTTTTAATATTTGGTGGTGGGAATTTACTGGCAGTCCAGTGGTTAGGACTCTGTGCTCTCACTGACGAGGGCACGGGTTCAATCCCTGGTCAGGGAACTAAGATCCCACAAGCCTCGTGGTGTGGCAAAAAAGAAAGAAGAAAAAAGAAAAAAATTTGGTAGCGTAAGTGTTTCTGATTCTGCTTCAAGATTGGCTTGGGTCTTCCTGGCCCTTTGCATTTTCATTCAAATTTTATAACAGCTTGTCATAGCTTGACAATTCTAAGTCCCTTTTAATCCATAGGCTTCTCCTTCCTCTTTTTTATTTTGCAATTTATTTGTCAAAGTAATAGAGTCATTTGTTGTGTAATGTTCCAAACATTCTAAACTTTGCTGATTGTATCCTTATGGTGTAAGTTAACACATTTGTCCCCTGTATTTCCTATAAATGGTAGTTACATCTAGAGGCTTAATAAGATTCAGCAAACATGCACTTGACAAGCATTGCCTAAGCATTGTGCTTGCTGCCAGATGATATACAAAAATGATAAAGACATCATTCCTAATCTACTGCTTCTTACCCATATGGAAGGTTAAGAGTCAAATAAATGCCTTTAGAGAGTGGCGGCTCAGATCAGAGTGTTACTTCCAATGGGGTATGTGAGGAATGGAATTGAAGGAAAGTTTTGTAAAGGCAATGCCTTTTCAATAGGGCTTGAAAGAGCACTGACAAGTTAGTATTGTTGTAAGCATCAATTAGCTGTGACAGCTGTGTGAATTGGAGTTGGTGGATGGCAGGTGTAGAGGCTAGAAAGGTGGGGTGAGTAACGGCCCCCCAAAAGATATGTCTACGTCCTAAACCCAGTAGCCTGTAAGTGTTACATTATTTGGAAAAAGTGTCTTTGCAGATGTAATTAAGTTAAGGATGAGATGAGATCATCCTGGATTACCTGATTGTGCCCTAAATCCAATGACAAATGTCCTAATAAGAGACAAAAGAAGAAAGACACAGAAGAGAAGGCAATGTAAAGACGGAGGCAGACATTGGAGTGATATGGCCTCAAGCCACGGAAGCTGAAAGAGGCAAAGAACAGATTCTCCCCTAAGACCTTCTGCAGGGAGTGCAGCCCTGCCAACATCTTGATTTGGACTTCTGGCAGCCAGGATGTGAGAGAATAAATTTCTGTTGTTTTAAGCCACTAAATTTGTGGTAATTTGTTATGGCAACCACAGGAAACTAATACAGATGGGCTGGAACTAGAAAGTAACATTGTGAAATTTTACCTTACACTGCACTAGGAGTGCTTCCTTCTCTCTGCTATCTCAGTTTTCGTCCATCCAACGTTTGCCTTTAGCAGAAATTGGTAAAAAAAGATGCCCGAGTACCTCTTTGATGAAGTAACCACTTGATTAAGGAATCCTTCTCCTGAATTCCCATTTGAAGCTATAATAGGATTCTGAGCACTGTCTTCGGCTGTAGTCTCCGGTATGCCACATCAAGAACCTAAAAGCACTTAAGCTAGAGAGTTGCTGACCCTAATTTCGCTTTTCTTTAAAGACTCCTGTAAAATAACGTAACGGAAAGTCAGATTCATAACAACTATTAAATTATTTTCGGGTGCAAAACAGCAGAAAGCCATCGGGAGGAAAAAAGTCTTGTCTTACGAATAGTGACTGAAGTACACTAACAATAGTAGTAGTACTACATATAAATGTTTTTAAAAAATATATAGTAGTAGTACAGAGCGGTAGTTTCTATTCTAGATTTGTAAACCCCCGAAAGCCTTGTTTTGTTGTGGCCTGTCCCATCTCCACCTTGCTCTTTGAAGGGCTGCTAGTTTCCCAGGATGGAAACTCCTCCCAGGGTCCCGGCCTCCATCTGGGGGGGCCCTCGAGTCTAACTTCTTCCCGGTCCCCTACCCCGCGGTCCACGTCCCCACCGCGCTCTAGAGGGAGCCCGCGGGCCGCGCGCCCGCCGCCGACTGGTTTTGTGCGAGGTCGCCTAGTTCGCCGACCTTGTTCCAACACCTGCACTGCCGGGGCCGACAGCCAATGAGGGCGCCTCCGCAAACGTGATCCCTTGTGTCCTCACGGTATTCGTGAGCCCCCTGACCCCTGCTAACACAGAGCCAGATACACATCGCCACCCTCACGCGTGCGCCTGGCGTGAGCCGGCCGGGCCCCTCCCCGCCCCGGGAAGCCTGATGGCTGGGTTCCCACAGCTCCCTGGCCAGACTCCGTCCCGCCCGCTAGCTCCGGCCCTGGCTGCCCTCCGTCCCCGCCCTGTCGGGCTCCAGGCAAAACCCGGGGAGGCGGCCGCTCGGAGGCTCCCGGGAGCCGGCGCGGCGCGGCGGACTGAGCATGCGCAGTGAGCAAGGCCGGCTCCGGCGCAAGAAGGAAGCGTTCGCTGTGGTCCCGGCGGCTGCGCTGGGGTATGCGGTACCGGCTAACGTGGCTGCTGCACTCCGCGCTGTCCAGCACCTTCCGCTCGGTCCTCGGCGCCCGCCTGCCCCCTCCGGAGCGCCTCTGTGGGTGAGCCGAGCGGAGCGCCTGGGCCCTCGGGGCCCTTGGGTCACGGTGGTTTGGAGCTCGGGTTGCAAAGTGGTGATTCAGCACTTAACGCCGCCGCCCCTCACGCCGCCTGTCCCGCCGGCCTGGGGCCCGGACGGCCGCACTGAGGCCGCACGGGGCCCGGAAGGGCTGCTCGCGGGGCGGGAGCTAGGGCCCTTGCCCGGAGAGGAGGGTGTCCCTCGGGTGGTGAGGGCGGGCGGAGGCTGTGACCCGGGGTCAGCGGGCGTGTGTCACAAGTGCGGGGGGCGCGGGGCGCGAGCGCGAACAGTCACCCCGGCCCGCTGCCGGGAGCCGCGCAGGGCCGCGCCACTCTGGGGAGAGTCTTCCTGTGAGTGACTGGGAAGCCGAGGCGGACTGTCCCTTGCTATGGGGTAAAGGATCCGAGTCCAGGGAGACCGCTTCTCACCCTCCTCTCAGCTCCGCTTTTTCTTCTGCGGACTGAGTTTCCACTCCTCTGTGGAAATGCCAGCCTTGGGAAGTGTAAAAGTTTGCCTGCCTCCGCCTTAGCGAGTAGCCGAGTATTGGCTTTACTGTGGGAGGGAATTTGGGAGCCGAAAGATACCCTGGGATCCTTCACCGCAGCTCCCTTGTTTTACACCTGAGACAACCGAGGCCCAGGAGAGATTGTGGCAGAAACCAGGATTGGGACGCAGGTTTTTGCCATCCGGTGGCGTGCTCTCTCCACTTGGCTGCTCTGTGTGTACTAGAAATTTTCAGCGTTGTAGCGAGCGCTGAATACCCTTTACTGTGAATAAAGAGGAATTGGCAAAGATGGGCAGTATTGTCTTGCCCTACTTAGGTACATTATTTGAACTCTTCGTCTGGTTTAACAACTATCTGGGACCTAATAAGTGCAGGGTACAGTGATGACCCTCTGTGTAATATGGTCTGCCTTCATAATTGCTGGAGCGGTTTGAGATGCCACGAGAGCATAGCCAACTGAGAGGGTCAGAAGCTGCGCAGGATGTGTTTTAGGAGCATGGTGCGGGACAAAGATAGAGGAGGGGGTCTGGGCTGACCTTTGAAGGGAAGGCAGAAGGTGGGTGTAATCCTACCTAGGTGTGCAGGTTAGCCTGTCTGTGTTGGGAGGACGGTGAGCAGATTAGTCGGAGCCTTAGAGAATTTCCTTGGGGGAATTAGGAAGAAACAAGTCCTGTGTTATAAAAGTAAGATAATACTAGCTTGACCTTTGGATTTTAGTTGGGCTTTTTCTGGTTAATAATTGGTAGGGAGCCATTAGGAGTTTTTGAGGTGGGAAGTGATCTAATGAAACTGGTTGTTTAGGAAACTAGTTTGGTAGCTGTGTGCAGGATTGTAAGAGACTGGAGAGGCCTGAGGCAGAGAAACTGGTTGGGCCTTAGTCTTTACTGCCTGAACTAGGATAGTAGTAATGGTACTAAAGGAGGCCTAATGCAAATGAAGAATCTGTGGAACTTCTTTTCCCTCTTCTGTTTCCTCCTACACCCCAGAATCCACTACAACATGCAAAACGATCCCTGAGTTTAGAAAGGGAAGCGGAGGTGCTGAGCATAGGCGGGGTACCTCCCTGGGCCTCCTTCATGTCAGAACACTTTTTAAAATTGTTGCTAATAGGCTGTGTTTTGCTCCACCTTATCTCCAGCGTACAGAATTTGCGATTTTAAAGAAAGCATCAATTTTAAGTTTTATACAACTAAAAGGTTTATATGTTCAACTTACAGTTCACTTTTCTCTATGGTTTTCTGCCACTGTTCTTCACTTTCATTGATGAAGTCCAGGGCATGGGTTGAACAACCAGAGCTTCAAAATATGGTGGTTCTCAGAGAGGGAAATTCGAGACTCAAAGCGTAATAAATGGAATCAACCATTTAGAAAGCTCTACACTAAAAATTAGTGGCTGAGGCTAGTAAGGAAAATGCAGGTCCAATCAAAGGGATCAGGGTGTAGTTTTAGGAAGGAACATACTAACACCGGCAGTTACCATATATTCCGATCTTAAGGAAGGTACTCAGTCCTACTCTACATAGTAGGACGAATGCGTTAACTGAGATGGTTACATAGCTATTTACTGGAAGAGCTGGGATTTAACCTGTGTCTGTCTGGTGCCAGAGCCTGAGCTCTTAACTGTTATTTTATACTGCCTTTGCCAGTGTTTGGGCATTCGTTTCCTGTTCTAACCTCTTGAGAAAGGAGTGGTCTTACAGCATTTGTATAAGATCAGTTCATTTAAAAAGCAGCCTCATTGTTCTCTGTTCAGCCATATTGGATAAACGGGAGCTCTGCAGAATCATCTGAACCTAGGGGAACCTGGAGGTAATAGCCCAGTTCCTGGCAACCACTTGAAACACCTGAGCATCAGTCATCTCACTTTGCAGGTAGCTCTACTTTGCATTTCTCTGTTCTACAGGCTTAAGAAACAGTGGTTTGCTAGGTGGGGCTACCTATTAAGATTCAGGCTTTTAAACCACTTTTAACCAGAACAATGTCTTTTAACAAGTTAAAAGGACCGGATGCCCTTGAATATCTTTAGCATTAGCCATAAACATAAAAAGTTACATTCTGCCTATCTGCCTTAAAGGTTAGAGTTGGGCACGGTCTCATTAGGGAGTAATGTGGGGAGCAGAAGTTCAGTATATGTTTCCTTGAGAATGGGTTTCCTTTCCGTTTTCCTGTTGGTATTTTAGATCTCCTAAACAGGTACCAGAGGCTCAGCCTACCTTTCAGCCAGGGTGAGAAGGCTGAACTCTCTCTTTCCATACGGTTAGATCCTCTAAGGTATGTTGGGTTCTGAAGGCTCGGGTAGGGTCTTCCTAACTGGCTTGTCTTCAGTCTGCCCTCACTCTTCTGTCTGTTCATTCAGCCTTACTTGAATGTCTGTTCTGTAGTGATCACTCACTGTGCTCATTGCTGTGGGGGATGCAAAGACAGTCAGTTATAAATTCTGTCCTCAAGGAGTGTTCGGTCATGTAGTGACTCGTCCATTCCTTCACCTCTGACCTTTCACTGAACATCTCCATTTTTGTGTTCTGTTCCTTCTCTCAATTTATTTTGAAAAGCAACTCAGTATTATTTTCACAGTACTCTTTTTCTAAAAATTAGTAGATCATGTTTTCCTCTTTTCTTTTTTTAAAAAAATATTTATTTATTTATTTATTTGGCTGCGCCAGGTCTTCATTGAGGCATGCAGGACCTTTAGTTGCGGCACACGTGTGGGATCTAGTTCCCTGACCAGGAATGGAACCCAGGACCCCTGCATTGGGACTGTGGAGTCTTAGCCACTGGACCACCAGGGAAGTCCCCACAGTACTCTTCTTTTAAAATGGTACTGGGCCTCCCTGGTGGCACAGTGGTTAAGAATCCGCCTGCTAAAAAAAAAAAAAAAAAAGAATCCGCCTGCTAATGCAGTGGACACGGGTTCGAGCCCTGGTCCGGGAAGATCCCACATGCCACGGAGCAACTAAGCCCATGCGCCACAACTACTGAGCCTGCACTCTAGAGCCCATGAGCCACAACTACTGAGCCCGCGTGCCACAACTAATGAAGCCCGCGTGCCTAGAGCCCGTGCTCCGTGACAAGAGAAGCCACCACAATGAGAAGCCCGCACACCACAATGAAGAGTAGCCCCCACTCACTGCAATTAGAGAAAGCCCACGCACAGCAATGAAGACCCAATGCAGCCATAAATAAATAAGTACATAAATTTAAAAATAAATAAATAAAATAAAATGGTACTTATAAAATTCTTATAGAGTTAAAAGATATAAAAGCTTTTATTCTTCCCAAAGAACTGTATACTTTCTCTTTGCCCATTAAAAGTATGTAACTAAAAAAAAAAGAAAGAAAGAAAAAAGTAGGACTCACAGGCCGTTCCCTAAGGGGAAGATATCACACTGCTTGACATATTTATCCCATGAATGAATTAATGGTCTTCCTTCAACACTGGTTTTCTCTGTTTAATTTCCTAGTTTTGCATATGTTGGTGTTATCGTTTTCTCAGTTTAGCTTGAAAATTGGAGTAATCTATGAATCTCTCTTTTCCCTTCACTGCCTGTTCCCAAGACCAAACTCTCTTCAATCTTTCTTCTTAAAGTTTCTTGGAGTAAACTTGATTATCCATCAGGATCCTAGTTCAGGCCATAATAAATCTTCCCTGACATCTCACATCTTCAAGTTTCATAACTGATTTTTCCAGCCTCCTATTTTCCTATTAGTTGATGCTTATCACTGCTGTTGTCTTGTTTAGACACCATCAGTGGTTATGCACTATTTCAAGATCAAGTCCAAACTTCTCGACCCAGCATTTAAGCATCTCATAAGCTGGTCTTAGCCCAACTTTTCAACCTAACTTCATTCTTCTCTGGTCAGACTCACTAATTTACTGATTCTTGTACATGACCTGTTGATTCCCATTCTAGAATGCCTTTCCCTCTTTTCTTTGTATGACTCAACCTGTCCTTTTTAGACCTTATACAGGCCACACAGTTATCTTTCCTTTTTCTGAACTTAATGATTTTAAGATATTTTGAAATACCCATTTTACATTTAACCATATACTGCCTCATAATTTTTTACTCTTTTAATTGTTTAATATTATACATGCCAGAGTGTATAGGACAAAGAAGAATAACAAAATGAACACCTGTGTACCCACCATCTAGTTTAGGAAATTTCTGGTAACTTTGAAGCCCTTTGTGCTCACCTCCCCTGAAGAGATGATGTTATCCTGAATTTGGATATTAATTCCCTTGATTTTTCTTTATTGCTTTATCAATCTTAATGTATTCCTAAACAGTACATTGTTTAGTTTTGTCTGTTGTTGACCTTTATGGAAAATTTTTTTCTCTGAGTTACTATTTTTCATTTAACAGTGTTTTTGAGATTCATTCACATAGATGTATGTGTTCACTGTTGAAAGACAATCTTATGTGAAAATGTCACTAATTATTTTTTTATTCTGTTGTTGATGGAGATTTGAGTTTTTTTTTTTTCCTATCACAAATAATCCATGTGGTAGGCTTGTCCCAGTACCCAATCTTCTCTACCTACACTCACCAGGGTTCTTATCCAATCACATATATGTGTTTCGTCCAATTTGTAGCCACTTACCACATGTGCTTATTTAACTGTAAATTAACTAAAATTAACAATTCAGTTCCTCAGTCACCCTGTCCACATTTCAAGTCATATGTGGCTTGTGGCTGCCAAATGGGGCAGTGCAGATATAGAATATATCCATCATCACAGAAGTTTTATGAAACTGGCTTGATCTGTATTCGGGCAATTCCCAAATGTGTACTGGTAGCCAGAACCTCTCCCCGAATTTCAGATTTAAGTAATAAACTTCTACTCAACATTTTCCTTTGTATGTCTGATATGCATCCTTTTTTTTGTGCATTTTTTGGGTCTTCGTTGCTGGGCACGAGCTTTCTTTAGCGACAAGTGGGGGCTCCCCTTCATCGCGGAGCACAGGCTCTAGGTGTGCAAGCTTCAATAGCTGTGGCACACGGGCTTTAGTAGTGTGGCACATGGGCTTAGTTGCTCTGCGGCATGTGGGATCTTCCCGGACCAGGGTTTGAACCCATGTCCCCTTCATTGGCAGGCAGATTCTCAACCACTTCGCCACCAGGGAAGCCTCTGATATACATCTTAAACTGATCATGTCCAAAACCTGTCACCAAATCTTCTACCTCAAAACCTGCCCCTGCCACCGTCTTCTCCCTTATCTCAGGTAGCGACACCTCTGCTCTTCCACTTGTTTGGGCTAACAACTTGGAATCATCCTTAACTCCTTTATTGTTCTCATAGCCCTCATCCAGTCAGCATATACATCCAGATTCAGACTCTTCTCACTGCCACCACCCTGGTTCTAATCACCCTTTTACCCAGATTACTATAATAGCCTCTTAACCAGTTTCCTCGCTTCTGCACCTGCCACTCTACATATAACCTGCTCTTGTCACCACTGGCAACATGATCTTTTTGAAATCCAAGTCATACATCTTTGTAGGGAATATAGAAAACCTTGCAGTTGATCCCCATTTTGTTCAGACTTAAAGTCCTTATAGCGGTTAAGAGGGCCCTGTGGCGTCTGGCCTTGCATTACCTCTCTGATTTTGTTTCCAAAATGCTCTCACCTCATCCAGTTGCACTGGTCTTGCTTGATTCGCTCTTGCTCAGATTATTTGCACTGTTGTCCCTCTGCTCAGAATGCTCTTCCAGCAGTGAGATCAGGGAGGGCTTCACAGAGAATGTGGTAGGCAAATGCTTTTGAAGGGAATATAAAATTTGGGTCAACAGAGAAGGGGAAGAGAAAGAATATTTTAGATAGAAGGAATGGTATTAGCAAAGGCTTAGATGTGTATATTGTTCAATTCACAGTATAATCAAGGCACAGTGAGATTTTATCGTACAGGAAATAGCCTCAGATACCTTTTGAGTAGTAGTGACACGTAAGCTGTGATTGTGGACAATTAATCTGGCTATTTTTGGAAGCACAGTTGAAATGCAGTCAGAGATCGACAGAGGATAAAGTAGTAGTGCAAATAACAAGGAAAGGAGAATGTCTGCAGAAGATATGTGTGAAAGAAGATTCAGCAGCTTTGACTGGGTATGGGGGGAGATGGAGGAATCAAAGAGGCCTAAGGACTTGGGCCTGCGTGACTTTGAAATTAGCTAGGAGGGACCAGCAGGGTAGAGAAGGCTGTTGTGGAGACATTCAGCTGCAGGCAGTGGGAAGAAGTCCAGGCAGGTGAGATGTCGGTGCTACCTGTTGGGTGGCTGGTGTTCTAAAGGCATACCAAGAGAACAGGTTGGTCAGGTGCAGCGGCAGAGCACAGCAGTGCAGTCAGGTTGGCACTTCAAGAGCTGCCTGTATTGGGAAGTTGGATAACTCGAGGCCCCTCAGGACAGTGGACCAGACTGAGCAGTCCTTAAACATCCAGAAAGAGAACCAAAATGATGATCCAGTTTGTGGATTGGTAGCTCAGGGAAGAGTTCAATTAAAAAATCATGATGGGACTTCCCGGTGGCGCAGTGGTTAAGAATCTGCCTGCCAATGCAGGGGACACGGGTTTGAACCCTGGTCTGGGAAGATCCCACATGCCGCAGAGCAGCTAAGCCCATGTGCCACAACTACTGAGCCTGTACTCTAGGTTCCGCAGGCCACAAGTATTGAGCCCACGTGCCACAACTACTGAAGCCCACATGCCTAGAGCCCGTGCTCTGCAACAAGAGAAGCCACCGCAATGAGAAGCCTGCGCACTGAAATGAAGAGTAGCCCCCGCTTGCCATGACTAGAGAAAGCACTCGCGCAGCTTTCGAAGACCCAACGTAGCCAAAAATAAATAAAATAAAATAAATTTATTTTTTAAAAAAATCTTCATGATCCTTTGCCCAGTGTTACAGGCTACTTTATTTTAGGACATGTAGAGTTATATGTGGGGACAGGAGCTCTGAAGGAGCAAGGGTCCCTGTAATGGTATGCCTGGCACCTAGCACAGTGTCTGGCACATAGTAGGAGTCCATTATTTGTTGGATGAATTTGACGGGGACACAGGCTCCTGGAAGTAGGAAGCCCTAACCATAAATATAATTCAGTTTTTGCTTACAGTTTGCCATTTCCATTCTCCTAATGTCAGTGTAGCCAGTAATTAGTATTTGTGTGTGTGTCTCTTATAAAGAAATTAGAGGTGGTAGTGTATTTCCAAGATTTCTTGCAGGTCTGAGTTATTCGTAGGAACTACGTTGGTTTGAAAAGGGATAGGACATAAGGGACAGGACAGTGGGGTGGAAAAGGGCTCTACATATTGTACAAAGACTCAGTTCAACTGGATTCTGGTCTTGGTCTGCCATGAGCTTGGCCGTGTGGTTGTGGGTGCTGGACCAGATCATCTTTCAAGTTCCTCCCAACTCCATGAATCTGAGACCTTATATTTTTAAAAGCTCTAATCTCTGTTAGAACCTCAGAAGGGATTTTGCCTTGCTCTCTAGCTGTACTTTGGCTCTGAGAATAGGCAGTTTCTCATAATCAGTTGGAGTCATGATGCTAGTATAATGGAGTTGCTGGCAGTAGAGATTGTATAATTGTCTTATGAAGTGATATATAATAAAGAATATTCCTTTGACAGCTCATGTGATACATATCAATGTTTGTAATCGGTGCTCTTTAATAGTTTTAATTTTTTAAATAGCTGTATAGTTGCCTTTGTAGTATAGCAACGAAGTCTCACTCAAGATCAGTTTATAAGGAAGATAATACTGCTTATCATGGAGCTTTTTGTCACAAAGGATCCAAGTTCACTTTCAATAACTGGATAAAAAATATCCAACAATTCAGTGACTAGCATAATGGGCCCTGCAACTCATTTGTTTTTGTTTTTGTTTTCTTCTGTCTATTAAATACAAAAAAAATGGCTTGTGGGGCAAACCTAATGTGTAATTGACTTTCTTAAGGAATGAGATTCTGAATTCAGTATTTGCACTGGTGATTTTTTTTCTGAAGAACACATGACCTACTGCATATATGCTAAGAATCAAACATTCTGCCTTTTTTTTTTTTTGTGGTACACGGGCCTCTCACTGTGTGGCCTCTCCCGTTGTGGAGCAAAGGCTCTGGACGCGCAGGCTCAGCGGCCACGGCTCACAGGCCCAGCTCCTCCGCGGCATGTGGGATCTTCCTGGACCGGGACACGAACCCGTGTGCCCTGCATCGGCAGGCGGACTCTCAACCACTGCGCCACCAGGGAAGCCCAACATTCTGCCTTTTAAGGGAAAACTTAAATGAATCTATTTAATACATGGCTGATTTTAAAAATTAATTTTTATATTTACCAAAGTAATACAGGCAGAGTTTTAAGAGTTAAATAGTACTAAAAGGTTTACAGCAAAAACAGCAGTTCCCTGCTCCCAGAGGCAACCACATTCAACTTTTTTTGTGGGGAGGGGGCTGCACTGTGCTGTATGCAGGAATCTTAGTTCCCCAACCAGGGATGGAACCTGCGTCCCCTTCAGTGGAAGGGCAGAGTCTTAACCACTGGACCGCCAGGGAAGTCCCCACATTCAACTTTTTAAGCTATTTATTTTGAAATTTATTTTAATATTTCCAAATAATATGCTAATACTGTTATTCCTTGATTTCTTAATTTTAGGAATTATCTGTTGATTTGTTTTTACGGTAATAAAGATTTAATTCTCTTCCCTTATCCTTCCTTCTTGCTCCATCTTACCAACTAGTTATATCACAGATTTTGGATATAGCAGTCTTCTGTATTTATATTATTATGCCTTTGCAAATATTATTCACTGCCAGGCTAAGTAGTGTAATCTGATGACATTCTTTTTCTTGTTCATATTTTTGTTTTTGCCTTTTGTCATTTTCTGTTTACTTATTTCTGCTTCTTCCCAGCTGCTTCCATAGCCACTTAGTACCATTTCTCACATGACCAAACTTATTAAATGATCTATTGATTCCATATTTTTTCCTTGGAGACTTTCCCTCCAGACACTTTCCCCTGAGCTGCAGTCTGAACTAGTTTTGCTCCAGGCCTGCTGTAAAGTGGTTGCCTGGAATTTCCCTTTGTTTCTCTCCTATAATGAATTTCCTGAATCTCATATTTTGTTCTATCTTGGTTTGCTTCTTCATTCAAAAGATATATGGTATATTTGAAACATGTATTCCAGTAACTTCTTGAGAAAGAGAGCACATGGGAGATAACCTTTTAAAGATCTTCTAATGATTTCCTAAACAGAAAAGTGTAGATTTGGGTTTTCGTATGAATCTACATATTTGTAAAATAAATCTACAAAATTGAGAAAGATGATCTGAATGGCTTCCACTCTTCCATCCAGCTCTAGAGTTGCAGGATTCTAAATACTTGAGAATTAAATGATTTTACAGATCATTTTAGCAAATGGTTAAAGCAACAAATTTTTGAAGAGACCCTTTGCAGAACTTTGACAAAAAAATGGACACATAACTTTTCTTTTTCTCCCCTTTCTTTTGATTGTTCTTTGCGTATTTCCATTTTATTTTTTTTCTTGCAGTTTTATTGAGATCTAATTGGCATACAGCATGGTGTAAGTCTTAGGTGTACAACATAATGATTTGACTTACATACATCCTGAAATGATTACTACGGTACGTTCGCTGAACATCCATCATCTATATAGATACAAAATTAAAGAAATAGAAAAAAATATTTTTCCTCGTGATGTGAACTCTTGGATTTACTCTCTTAACAACTTTCATATATAGCACAGAACAGTGTTAATTATATTTATCATGTTGTACATTACATTCCCGGTACTTATTTATCTCATAACTGGAAGTTTGTACCTTTTGACTGCCTTCATCCAATTCTCCCTTCCCCTATCCCTCCACCTCTGGTAACCACAAATCTGACCTCTTTTCCTGGGAGTTTTTTTTTTTTAAATATTTTATTTATTTATTTGGCTTCGCTGGGTCTTTAGTTGCAGTATGAAGGGTCTTTGTTGCCGCATGCGGGATCTTTAGTTGCAGTATGTGGAATCTTTGGTTGTGGCATGCGGGATCTAGTTCCCTAACCAGGGATTGAACCTGGGCCCCCTGTGTTGGGAGTGAGGAGTCTTAACCACTGGACCACCAGGGAAGTCCCTGTTTGTTCTTGAAGTATAATTGACCTGTAACACTATGTTAGTTCCTGTTACACAATATAGCAATTTGATATTTCTCTACATTTCAAAATGATCACCACGATAAGTTTAGTTACCATCTGTCATCATACAAAGATATTACATAATTATTGAATATATTCCCCACACTGTACATTTTATACCCATCACTCATTTATTTTGTAACTGGGAGTTTGTACTTCTTAATCTCCCTCACCTATTTCTCTCCTCCCCTAGCCCCCTCCCCTCTGGCAACCACCTGTTTGTTCTCTGTATCTGTTTGTTTGTTTGTTCATTTGTTCTGTTTTTTAGATTCCACATACAAGTGAAATCATACAGTATTTGTCTCTCTGACTTATTTCACTTAATATAATACCCTCTAGGTCCATCCATGTTGTTGCAAATGACAAGATTCCATTCTTTTTTATGGTTAAGTAATATTCCATTGTTTTATATATATATACACACACACATAAACATACACACATACACACATGTATCTCTCACATCTTTATTCATCTATTGATGTGCACTTGGATTATTTTATAACTTGGCTATTGTAAATCATGCTACAATGAAATGATATATCCGATAAGGGGTTAATATCCAAAATATACAAAGAACTCATACAACTCAACATCAAAATAAACAACCCAATCAAAAAATGGGCAGAGAGGGACTTCCCTGGCAGTCCAGTGGTTAAGACTTCGCCATCCAGTGCAAGGGGTGGGGGTTCAATCCCTGGTTGGGGAGCTAAGATCCCACATGCCTCGGGGCCAAAAAACCAAAACATGAAAGAGAAGCAGTATTGTAACAAATTCAATAAAGAGTTTTAAAATGGTCCACATCAAAAAAAAAATCTAAAAGAAAAAAAATGGGCAGAGAATCTAATAGATATTTTTTCCAAAGAAGACATAAAGATGGCCAACAGGCACATGAAAAGATGCTCATCACTAATCGTCAGGGAAATAAATCAAAACCACAATGAGATCTCACCTCACATCTGTCAGGATGGCTATTATCAAAAAGACAACAAAGAAGAAGTGTTAGGATGTGGAGAAAAGAGGACCCTTGTGCACTATTGGTGGGGCTGTAAATTGGTGCAGCCACTGTGGAAAACAGTATGAAGGTTCCTCAAAATATTGAAAATAGAACTACCATATGATCCAGCAATTCCACTTCTGGGTATGTATCTGAAGAAAATGAAAACATTAATTCAAAAAGATATATGGAGTCCTATGATCATTGCAGCATTATTTACAATAGCCAAGATGTGGAAGTAACCTAAGTGCCCATCAGTAGATGAGTGGATAAAGATGATGTGGTGTACACACACACACACACACACACACACACACACACACACACACACACACACACACACATACACACAAAATGTAGTATTACTCAGCCATAAAAAAGAATGAAATCCTTTGTTTTTAATTGAACTTAAAAGATTTGTTTTTATGGAGCAAGTGCATTTGAGATTTTGCTTTTCAAACAAGAAGAAATGAAAACAAACATTAGCTTTCTTTTTTCCTCTTTATTTGGTTGGTGAAAGTTTTCCCACCTTCCTTTCTTCCCTAGGGCTACTCGGTGGTTTTTGTGTGCTCTGCTGATGGCTAATACATTATTACCCTTATGTTTCCTTCTAAGAGTTTTATTGTTTTAGCTCTTACATTTAGGCCTTTGATCTGTTTTGAGTTAATTTTTGTATATGGTGTAAGGTAGGAGTCCAGCTTCATCTTTTTGCATGTGGATGTCTGATTGTCCCAGCACCATTTGTTGGAAAGACTATTCTTTCCCCCATTGAATTGTTTTGGTATCCTTGTCAGAAATCAGTTGATTGTAAGGGTGAGGGTTTCAATCTATTCTATTAATATGTAAGTCTGTCCTTATCCAGACCACACTACTTTGATTACTATAGCTTTATTGTAAGTTTTGAAGTCAGGAAGTGTGAGTCCTCCATCTTCATTCTTTTTTTTTTTTTTCTTAAATGTTTTATTTTATTTTATTTTTTCTAGTATTACTGAGATATAATTGACATATTATTAAGCACTGTATAAGTTTAAGGTGTACAGCCTAATGATTTCACTTACATACATCGTGAAATGATTATCACAATAAGTTTAGTGAACATCATCTCATATAGAAAAATTTAAAAAACAGAATTAAAAAAGAGAAAACACTTTTTCCTTGTGATGAGAACTCTTAGGATTTACTTTTTTAACAATTTTCATATATAACATAGTGTTAATTTTTCAAGATTGTTTTGACTATCCTGGGTCCCTTGCATTTCCTTACAAATTTTAGGATGAGCTTGTCAATATCTGCAAAGAAGCAACCAGATGGGATTTTGATCTCTGTGGGGAGTATTGCTATCTTAAAGATATTAAATCTTCTAATCCATGAATATGGAGTTCTTTCCATTTATTTAGATCTGCTTTAATTACTTACAACAACGTTTTGCAGTTTTCACTGTATACGTTTTCTACTTCCTTGTTAAATTTATTTCTGTTTCATTTTTTGATGCTATTGTAAATGGACTTGTTTTCTTATTGCAATTTTAGTTTGTTCATTGCTATTATAGAGAAGTACAGTTGATTTTTTGTTTTCTATATACAAGATTATGTCTTCTGTGAAAAGAGCTAGTTTTACTTCTTCTTTTCCAATTTGGATTCCTTTTATTTCATTTTCTTGCCTAATTGGCCTGGCTAGAACCTTCAAGTACAGTGTTGAATAGAAATGGCAAGAGTGGACATCCTTGTCTTGTTCTTGATCTTAGGGTGAAAACAGTCTTTCACCTTTAATTATGTTGCCAGCTGTGGCTCTTTCATAGATACCCTTTATCAGGTTGAGGAAGTTCCCTTCTGTTCCTAATTTTTTGACTTCATTATGAATAGGTATGAAGAAATGTATTTTGGGTTTCCCTGGTGGCACAGGTTAAGAATTCGCCTGCCAATGTAGGGGACATGGGTTCGAGCCCTGGTCCGGGAAGATCCCACATGCCGCAGAGCAACTAAGCCCGTGTGCCACAACTATTGAGCCTGTGCTCTAGAGTCCACACGCCACAGCTACTGAAGCCTGCGCATCTAGAGCACGTGCGCTGCAACAAGAGAAGCCACTGCAATAAGCCTGCGCGCCACAAGGAAGAGTAGCCTCCGCTCACCGCAACTAGAGAGAAAGCCCGCGCACAGCAATGAAGACCCAATGCAGCTAAAAATAAATTAATTAATTAAAAAAAAAGAGATGTATTTTAAAAACAGCTTCATACTTGGCATTGAAAATATTGCAAATATATTAAACAGAGTTTTTTCTTTAACCATTTGACAGTAAGCTGCCAATTTGATGCCCTGTCACTCCGTAATTCTTTAGTGTGATTTCCTGTAAACAAGGACATTCTCCTATATAACCGCAATATGATCGTTAAAATCAGAAAATTAACATTGATTCATTACTGCCATTTAAATCTCAGGTCCCATTCAAATGTCACCAGTTGTCCAGTTTTATCCTTTACTGAAGGATACCTAATGAAAGGATTCATTTCAGAATTAGCGTCATCTTTAGTTGTCGTGTCTCTTTAGTCTCTTCAGAAGGGAAATTCCACAGCCAAAGCATTTCATGACCTTGACTCTTTTAGAATTTACAGACCGGTTACTTTTAGAATGTCCCTAATTTGGTTTTTTCTGATTATTCCTCATGATCAAATGCAGGTTACCCAGCTTTGGCAGAAATATCACAAAATTGATGCAGTGTATGTTTTCATTGCATCCTATCAGTTGACACTCAGTTTTGTCCTTTATTGGCTATATTTACTTTGATCACTTTAAGATAGTTCCTCCCAGGCTTCTCCACGGTAAAATTACTCTTTTCCCTTTGTTCTAAATATCTTCAGGGGAGATGCTTTAAAACTATGTAACTGTAATGTTCCTCATCAAACTTTCAACTTATTCATTTTATTTATTTATATCAGTATAGACTTGTGTTGTCCTGTTTTATTTAAAGAGCTTTACTCTGTTACTATCGTGATTTAATCTGATGCTCAGATTGTCCCACACATGGGCAGTGGGGACCCTTTCAAGCTGGCTCCTGTATCCATTTAACATCCATCTTTCTTTTGGTATTTTTTTATTTTTTGGCACAATGAGATATACCAGGCTCATCATCTCATTTCCCTGTCCCAGTCCTGGAATCAACCATTTCTCCAAGGAACACTGGTTCCTTTTAGTGGAGAATAAAATTTAGAAACCAAGTTCTAGGTGCTAAATGTACTCATCTGCTGTTTGGGGAGGAAGAGGAGGAAGATGGCTACTGCCTGGCCCTCTTATTAGACGGAGCCAGAGATACATGTATATACATAAATAGGTATTTGATATAGATACAGATACGTAGATATAGACAGATATTCTGTACACAGACCCACGTTAACATCTGTATTTATTTCCTGTCTGTCTATTTGTGTATATTGAAATCCATGAGCCATACAGATAACCTCCAATTCCAATCAAAGACTACAAAGTTCATTTTAGCTTTTTTCCTTTCCGTGTTTGTAATTCTTTGCCCTGATAGTGAGGACCCTGGTTCTTATTATTCTTAATAAATACACTTATTTAATCCATCCTGCTAGACGTAACCAACATCTCATCATTGCTGCCGCCCCCTTCCCTTTGAGGTGCTTCCTGGGCACTGTCACCCTGTGTTGGGCTGCCCCAGGAGTCATTGCCCTTTTTATTCTGTGAGAGCTTTGACACCCTGCTTGAGGCTGTTTTCTCAAAAGTATGCATGCCTCCTTAACCCTGCTTGGGCCTCAACTACCATGCTGGGCCACCAAGAGCAATTCTGCTCTCCTCACCCCACTCAGGAATGGGGATATTTTGAAATTTGCATTAGCCTTTATTTTAAATACCCTAAAGTTTATAAATAGAGCTGAGTACAAGGCCTAACTTTGTATGTTGTCTATAAAATTCAGGGAATAGAAAGTGATGGAAAAGGATTTGGGTAACCATGTCCTCAAAAACAACACTATCTTGTCTTTTTTCCTAGGGGTTTTCTGGTTGGTGGCTGTAAAACAGGTGCTGTTTGAATAGGAAGTCGTAGGTGCAGAGTGGGTTGTTGGACTTAAATTTGTAACCATTTATGTTGGAAAAGTATATAAGCACATTTTCTAGAAGGAGGTACATTAAAAATGTGTTTATCTTTAGGTGGTGGAATCTAGGTAATTTGTATTCCTCATACTTAAAAAAAACTATATACAACTAGCATAGATAACTTTGTTTCTTTTATTATATGAGTAATTATAAAATAAAAGAAATAAAAATAAAACAAGTGCTTTAAATGCCCAGTACTGAGAACTTTTGCTTGATGGTCCTGGGATGCGGGAGAAGAAAAACGAAAAATGTATGTACCCATATCCTTAGGAAAGCGTTTGATAAACACTTACTTAGTTTAATTTAGTTTTGTTTTTTTCTACCTTTGGCCTTCTAGTAGCATAGAATCCTGGCTCTTCGCATCTTCTATAATGTAGTGTAGACATCCCAATGCATTAACTTTTTTTTTTTTTGGTGGGGACAGAGGGTCTGGATACAGATGTATTTTTAATTTTTAAAAAGCTTTTTATTTTGAACTAATTTTAGACTTACAGAAAAGTTGCAGAAATAATACACTTCCCCTGTACTTAATCATTGTATAATTATCAAGAACAAGAAATTAATATCTTTACCTTTGTAGTTGATAAATATCTTGGAGGAGATACTTTGGGACTGTGCAAATCCTTTTTGACCTTACTTTTTAGCATCCACCAGTAGATCTCTGCAACAGTTAGTACTGCACTTAAAGATGATTATTTCCCTCTTTATTTATTAATTGAAATTCTGTGAGGGAGAAATGTTTTTCTCCCTCATTTGTTTACTTATTTCTTTCAGTATGGATTCACAGATACTTATTTTACTCGACAGGTTAAAATTCATTGCTATCATTATTTATGTGTTGAACAAATTGTTCTAGCTTTGGCCATTAGGAATGCCTTTGGGTTGGCTCCTGTGTACTTTCAATAAGCCCCCATCTTTTTTAGAGAACTACTTTACTTCTGGCACTATAAGGTGTTCCAGACTCATTTCGTATTTTCTTTGCCCTATCCCTGAAATCAACTACTTGATTCTTTTTATTGGAAAGTGATGTTTAGGGATCACAGTCTGGACACTAGATGTACTTACGGTCACTGAGGTGTCATTGCGTTTAGTGGATAGTCTAGCTACCCCCACACATAAACATATTTATGTTTCTAAATCTGGATAGATATACTCCAAATCATGAGTTTGTATTGATATCTCTGATTCCAATTTAGTATTACAAACCTTATTTTAGTCTTTTCTTTTTCCCTATTTATAGTTTCTTCCTCTAACGACGAGTACACTGGATTTCATTATCTACAATTTATTTACTTATTTGATCAGTTCTGGTATACATATAAAGTGCTTTCATAATTGCTAGCCCCCACCTCTGTAAGAAACACTTTTGATAACTATATCATAACATTTATGTACAGTAATTTCTGTCTTTATTGTATCCAGTCAAAATACTATTTTCCAGTTAAAGTTAGTTCATTTCTGTCTTTTCTTTAGAAGTTACCTTTTTTTTTTTTTTTTGCAGTACACGGGCCTCTCACTGTTGTGGCCCGTTGCGGAGCACAGGCTCCAGATGCGCAGGCTCAGGGGCCATGGCTCACAGGCCCAGCCGCTCCGCGGCATGTGGGATCCTCCCGGACCAGGGCACGAACCCGTGTCCCCTGCATTGGCAGGCAGACTCTCAACCACTGCACCACCAGGGAAGCCCACTGTCTTTTTTTAAAATTACTTTATTTATTTTTGGATGCATTGGGTCTTCATTGCTGCATGCGGGCATTCTCTAGGTGCAGTGAGTGTGGGCTACTCTTCATTGTGGTGTGCGGGCTTCTTGTGGTGGCTTCTCTTGTTGCGGAGCACAGGCTCTAGGCGCACGGGCCTCAGTAGTTGCATCACGCAGACTCAGTAGTTATGACTCACGAGCTCTAGAGCTCAGGCTCAGTAGTTGTAGCACACAGGCTTAGTTGCTCCGTGGCATGTGGGATCTTCCTGGACTAGGGCTCAAATCCGTGTCCCCTGCGTTGGCAGTCGGATTCTTAACCACTGAGCCACCAGGGAAGTCTCAAGTTAGTTCATTTCTTTCCCACCCTCTTCAGTATGATTATGTTAATTTCTAATACAGTTCGTTTCTTTTGTTAGTATTTTTATTTTATTTTGCACACTAACATCCTGACTGATTTTAATGGTTTTTTATTGTTTTTAATTGTGAAATATACATAAAGTTTACCATTTTAACCATTTTTAAGTGTACAGTTCAGTGGCACTAACTGTATCACATCAGTGTAATTACATTGTTGCGCAGCCATCGCCACCATCCATCTCCAGAACTTTTTCATTTTCCCAAACTGAAACTCTGTATCCGGCAAACAGTAACTTCCCATTCCACCTTCCCCTCAGCCCCTGGCAACTACCCTTCTACTTTCTGTCTCTGAATTTGACTACTCTAGATATCACATATAAGTGGAATCAAACAGTCTTTGTGCTTTTGTGACTAGTTTACTTCACTTAACATAAGGTCTTCAAGATTCATCCATGTTGGGATTCTGTATTAACTTTTAAACTGTACTGTCGGAGTCTTGGGAATGCTTGACAGTATCACTGCCACTGAGGGGCCCTGAGATGGTGAGGTGGGGACTCTGACTTCCTCTGCTCCTCTTGAACCAGAGTAGTTTAGTTTTATGATTTATAGTTCTATAAGATTTCAGTAGAGGAAAGCATATATTCTTTTTAAAAAAATAGTTTGGGAATCACATTGTGAATAGTATTCAAGCCTCTACTTTAATACTAGGTGGTCAGGTGCTTCTGACACGACCTAGTCAGTGACGACTATTCTAACTGTTCATCAGTTACCTAAGCATCAGTAGCTCTCCTTCCACCTTCCACCATTAAACTTAGTTTTGCCTGCTGAGGCAACACAAAGTGAGTTTGCTCTTTTACCTAATAGTCTTGGATATTTGAACGTTGCTTTTATGGATTGGTCATAGTGTTGTGGAAGAGTCCATCCTGATACAGATCCTTTTGGGAGTAGGTGAGAATGCAGATAATTATTCTTTGGCTCGCATTGCTATTGGGATCCTGGAGTCACAACGCCTGGACTCTGCCATTCACCTCTGTGTGGCCTGGTAATCGTTACTGCCCTGTTCAAGCCTTTTCCCTCATCAGCAAAATGGGGACAATAATAGTATCTACCTTACAAGTTTGTGGTGAGAATGAAATGAGGAAATGCATGTAATGTATATGTCTCCATCATATAGTTAAGTGTTCAATAAATGTGGACTAATAACAGTAACAATGCCACCATTGCTATGAAGAGGAGAAGAAAGTGTTATGTATTTTATTTTTGGACGCAACAACAGGGGTGTAATTTCAAAGTTGTAGGCAGCCACCTAGATGGGGCTTGAGGGGTAAGTTCTTTTAAAGTCTGTATCTAAATAGAATAGCATCTGCAATTTAAAAAAAAGTCATCAGAATCTAGGCTCTCACCTACGAAACTACCTAAAATTCTTATCCTATTTGTAGAAAGAAACAAAATGAATCCTAAAATTGACAGCAACATTGGGCCAAACCACATTAGGTCAGCAATTGAGAAAGTAGGTTCCGGAATTAGGCTGTGGGTTCTGTTCCATTGTCTGCTTAAAGCTTTTACCTCACATCACAAACAGTTCAAAAAAATTTGTTTGGAAATTGCCCAAGTTGTGAGCCAACAAACTAGTTTCTTAAGGGAACCAAGTTGTCAGCAGCAACAGTGAATGGAAATGGAGCTCAGGTTTTTTCTTTATTAATCAGCTTGTTGTATTGTGAGGTTGCTGATGCAAGTTAACAACAGTAACAAAAAGTTCACTTTGGACTTATAAATTTACTAAGCAGAGACTAGTATGTTCAAGTCCATTAAGTTTTATCTTTTCAAAGATTCTTTCTGTACTGACCTGAAAAGTACAAAGAATAAAGACCAACTAATAGTTTACTATCCATAGATAACCATACTGAACATTTCTGTGAGTATCCTTCCAGGGATTTAGTCTCTGTGCATAAGATAAGCTTTTTAACTTGATGGAGTGATTAAGAAGAGCATGGTGCTTTGGTGTCTAAAGACTTGGGTTTAAATCTTAGTCCTTTTATTTAAAGTGTGTATGGCCCTAGCCAAATAACTTTATGAGGTTTAATTTCCCCATCCAGGAAAAACGGGAATAATAGGATCTACCTAAGGGGTTTGTTGAAGGTATAATCCCTACGAAGAGTTTATGCTGTGTAAAATACTGACTGAGCATTCAGTAAGAGTCTGTCCCAGTACCCTGGCTGTGCTCCTTCTAAGGCAGATCCCTTTACTTGTGTACTAGATTGCTTACTCAAGGACAAGGTTTCTACAAACCTCTCTCTTTCTCCTTCATTATCAGTTTTCCCCCTCTCTTCATTTAAGCCTTTTCTGGTTCAGATTTTTAAAAATAAATAGGTAGGACTTCCCTGGTGGCGCAGTGGTTAAGAATCCGCCTGCCAATGCGGGGGACATGGGTTCGAGCCCTGGTCTGGGAAGATCCCACATGCCGTGGAGCAACTAAGCCCGTGCGCCACAACTACTGAGCCTGCGCTCCAGAGCCCATGAGCCACAGCTACTGAGCCCTCATGCCACAACTACTGAGGCCCATGCCTAGAGCCCATTCTCTGCAACAAGAGAAGCCACCAAATGAGAAGCACGCGCACCGCAAGGAAAAGTAGCCTCTGCTCGCCGCAGCTAGAGAAAGCCCGCGCACAGCAACAAAGACACAATGCAGCCAAAAATAAATAAATTTTTAAAAATAAATAGGTGGGAGTTTAATAGATAACAGCTTTCTGTGTTTTGATGAGTCTATCTCCTGGTTTTATTTTAAGTGGATTAAATTGGTTGCAGTTATCCATTATTTTTGGATGATGAAGTCAGAACTATAAACTAGGGTCTTTCATCCTGAGCACTGTTGACATTTTGGGCCAGATAATTTTGTCATGAACGTTATCCTGTGCGTTGTAGGTTGCTTAGCAGCATCCCTGGCTTCTACTCGCTAGTTGCCAGTTGTACCTTTCAGTTGTGACAGTTCATTTGTGACACATTGACAAATGTCCCCTTGGGAAGCAAGTGGTTCTGTTGAGAACCACTGACTATAAACAGTGGCTTGCCTATAGCAATTGTAAAGGGATAATTATTTGCCTGTTTTTCTTATAGTCTTATAAAGTACCATCCTATTACCAGGCCGTCCTGGAGATGACAGTATACAACTGGAATTTGCATGAGTATGTGTTAAGAATGCCAGTAATAACATGGTGACTGTTGAGGTGGTCTGTTTGCTTCTCGCCACCCTAGGAACATAACAATGGTGATGATTATAAGGTTACCATTTGTGGGTGCCTACTGTGTACCAGACACTGCCTGGGGAAAAGCTGTAAAGGCTGTCCAAGTCTGATGCAACTTTAGGTACCTCTTTCAGTTTAGTGCACCCATATGAACACTTCACGTGACTCTTAATTGGCAATACCAGATGAGGCCCCAAAGCCATTTGACCAAGAGTTCAATAGGATCCAGGATCTGAGCAGCATAGGGGTCATTTGGTAAAGGTGAAGGTATATAATTACTGAACATTGTCTGGAAGTGGTCATTGAGTCAGTATTGGCATGGAGAATCATACTAAGGCAGAGTACAGGTCAAGCTTTCTGAACCAGCATTATCTGAAGAGGGCAGGATTCTCTTTCTGTCAGAACCAGGGTGTACCTGTCAGTGGAACTGAGCCCTCACATGGAGATTCACCACTCTGTACAGAATATGAGTGTTTGCGGTTTGCTTTCCTTGGAGGGCTGTCTTGAGAGAATTATTTACAGATTGATAACTCTTCCTAGACTGTGATTTGAATTAATCTTTAGAGACCATGATAGGTATCTTTGAACTGTCCTTGCTGTTCTGAGGTCATGGAGAATCTATGAGGAAGATGACCCATGTGTAAAATTAATTCTGAGTTTGAGGAAATGTTCACTTTATATAGTATTCTTTTTTTGTTTTAAAATAAAGAAAAGAACCTGTCTAATTCAGATCTTGAGTTAGTGGTGTGAATGTAAATTGATACAGCCACTATGGAGAACAGTATGGAGGTTCCTTAAAAAACTAAAAATAGAACTACCATATGACCCAGCAATCCCACTACTGGGCATATACCCTGAGAAAACCATAATTCAAAAAGAATCATGTACCACAATGTTCATTGCAGCACTATTTACAATAGCCAGGTCATGGAAGCAACCTAAATGCCCATCGACTAATGAATGGATAAAGAAGATGTGGCTCATATATACAATGGAATATTAATCAGCCATAAAAAGAAACGAAATTGAGTTATTTGTAGTGAGGTGGATGGACCTAGAGTCTGTCATACAGAGTGAAGTAAGTTAGAGAAAAACAAATACCATATATCAACACATATATATGGAATCTAAAAAAAACAAAAAAACGTTCTGAAGAACCTAGGGGCAGGACAGGAATAAAGACGCAGACATAGAGAATGGACTTGAGGACACGGGACGGGGAAGGGTAAGCTGGGACGAAATGAGACAGTGGCATGGACATATATACACTACCAAATGTAAAATAGATAGCTAGTGGGAAGCAGCCACATAGCACAGGGAGATCAACTCAGTGCTTTGTGACCACCTAGAGGGGTGGGATAGGGAGGGTGGGAGGGAGGCGCAAGAGGGAGGGGATATGGGGATATATGTATACATATAGCTGATTCACTTTCTTATACAGCAGAAGCTAACACACCATTGTAAAGCAATTGTACTCCAATAAAGATGTAAAAAAAAAACCAAAATCCTGGGTTAGAAGTTGTTGTTTAATGTAAATGTTGAAAATTATTGATGGGAGAATTTATTTATTTGAAGTTTAATCATTTTGCTTTTATTTGGATCACATTTATTGCTTGTCACTCTTAATTGGTTGCTGGGAGTGTCAAGTTTTATCTTGAAATCTTTACTGGGGTCTAAAGTAATTACTAAAAGCTAGCCTTCCAATCATACATAATGAGTAAAGACTTGTTAAATGATTTAACATATTATTGACTCAGTTGACTCATGCTGTGCTTATGACATGGGTCTCCTAGTTGTTGTGGCCAAGAGGACATCAACAGAAATAATTGTCTCAGGGCTTCCCTGGTGACGCAGTGGTTGAGAGTCCACCTGCCGATGCAGGGGACACGGGTTCGTGCCCCGGTCCGGGAAGATCCCACATGCCACGGAGCGGCTGGGCCCGTGAGCCATGGCCGCTGAGCCTGCGCGTCTGGAGCCCGTGCTCCGCAACGGGAGAGGCCACAACAGTGAGAGGCCCGCGTACCGCAAAAAAAAAAAAAAAAAAAAAAAAAAATTGTCTCAGGACACACCTGAGACGGTTTAGATAATTATTATGTTAATTGGACTGTTATTTCTTCTGAGCCTTCTTAGTTTAGTACCTGTTTGATATGGATAGCTACTTCTCAGTGTCTAAGTGGTACTATTTCCAGGATGACTTTTTTTAAATTATTATTTTATTTTATTTATTTATTTTCGGCTGTGTTGGGTCTTCATTGCTACGTGTGGCCTTTTCTTTAGTTGCGGCGAGCAGGGGGCTACTCTTCCTTGCGGTGCGTGGGCTTCTCATTACGGTGGCTTCTCTTGTTGCGGAGCACGGGCTCAGTAGTTGTGGCTCACAGGCTCTAGCGAGCAGGCTCAGTAGTTGTGGAGCACGGGCTTAGTTGCTCCCGCAGCATGTGGGATCATTTCCGGGCCAGGGCTCGAACCCGTATCCCCTGCATTGGCAGGTGGATTCTTAACCACTGCGCCACCAGGGAAGTCCCTCCAGGATGATTTTTGATGGATGATCTTTACAGCCTTGAGTAATTCATTTATCTCCCTCCTCTTTTATTTTACTGTTTTATATTTTCAAAAACTCTTGTTTTAAAAAACTTTTAATCGAAATATATCATGTGTTCAGCTTGATGAATTTTCACAAACTGACCATACCTCTGTGAACATACCTGTATAACCAGCACATGGTCAGCATCTCAGAAGCCCCCCTCATGTTTTCTTCTGTTCATTACCCACTACCCCCAAGGGTAACCACCATCCTGACATAAAGCATAGCTTGATTTTACTTACTCTTGCACTTTATTTAAATGGGAGAAAAACCACTTACTCTAGCATCTAACTTCTTTCACTCAACCTTACATTAATGAGATTCATCCTTATTTTTGTTCTTTGTTCTAGATTATTCATTTTCATTGTCGTATACTATTCCATTGTGTGAATATATCACAGTGTATTTACCTTTTTATTGCTCATGGACATTTGATCTTTTCTAGTTTTGGCTATTATGAATAGTATGGCTATGAACATATAAATGCATTTATATGGGGTATATAGCTAATACATGAACTGTTAGGTCATATGTATATACTGCCAGTTTTTGAAAATAGTTGTGCCAGTTTGCATCCCCATCGGCAGTGTATGAGAGTTTGGGTTGCCCTCTGACTTCTCTATCACTGGTGTTTTTTATTCTTTTCATTTTAACCATTCTTGTTGGTATGTAGTGGTATCTCAGAAAACCTCCTGTGGCAAAACTCAGCTGTGAATTTGGGGCATCTTGGGGCTTTAATCTGTCAAACCAAGCTCATGCACCCACCAGAGCCTCGTTTGTTTCTCTTCCGTTAGTAGAGTCCTTCTTCTTGGGTCAAGTGTGATCTTTAGTCTGCACCCAGAATTGGCAGATACCTCCAGAGAAGAGAACAGGTGAAGATCATCCACTCACCTCAGAGGGCTCTCCCCTCTGGAATTCCAGTGTATCCACTCCTCATTGCTTCCACGACTCTCCAACATCTATGAACATGTGATTTTTAAATTTTTTGTGGCTTTTTCTAGTTATTGAAGCTGAATCAGGTTGCCACGACCTATTATATCCTACGCAGAAGTGGAAGTTGTCAGTAGATTCTTGGGATTTTCTATGTGCCCAGCGATGTCACCTGTGAGTAATGTTAGTTTTTTTTCCCCCTTCCTTTCTCATCTTTTTTTTTTTCTTGCATTATCAGACTGGTCATAATTACCAGTACAGTGTTTAATAGAAGAGGTGATAGTGGCATCTTTTTTGTAGGGATGGAGAATGAATGCATTATTTTATCATTGTGTATGACAATTGCTGTGGTTTTTGTAGTTTTTTTCTAGCTGAAGGAATTCTATTTCTAGTTTGCTGACATTTTCTTAAAGACATGAATGGTTATTGAATTTAAATAACTTTTTCTGCACGTACCAAGATGATTATATGACTTTCTCTTTCTTTCCCCTATTCCTATGGCTTAATGTATGCTTCTGAAAAATCACATATAATCTTACCATGTCTACTGTAATATTATTTTCATATTCCCTTTCATCCATGAGACAGTTCTGTACAGAGAGACAATTCTCTCTTTAAACCTGCTGTACATTTAAACCTACCATACATTTTCCTTTTTATTTTTTATTAGCGAAGTAGATAATATAGTTCTCAGCCTAGGGACTACTTTGGCAGATTGGAAATATTCTTCCGGGCTCCTACCCCTACCTCTCTCTATTTTATATAGGGAAGAATGAGTGAAAAACTGAAAAATCTCCTTAGAGCATGATTTTGACCTTTTTAAATTTTTATTTCCTTGTTTTTATTATTTGGGATTGTAAGGGAGGAGAATGGGGTCAGGGAAGGGCTGAGGGGGTGATAACGGGGAGCTGGGGAGGAAAGCCATATGTGATTTCCTTAAGCATGACTTTCTGCTCCTCCCCTTCCCACGCTTCCTCATTATAGTCCCAGCTTTGCCACAAATCAATTGTGTGAAGACCTTGGACAAGTCACTTAATCACTGAGCTTTTGTTTCCTCATCTGGGATTGAGGGGAATGGCCATGAACAGCTGCTGTGACCTGCCACTTACGGAGGATGGAAAGATTCAATAAGCAGTTTATAAAGCATATGACACTTTTAAAATGCGAGTGATTTTTTAAAAAATATCTTTATTGGAATGTAATTGCTTTACAATGTTTTGTTAGTTTCTGCTGTACAGCAAAGTGAATCAGCTATACATATACACATATCCCCATATCCCCTCCATGAGTGGTTGCTAGGATTAGTCTTCTACAGTGGCATCTATCTCAACATTTTCTAACAGCCTGAAAGTTACCTGTGGAAGAAGGATGCTTGTGAAACACCCTCGGCCCCAAAACTACAGCTGTAAGAAACCTGTAGTTAACTGTGGCAAGAGGTATAAAATGGAGGTTTCGTTAATTTGTTTAAACCTTCATAAAGTCTCTATAAATTGTTCATAGCTAAGCTTGTCACTTTTGGAATGAACAGCCATTGATATGTATGTACCAAAGCTAAAACAAAATTTGCAAAAGCTCTTTTCTCTAAAATGATATTGCTGTAGGATTCCTTTAAATTGAAATAACCCTTGTTCATTTAAGCATTTGTTTTTGCATTGTAAACTCCTTTCCAGAGGGCACAGAGTTAGCACAGCTGTCATGCTGCCTGGAACAAAGGCAGAGCATCACATCGTGGGAAAGTAAGACTTAATTGACAGGATTTTAGTTTATACCCACCTTTATGGTCTATCTGGCGCATGAAGTGAGATACACTGGTCCTGTAAGTGAAGAGCCATGGGGTAGATCAGGGGACCGGTACCAGTTCAAGGCCTGCTGGGACCCGGGCCGCACAGCAGGAGGTGAGCAGAGGGCCAGCAAACAAGGCTTCATCTGCCGCTCCCCATCGCTCCCCATTGCTCGAATTACCGCCTGAACCATTCCCACCCCCACAACCCCCACCCCCATCTGTAGAAAATTGTTTTCCACGAAACTGGTCCCTGGTGCCAAAAAGGTTGGGGACCGCTGGGGTAGATGGTTCCCTGAGATATGTCATTTTTTAGGTCAAGTAACATGAATAGTATTGGGGAATATGTGGTCTTATAGTGAGGCATCCGAGGGCTCATATCACCACTGCCTTGCTATTCTGTTTTACTCACCTCTGCCTTGTACAGGGAAGAAAGGGTGTTTGTGGAGTGTTTCTGATTTGAGGCGTTTTCTCTCTGGGTACCTCCTCCACATTCAGGAGTGCCATGGGTAAGCTTCACTACCGCCTATGGTTTTGGTAGTAGATGGATGGATTCCACAGAAGGGAGGTTTTGATTTATAATTTGACTATTAGCCCAATCATTTGCCTGTTCAGGTTTATAGGTCATCCATTTAGAAATTAGAAATGGATCAGGTCTAACTTTAAATATGTCTCGGACGATGGGGGTGGGTAGGGAGCAAACAGCAGAGTAAACTTGCTCAATCTTCTATTAAATCAGCTGTGAAACACTTAGAGACGGGAGAAAAAAGACTGTAAAGGGTCATCTGAATAAAAGATTATTTGCGTAAAAGCTTTTCTCTTGATACAGGAATTTATAATTGATCTATTTGGGAATTTGTTTTTGCAGACCTGCAATTTAGGCCTAGATAAAAGTCCATGATCTTTCAGTGGAAGTTCTGGTTGTAGTTCTGTTAACATCAAGCTCTTGTTTTTCCGCTGAATGCCTCACATTTTTTTCTTCACCACCATTCTTTTGCTCAGATCTCCCCTTCCTTTTATTTGGCATGCTTCTACTCACCTACTCTCTTTCCTGTCTCTCCTGGACTGAGTTAGATGCCCCTTTTATTACTCCTATAGTTCCCTGGGGATAACTTTGTCACCACACTTAAAAAATAATGTCTTGTTTTCATCTCTTGTCATAAGTCTGGGTTCCTTCAGAGCAAGGGCTCTGGTGTATTCATCTTTGTAGCCAACATGTGTGGTGTGGTGTCTGGACCTTAACTGTTTGTTTGGATATCAGGGTGCTTAGGTGGACAGGACTGGGAGTTAAGAGCTAAATCCTAATTGTAACTTTTTGCTGTATAATCTTGGCCAAGTGCTCTTCAGTTTTCTTATAAGTAAGATGAGGGGACTAGCTCACCTGCAGATTCTGGCTTAGGAGGTCTCTAGTGGTTTCTGATGTTTTGCATTTTTAACAAGCTTACAAGAAGAGCTAGTGCTGCCAGTTCAAGAGCTACAAAGGACTAGATAACATCTAATGGCTTTTCCAGCTTTTACCTTCTGTGATTTTAGTCACTGTTTTAAATTATGAACAAAATTACAAGATATGCTGTAATTGCTAAACATCTCTTCAGTTTATCAGAATGTGAAACACTGACAATTCTGTGCCTTATTTTGAAGTTGTATGATAATGTCCCTGTATTACTTCCAAGATTTTGACTTCGACAGGTTAAAAATATGTCCAGAAAAGCATTTGAGTTAGCACTAGCTTGTCATCTAAAAGTCACTACTTGCTTGCTTGTTCTTTGGTGCATATTGGAGAACATTTGCAATAAATAAAATGCTAATGAGGGAGCTGAGATGGGTAGACATGTGATCTCATCAGTATGAATTCAGACAGGCAAGCTGTTGAGAAATTCATCATCATCAGAGGAGTTCCTGATCATTTCCTTCAGTTCTCCAGAAGGTGAGAATCAAATTGTCATATGACATATTGATAGATGTGCTGTAGGTAAAGGCAGACTGTACCTATTGAATATGGATTGCTGGGGATGGGTCTTGTTTGAAAACGTCTCTACTGTTTCTTTTAGCTTTTACTTCCTCAGGAAGTCACGATATTTGATTTGGGAGCATTGCCAGCTTAGAAATTTATAGCTGCCCTTGATCTGGTGTACAGATGTCTAAAAGTAGTTGGGTTAATTTTTATGTTTGATTCATAGAAAAAAAAATCCATCTCCTTACTCTTAACCACACCAGGAATATTAAACAGACATAGCTTCAGTGTCCACATGAGTTATATACACGCCTGTGATGGACTGTGATCATTTTTTTTCCTCTAAGCAAATGAAAATCTGGACAAGGGAAATTAAACCCTGAAAAAAGTACAGAATGTAGCATATAGTTGAGGGTGGTTATCTTAATTATAATGAAATTTTCACCTCCCACAGAATAAGACAGTTTGTCCCACCAAAGTGAGCTGTACTTCATTTCCTGACTATTGTTGTGGATTGAACAGAAGTTTTAGAGCTTGCTTCATCATCATCATCATCATCATTGCATTTTAATCATTTGTAACCCTTGGTTCCCCTAGATCAAACTAGCTGGGACAAACAGTAGAGGGAGTTGGGTATAAGCAATGGCAATGGAACCAAAATAAATAGCCTTTGGTTTTTGCTCCCACTTAGTGGAATCCATCACAAGAATTCCAACCTTCTCCCTCCCTCCTGGTAGAGCCTTACAGGAGGGAGCTTAGGCATCCTCTGTGGTACACATGGAGCTTTTTTTACTGTTGCCTTTTTAAAAAAAATAATAAATTTATTTATTTATTTTTTGTCTGTGTTGGGTCTTCGTTGCTGCGCGCGGGCTTTCTCTAGTTCCGGCGAGCAGGGGTTACTCTTCGTTGTGGTGCATGGGCTTCTCATTGCGGTGGCTTCTCGTTGCAGAGCACGGGCTCTAGGCGCGCGGGCTTCGGTAGCTGTGGCACGTGGGCTTAGCAGTTGTGGCTCGCGGGCTCTAGAGCACAGGTTCAGTAGTTGTGGCGCGTGGACTTAGTTGCTCCAAGGCATGTGGGATCTTCCTGGACTAGGGCTCAAACCCGTGTCCCCTGTATTGGGAGGCGGATTGTTAACCACTGTGCCACCAGGGAAGGCCCTAATGTTGCCTTTTAATGCTGTCATTCTTGCTGGGGGTCTTAATGGCGGCTACCTAGTGGCTTATTTAATCTTAATCTTGCTGTTAGGTTGGAACTCATTTTTAAAATAGTAATGTATGTTGAACCCAAATTAAAGCTTTTGAAGCCAGCTGTGTATCAAAGGCATTTGCTGCAGTCCAAATAGGTTGTCTTTTGGGAAATACCTTAACCAGGATTATTATTGTTGTGACCTTCTTTGGAGGCTTAGGCAGACCATTTTTATTACCCTGAGAATTTTTTTTTTTTTTTTTTGTGGTACGCGGGCCTGTCACTGTTGTGGCCTCTCCCGTCGTGGAGCACAGGCTCCGGAGGCGCAGGCTCAGCGGCCATGGCTCACGGGCCCAGCCGCTCCGCGGCATGTGGGATCTTCCCGGACCGGGGCACGAACCCGTGTCCCCTGCATCGGCAGGCGGACTTTCAACCACTGCGCCACCAGGGAAGCCCCCTGAGAATTTTTTTTTTTAACAACAGAGCACTATTTAAAGACTTTCCACTTAGACATTTTAATTTGTCTTTGATATTGAACTTAAGTTAGCTTATAGCTAATGAAATAGAAAGGAGTTCTTAATAATAATAATGCCTTTTCACTTTCAAATTGCTTTTGAATTGTCCATGGTAGCCTTATAGCTCCAAAATGTTAGTATTATATTTTATGCTTTATTTTTAAAGAAATTAGTTTTTACTATAAAGAGGGCAAGATTATTAATACTATAAAGTACTATGTGTTTTTTAAAAAAATAAGTATTACACATTTAGTATGACCTATAGTGTTGATATCCAGAATTCCAAATACTCTCCTCAAAAGAAGATCTAGGGGACATATTTTTTTATAATATTTATTTTATATTGGAGTATAGTTGATTTACAATGTTGTGTTAGTTTCAGGTGTACAGCAAAGTGATTCAGTTATACATATACATATATCTATTCTTTTTCAGATTCTTTTCCCGTATAGGTTATTACAAAACACTGAGTATAGGTCCCTGTGCTATACAGTAGGTTAGGGGACATTCTTAATAAGAGTGAACCTCTTTAGTTAATCAGTTGTTACCCAGAAGACTAGTTACAGATGATTTCATAGAGAAAGATATTCTGATAGAAGCAAACTGGATTTTTCCCTCTCTTAATCTCCAGAGACTTTTTTATTTAAACGTAGGCACATTCCAGTACCAATTTTTATAATTAATTAATTAATTGTTGGCTGCGTTGGGTCTTCGTTGCTGTGTGCGGACTTTCTTTTGTTGCAGCGAGCAGAGGCTACTCTTCGTTGCGGCGTGCGGGCTTCTCATTGCAGTGTCTTCTCTTGTTGCAGAGCACGGGCTCTAGGCACGTAGGCTCAGTAGTTGTGGCTTGTGGGCTCTAGGGTGCAGGCTCAGTAGTTGTGGCGCATGGGCTTAGTTGCTCCTTGGCATGTGGGATCTTCCCGGACCAGGGTGCGAACTCGTGTCCCTTGCATTGGCAGGCTGATTCTTAACCACTGCGCCACCAGGGAAGTCCCAATCTCCAGAGATTTTAACACAGAAAAATAAAAATTTTTATCTGATTTACCATTAAATCTGGATTTACCATGAAATCTGGATGTCTGTCAGTCTTTAAAGAGCAGTTAGATCCACTTCTTTTGTGTTCCAGGTAAAAAGCAGATGTGTTAGCACAGGCTTATTTTTTTCTCTGTAGTTTCGGATAAGTTTTCGGCTTTACCCGATTAGTATGTTGACCTACTAATAATAGCAGGTTCAGTTTTTGTCTCTTAAGCCGTCCCCAACATAGCATTCGCTCTTAGTCTCAAAAACATACATACTGCAGATCTGGAAAATCCCTTCACTGCAGTCATACCAACTTACGGGTGCAGTGAAAGGATGGGTCCCTTCCCATCAGCGTAACTCCAGCCTTCCTAGAGAAGAAAGGAGAGGACTATCAGAGGAAGTGAAGTCCTTTGTAAGAGAAATTATCAAGGATCTCTGTTAAGATCATTGGACTGTTCCTACTCAGACATTCAACTCTTCACCAGATTACAAAAGTTTCTTGGGGTCCTTCCAACTTTTTGTTTGTTTGTTTTTATGTGTTTGCTTTTGCTGCCTTCATAGGACAACCCAGGTCTCTTATTTTTATTAGGACTTCACAGAATTTTTCCTCAATGGTGTTGTTTCCTAGGTTTCGAGCATGTGAATGTCAGACCCATCAGTTCCAGATCTGCCTTATCTCTGAATATCATAAGTTTGAGCAGTGTTTTGGCTAACCCAATAATAATACTTTCACAACTTCTCACCTCCCTTACTCTAGTAGATACCTCTGAAATATGTGGGAAAGCAGTTACTGATCATTGAAAACTCTTCTAGGTCAGCACACTGACCAATTCATGGCCCAACCAGTCCTGTTGCAAATCCCCATCGATGTGTTCTCCTAGGTACAAATATGGCTCCACAGAAACAATATTGTTATCATTCTGTGAAAGAATGATGCTTAAGAGGGAGGAGAGGAATGATTATACGCTATAGATAGGCTATAAAAAGTTTCCTCTAGAGTCTGGATCAAAATGGTGGAGTAGGAAGATCCTGAGCTCACCTCCTCCCCTGGACACACCAAATCTACAACTGCACATAGACAACTATCTCTGAGAATGACCTGAGGACTAGCAAAACAGATTTTCAGATTTGTTATATATGAACCTCATGGTAACCACAAACAAAAACCTGTAACAGATACACAGAAAATAAAGAGAAAGGAATACAAACATAACACTAAAGAAAGTCATCAGAGCACAGGGGAAGGAACAAGAGAATAAGAAAGGAACAGAGAAGGGCTTCCCTGGTGGCACAGTGGTTGAGAGTCCGCCTGCCGATGCAGGGGACACAGGTTCGTGCCCGGTCCGGGAAGATCCCACGTGCCGCGGAGCGGCTGGGCCCGTGAGCCATGGCCGCTGAGCCTGCGCGTCTGGAGCCTGTGCTCCACAACGGGAGAGGCCACAGCAGTGAGAGGCCCGCGTACCACAAAAAAAAAAAAAAAAAAAAAAAAAAAAAGGAACAGAGAAGAATTGTAAAAACAACCACAAAACAATTAACAAAATAGCAATAGGTATATCCCTGTAAGTAATTAAATGTAAGTGAACTAAATGCTCCAATCAAAAGACATAGGGTGGCTGAATGGATTAAAAAAAGACCCATTTACATGCTGCCTGTAAGAGACTCACTT